>NC_088099.1:69601396-70201396 GCF_036370855.1 Dromaius novaehollandiae | reverse complement strand
TACCACAAATCATTGTCCAAACTGCTTGCTTCTCCCAGTTTTGTAATTTCCACCCAATCTAGGGCCAGATGTAATCTGTCATCTAACATAATGATACATGCCACAGCTTCCACTCTTTATTTGTGGAAGTTTTGGTTACAAGGGTAGGTGATTTGGTTTATTTGCTAATGTGCTTTGCTAAAAGCACAGTCTGTTTTTAATTACATCATTGCAGATCTTAAACGCATTCTTACAGCTGCTACTCTTTCAGTCATCTTGTCTTACTAATTAATGCTCTTTGCTACGAAAGAAAAAGCTTTGCAGGTATTAAATTGGTACGTAGCTGCAGAATTTCTTTTGCTGGCCAACAAAATCAGACTAGATTTGAAATATAGGGGAGTAGTCAGACTAGTTACTGAATCATGTAATACTTTGTTACATTAAAAGGTGATAATTCACCACTTTTGGGCTTTTGAGGTGCGCTGCTACATACGATTGAACAGGCAGCTCGTGGAAGAATTTAAAACTTGATAGAGTAAAATTACAGGACCCTCAAATTACCAGGCTTGATCACTTCTGTTAATTTAGGCATCCCACAGCATCCGTTCCTTGTCAATTGTTCTTTAATATGACATTTTAATCCAGGAGTAGAGTCTTTTTTTTTTTTTTCCTCCAGAATCTTTAGACAGCTGCTGCACCATCTTGTTCTTATATGTTACTTATACTGAAGTATGTTGACCAGACTTTTCTTAGAAAATGCAATAATACTTTTCCTGTTTCTTCAGTTTACAGTGCCCAAAGGGTGATTTGACATTAATTGTTAACACACTTGTTTTTCCATGTCCCTTAGGTGCGAAAAGTTGATGCTCCAAAAGATCAAATGGACAAAGAATGGGATGAATTTCAAAAGGCGATGCGACAAGTCAACACAGTAAGTAATGGAATTTGTTTTTATTGATTCTAAATACAATACATAATACAGAAAACAAGTTTCATGCAGATCTGCAGAATGACTGACGTACTGCATTTATCAGCTATTTGTTTCTATACGGGGTGTAGTTAAATGTGCTTGATCAGTGAGTAAAGGGTTCCTTACGTTTTCCACTTGAGCAAAATTAAGTGGAAAGAACTTTTGATGAGGATCCAGTCATCAATATATCTAGTTACTCTAGTTAAATTACATGTAAGTAAGATAGCAGATACCTCAGATCAGTCTTCTGTATCCAAATATTGGACTATTTATAGGCTCTTTTTTAGATGAGATATATTCATATTTTAACCTTAAAAGCCAAGCAACCCCCTTGCCCCCATGTGCCTGCCTTTTTGAAGCAAGATCTATAAAGTGTAGGTGATCTGGGTTATATTGTTACTTTAAATTTACTAGAAAGGAACCCCAAGCTTTGGGAAAGTAAAAGAAGATTTTGTGTATGACAAGTTGGCCACAGTTTTTCCTGTACTTTCATTTCTTATTGTTTAGCATTGCATGGAACGTCTTCCCAGAGCAGGTGTTTATCTGCCCTTTTTATACAATGTGAAACTGACATTAAAGATACCTGGTATTCTCACTCTTCCCTTTGAGTATTTGCCAATTTTCTTCAATTTAACTGTAAATAATGGCTCGTATGTCAGCTGCGAAGTGGTGCAAAAAATCTATCATTGCTCATTTTAAAGCAGTCAGCACTATAAACGCAGTGAATGTTCATACAAAAACTAGTGGATACATTTTGCTAGCATTAGCCATTCAGATAATTCTTCAGCTTAGAAGGAATCTTCTCAGTTACGCGTGGACCATTGATTGCATAGCATCTCCCAGACATTCAGATTTGAGAAAGTATATGCTGGAAAAAATAACAAGTTAGAAATACTTCGGCATCTAGTGGGTATATTTAACCATTACTTTCAATAAGATTGTGTAATTAAGTCCCAAGTATTGAGAGAGTGTTCCTATTTCAGCCTCAGAGTTTGGATGTGCATAGTTTGTTTATGCTGCATTTCAAATAGTAGTGTATTGAAAAATTCAAAATGATAAAAAGTAGTTTGGCTGCTTTGGAGCTAACTTTTTTTTTAACATAACTTTTCATTGTGTCCTTTCGATTTAAAATTAATCCAGATCACAAAGTCTTTTTCTGTATATGCCTCCAGAGTCTTTTGTGAATAGGACTGCGTGTATAGGAAATTGATAGTTATAAGACACTTGACTTGGGGTGGGGGAAGAGGAGGGAGGGAAGACATGGACATTAGAAAAGAACAACAGTGAAAGTTGGGATGAATATAAATTTTCTTACAGCCTCTCTAATTTAGATTTCAGAAGCAATAGTGGCAGAAGAGGATGAGGAGGGACGACTAGATCGTCAGATTGGAGAAATTGATGAGCAGATGTAAGTAGATCAGTTTTTCCTCAGACTATATTCTCCAGCAGGAATGGGTATCTATTTGACTGGACTCATAAACATTTTTAACATTAATCTTCTATGATACTACTTTTCATTAATCACCTAAGTATTTGACTTGGAGGACAAAGGTAGATTCCCTTAAATTTCAAACTGATACCTAATAAGAACATGACTGTTGGTGCAAACCTATATAATTATTGCTAAGAGAGACTGCACTAGGATCACTGAAAATAGGAAGCAGGCAAGGGCAAAATGAAGTGATAAAATGTAAATCTTTTGAACAAACTGCCTTTTTTGCCCCCATGAAATGTCTTAAATTGTATTTCTCTGTGAGTTCTGAGTAATTTTTTCTCTGTGAATTCTGAGAGAATTTATGCGAACATATTTAACAACTTTTATTTAAAGCAAGGTCTGATTTTTCTGCACAGCAAACAAGCATAATTTCCATAATGAGATTTGTGTTTTGACCATCCATTTGCTGTGCTGAAAGTACTGTTCTGTGGCTAACTCTCCTTGTCTCTAACAAAAGTTACTCAAAGGTTTTGCTGAATAATGCACTTCATTACGTGAAGTCACTTTTTCCAAAAAAAAAAAAAAAGTAGCAATTGGAGAAACATTCGTTTAAACTCCAAGTATGTTGAAACACAGCTCAGTGTAACAGATTGTTATCATCATGTTGCTTAACATGTACAACTGATAGAAAAGAAAAATAATTCTGATTTTTAACAAAGCCTTCAGCAAAAAGGAGATACTAAAAATTAAAGCAACACTTAAAATCACCTGGCCAGATTTATGTGTTACACATGATCAGCAGTAGTAACAATAGCATTGGCTTCAAATTCAGATTTGATGGTAAAGGAATGTCTTTTTTAACAATGATCATACTATTTTGGAGAGAGCTTGAGCTAAAGCTGACTGTCTTTGAGCATTCATTTTTACCTGTAGTTTAAAATGCTATAGTACATAGAAAAATTCTAAAACATTCAGAAATTTGTAGAGAGTTTCAATCCTGCCATAATGATTTTTCCCTGAAGTAAAGTTCCATATAGACTTTTAGAAGACCATTTTTGTAGCTTTCTGAGTGTTTTGAGTGCAGGTTATTTCAGAGCACTACTAGCAGAATATTCTAGCAGAAATTCTGCAGATAAAGCAGGTCTTCCATGCAGGGTGAGAAAATGTCTTCTGTTTTACCTTTAAATACTCTGTTTCAACTTCAGAAGCTTACCTTTAACCATATGTGCCCATGGGCTTTCAGCATTAGAAAGCAAGCTGTCTTTCAAAGAACTTTAGGATGTTTCACTCAGTTTTGATCAAGAACATTTCCCAGATGCTGGTGAAGTAAACTGGAATTATGAGTCATGATTTAAAAACATCTGAGATGATGAATTTGGTCTGGAATACAAAGTGCCATTAAAAGTACAAAGTACCTATCTAAAAATGCCAGTGTGATGTCTGTTACTGAACTTCGAGCTGTGCAGACCTCCTTTGGTTTAGAAATTCCTTTTGGTTACCTGGATGTTTCTTGTTTCTTGGTGGAAAATTACAAAGAATCTACAAATCAAAATAATTCCAGTGAAACTCATGTTTTCTTTAGCCTTCATATCTTCAGGTATGGCTGCCTTTAAGTAATTCTATTGCAGTTTTACAAGAGGAAATAGGATCCAGATAGTAATCTTTCCTTGTTGACTCTTCCTAGCAAGTAAGAATAAAACAAGCAAAGATGTATTTCAATCAGAGAGGCTTATCCTACTTGGCATTTTCAACATAATATCATATTAAAAAATTGCTAGAATTATTATTAATATAATTTTTGAAAATAGAACTTTTAAAATAAGTGCAAAATTGAAAGTCAGGGATGAGTCGAGAGGCCTAGTTTAGCACTCAATAAGCAGATAAGGAATATGAGCACTTGTGTTACTCTTCTGTCTTCAGTTCAGGGATGCTACCTCTAAGATATAAAAGGTGATAGCCAATGCTCACCTTTCTACCATATATGAAAAACATAAGTGGAGCAAAGAATTCATTCTCTTCCTGTATGGAAGTGTGGATACTGGTTCTGTGTTCTTAAATCAATTTGCGATGGTGGTGCCATTGTTTTATGTTTGGATTAGATCTCATTGTTAGAGAATTGCCTGTGCCTCTCCTCTCTTTTGTTCTGTTTCCACGTGATTAATACAGAGAAGGTGGATTAATACAGAGAAGGTGCAGTAGCGTACTGAAAGACCGTGTTTATTGTTGGGAAGCTTTTAAGCTTTTTTTTCATGTAGAGTTGGAGAAGCAAAATGCAGCACTTCAGAAAATCCACTTAGTGTGGAAAGGTCACAAATATTAATAGGTGGTTTACTTTTCAACAGAGAATGTTACCGCCGTGTTGAGCTGTTGCGTAATCGCCAGGATCTGATGAAGGAGAAATTTAAAGAAGCCATGAGATTAAGATCGACACAAGAGAAAGAGGATGAGACTATTGGTAGCGAAGATGAAGAAGAATTGCAGGATTTGCTTTCTCAAGACTGGCGGGTGAAAGGGGCTTTGTTGTAGCATTTCTGCAACATGGTTGATATTCTCTTTACCTGTGATGGTACTTCTGTTATCAGAAGTGAGATGTCTGTGTTAAAATATTTATTTAAAGAGAATCGTGAGATGGTAAAGAGCCAACTGTATAAGAAAAAAATCTTTGTACATCTATAATGGTGTATTACATGCTGTAAAAACTGTATATTGCAAATGTTTTACAAGATTGAATGTAACTTTCCAGTTAAAATTACTGATTTCCTACCAGAGATATTTTAATGGGATTAAAAGTAACTTTAGAAGCTCTATTTGGGGAACATTAGACCTGTACAGTAAGTTGGAGATTTGCGTCATTATGTATGGAAGTAAAGAACTAGCAAACATGTTAGTGTTTTCCCCCATGATGGGGTGGAACAAAGGAAACCCTTATGCATTTATCTTATTTTAAAAGTTTCAGAACTCTTTCCTCTGATTCTTCCTCCCCCCTTCCCCCAATAAAATATGTAAGTCTTTCTGGATCTGTTACAGTTTCTCTGATGCGTATGTATATGCCAAGCTCAGAAATGCTGTGCAGCAGCTTCTCCAGAGTGTGTACTTTGTGATCTGCTGAAAGACACAGTCAGTGTTGAAGACTTCCCTTTTTGGCATTTGGCATTTTGCTTAGTACAGTCATAACGGAGCATACCTCACACTTAAACTGGAGGTAGGAAAACAGAGCAGTTACATATTTGCATAACTAAATGAAAGCACAATAAAATGTCAGGGAGTAAGGTAGCTCACTGGAAACCGTGACTAGGTAAAATCATTTATTTAGGTGTAAATACTGGAGTTTTTTCTAAGATAAGTGCATCTAAAATGCATCTTTTCTGTTCTGTCAAACAGAAAAGTAAAATTAAGAACCCACAAACAGGATAAAACTAGGACCCACAAAGCGGAAACTATCTTGAGCTTTGGTAAATGTGTCTCTCTCTTTTTTTAAATGTATTATTGACCTTTGCAAATCTTAAAACATGACCAATTTACCGAGTTACTGAGGACTTTTGAAAAATAGGAGATGTGATTTAATTTTTATCACAAAGTGAAGTTGTGAAAGAATAGCTTAATACTTCCTCTTTTTTTTCTAAAGTTTTAAAACAAGTCAGGTTCTAAAGGGAGAAAGCAAGCTTTGCTCTTAAGACCTCTTCATATACTTCACTCAAAGCTGTTCATTAACTAAGTAATTAAGGGGAAAACAATGTTGCACACTAAGGCTGTGTTTAATTTGCCTCCTTTTGAAGAAACACTTCTTGTACTGGGAGCCCTTTCCTTATTGCGAGATGCTATTTTACCACTTCTACTTTCCATGATCCTTGGATCCAGGTCTGTATGTTTATAAAGCTGTCAAAAGTAAAATTCAAGCAATGGTCTTTAACAATTTGATGTATCTGTTATTCCTGTTCATATATGCTGGCTTACAGCCTTGGCTTCTTGGTTAATTTACTAACCATAGATATAAGTAGGTGTTACTAAAAATGTTTAACTCAACACTGCAGTCTTGTGTGAATTATTACTGATATTAAGGTACCAACATTTGTGATTTAGAAAGAAACATTCATGGTATTGAAACAAATTATGGTTTGTCAAGTTAGAGAAATATTAGCTGGACCAAAACCGAAATAAAAAAGGCACTTCCTGCTATAGCTTGAAATGTTAGTTTGAATGTCAATTTATAAGGTGTCTATGGTGCTTCATGCTGTGCTGAAAGGTCTCAAGCTGTCTTTTTCACTAGAAAGAATGCTAAGCTGAGAAAGTGATACGGTATTAACAGATGGACAGTTTTGTGTAAACCCCCCATGGCCAATTTTCACTCTTGGAAAAACTAAGCAAAGCTACTCGCTGTTCTACTTACCTTTCTCCACTGAACTCATTTCTCACAGCTTTTGAACGCTGGATTTTAGAATCATTCTTAATGTCAGAAACGTACGTGGCTAAGTGCAGGTTATATGGAGCATCATGGGCATATAGTATGTTTTTACAATATAAAAAAGGTTAATTTCTGAGTTTATAACTTAAACTTTTACTTCCATTTTATACATATATCTATAAATCATACTTTCAGCTGCAGATAAATAGGAAGGGAACTGAGCATTAAACAGTGCAGCTGTTCTAGTTCAGGTGCCCTCTTTATAGATACTTAGCAGTAAGAAGGTAAAGGCAGTTACCAGTCTTTAGGATTGGGTGTGTAATGCAGAAAAATCTTCTATACTGCTCGTTTTTAAAGAGTCCTTCTTCATTCTGTCAGTTATTACAGAGCTTGTACGTTCAAATTCAAGGCAGTAGAATCCATTGTTTTAATCAATATTGGGAAAAGTTGGCAGGAATAAACATGGAATCATTCCTCTCTGCATCCAAGCACTCTCTCTATTCATTACCCTGACATAATTTCTATTGAAATAGCCCAGACAATGAGTCAGGCAGTGGACAGGATATGTTTTACTGAGGAAGTAACTGACAGCATTGGTTCCTCTTGGTTGTTGCTTGTTTAGGAGTTGGTGCTTCTTTCCTTAGAGAAATCTCATAGATCCATAAATAATATTGTATATTAGTTTTCACTGGAAGGAGTGACAACAGTGGAGGAGTAACTCTACATTTCTTCATCACTTTAAACACAAAGCTTTTAGAGAGCTTTGTGAAGAAGATAGATAGGAGTGACTTTGCTAGCTGTGTCCTGCAAGACCATTGACGTTTATGTGCTGTTGTGCCAAGAGAGCAAGAAATCAACCTGCTTTTTAGCAAAGTAGCATGTCAGTAAGGGAGAGAAGGGAATTATCCCAACCTTGCTGAATACTCAGGGTAGTATGTCATGATAAATGACCTACTGTGTCTTAGAAAAACATAGGCACAAATAATTTATACGTTACATCTGCCCTCAATTTTGGAAAACAGTTTTATGATTGATTTCTGATGAGATGTTCTGCTAGGTGATGAATCAGAGCAAATAATTGTTTTTTTAAAAAAATTGGAACTTTCTTAAAAGCTTATATTTTCTTCTGTTTTTAAGCAGTTGAGATGAAAGTAGTCCTAATAATTAGCCCTGTCCATAGCCAGAGTTAAAAATGAAGATGGCACTCTGGCACAGGGGAATTTGAAGAATATTTTAAATCTGACATCTAGGACTTTCAGAAAAAATGAAGAATCTGAATTAAAGGGGAAAGCTTAGCATCTGTAATCCTTATTTATTGATATAATGATGGCATGCGTTGCCCAGATTGGAGAACTGTGAAATTTCATGCCACCAAAAGAAGTTGCTGTTCCAGAGCTTAGTGGGTAATGACCCCTAGGCGCTGTGTGTGCATGTGCATGTTTCAAATGGAGCTCCAAACACCATGCTCCCCAGGGAGCAGTGAGCCACAGGCTGCTACTGCCTCTACTGAAGCATGCTTGTTAAGTTGTAAGCAGTTGTTCAAGTTAAGTAGTTAAGCAAGTGCAAATAATTGGAAATGGCAGTCTGGTGTTCTAACTCCTCCATCATGAAGGAATTTTAAGCTACCGCCATCTTGCTCAAGAAGCAGATGTGTAAAACAGCTGTATTTGCTACAGGAGGAGGTATTTGGTGTGGAGGAGTCCAAAAGTGATCAAGGAGGGGAGGGGAGAGAGGCAGAAGAAGAAAAGATAATGAATGTTCCTTCATTAAAGCACACTGCTGTAAAATTTGCTTCAGAAACAACATTTTTGGTTTAAAAAGAGCATTAGCTTTACATTTGGCAACCTCCCTGCTCCCTGTAAACTAAATGTGAGGTGAGGCCAATTTTGCTTATTACATGCCACTCTAATTAAATTGTCTGCATTTCATCATTTCAGAAACACTGAGCTAGAAGTAGTGTTAATGAGAAAAGTCAGATTGTGCAAATATTTTCAGCATTTACAAATATTTTACAATTTATTTTTTTATAATCAAGAAATTGTACACTAGGAAAGCAGACATCAGCTCTTTTTCATTTCAGCTACTGTTTTGGGATGTATGCCTGTTTCTAAAGTGACAGGCCACATGCAGTGATGCAGAAACTTCGCAGTTCTGTTAGCATCCTGGGTTCCTCACTGTTGGAGTAAATATACTTCAGTGGAAAGACAAGCACTATAGCCTTGCATGCCTACAAAGTGTCATTCAGGCCAAGGTTGTGAAATGTATTGTGAAGCAGTTTTCCAGTATATGCCTTCATTTAATGTTCTGTTTATCACTTCACTTACAACTATCCTGGCTTGCCGGCTGGAGAAGGAAATAGGAACAATTACCTCATGTAGGCCCCTAAACCAAGCCTTTCCTCATAAAGTATAGCTGAGGGACTAAGGCCTTTGCTAACTGGTGGTTACAGCACTTGCTGAAGCTGTAAGAGATCTAGAGTCAAATCCCTGTTTTGCATGCTCTGATTTGAACCTGCAGTTCCTATGATCTGGCTGAGCCTAACGATTGCAATCTTTCCTGGTAAAAGCTGTGCTACCATAAGATAATTGAACTAGTGAACGTGTGACTTTCTTGCCTGATAATTATGTCACTCACCTGAGAAGGGGAAGGTCCTGCTCCAGGTATGTAACTAGTGCTGAAATACATTCAACTCAGATTGAGGCTGTGGAAGAAACTGAATTTGGATCTCCCCCATCCCAGAGAAGCAATTTTTTTTCATGCTGTTTGGTATTTAAGAGTAAAAAGAATCAGAAAGTATCTCTTTCTGGCTGATTTAGGTGGGGAAGGTTCAATGCATGCTTTAAGACTGTCTATCTAATGTGACTTCACTGAAACATCTAGCCCTTGCAGACCAGTGAGGCTTCAGCACTTACCAGGTGCCCACACACTTGGCACCATGAGACTGATGCTATTAGCTTCCTATGGACTGGCAGAAGTATGCACCTTAGGGCCTACAGGTGCTTTCTGGTATGTCTGAGAACATAAAGCATGCTGCATTTTAGCTGTGGACTAGGTTATGTGGCTAAATACTGCTAGGGTTTTTTTTTTTTTTTTTTTCTTGCTGGTTGACTTTCTTCCATGTTCTGCTTTCCAGCATTCTCACTTTCTTTTCCTTTTTTTTTTTTTTTTTTTTTTTTTTTTTTTTTTTAAACTAGAAAAATACAACTGAGCAGCTGCTTCAATTCCTTTGAGATGTTTGCCACAACTCAGCTACTGATTTGGTGATGTGAAAGCTGTAGAATGTGTTTTTCATTTGGAGATTGTGTTTCATTTGGATTTTTATTTCATTTGGGGGGCTCACAATTGAATGACCTTTTCAGGTACAGACACATGCGTCCTCTTATACAACTTTGAGCATGAGTTGGTTTAGTTTTCAAACTTAGATAACCTTCATAGTTTTTTTTCCTTCCCTCCCCACCCCCCCCCCTCAGATGTACCTTCTTGGTTTTTGCTTGCCCATTTTGTGTGTTAAATTTATCCACTGATTTTCCTGCCATTCAGAAACCCTTTCCAACTAAAATCATTACATAAAAATGAAATCTCCATTAGCCTTGATCTTATCACATTTCAGCCTGTGCCATTTTTTTGGAAAAAGCACTCTCAAGACTTTCTCTCCCCTGCCCTCTTGTGTTCATGCATGTTTAGCTTACCTCGCCTCATCCCTCACACAAACATATCCCTTAACAAGTTTGTTTAAATCTCAGTGTGTTCTAGCTGACTCTGAAAGGTGCAAAGAAATTATTTATGTATGTATGTGAAAGATGGTGTATATGACAGAGCTGCTGCTGCTGCTGCTGCTGCCACCCTTTGCCTTGTAGTCTTATGGAGAGAGCAAAGTCCTAACCCACGGTGTTGGACTGCAGTGATGTGTTCTCTTTATTCACTTACGCTAGCCAGGCTGACCAGAGAAATAGCTTTAGCTATTTTGGAAATGGAGGACCCTGCTCTGAAAGCAACCTCGGCTTTCAAGAGTAAGACCAGTTAAATATATTTTAAGTAATAATAAGGCAGGATTTTATCAGTGAGAAGATGAACAGTACAGGCAGTAGTTCTTCCAACCTAGGGGTTGGAACAGCTAATTCAACACTGGGTGATGCTTTCTGGATGCTGGGAATGTAACAAGGCATTGTGTGCCCTTCCTCTGTAGGCTTTAGTGTCACGAATGTGCTCTGTAGCTATGGCTGTATTAAAAAAACTGGGAACAGCTACAAGTTTCCAGGTCTGTATGCGCATCTCAGTCATAGCATAGTTCCAGACTTGGACTCAAGACCCAGACACACAGCAGCTCTCTGCACCCTGTATTCAAAGGAAAATAAATAGTGATATGCACCATTAACTAACCAGTCTGGACAGTCTGGAAAGCCAGGACCCCAAGCAGAGCACCAGGAGGTAAGTGTAGACCTCAGTAGAGCTGGGATGGAGGCTGCAGAGTTAGAATCTCACTTCCCTAAAGATTTCCAGTGCCCTAAAAGGAGGGGTGGTCAGACTGCAACCAGAAATGCTCTATATATATCAACAACTTGGATCCAGCCCCCTTCTTTCACTTTAGCATGAAGGGGTAACTTGTGACTGCAGTGCTTCAGCAGATCCAAACAAGGAGCTGAACAGCTCAAGCAGTGTTTTAGGGTAGGATGAGTGGTTTCCATGGGCCAGCTTTCCACTCATTATATTACATTCTTTTTAAAGCAAATGGTAATGCTCCTCCCAGCTGCTGGCCTGTTTTCCTAACTGGGTGAAATGTGGTGCTCTCCAGAAGCCCTGTCACTGAGCAGTGCTGCTGGGAATAAAGGTGTGAAAAGTAGGAAGGCCCTTAACAATACCAGGCTCAGTATCCAGGCTTGTTCTTTCATTCTTGTTTTTCTTTCCCCAATATCTGATCTTAAAGCTAGTATAGGAAAACACATGGGAAATAATACAAAACAGTAGCTTCTTATAGCGGCCAAATTCTGTCTTCTTGATGCTATGTGAGAAGTACTCCAAGTGCAGCTTTGCTAAAAACCAAAGAAGGTGTTTGCAGAACTACTGCTTGCTGTACTACTTATACAATCTGGCTCTGCCTAATCATGCTAAGACTCCTCATCCCTGACAATGGACTAACGTACTTCCTAATACTGCCAGTATTACATAGTTGTTGTAGTCTTTCCCAATGAGCACTGGGACCTTAAGCGTGATGATATGAAACCTTTAATCATTGATGAAAACAAGCAATTTGTCTATGATCTTAGTTTGACAATCCATAAAATAGTGTTTCTCAAATGACAAATTAGCAACTTGATTACAAAGAACAAATTTTAAACAACACAACAGTTGTATGCTACCACATTGTTTTTAAATCAGGAAAAAAATTTATTTATAAAAACGTCTCATTTAATTTACTGTCAAGTCTCTAGCTGAATACAATGATTTAGAACACTAACAGCCCATGCTTTTATACAGATTAGCCAAAGCATGAACATCAATGAAAATTAACCCCCGAAAATAACTTTTCTTTGCTTTATGTTATGAGCCACAACAGTGTTAAAACTGGAACAGTAATGAAAGCAACACAAGAGTTAGGAAGCACAGTTGCTTAAAGAGTAAAAGAAGTATTTCTTTTGATGTCTCAGAATAATAAGAAAGTTAGAAATGGCAGAAACTCCTCTGTAGATTAGTCCATAGAAAGCATTGTCTCATGGGGCTTTGGAAAAGTCCTGTCTGGTGGCTAATGCACTAGGGTATGATGAGATACATTACAGAGCCCCCAGGCCAGTAACTTCTGAAGACAGCCTAAAATGTAGGAACAAAAACGAGGAAAAGAAAAGGAAAAAAAAGGCAAAAAAAGAAAAAAAAATCTTCTCACTATTAAAAAAATAACACTTGAGTACAACCAGCATAGAACAGCATTTCAATGCAGGCAAGTTTTCTCACAGAGTTGTATTTTTTTTTTTCTTTTTAAAATGTCAGTTATTAAAACAGTTACAATAGTCCAGAACAAGTTTACAGCAGTTTTCTAGAGCTGTTAAATAGCTGAGGTACCTTGACATTATTTCCAGTTTTTCCTTCATTATATACAAACAAAAACAAAACAAAAAAACCAACAGAAACAACCAAAACCCCCATTTGGATAAGTGCAAACTGTAACAATGGCAGTTCTACAAACGGTTACAGTGACAAAACTTAGTGCAAAGATACTAAGGTGAAGAAAAGCCCACAGAATACAGAAATGACACAGAATACTGAAATAGTACTTAGCCCTATACAATAATTATAACACACTTTGAAATACCATGTTTTAAAAAGTATTGCATTTGCATTGTGTTTTTAGTTTATATTAAAATGCACTGAATACAGTTCAATTGTTAAAGCTTTGTGTCCAAGGAGTGCAAAGTGGATGAACATGGTGGGCTAATGGGATTCTGGATTTGGAAGTGGTGAAGAAAACAATATTGCATTACTGAGTTATGCAACAGAAATTAAAAAGAAGGTGGATGGACAAACAGAAAATGCAGTTAAAAACTAGTTCCAACAGCTAGCAACCAGCCATTACAACCCCCAGCTCTCTTCAATTTGGCTGCAATTAGATGTCTGGTCTTAATTAATCCGAACATAATTAAGTTCTTGTGAAAGGATATGAGCTATCAAATCAGGAACCTTTGAATGGCATTTGAAATACACAAGATTTTATTCATAATTACAATACCATCCAAATGCATAATTTGGAGTAACATAAATTGGAATGTATTTTGTACAGAAACCCAAGAAAAAGAAATGGCCAGTTCATTTTGGCTAAACAAGTCATATGCTCCCATTAAAGTCACAGGGATTTCTTCCATTGACTGCAGTATAATATGTCAATGGGAGCAGATTTTGGCCCTACAAAAGGGACAGTGGCTGGGGGGGGGGGGGGGGGAGAGTAACAGAATTGCAAGTATGTGCAGCTTTGATTTGTGTCTCATATTAAGCAGTTAGAGAAACAAGTATTTTGTCAGTAATCTTTAAGAGTAAAATATCCGCATGCAAAAAGGAGCCTGCTTTCCCTCCCTAACGTGGCCTTATGCTTTCCTCACAGAAAATTGCTGCATCCTTGAAAAATACAGTAGAAACGCACAGTTGCCTATTTCTTTTTTCTTGTTGTCTTCTCATCATTTTCATTTAAAAGTTTTTCTCAACCAGAAAGCTTAATTTATTGGGGAGATGTATTAATATACATGTCTGCTCTGGTACTTGCTAACCTTCTCCATGTGCTAGCAGGTAAATGTCAGACCAGGGAAGCTGCGAGGCCTCCACAACAACATGACCACGAGAGGTCGCGTTGGGCCAGCATTTTAGTTCAGGCTTCAGTGGTGCCACTAAGCATCAGAGATGGCAGATTTGCAGCACTAGCAATGGAAAAATTGTTCTGCGGATGGAGGGATCCCTTCGAATGGCTATAAATCTATGTGCTAAGGCAGTAAGCAATAAGGTACTGCCAAAGTTGGCCCCTGGTGTCCAAATTTGGCCTGAATTTTTCTTTCTTGCCGTGCCCCCCCAGGTGTCTCCTTGCTGATGGTCATGCCCAGCTGCAACGGGGCAGTAGAAAGGCAGGCCGGCGGTGGCCCTGGCAGGAAGGCTGTCCTGCTGTGTCCTGCTTAGGCTGGGCTGGCGGCCAGGGTCGGTGCAGAGCTGGCAGCCCTGGGGCGCGTCGTGGGGGCCGGGGTCCCGGCAGGGCGCCCACTCGCTGTTGGAACTAGTTGCTACTTTGTGCCTGGGTGTTAAGTCATTATGGAAAGTGGAAGACAATTTGAGTTGGCAACAGTTCACACTAGCAATTTAACAGAAAATAGAAATATGCCATATTGTTTCCTCGATAACTAGGATCTACCACAGACGCTTGGTAGAGCTGGCCAAGCTTGCACTGTGTCTCCTCCCTTCAATATGGAGCAAACTTCTGGCGGTCAGATTTCTTAACCCCACTCGTCGAAGGAATTTTGGCAGTGTAAGCGGACAAACTCCCCGTGGCCCCCGCGGCGGCCGCGGCATTTAGTGCCAGCAGTGGGACAGTTTTCATGCCAAGCAGACTGGAGACAGGAACGGCATAGTGGGTGGTTGGCAGAGTTGGCAAGGGGGGGGGGGTACTGACGGTGACGGCGGAGGCGGCCGCCAGCACGGCCATGGAAGTGGGGGTGGAGGTAGGGGTGGCAGACTGAGAGAGGTTCATGTTGAGGTCAACAGGGGTCGTGACGGAAGCGGTCTGGGTGCTGACTTTAGCCATCTCTAAGCTGCAAACGAAGAGAGGAACAGGAACAAACAGGTTGGGAGGGTCAAGCCAGGGCGGCGGGGCAGAGGGAGGAGGGGGAGAGCCAACACGAGAGGGCAGGATTAGATCGGTGGGCGACGGGGACGCACGAGTGGGGGGGAGGGGGCAGAGAGAGAAAAAAAGGGAAAATGAGGGTCAAAGGAGGAACATGTTATGTGTTAAAGAAGAGAAATAACAAAAGGGTTTTTCATGATTCAATGGTGAAAACATTACTGCGATGCTAAAAGTTCGTTCAAAATAAAAGTTTTTTTGGGGGGTTACTAGTTTCTTTTACATATGAAAAAAGAAATCTAAGGAATGCGGGTAATGGCAAAAAGATGGAGAAAACGAAACTGAAAAGGAAACTTAAAATAATTATGAAGTTTACTCCCCAGCACTAATCTGGTGAATTAATTTCGCTTTTCAAAGTTGACTGGATTTTGGGGGTTGGCAGGGGGGTTGGTCATTTTTGCACTTTGTCAAAGATGTCGTGCTATAACTGGCAGCCTTTGTGCTTTTGCTCGGCTGAGAGGCTGCTGAGCAATGAGTTACTGTTCTCAGCTAAGGCGTAAACTGCTTGTTTGTTCGACGAGGTTACAGGTTTTAATTGATTAATTCACTGTGAGGTCAGTGTGCATTTTTCATATAAAACAAGCCTGACGATTAGCCAGTGTGCTCACTTAGATTGATACTTTCCCCAGACTTTTTTGAATGACAAAAAGAAAAAATTATTTATGCACTCTAATTATATGGAAATCAGGAAAAAAAGAAAAAAAAAAAAAAAAAGGAAGACTGAAAAACACCCCAGCTTCCAGCGCAGTGGTAGCCTTTCTGACTGGCAACAGTCATTACAGTTAACAGTCACGAACGTCCCGGCTGACAGACGAGGTAGTACAGTAACACGGCATGAACGTTATCACACAGACCCGCACGACAAAAGGAACCTCGGAAGGACCCAGCCGCTGAGGCCAGGGATGTGAAGGGCTCTTTGGAGGCTGCAGGCACCAAAGCAAAGGCGGCCCACCGCAAGCCCACCGAGCAGCAGTGAACACGAACACGGCCCCGCTCTTCAGGCCTTTCTGCACTTATTTGCTCATGAAAACAGAGTAATTCCACCGGTGCTCAGTTTTTCCAGGTGACAAACTATTTCCCTAGTTAAGTCCTTACTTGGCATGTGTTTGTTACAGCTGCGTACTGTTTTGCAGGGCAGACAGCTGTTTGGTAAATACTAATTTCGGGATGCGTTTTGCAGGTAACTGGCCGGGAGGTATGGCAGCCTAGTATGTAACTCGGACTGCGGGTTAGAAAATCATCATTGACCACAGTAATAAATGTACTAAACCCAGGTTTGTTTTTCAGTACAAGGATTATCAGCTTGGCAGGTTGCTGGGCCTTTTCCTAAGGCGAGCTAAGGGCGCTTCATCCTGGAAGAGCGTCTCCTCCCCACAGGGAAGCAGAAACAGCCGCGAGCCCCAGCAACCACCCAGCCACACCGAGGACCTGGTGACAGCCTGCCAATGGCTTATTGAGCCACAACGGCCTGGGAGAAACTGCCCAGCTGAGCATCTCTGCTGCCCCACTTGCGCAGGTTGTGTAAGCTGTATGGGACAAAACCATGCAGGGTGTACAGGGTCACAGAGCAATCCCGACTATCAAGGCCGCACGACTGCACAAGGAGTGGGAGGCAAGGGGTGTCATCCTCCTCAGGGCTTGCAAGAACCTGATTTTTTTTTTTTTATTTATTTTAGAGTTCCATGCAGTTTTGAGAGAAACAGCCCCTGGTCTACTCATGGACAGAGAAGGGTCACAACCAGACGGCTCGCTCCCTTTGTATAGCGGCAACACACAAGCACCAAGCTAGGGGATGCGAACATTGGGCTAAAGCATCCCCAAAACACTGGTAACTGCTGCTAAAATTAAGTTTAAAGGGTACCCAAAGCTGGTGTGAGCTCGGGTGAGAGAGAGTGGAGGAGACAGGGAGGCCCTTGAGCATGGGGCTCCTGCGCTCCCCTCAGAAGGATGTGGGCTCTTGGAGTATTAACCTCTCAGCTTCTCTGGCTGGGAAGCTCGAAGATGCGTCTTCTCTGGTGGGTGGGAGGGGAGGAGGTCAAATTCACAAAATGCAAACCCGTTTGTAGAACATAAAACTTTGGTTTTCCTACCCTCAGGTCCTACCCTCAGATGTTTATCTATCTCTGCAGCGAAGCATCTATTTTACTAACCTCAGCATCAGAGTTGTTCTTTGTAGAGAGAACAGCATCCTTGCACGGTCAGCAGTGCTACTGGCAATCTTAAACAGTGTCATTTACATTAGGAATGCTTGTTTCTATCGCTGAAACACTGAAGCCAACTCCAGTGTACATCCTTTGCTTGAGGAGTAGGAGTTACATGGTGGTGATACATCAGTAGCTTTTGTAAAACTCTGTTTATACAGTTGGATATTTTCTTTTAATAGATCTAATTCAATTTCATTTTAGGAGGAAGACATGTAGAAAGTTGATGTGGAATTCAGTGTTTCAGTGGCTCCAAATTTACCTAACTCACATTAAAAAAAAAAAAAAAATCCCTACTGGTAACCCCCTAGAATTTGAGCCTGAGCACTGAGCTCTGTTTCCTGCACCAACAGGGAAAATAAAGATACTACAGGGTAAATACTGGTGTTGGTAGCAGCCACTCAAACTCCCAAATCATCTGCCCATGCAGCAAAATTGAATACAAAAGCTGGTGAAGCATTCTTCATATAGAATTTCATGATGCCGATTTTACACTGCTATTTTGAAGAAAAACTACACTTTATATACACTGAAGGCCATGTCCTGCATTATTTGGAATCAGTGAATACCAGAGGATGAAAGGGTTAAAGGAGTGCGCCTTTAACAGTTCCATTAATTCGGTGAATGACCTTTTCATCAAAATGGAAGCAAAAACTGTCTTCAGGAAACTGCTCTTCAACAAGAAGAAAGTGCTGCTGACCAGAATTCATTTATAATCCAAAATCAAGTATTATGCAGGAAACCTAAACTGTCATTCATCCTTGATAAGATTTAGAATTTGTAATTGGATAATGAGAATCCAGTCATGACAATGGAGACCAGTTAAGCAACAGAAGATTTTACAGGCAAAAAGACATTTCTAACTGCAAGTAAGCTGGGACACATTCTACTGCTACAGAGGTTGACATCTGGATACAGAATCAAAACAATATTTTAGAAAGTTTTAAATCTCTGTCTTGATATTTTATGTATATATATATATATATATATATAACTTAGAGAATGTATTCTTATGTACATATTCAACACGAAATTGCAATAAAATCTTTAAAATAACCTGGTAACTTATTATTTAGATGGCAACTTTGGTTGGAAAATAGTTTAAAGATATACACAGATTGTTTGAAGAATATACTGGGTAGTCTTTTAAATCCCACGCTGCTGTGAGACACTGATACATGCAGAAATACTGGCCCTGCAAACCAAATCTACAAGAATGACAGAGCTTATGGGGGAGAGAAAGAAAAAGTACACCCCACCCTGAGTCCTTATATGGCTTTTTTCCCCCCCTGACATTACAGAATATAACTTGGTAAGTGTAGGTGTACTCAGCTCTCAAAGAGACTGCAGGACTTGTGCCAGTTCAGGCCTTATGACTCCAGACACTGAAACTGGGTCCCTGCATGCACAGGTAGTGGCAGCGTAGCTCTCCCTCTCGAAACCCTGCCCGAGCACCTAAGCCACAGCTATAACAGACCTCTTGCATGAACGTTACTTGGTCCTTCACCTGGTGCCGCCACAAACGAGCGCTGCTGCTGCGGTGGCACCTAACGGGACAGAATTTCTCTTGGGAAAAGAGAACTTTGCAACAATGTAACTTTTTTAAAATGAAAAGGCCACCTTAATATCCTATATTACCTTAGAGCTTAATTTATTATACATTGCTTTAAGAGTCTTCATTTACAAATGAAGTCACTTTGTCTAAATACAGTTTCAACATATGGTACATAATAATATATGATGGTTTATTGTAGATGATGGTAACAAATGACTTCTAGCTAGAAATTCAACAAGAAGAAAACAGTTTGGTTCTGGTTTCACACGGTATAGATAGATAGATAGAGTATCCATGGTATATGATTGCTGAGAAGTTTTCTCCTTTGCAAAAGTATGTTAAAAGACCTCATATATCCCATTCCATCAAAAGAACTGTTAAACCGTAATAAACAGAATTGTGAGAGTTCACAGGCTTTTCTAAGTGAGTCAAAGAGGTTTGTTCACTAGAGTTTCTGTCTCTGGTGAGCAGCTCACTGCATCTCCATTAATAAGTGCATTATTTTATCTGCATGCTTTAGCTGTCTTGAAGATCTTAAATTTTTATCTTCTGACATCCAGATGCATGCCATATGGTGTTTGTGCAACTAAAAGTGAAGGGGTCTATTCTCGTCTCGATGTGTGGGGAATCCCTGAACACCAAGAGAAGAACATATCCTTAAGGGTTAAAGGAGGGAACACATTTTTATTTGATTACAGGGCTTAAGGAAGTGACTTATATTTGCTATAAAGAATATAAATCAAAAGACCTGTAGGTTGTTTCAGGATTGTGGCAATGGCTTGTCTGAGGCTTCATGACGCCACCCCTAAATATATCTTTCTCTAGGAAACTATTTTCAAATTGAAAAGTAATACTTTGTTCGTCCTAATATACAACTGCACAAACATCCTTTTCTTTATTATGATCTCTACAGTGGCTTCTACTGGTGTGCTGCGTAACTGGGGTGGAGAGGTGATTGTACCATAGAAGACTGTAGACCTGGTATGACTACAATCCACCACATAAATTGCATATAATTTCTACTACCTTAACAGCCAGCATAGTTAAACACAAAGCTTGGTTTGTACCACCGTATTTTGAAAAAAAGCAGTAAAATACATAGATACTTCCCCCTCCCACAATACATTGCCTCAGGACACCATTTACAAATAGATTTATGATACAGCACTATATCCATTGCGCTTTCCTTGCAAGATACTTGCAAATAAAAGTGGTATCAGTTTTAATATGTTTCTAAATAAGCATATCAAAACTGATAGAGACTTAAGCTGTCTCAATGGCTTAACTAAGCAGCCAGTGTTTTCATAAAATCTGGCACTGAAAAGTGGGGAAGCAGACAGTCTCCCCCCGTCTCATTAAGGCATGCTTTTTACAAATTTGTGGTACTGTCTCTGAAATAATAAATCCTGTGCCTCTTTAGCAACCAAATGTCAGTTTAATATCAACTCTGAGTGGCAATTTCCAGCTAGTAAATTAAATCTGTTTTGCAATCTGTTTCACTGTATTTGCCATTTAGGACAGCAAAACGGTTCTGTCAAAAGCATTAGCTTCTAAAGAATTTATGATTGTCATTTAATTTATCTGACCTGTAGTTTAGGTGAATACAAATGTGAGTATTCAGATTTTTTTTGAGCTCTGGTACTTCAAAATGTACCTGGAAGTGCATCAGAATAAGCTGCTTTCCATATAAACCAACAGTAAACGCAGGTTCTACTAATACAGGCTTTAGGAATACAGCTAGGAATTGAATAAAACTGTGCAAAACAGACACTGCAAAGCAACTTTCTGGATCTATCCAGGACAGACACTTGCTGGAGAGCAGACAGCGCAATCTTGCAGAAGCGTATCACTTACAAAGCAAACTTACCTTGCATTAATGAGGTACTGTGCTAAGCTGATGTTTGCAGGGGATCCTGTGATTGTAACTTGTCGTTCTGCAGAGCCTTCTGTGGCATTAGCAATCTTGATCTGCGCTCCTGACATCTGCCTGATTTCATTTATCTTACTGCCTTGTCTGCCAATAATGCAGCCTATTAACTGGAGTGGGACAAAGACTGAGATTAGTGCCACAGACACAAGCAAAAACCATTTAACTGCAATTTGTAGTATCGATAAAAAAAACATGGTTATGAAAGACTCAATAGCAAAACAAAAGATTTTTGCTGTGCTGTTTGGTAGCAATAACTAGCAGGTCTATCAGCTCAACGTTCATACTCGCGTAATTCAAATCTTGTTGCTCACAGGGCTAGGTATCAACTCAGCATCACAGATTATTTCGCTGTCTTCTATGGCAGAAAACGGCATTAGGCTGTAGTGCTGATGAACCCAAGATACCGTCCTAGTCTGAATTTCCAGCCAAGAACAGCAGCTGGAAGTTAGACAATACCAAGTGCTATCAATCAGCACTGCACTGGTCTAGTGTGGCTGCTAGTCCCCAACCTTCCTTGGCAAATCTGGTCCTTACTTGGCCAGATACTGCGTTATTAAAATCAGTGGGATTTACAGCCATGTAACTGAGGGCAGAATTAGGCAAAGGGAAAGACTGAAATTTGCTCCCAGAGTAACTGCATTCCTTTACAGAAGGTTAACAAAGCCTGTAGGCTTCTGTGACTCAGGCTGAGCCTATGCATGCGCCCCTCAAGCCCGTAAAATTGCACTGCTGTTACTGTTGTCACTAAGCAGTCTTTTGAAGATTGCTTAAACACTCTTGGTGGAGTTGTAAGCATTTGGAGTTTGAATGCAACATTTGAAGAAGTTTCTTAACACAATCCATAAGGAGTGTAGCTGCAGGGCAGTGATAGGGGAGTGTGATAGTTGCTCCTCTGGCAGCCAAACAGCAAGTGAGCACCAAGTGAGCAGAGCTTGAGCTGTCGTGGTTTCTATGATGGTGAGGAGAAGGCCAGCCTCCTGTTTTGTGGTAAGGCGGGCGGGATACTACCAAACTCAGCAATGCCCAGAACCAGTAGAAAATGAAAATTTTGCTATACTGGGGTGCTGACACTAGCCACTGGTTGCTAGTTTGGTGCAAAGTGCAAAGATGCCGAGATTTCCTTGCCCTCCCAACCTCTCCACTGCTTTTGCTCCTGACATATTACTGTTTCTATTACAATAGTACTTAGAGCCTCTGGCCAGAAAGTGACTCCCATTGCCCAAGACACTGTCCAGACATTTTATCAAAAGAAAAAAAAAAAAAAAAACGATTGCGTCTGCGCTATGCTCAGTGACAGATAAGATGCCAAAATAGATAGCCTGGTAGCCAAAACAGATACAGAGCACAAGGAGCTTGTGCGTGAGAGAAAAATGGAGTTTTTAAAAAAACCTCACACACAGACTTTCCCCTTCTGTTTAAATATGAAGGCCTCTTTTAATTGCTTATCCTTATCCTGAAGATAAGTTTGTTAGTATATGACTGCCAGGTGTCAACGCAGAGGCCTTTACGTGCCTTGTTGAGATCCTTGTGATGAGGACAAGGAACTTGCTGACGCTGACACTCCCTAGGGATGTGACTGCGCAGGAGGCAAGTCTTGTGGATTAGCTAGGAAAAAAGCAGTTCCCATGGCAGCTCAGGGACTCTGCTCGGGAGCTGCCTGCTCTCTTACTGACCTGGTGGAACTGGGAGTTGAATATTACATCTTCAGCTTTGACTCACCTTTGCCCACTTTGAATTTGGAGCCCAGCTAAGGTGATGGGCCCTTTTGCTGAGGGATTGTTATGCCAGATCAATATAACCCCTGAATATCCAGGCAGCCTGGGAAAAAAGTACTGTTTTATGAACTGACCACTGTGGGGACCTTTAGGATTTCTCTGTGCAGCATTATCAGC
Source organism: Dromaius novaehollandiae (assembly GCF_036370855.1). Lineage (NCBI taxonomy): Eukaryota > Metazoa > Chordata > Aves > Casuariiformes > Dromaiidae > Dromaius > Dromaius novaehollandiae. Next base: position 70,178,667 of record NC_088099.1, on the reverse strand, counting down.
ATAGGGCTCCCTAAATGTCTGCTTTCTATACCTTACTCTCACTGGCCTCCATGGCTCACAGGCAGTTAAGGTGAAGCAGGAGAGAACAGCACTTAGAGCACAGCTGGTAGTTGTGATGCCAGCCAGTGGTGGCCTTTGGTTTTTATCCTCATATGCCATCATTATGTGAAAGCAAGGAAAGCAAGTCCCACCACAGACTTGTGTGCAGCAAAGCTGAGATCATTAGACTCATTCTTATCTGTTAAAACCTGATGATGGAGTTCCACATTTTTCTTCCTGTGAATCATCTGCATGCCGTACTGCAGATATGATTTACCCAAATCTGGTCCGAAGCATTCCCTGCTGCAGAAGCAGAACAGAGCCTCGATGGAAAAAACCTTGGGTCATCTTTATTTGGCTGTTAGCTAGAATTGTTCACGGAGAAATGAAATCAGCTTGGGATGCCCAACAGGAGTGCAGTGAATGTAGAGTTAGTGGAGGCTGTCAGTATTTTCCTCTGCCAAAACCAGGGACTAATTGTTCTTGAAGATCACGATCTTGAAGCTTTTGGTCAACAATCTGTCTGTCGGTATTGATGATCTTGTTAACCAGTGCCTAGGATTTAGGCTCAGAGATGCAGCAATTCTGGCAGCCCATCACATCTTCAGAGTCCCCTGACTGATGCCAGGCCTGAATATGCATCTGGTGGCTTTAATAGATTATATCCTAGTATATGTATTTATATATATTTTCTATATATTAATAACAGAAAAATGTAGACTGCACTTATTCCCTCAAGCCTATCCACAGCAGAAGCGTGGAAATACAGTACAATTACTTGGTATAAAAAAATCCGAGTTATGCTGTTACCATCTAGAAGACTTTCAAGGTGGTCCAGTGAGCAGATGGTGCTGTTGCTGACCATAGGTGTTGGCACTGGTTCAAAGCAGTGGAATTGCATGGCTCTGCTGGTTCTTCAGGCAAGTTACGAGCACACGGCAGTTTCACATCTCTTGTTCAGCAAGTCTGTGCAGGCACCTGCAGGGTTAGTCAGGAGTCTGCCATTTTTATGTGATGGAGGGCTTCCAGTGATCCTTTTAACCCATATGGGTCAGTAGGAATAATTTGCAATCACCTAAATGAATTTCAGTTAGATAACAAAGATTCAGTTCAGATGGATCAAGCTGTTGATGGAAGTATCTGGAGGAACCCGCTTCAGTACTACTCTGATTATGACACCCATCTGCAATGCAGGTAGGAAACCTGAGAGTCCTGTTATGAGCTGGGCTGATTCTGGAGGCCTGGTCAAAGCCTTTGGCACAGGGTACCTTTAAATCATACCTGACAAGAAGAAAAGGGCACCATCTTAATTCCAGTCTGAGGCTCTCCAAAGTTATCCTTTTCACTGTGGTAACACGCTGCTTGAACATGTTCCGTAAGAAATGAGCTGACTTGTGCTACATGGTCACACCAGCTCGTGCAGCATATGGTTAACCCCATGGGAAGGACAGTGAGGGAGTGCTTGGGCTTTCATCCATGATACTCATCCCCTCACATACCATATTACTTCTGTTCAAATTTCTGTACTATCTGAATATTCAAGAAAGGCTGGTTTCTGGAAGAAGGCCAAAGAAGTGGTTTTATTCTCTACAGCTTCGATCAGTCAGGCCTTCGACATTTTGGTTTTAGATAATAAAACCTGGCCTGTCTTGCTCTGAGAAGTCATGTCAAATTGCATCCAAACAGATCTTTCACTTTCGAAGACTGATCTTTCTAATGCCATCAGCTGCCGGCTCTGTCCTTCTTTAACTGGCTGTTTCACATACTTTGGCAGGTTATGTGCACTTCAATCCCCTAAAAGTCCCTCGCAACAAAAGAAAGCTTCTTCCGACTTTGAAAGTCTTGAATGAAATGCTGTGTGTTGTACAGACAGGGATTCGCTGCTTTTCAAACTCAGCAGATAGGGTTAGGGAATGAGGAGGACAGTAGCATGTAATATTTTTCAAGGACCTTAGGCATTGTATTATTTTTGTTGTTTACCTGTTTGCTTAGCATATGGCAAGCCTGACTCTCACTTACAGATGAAAAAACCAGGAGAAAATTCTCCAGAAAACAGGTGATAAAGAAGAATGCATGAAAGAAGAGCCAAGCCTACTAAATGTGTGTGTGTGTGTGTGTGTGTGTGTGTGTGTGTGTGTGTAATGCTCACTCATTTATGAGTACCTTTATGCTTAAAGTCTGTGTGTCTGACAATTTCCTTTTCAAACCATTTCTCCTTCTGCCATAGCAGTGATCTGCACAGCTCACCCATGTGCTATGTGTAAAAAATCAGCATTTGTCCTTACACCTCCAAATCTCCATTGATGACCCCTCCTTCTTGTGCTGTGAGAATTGGGGAAAAAGTGTTCCCCTTTCACATTCGTCACACCAGTTATGACATGTTTTCCCTCTTTTAGTCTACCTTTTCTTCACAACAACAAAAAAAAACCACCTTAGAACAGATTCTCCTTTTTGTCTTTTTCTAGTTTTCTTGTACCCTTCAGTAAAATTCCCCTAGTAGCAATGTAAAAAGGAGTGAATCAGGAATCTGGACTCCTAAAGGGAGGGACTGGCAGGAGCTCTACTGCGATGCCCCACCACACACTGCTGCTGGTGACAGAGGTACCGCCCATAGGTCATGTCACTTCAGAGTCAGGCCCCCCTCTTCTCTCCATCCCCCCCATAAATGCTAAACTCACTGATAAAGCCCAATAAAGAAAAAAAACCCCTATTACCTGCAGAAAGAAACTCAGCTAATTACCCTTTAAAATACAGCTTTCTGCTGTGTGTTGCCTACCTGTTTGCCTATGCCCACCACACTGCATTATTTCCATGCAGCACTGGGAGAGGTCAGACATTTAGTCTGCCGTTTATGATCAATGATGTCCAATGCTGCAGAGCATCACTTGTCACAGGAGATGCATGTTTTTTTTTTAATACAGAAATTTACACAGTGGTAAAAATCAGATTCCATTTTTATCGTGAATTTGGCGCTGGAAAAAAGGGCCACGCAAGTAGCCTCTACAACTTGGCGTCTGCTGTTTCCAGCCCAAGAGCTGACCACAGAGGTACACATGGGCCCCTGTGCTACCTGCTGCCAGCCTAGAGCGAGCTCGGGGACTCTGGCAAAGGCTCCACATTACTTGAGCTGCCACAGCCAAGCTCCCTACGAGAGTGACTCGGGTATTTTTCATAAAGATGTACTCTGAGTCCTTCGCTTGCTGCTGCCAGTCCTCGCCCTTCTGTTCTCTATCACTTATGCACCCTGGGTTTTTCTGCTGACAAGACTCTTGCACATGTAGGCTTTTACTTTTGTTTTCTTTTTTTTAGTTAGAAATGTCAGGGGCAGAGTACTCTACAGGGAGTGATAATCTCCCAAGGGATGATTACACTTCTTTACAGACTTACTGCAGGGCCTTGGAAGAGATGCTTAAATACTCTGTGCCTCTTAAAGAGCAGTAATAATAATTAACCTTGCCTTCCTTGTCAGTATAGTGTGAAATGTGGACTGCGCTGATCTCACAGGCTCCGTAAGAAGGCTTACAGAAAACTGAGATGACATTTGCAGAAACAAGCGTTGCTCTTAGCAAGGCTGCAGATCTGCATGCCTTTCAATTTACTGAGGGCCCAGTGTCCGTTCCCACCCTGCTCCCTCCGCGGGGCAGTAGGTGCTCTGGGGAGAAATTCTTCTTAATGCTAAGCAGTGCCTTGGTCCCCAAATAGTCTCACTTTGCTTCTGATGGCTATTGAGCTTGTGTAATCTTTCCACCGATTCTTGCGCTCATCTGGACAGGTCTACTTGAGGAATCAAATGACATCCTCTTAGATTAAAGGAAGACAAAAATCCAGCCATGTGCAAATGTATCAAAAGTGAGGTACGTTTTTCTTGTAACATTCAAACAGCAGCCTGGTTGGAAGCCACCCCAGCATCAGAGGCTGGCCTCGTGGTTGCCTTAAAGGCTCGCGCTGATTTGCGCTCTGCAGGAAACGATCTCCAGCTCCACCAAAGTGGGAGTTCAGGCTCACCGGTTCCCCCTCGGGAACACCCATGGAAGAGGAAGCGCCATCCTGCCCGTCCCGGAGGGTTACATGGAGCCAGCGCCGGATTTTACTGTAAGCTACTCTGAGAGCATTTGCCCACGCAGGTTCCCTCTAGGTCATTTGCAGGGAAGTAGTTCTAGCTCTGCAAGAAAATACAGCTGGCTCTTCAGCACACTATTTCCAACTTACATGGATTTGCATTTCTGTTTCTATGGAGTATTTAGCAGATTTATAGCTTGCTTAAGTTTTTCTTGGTGTTTTCTGAGGAAAAGGTTGTTTTCCTGTTACTTGTCTCTGCCCGTCTCTCCCATCTATATGGGAAATATATCTGATCTTTAATAAAGTGGAATTTTCAGTTATTGGCTTGTTCATTTACTCTCAATGGCCACTGGTTATTGGCTTTTTTGTTTACTCTCAAGGGCCATTTTGGGGGGGGGTGGTATTGGATCACAAAAAAAAAAAAAAATCTTAAAACATCTGACATCTGTGCCCAACCAGTTCCACCCAGGGAGACTATCCCTTCCACTCCCTGTCACTTTCTCTAGATAGTAGAGTGGTGGAAGCACTAGGCTTTGTGTAAAACACTCTTCTAATGTGTAACTTCCACAACAGCTGGAGAAGATCCCAGCACTGAAAGCAAGGCAAACAAGCAATGCCTCCTGGAAGAGGAGTCCACCACCAAAGGCTCTCCTACTTTGGAGGAGAGCTGCAATCAGGTAATTACATACCTGCGGCATACAGTATCTTCTATGCTCTTCACTCCTTTTGGAGTAAGTAAATAATCAGAGCAATCTTTTCTCTATTATTTCCATGATGAGCTAAGGGAACTCACTCTGCTTCATGCACTTTCTTTAATTTTTGGAAAATATGATCAATCAAACCCCAGGGCAGTGTGGTCTGGCTGTAGCCCAGGACTCGGCTCATCGCTGGGGCACAGCCACAGGCTGGCCTCAGGATTGCAGCAGCCACTGCAAGTCCTTCCGCGGGAGCTTGCCAAATTAATTGACGCAAGTGGCACCAAAATTTTCTCACCTTTTCTAGCACAGACACAACAGGACTGCCCACTTTGGATGTCAAAAGTGGGGACTCATTAGGTACAACAGAGGTTTCTTGGCAATGCTGGGCTAATGCTCTCTTTGTAGAGGTGGGAGTAACCAAATGTCCCTATACTGACGAGATGTCCCCATGATGAGGAAAATGAGATACAAGATAAAGATGAAAGTGATTTCTAAGAGGGACTTGTAGCGATGTCCCCTCTGCTCTCTTTCTGAAGAGACCCACAAGTTATAACAAAACCTAGAAAGGCAAATCTTCTGCATTCGCTCTTTGGAGAGGAAGCCTGGGCTTTCAGCGTATGGAGAACAGCTTTTGGTGAAATGCATTTCCTTGTTCCCCAGTATCTCTGTTATTTAGCAACAGGTTAGTTGCAATTCTCAGCACACTGCATGAGGGAAGCACCATGCCCTTGCTACAGTAATTACAGTACATTACAGTAAGTAGAGTACAGAGAAAAGATATTTTGGTTACTGCCTTAACACCTTTATACAAATAAATAACCAGCGTGTGGTACTGCCTGTCAGTGACCCACATCCACCCTGGCCTGCTGCTTGTAGCAATACCCAGTGCCGCTGACAGAAGTCAGAGCAGATACTGCTGAAGCTGAGACATTGCTTTTTAGGAGAAGACTCTCCTTCCTTCTCTCTCTGCGGGAAACACACCTTCCTGAGGATCACGCTGGTGCAGAGCATGCAGTGACCCCAGAGTAGGTGCCTCCTTACTCGTAATTTAGAAAATGCTGACAAAAATCAGTTTTGAGGGATGCAGTAATTGGGAGAAATGACTACCAAGGGCCAAAGCATCACTTCCACTGTCCCGCCACCAGCATGGCCAAGGGCTCTGCGCCGCACCGATCTGCTTTTACCTGCCCCGCCGCTCTGTTTGGTCAGAGCCGTCAAGAGGGACACCAGCACGTGCAGCTATGCCAGGAGACCCAGTTTGCCTGCCCAAAGCATGGGCAGGGCAACTGCCTTGAGGGGATGCAAGGGGAAGCTACTACCCAACCCCCCCGCCCCCAAAAAGAAAAAAGCTCCCAAGCGACCTGTAACACCTTCGCAGAGACCCCTTCCTTCCATGTCCACGTGAAAGTACAGCACCGGACACACGGACACACACACAATACGAACAACATAACGCCATTTCATCATTTGTAGCACCTCTGCAGGCTGGTTTTTCTAAGCCCAACCCCATTTTGGCCTTGTTTTTGTTGCTTCAGCAACAACAGCAAGACATGCTGTGTAGCTAGAAAAATCTTCCATTGCAAACAAGGCACCGATGCATGCTTGCTCCTCAGGGCCAGTGGCCCCGCTGAGCTCGTGCATTTTACACCTCCTAGATGAGAAATGGTATTTTTTTCTTTTCTACTGCATTACAGGACACAGGGCAAACTCTCTCTTTCACCAGTATCAACCCTGAAAGGCTCTAGTGAAGTCAGAAAAGTTACCCTAAATATATACTGCTGATGGCAAGAACAAAATTTGCCAGACAGCGAGATTACAAATACTTGCATCGTAAGGATAAAGACACTGCTCTCATAAAATTCTCGACATGTAAATTGGGTTATAAACCAGGCAGTGACAAATCAGCAGGACATCCTTTAAGTAACGGCAAGCTCACCAAATCCCAAGCACTTATAAAAGAAGATTTACCTTTGCTGCTGCTTTGTTGTTCTGTGTTTTTTTCTTTCTGTAAATCATTGCCACTGAGTTTAACAGGGCTTACACAATATTGTAAGCATCTCTTAAGTAATACAATGTTATTTGTGAGCCCACTCGTGCTTGAAAGCTTTTTTTTACTAGAGGGGAAATCTTCCATTTTCCATGTGACTCATTTATAATGGAAACCGATAAAACCTCTGTTTGCAAGGAAAGAGAATAAAACTGGGAGACATTTTTATATGGCATGCACAATATCACTTAGGCGCTTCGAGGAGCTGTTTTAAGATTCAGCACCACATTGCTTAGGGTGACCGAGTTTGCCGATCGCAGCCGGTCGAGGGTTCCCGGAGCGGGAATGCTTACGTTGCACCTTTAGGTAACTGAAGTAGCTTTCGAGCTCAAGAAAAGTGCTGTTTAATTTGGCATTCATAAATTAACCGAAGATGAGAGATTTTGCCGATAGTGGCACAGGAGAGTGAAAGAAGAGAAAAGCGATACGGACTCTTGGTCCACTTACATCGTTTGGAATAGTAAGTTCGTGGGAACTGGTTGGAGTGGTGGCATCCAGTCCTAGTTAGGGACAGAGGGAAAATGTTACGCCAGCGCTTTGCAAAAAGGGCAGGACACGACAAATGATACTTTAAAGAAGGAAACATACAGAGAGAAAAGAGAGGAGCAAAGAAAAGTAGAGAAGTGCTAGCGAAACAGAAAGGAAAGCAAGAGATGCAAAACTCAGCGGGTCGGACTAATCTTAAATGAGTCTTAGTTTAATTCACCTTTAACCCACCAAAATAACAAATGTCACATGAGGTTCCACAGGGTTATAAAAAAACTTCTGGAGAAATGAAGGGTTTCACCTAAAAATAGTCTTTGACATTTTCACTAAATACATTAATTCAGAAGTTAAGGGATGGCTGAAATTTGACCTGTCTACCAGGAGTTCTAAAATACAGACAATCAAAGTGGAAATCAGACCAAAAATTAATACAACAAACTATATATATATATATATATATACATGTGAAAATAAAAATTAATACATTAAAATACAGATGAGGAAAAACTAGGAGAATTTGGAAATTACATGTTGGATTAGTTCCTGAAGAAATGTTGGGAAGGGTAATTTTTAAAGGGAAAAGAACAAAATATTGTAAGCTGCATACATTTGTTTTTAAATTGGGTGGACAAAAGGAAAACACTTAGGAGAAATGGAATTGCTGCTCTAGCACACAGTAACATTACAGAAACAATACATCTCACAAATACAACCAGGAAGAGATTAAGGAGAGGCATGTTAATGACAAGAATAAGGAAAAAAATAAAGCTAGGAAAGGCAATTTAGTATTACTTCTAGATATTTTATCAGATACACCATTTGTAGAAACAAAAAAATATTTTGGATGTAATCTCTCTTTCTCCTTTTCTTTTTTCTTTTATTATTACTCTGTAGAGACATCCCAGAAACATGCATTTCCAACTAGAAAAGATGGAAAAGAAATAATCTTACAAAAAAAAAGAAGTGACTCACCCACATTTTACTTAAGTTTACATTCAACTAAGAATTGTGTATGCTTATTTTATATGGAATATAAACCAGTAACTGATCAAGTTGCTCATAAAATCTGATGTATGTGATAAAATGTTATTTGCCATACAAAACATGTACCAGTATATAAGCACTTTTGTCACATAATTCTTAGATGCTAAGCCCATACGTACCGAAGTACAGTAAAATGATTTATTGCGGGGTTATGTGGCTTGAGTTCTCTTTTTTTAATAGAAAAGTCAGCTTTAGTTGACATGCTTTAATAAGTAGGGACCAATTCTTGCAGTCCTTAAGTGAACTAAATTTCTGCTGCATTATGTGAGATATCTACTCGAGATTTGTCCCAGCAGTGATGATTACAGATGCCGTTAAGGCATTTGGCTCTGCAAGGAATTCCAGTTTCGGCATGCAGTAATTTTTTTAATCAGGATTTCCACATGGCAAGAACATATGGTTTCCCTGTATTTGCTTCTTTCTGAAACATGCTACTGAACTGGGAATTTGAGAAGACACAGACCTAAGCAGCTCGCCCAACACCAACTGGTACATACTGTATAGTGCATAATAACTTGACAAGGACTGAAGAAAAGAAACTCAGAGCTTTTAGCCAATGGCAAAAATTAAGCGGTTTTGACTAAATAAATGACACAAACGAAGCACGACGTTTTAGTAATGATGAAAGGAACTGCAACAAGAGGCACAGGGCGGGGGGGGGAGAACAAAGATTAATGTGTGAAAACAGAAGGAACACTGGTCATTGCGCACATTTATTATTAAAATGATGTAATGACCGTGGGAAACAAAGCTGTTAAGAAGAAGGACATCCCCAGGGGGTCACGGGTACGTACCAGGGAAACCAGGGGTGGTCTGCCCAAGGGGAGTAAAGGGGGGATGCTGCATAGCCAACTGGTGAAGCTTGGTCAACTGCAGGGCAGGATGGGAAATTAGAACTAACCAATCAAATGGAATTATTTCAGAGCAGAGAAACCATCTTACATGTTCTAAAACTGGATTAATTAAAATTATATTTAAAAAAAGGTTTAATCATTCATTCTAATCTACTGTAGAGAAAAAGAAACTGGTTATAAATGACATCTCTACTGTTATTACATGTAATGGCTATTGTTAATATTAACTAATTATCTGTAGAATTACATATTAAAAGAACTCAAATATATCACATGCAAAAAAAGACCAAGATAACTGGCATTTGTTCCTGGGCCATTGTACTTTCTCCCAATTACTACATGAGATAAGAGATTCAGCCCAACTAACATTGGGCTGAACAGTATGTTGTTAAGGAAAAGTGTCCTTAGGCTGTGGCTTTATTGTTAGCTGTAGAAAGCAATTGTTGCCCAGAACAAATAAGAGGGAGAGAAAGAAAAAGGGGATAATTTACATGCGCTGGACTCACGTCTGGATGCGGGATGGCATACTGGCCCTGAATCGTAAACGCCTGCGAATAACAAGCACAAAGGAGACATGGATCAGGCAGCTCGGCCAACAGCGTTCCCCTTTCCTTTGGGCTACAGAAAAGCCTCCTGCCAGTTCCCCAGCTAGTACCACTCTTTTTTTCTTTCTGAACGCAGAGACAGGCTTAATTCTCTTGTGCTGCTTGATATCGCCGGCCCGACACAGAGAGGCTCTGCACCCCTTCCCCATCCATCCCGTGGCGAGATGCGCCGAGGGGAGCTGCAGAGGAAGGCGATGGGGACCCCCAATGTGGCTGGGTCTTATGTTGCACAAAAAGCCAAATATCCACCCCAAATCCAGCACTCTGTGCATGTCAAGAGCAGTGCCTGGGGTATGGTTTCCGGCGTCATTCCCTGGCACGGGGCTTCCGGCCGGCAGCCCCACCGCCGGGCAGGATGCCGCGACACGCCTGACATAAGCTAGCACAGCCCTCCGTTTGCCCTGCCGGCTCTGCTCAACAGCCTGCAGAGAAAAACTATTAAAAAACACTACATAAAGTATAATTCGCTATTATATCCTGTAGGGCTTTTCTAAAAGGGACGGCATGTCAGAACAATTTTAAAGGGCTTGTGCTTAGACAGGCAGGAAAGCAGAAGGACAAATTATAACATACAAATATTTGTACTGGGAGAATTATAAACAGGCAGAGAGCTGATCAGCTTAGTTTGCAAAATGGTTATTTGACAAAAGCCCTCTTAGAAAGTAATGAATCCTCTGCAAATGATAAAACAATTCATTTAATAGAATTTGGATATTAAAACCTTTAACGACCCAACTGCTTAATGCACATTTCTGTAGGGGCATTTCCCTTCTGGAGAGGAAACATTTCATTTAGTTTTCAATTTAGTTATAAAACAAGGCCACAATCCAGCCAACATTATGTACATGAGCGGTTTTTGAGGCAGAAGTATGCTCTTGAGCTCAACGGGATGTTCACAGACATACATACTCGCACTCGTTTATGTGGGATGGCTGTTACAAGTGGTCTATAAATGAAAAGAAAAGGCTCCAATCCAGCAAAACAGATCATCACTGACATTAGTGGGTCTTAAGCAAGCACATATTTAAGCGAGCGAGCAAGCAAAGCATGTGTTTAAGTGCTTTACCGAATGAGGACGAGTTTAAGCGAATGCTTTGCTGAATGAGGGCTTTGTGCCTACGGCTGAGCACTGGAGCAGCCTCACAGATGTTACGTTTGGAAAAGATGCTAAGTTTGTGAGCAAATACTGGGTCTATAAAGCACTAATTTGGGGTCTAGGCCTCTGTGCTGGATCAGGGATGTCCAGTCTGATCCTGGCTTTACATCAAATCCAGTGGAAGGAATATCTTTTATGTGTTTCCCACACATTGTGTGAACCTGAAAGAAGTCACTGCAAAAAAAAAAAAAAAAACCCCCACCAGCGACCCTAACAAAGGTTGCCCGCCTCCCTCATCATCTCTCTCCCACCCGCTTCCAGGTGTACACAGGAGGAAGCAAGCACAACTGGGGAAATCACTGCAATAATTCAGATGCAGAGCTCAGCCTAGTTTTTATTTAGTTGACAATGAAGACCATCAAGGCAGCATGGATAGTATGAGTCTTAAATATTTTTCTTTCCTAGTAGAAAAGATGCCCTTCACTTCTTACGCTCCCAGAAGGTCATTTGACTGTTTTGGATTGAGAAAACCCGTCTTTGGCTGTGTCACCCCTTGGTGGAGGACCTGTGCCCTTCCTGTGGCTCAGGCAGGCCAAATCCGAGCATGGTGGCAGTGGCTCTCACGTCTGTGCTACAGCAAGTCACTGAGCGTGTGAGCCATGGCACTGCTCCCAGCGAAGGCAAGAGTGACTCTCCTGCTGACGCGCTGGCATTAGTAAGAGCAGGAGTGACCTGGTCTACAAATCCTCAATTTAAAACACAAAGCTGTTGTGACACAGAGCAAAGCTGCACCCTGTGAGTACCTGTTCCAACAGCAACGTAGCACAGTGGGCAGAAATTTTTGGTTGTTTCTGTCAGGCAGGAGCTGGGCTTTTATTTATTTATTTTTTTTTAAACATATGTTGGATTTTGGTAGGGAGCAGAGCAGAGCCGGCAGGATAGCCTTCAGCCTCCTTTCAGTTTCATCATGCAATGCAACATCAAAGCAGCATAAGAGAATTAAAAACAATGTTTCAAGCAGCAAAACGCCAGCCTGTACGTAAAAAACAGACATTGGATTTTGCTAGCATCGCTTGATATTCAAGCATTAAAAAAACCAAAACATTTCAAGATAGCCACAGTGTAATTTAGAATGGAAAAACAACTTCTGATACTATAGCAAAAAGGTTGGGTGGACTTAATGCTGCTGACAAAGTTTTATTTTCAATATTAATTTCCAATCAGCATGCAATACACTTGGTGCTTTGACACCCACTAGAGATGCTTTCCATACTGACTCCCAAATCCACTCAAGCATTTTCTAAGCTCCTGAAAGGTCACTGAGTAAGTGAGGGACTAGAATCAAAGTGGGCAGAAAGGATATGTCTCATGCACTCCTTCTTGTCTCAACAGGGTTGCATAAAAAAAGTAGAGAACACTTCTTTTTGACTGATAAAACTGAAGATGACAAGAATTTAGAGAACTATTAGACCTTTAAATAGGACGTGTTCCATTATTTATACAAACTGCTCAGAGCACCCTAGCGAACAGTTTCAGCATTTTGGAGTAATCATGTACACAGGGACAGTCTTTGAAGACAGTGGCCATTACCACACTGGTAACGTGGGCTGTCACTTATATACGCACATACGTTTCCTAAAGAAAAGCAAAAGCACTGCATTATAAACTTAATGTATCTCTTGAGTAAATTTTTTCTGAGCTTTCCATCACAGACCAATTCCTGGCAAATTATTTTCAATCTCAATTCGACTTTGGTCAGTAAGGAGGCAAATTTCTTACTCGGAAGAAGCAGCAGGCTCGGATACCAGGAATTGATGGCTGCTATATCCAGATTATGAAAATGCAGACACAATATATAGTTACAGGACAGAACATATTACACTGAAGCGAGACCTAAAATAGTAAACACTGAAAGCTCACTCCAAAGGCTTGTGGGAAGCAACAGCTATGATACATATTGGAGATGTGCAGGAGCTTTCTTACAAACCATCAGAGCAAATTCATGTCCCACCTTAGCTGCGTGTCATGGGCCCATTTCAGGGTGATATCCAAAGGCAAGGAAGACTCACCCAGCACATGGGGTGTGCCACGAGGCTTTAAAAGCTGGGGAGAACCCCAATTCATATAGCTTAAGGTGAAGGGGGAACAGTCAAGCCTTCACTATTCAAAAAACAAACAGGAGAGCTCCAGCTGCTGTAAAGCAGGCTGTGCACTTCATGGCTGAGAAGGTCTGCAGTTGCATTTATGTATTTACTGCAACCTCAGAAGCCCATTTCTGCTTGGTCTTCAGGGACTACAGCAACAGAAATAATAACGTGTGTATGTATTTTTACTACAGAATGCATGATTTGGTCCTAATAAATATGAAAACTAAAAGAGAAGAAGTATGCCTTTCTTGAGCAGAGCCATCCTGCTGTTCGATCATTGCTTGTACTCTGCTGAAAGGTTGCCAGAACTACTTATACCACTTAAGAGTGAAAAAGCAACTCCTACCATAATGGATTTGGACACCTCTCAACTGACAGGAGAGCAAACTTGTTCTAGATTACAGAAGTTAACTTTAAACCTTGTTAAACTACCAGTCATCACAGTGTTGTCTCGTTCTGCTGCTCATTGGACAAAGCTGATGAGAGCGACTCTACAGTACTGAAAGAGAAGCAAGGAAAATACCCACTCCTCCTGCCAGATGACACATTTCTGACAACATCTACTAGGAAATAGCAAGGCTTTTTTCCTGTCTAACCACAACAACAACAAAGTCCTCTCCCATGAGAAAATCCCCAGGACAGTGCCCAGGGTATTACTGAAATAATTACTTCCCAGGCTTGTTCAGACTGTTTATTAAGTGCTCTCCACCACAATTATAAGTTTGTAATGCAGTGTTCTCCTTTTCTGCAGACCATAAACACACAGAGTAGATGAAGCACATCAATACTATACCAGGCAAAAAAAAGAGTAAAAGTTGAAAACTAACAGGCGCCGGCTGAGGTTGGGCCAAGACGGTGTGGTTTCCAGCTGAAGCCAAAATGGTGTCTGCTCTTACCTGGCCACCTGCAAAAATGATAGGTGCAGAGGCAGGTTTGGGACGGTAGGGGATGGTGGCACCTTTGGGTGGGGACTGCAGACAGAAACACAAAGCGGTCAAAATGCAGAATGAGGCAGAGCTCGTACAAAAATCTCTCCTTACCTTGGTCACCTCCAAATACAACGCACACAGCTAACCCTGCCCCCGTCCTACCCCATCCCTCCACCACAACTGAGGCCGGCTGTCCTTGCTTTTGTGGGCACACACCACAGTCCTGACAGCACGGCTGGCAAAGGCAGTGCTGGCACTTACGGCTTCATTACCACAACAGTCTGATGAAGCTATAAAGCTTCATTAAGCATTTCAAGGCATTTCAGGAAACACAAGTTTGAAATTTGTTGATCTTTTGGAAGAACCTGGCCGATGTTCTCACTCTGTTATTACAGAACACATTCGGTTTATTGAGCTTTCCTATACTGTTACACATCAAGATTTCTTGTTTTATCAACTCAATTAAGTCAGATGCTCAATTGCAGGTTAATGGCATGATCCCACCTTACATTTGACTCATTTGGTGAAAATTTCCCCCAGCTTCAGTGGGAGCATAGCTAGGAGCTTTACAGCAAACAGCAGAGGAATTTATTCCCTGGAGTGCAAGGTCAGGACTCAAAGAGAAAATACCTGACTGAGGCTGACTCTCTCCTTATAAATAAAGTGGGAGCACATGTCTATAAAACAGGTTTCTGACTGGTGCCCTGATCTCAATGCATTAACTGCAATTTAAAGAGATAACAACAGTAACACTTCCATTACTTAATACCATCGAATTAGTTATCTCATTCTCATATCATATCTCTCTTATTGCTACTTCAATAGAAGTGTTTACTGCCAAATTAAATATATACCGCCAATTAGAACACACTCATTTTCTGAATTCTTTAAATGTTCAAAGAAACAAATTGTAGTGAAGCCAGGGCCTTTTTGAATAGTGTTGCTTGTCATTTGCCTAACTCTAAAATTAAGCACTTCTTATGTCAAAACTGGTTATGTAAAAAAATAATGGCTCTGTCTGCCGAAAAATATGACTGTGCCTCTGATTTTGAGAAATGGCTTCTCTCGTTTTCTTCAGCAAATAACTATGTCTTCTGTGAATGTCACTTGTACATTAGACTATGCACTCTATTCACAAAGCTGATGCCTATTATATTCTCTAATAAACTAAAGTTATTTTCCAATGTCTATCTCTCTGTTTCCTTGCCTTCTATAACAAAATACTTTCCTCACAGTAGTCCAACAAAAACTGAAGGAAGAGTCACTTTTTCCAGGAAAACACTGGGGAATCGATTAATTTGTAGGCATCTATTTGCATAAGGCTGTATGTCATTCTGATGCGAGGGCTGTATGTTATTTGGAGGCATGGCATACTTCTGCACAGCCAATAGCCATACTGCGGTATCTGACACGCCGCTGTTTCTCCTATCTCCCAAGGAAGGAAGAACAGCAGGGTGTCAGACATCACAAGGAGACAGCTCTTGACTAGCCTTGGTTTAAAAAAACAACAACAAAAAAGTCTCAAAAAACCACAGAAAATTTTCCAGCGGAAAACATGATAAAAAATGGAGATGCTTCATGAGCTGTGTCAAAAATTATGGTTACTAGGTCAAAACATTTCATTTTGATTTGCTGAGATTTGTTTTTTTTCAAACTGCTATTCAACTTTATCATTATGAGAAGTGTACTTGTAGAAAAGTAAAGGCATTTTCAGCTATCTCAGGATTAAAATGCCCAGATTTTTATATAAATTAACTTATATAATTGAATCTAAGAGCTAAAAAAAGAGAGTCAAAATGAAACATTCTGGCCTTATGCAATGTTGTGATCCTAAGACAACAGAGAGTCCCGATACAGCCTAAACGGTGGTATTCAGAGTTATTTCTGTCTGAAAGAAGAGCTAGTTGTCTTTTGCTCTAATCTACATCAACAGAAAATGCTTCTCTCAGAATGGACTGGAATTCCACTCTGGACAAATTGGGTTGTTTGGGTTTTGTTTTATCTTTTTTTGACAATGTCTCAACAGCCCTGGTCTGTGGTTCCTAGAGCCTGCTTGAAAGGGCACAAGATGCTCTAAGCTGTTGGGCAGGGCAGGGCCCACCAGAGCCCCCCGAAATCCTGGACACAGCAAGGGCACGCAGCACCCTTGGGGCACCCAGGGCATGGGAAGTGTGAGGGAAAATGCTGGTTTTGAACATCTCCAAGGTGAGAGCAGATGCTCTTGGCAATTGCTTACCTCGAGCATGACCACGCAGATTTGCTTCACACACTGGATGATGGCATCGGGAGTGCCCGAGATCGTCACTGCCCGCTCCGTTGAATTTGGCAACATATCGCCTGCCACTTGCACCTGGGCTCCTGTGGACTTCAGCAAAGACAAACCAGAGAGCAAATCACTGTCAGGGAGGTGACGGCGCAGGCTAAAAGCCAGGCATACACTGCTGGGAATGGAGGCGATGACATGGAGCCACCTTAAACCTGCTCTTTTCTCTGTTAACTACATGTGCAAACGCACATCCAGACGCAGTAACTGGGCTCTGGCAGAACACGGGTTTGCCTGCTCCAGCTGATTTGCAAATGCTTCCATTGCGGGAAGGTTAGCTTCCAAGAGCTGTTAAAGCAGCAAGCCGGGACCTGAATTTCAGAAGCAACCTTTTAACCCCCTCAGACAAGTGCAACACTGATTAAAAAAGACAAAAGGTGGAACCTGCTACTTTCTAATGACTAACAAAAATTAGGAAAAAAGAAATTTGCTGATAACTAAAGACGGTCTGCTCATCAAATGAGCTGCAATAGCAAACAACTGTTTCCTTAATCCACTGATGGTTGACTTCATTTCTCTGGATGAAATCTGGGGCTGCTTCATGCTCTGGAATATCTCATGATGGTGCAGGAGCTCTTCTAAATTGTAATTACTGTTGATTAAATATATGCACATCGTCAGCTTTTAGCTCATTAATGAACCCAAGGAGGTAATAAGCAGATTTTTTTCTTTTTTTAAATTTGATCTTGGCACTCATGTATCTTAGTTAAAAAAAAAAAAAAAAATAGACATGAGGCCAAAATCACCTCTGGTATTATTTCACGAAAGTCCTGAAAGACCTTTTCAATCAATGGAAAAAAACATGCATTTCATATTGAGTTAGCATTTTCGCATATACAGTACAATCTATTCCTGACTGTTATTGCAATGCAATATTTGGGGGGTTGTTTTTTTCTGATTTTTAGCACTCAATGATTTTGTGCCAGTCAGCAAGGAGTTAATTTATTCTTCTGATGATCACATACAACACATCTTATTCTTCTTTCCAGAGACTGATTAAATTACTGATTACATCTTGTGTTCGCTGCTGTTTAATGCCAGAATATCCATTCCTTGTTCTATAATAGGCTTTGGAATTTCACCATAATTTGATCAATCTGCTGTGTCTTTCTTTTCTTTTTTTTTTTAATAACCTTGTCTTGAGAATAGTACAGCAACCATGCATGTTGTTCCTAAGTATCTTAGGAGCAAAAGAGCACCTCCCGTGCAATTGGTGCGCAGAGCGTTGTGCGATGATGAAAATCAGAACACATCTTGAGATGGATTCTCCGTTTTTCCGTTTGACTGTATCTGCTGTTTAACATACAGCTCTGGGGATTGGTACATCTAGCATAAACTACTCTGTCAAATACTGCAATCGCTTACGCATTTGCTTTGAAAGCTGATCTTGTTTATTCTTTGACTTTAAGCGTATGTCAGCAGTGAAAAAACGGGTAACATTTTGTCCATTGCCTTTATGCTTAAGAAAATGTACAGTGTGAATTCATGCTATGTCAGCCTTTCTCAAAAGACCTCTTTGGCCAAACAACATCCTTTTACTTCCTTGTACTACAAGGGTAGCTAATACCTTTAGAAACTCTACTCACCAGCATAATCATTTAGCCCTTCAGTGCCCACAGGCCAGCAGACTGATCCCTATGGAATTCACAGGCCAACCCATGTCCTAAAATTGCTCACCCCATGTTTTGCATGAAAATTCCAATATTTAAAAAAATCTGTAAAATCTGCAGCTATCCACTCACCAGAGCATAGTTCGCACTCATACATGGTACTGTTCAGCACAACTAAGAAATGAGCCCGATTCCCACTTCGTAACAGGTCCACAGGGCATCTAAGAGACCCGGGAGACCAAGGGAAATCGTGTCCCGTGGCTGAAGTCATGTCCGAGTGAGCGCTCCGGGAGCAGCTCTGTCTTTGGTAATGGCCAAGCTTTAGCTCAACTTCCTCTGCTGACTGCCACTTTGACAGCACAGAGACATTCAAAAGGTTTTTGGGTTCAACCAGATATAAATTGCTACAGATGTAGTGACTGTACGGAATTTGAGCCAGAAACTTCCCTGGGGGAAGGTATTCACCTTACTGTACCCAGGGAATGCATTTCAACACACTAATATTTTGTTCCATCTAATATAAAGTTCTCTGACAAAGTTTTTTTGCAATTAAGGAAAAAAAGAGAAAGGGTTTCCTATGACCCTAATGTTTGCATAGAAACAGTGTTTTCTTCCCCTCCATGTCACCAGGTGCCTCCTTTCTCCCAAATCCCTAAAGTAGGTTTGAAAATAAAGACTACTGAGGACTGTAGCTTGCTGGTTCTCTGATGAAAAATAAAATAACAAAATTCCAAGACAAAAAATCTGATTTGTAACTAGCTTTTACTTGCAGGTCTCAGATGGCAGGGCTCCCAATTATTTTTCTGTGAGTTTACAAAAGAAACGTGTGTATGTTACTATGCTCTTCTTCCCTGTACGCAAGGGGAGAAAAGACACTGTCCGTACAGATCAAATCCTGAAAGGACAAACTAAGCACCAGAAGGACCTTAGTTAAAAAACTCCTGAAACAATCACATTTGAATCCAAATAAAGTAATTTGGAAGAATTTGAAAGTCAATAGGGCAAGGCACTTAACTGCCCACTCTGATCACCTCTCCTTCCACGCTAGCATAAACTAACATTTCACAGCAAAAGCTGGACATGTAATTTTGATCAAAGCATTTCCCACTAATTTATGACACTTCAATTTTTCTTTCAGTAGAAAAATGTTGCTTGGCTCTTTTTTTCATGCTTGAAATGAAAATTTGAAGTTCAATGAAACATACTGTCTTTAATCAACATTTTGAACAAAAAGATAAAGGTAAGTTTCATTTTGGTAAAGCCTGTCAAAAGCTTTTGTTTTGACACTGCCAAATGAAAAATGGATCAGATTAAAAAACCCCATCTATATGGCCTTTCCAGGATTGGAATATATGAAATCAGGTCACCAGGGAAACAGCAAAATCAAGGAGACACAAGAAAGGCGTATGAAAATCAATTAGAAAATAAGAAACTAGACCAAGCAGTTGATCTACTAACCTTGCCACGCCAAGGCTACTTGGGCCTTGCTGGCTGCCAAGGCTCTAACGACTTGGAAATGACTGCGACACTCAGACCTGCCATCATCTGAGCATTGCCAGGAGGCGGTTATACCTAAAAAGAAACTTGGTGGGCCATTTCTGTTGCCAAACTGTTGCTTTGCTAAACTGTGTATTGATTTGGGGAGGTTGTTTTATTTTCCTTTTCTAAACTTCACTCGAGCGCTAGCTGTGAGTTACCGTAAGAGCTTATCATAATGCCAGAACAAAGACCAATATATTGCAAAGTTGATTTTTTTTTTTTCCATTTCACATACTGTTCCTAGCTTGAAGGAAGACACGTAGGTACAGGTGTGCTGGACACTTGCCTCCGGCACAGCAAGGCTTTTTTCAGGCATTTCACTCAGCATGTATTTACAGTAATGCGATCAGCACACCGCAGCGGGAGAGGGCAGGGGCTTTGCACAGCCGCACCGGGACACAGAGCAGCCCTCCTGAGACTTACCTCCCTGATTTCTTTGATTTTGGAGCCTCCTTTTCCTATAAGGGACCCGCACTGACTTGCTGGCACGACGAGTCGCAGCGTTACAGGAGGTTTGCTGGTCACCGTGCTGTTTGTCATCGAAGCATTTATGTCCTGCAACAACAATGTCAGTAAGAGTCAGCTGAGGATGTCAGGCCTCTGAAGCATTAAGGGGCTCAGGGCAAACGCTTGAGCTATGCTTGAAGAACAGAGGAGCGTGAAACTAATTGGGGGAAGGGGTTTCTGCTACAGGTGAAGCAGCCAGCTCTGGGGAGACACGCCATGAGCCTGAGCTGCATGGAGGACCTGTGCTCTGGCAGTGCCTCTGCTGGCTGGTGCCACGGGTCTGAGCTGAGGGAGCAGCGGCAGCCTCAGAGGCAAGGCCAGGAGGAGGATGCGGCATCCTTCATCAGGCCAACTGAAGCAGGTGGGAAAAAAAACGAATGAGCTTTTGGGCTCCCAAGCCCCCACATCCTGCTTTGATGCCTTTTCCACCCTCTCAATTAGAACATTTCTGCCAGGTGTCTTCATGTTTCATGCAACTTCTTGCCATTTTTGACACAAAGGAAGAGGTTAAAAAAGGGAATGACAAAGGATCTGGGAATAATGTGAAGCAAACAAAACTGGACTATTTTGATAAATATTTTCACCAACGCCAAATTTAACTTCTCTTTTGTGGTGGATCTACAAGATCTGTAGTTCTGCATAATTTCTAAACTCTTGTACATCGCAGCTGTAGAACAGAGCCTCCAAAACCAGCTGACGGTGCTGACAGACCTAACAATCCTTCTAAAGTCTTCATTACAAAGGAAAAGGTAATGCTTATCTTCCCACTGAACAATGAGCGCACTTAAGATTAAAAAAAAAGAGGCACAAACTGCATAGCACCTCGCTAGCAACCACGAGAATCTCACCATGGTTTGCTAATATTGACGGAGCTGACAAGAATATCTCCTTCCACCTGCGGGGTGGAATGGAGCTGCTATTCAGTAGTTCACAGAAACGCTACCCAAGAGATTAGGAAAAGTACGACAGAAAACACACATTTAAATATGCATTCAACTCATTTAAAATGCAACGAGAATTACAGGAACCAGAACGAATGTGCTTCTCGACATTCTCACCTACCAAGAGCTGCCACTTCTACAAAAAAAGCGCCTCCGTGCATGATTTGGACCCCAACGAAAAAGATTCAATTTTTCAGCTGGAAGATGTGACTCTGCTATATCACATTTGTGCCAGGCAGTGGCATGCTATCCTCCAGAGTAGGTAAATAACCCACTCCAAAGCCACATAGCACAACCCCAGCAATCTCTCCTACGTGCATCTCACAACTGGCCTGGCCTCAAAGCATTAATTGCATTTAGTGCCTTCAAAAGCACTTCATGAACATCAGTTCATTGAAAGCTACAATTCTCTTTATTTTCTCCTTATTTAAAGGGAGTGAGAACTAAAGATATAGGCTCAGCATTACACCCATAAAGGAGTCAGACCAGGGTAAAAATGGAGCAAAAAAGAAATGAACAAAAAAAAAATCCCCTCCAGAACTGCAGGCTCCCAAGTAGAGCTGGCCAGAAATTCTTCTCATAGAATGTTCTTCTGTCCAACTAGAAGATTCCCTTCATTTAAATTCTAACTTTCTAGGGCCCTGCATCCATTTTCCCAAAGCTTTGACTAGATTTAAAGTTGCTGTCTTTCCCAGGCTGCTCCTCAGCCAGAATGGGCTTCCAGGGAGCCGGGAGGTGCTGCGAGATCCTGTGTCAGGTGTGAAGCTTTGCAGAAGCCCTAGTTTCTGGCATTCCTGGCTCCGGGGCGGGAGAAGTGGCCAGGAGTCACGGCTTGCCAAGGCAGCTCCGAGATCTGCCGAACCATGTGGCAAATACATTTCACAATTTTTCTTTACAGGTTTCTAAATGAAATGTTAAACCTGCCAATTTCCATAGCAAGCATAATGGGGCTGTGGGGTGGCTCCTCAGCTGGTACCTGATCATCACAGCATCTACCTTAGCTGTAGTAGCAATTTAGTATTTGACATAAAGGCATCACCTCAATTGCTTTTATCACCTTTCCCTTCCTCCATCTTCTATAGCCGAGCAAATTCGTTACAGATACTTGCAAATGGCCATGGATTCCACCACATTTTTGCATTTTAGCTGGAGAAGGGCTGACTACCAGCTCTGTCTGCTAGTTTTTCCAGGACTCAACTATCATGCATTTTTGCAGTGGATTATGTAGATTTATTTTATAAATTATGTAGACTTATACCCCAAACCAGAGCTGCCCCATTCACCAGTGAACTTACAGCTGCATTTCTTGGGTCTTAGCCCCTAGTTTGGAAACCATTGCTCTAAAATGTCTCCTCCTGCAATTCCAATGACCCAGCTGGGTTAGTGCCATTTTTTCACCTCTCTCTTCTTCCTCTGGAGTGAACGCTTTAATTGGTTATGTGATTACCTACTTAGTCAGCGCCTAAATTCATCATCAGGCTGCTAGAAAATCGACTTTTATCTAGAAAGGTTGTCAAAGCAGAGTGATATGAGGCTGCAAAAGAGCAGCACAGCAAACGCTCCTCCAGATCTCTCTCTCTTCTATATGGCTGCATTTTGAGAATTTTGCTAATATAAATAAAGTGTTACAGGGCTCCCATCTTTTCCTATACCTGCTGAAGCCCAGGTATACAGCTGTACAGTTGAAATGAAGAGTTTAAGGAGTTCATGTCAAAAGTAAAGAAAAGTACTTACTAGAGTACATCACAGCTTAAAAACAGCCCTGCATCTTGCTATGTCTGAAGAGGTATGCAGAATCTAGTGATGACAGCTAGTGCAAAGGGCAGAAATGCTGTAATTTGTAAATTATTCTGACTGAGCGTGTTGATGGACTGAGGCTGTGGGCACTGGGAAAAGGATACTGTGCAGACTACATTGATCCTAGCTGGTAACTACTCCAGCCTGGTTTCAGCTCTACCAATAAGCTACAAGAGCTGTTGTCCAACCATAAAAGGCTGAAAAAGTGCTGGTAAGAAAAGGGAAATGACATATGTTAAGCTTCCACAGGCATGGATGGGTACAGTCAGCTACTCATGTGATGGTTTAAAAGCAGACTAAGCTAAGACTTGACTGCCTACCTTCTAAGGTCTTTTGCCATCTGCTAGTTAGTGGAGTTGCATAGAGCATGAACTCTTGGGAAAGGGACATGCTCTTTGGGGGGGGGGGGGCGGGGTATACAAAAAAAGTAGAGAAAATCCCTCCTCCTCCTTTTTTGTTGCATAAAAGGATGCCTAAATATATCTTAACTCATGTAGTTTATATTTTCAACACAGGCAGGCCTAGCTGTATTTTAACAGGGTAACTGTTTAAAGTAACTCTGATAGCAGCACTTGGGCCACCAACCTAACCAGCTAACACAGATGTAGTGTTAAATCAACTCCATTCTAGTTATTTAGGTGTTAGCTGAGCTGTTCATCTCACGGGACTTCAAATATCCTTTAAAAATAATGCTTTTTCTTCGCTAAAAAAGGCCCTTGCAAGAAATGGAAAGACACACACGAACAAGCACATTTGGCACTTTCTCATCTGATAACTGAATGGGACATCTGAGGGCTCAGGGTGCAGGTATGCATGATCTCACATGTCCTTTGGAGTTACTTTTATCCTGCTGAATTCTCAGGCAGGTCTCTTTCTACAAACTAAAGATGACTCCAAGCCAAGACAGCTCTTGGGATGGGTCTCATTTCTCCTTCTCCACGCTGAACAACGGAAATTGCAATCACGGATGAGGGTTTCTTGCTACTCTTGTTAGCAAGGGCAGAACATGTGAGAAGAAACTAGAAGGGAGACAGGGTGTTCGTTACACACAAATGCTCCTAAAAGTGTTTGATAACTACTGCTGAACATTTCTTGAATAGTTATGCTATTACCAAAAATTGTTAATGACTCTATTTGTTCACCCTCAGTAAGAGTAAAAGGTCACTGGGTTTGCCCTACAGTTGCTGCAAGGGCCAAATTCCAGGTCTGGCAATTGATGGTGCTATCTATATTTCTTAGAATGAGTGAAAAGAATATTTTATAAGAAAAATGATATTCTCTTCTGGGATTTTCTGTTCTTCTTTTAATGCCTGAAAAAAATCTCCAACAAAACGATATGCATGACAAGTAACATCCAATAGTTAGATCATCTCTATTTTCTGAAACAGGACTTTATTTTGCCTCCAAAGTCTTAGAGTTATCTCATTTTATCAGCAGGAATAATTATAAAAACCCAAACTGATTACATGATACAGTTCTGTTTACCTCAGTCTTTCTAAGTATACCAGTAGCCAATTATATTAAAATTAAATATAAATATTTCAGAATACATAACCCCAGTACTAGATCTACAGCAAGTGCTAATATCCTTTTGCTAGGATACCACATTAAGATTCCAGATTATCCTTTAAAATCTAAGAAGGTAAATATGCATAAAATCCTCTCAGAGGCCTGAGATTCAGATTTCTTTGCCTCTTGCTAACTACAGCATATTCAAAGATAACTTGGTCTTGAGGGAGGTGCAGGGAGGTGGGGAGGTCCTGAATCTGTGCAGTATGCAATGTCTTTTTTGAGAGATGCAGCATTATTTTATTGGGTACTGGTTTTGATGGGAACTGGCGGGGATTATCTGTTAAAGATTCCCTCAGCATTTTTCAGGATAAGTGCCTAAGCAGAGCATGTTCCTCACAGAGATTATTGTCAGTGTTTCACACATCTCTCTGAATATAGGAACTGTGCTGACAGGTTAGGGCACAGTCTGAACGGAGCAGCCACATACAGCAAAATGGAGGAGAAAAAGCAAGCAGAATTTAATTGCCTGTACAAAACTTTGGCAAAAATACCTCAATTCCTATGAAAGGGCCCGCTACTCTGTCCTGAAGAGCATGCAAACCTTCAGAACAAACCTTCAAGCAAAAATGATTTTATTGACAACAGATCTTTTTCTCATAACAAAGATCTGCTCTTTCATAATTTTTTTTTAGATAAGAGTAACATTGTCAACTACTCTCTCTGGGTCTCTATGGATTAGAGGGTAGCGTGCCATACACAGAACTGTCTCTTGAGCTACTGTCTCTCGACGGGTGGTACAAGGCAGGTAAGCAGATGAAGCTGAGGAGGAGATGGCAGCAGCTGGTTTTAAAATTGGCTTGGAGAGAACTACTTGTGCCATTCTGCAAGATTCAAGCTTGAGACCAATATTATTTCATTAACAACTGGTTAGGAAAAGAAAATTAGTGTGCATATAAAATGTACTGTGCCACAGAACTGGGAGACTTCATCAGTATGTTGAAATATTGAAATACCACACAGGAAGATCTGAATAACCACGAAGAATTGGAAAAATATAAGTGGGATGAACATTTGCAGTATTAAAAAAGAAACAAACAGTCATTTATCTGGGGGCTACTAAGAAAGTCTGCCAAGACCTAGGAGATTACCGCTGACAAGACCTGCGGAAGAGCTGGTGATTCCCACTAATCCCAGAACGGTTGTATGCAAAACACTTCACCGCTCTCAGGTGAGGTATTCCCAGCAGTGGCAGGGATATGTTAGCATAATAGCCAAGATGGGGAACTGTTAGTGCTATTAAATAAGCCCTCGTGGAACTCGATTTGCAACCTGTCCAAAATTAACGCATACATTTAACATAAACTCAAATAGGGAAAAAGTAGGAAGAGATGATTGAAGTGACAAGAGGGGTGGAGAATGCATCATATGAAGACTGAGCTTGGCTCATGTAGGCTGACAAAGGCAAGGGTGTGAGGGCATAAAACTGTTTTCTAAAAAGATGTCTAGGAGAGAAATCTGCAGGGATAGAAAGAATTACTTCAATTAATGGCCAGTGCTGGCACAGGAACAAAACCGTATAAACTGCTCATGAATAAATTCAGGTGAGGAGTGAAAAGAAGGTGTTTAATTATCGGAGAAGTGAGGCTGTGGATCCAATAACAGGAACTAGAAAAAAATCTAACTAGTTTTTGATTACGTTATGAAGGAGATTGCATGACATGCTGCTTATGTTAGAAGACAACTGCATCTGATGACCCACAAGCTCTCTTCTAGTCCCCCTTTTACTCTAAATGAAAATAATCACCACAAGTAAATAAAGGCACAGGGTAACATTTCCCATCAATGCCAGCATCCCCTAATGCTAGGGGAAAGCATGGAGATTAACCTCACTGACTTAGAGAAAAAATGCTCTTAAGAAAGGGATTCAAATCCTTGTAATTTAGTCATCAAGGTGGAGAGGCAGCCCCTTTCTCCTGCTATGGGTGACTCAATCTGTGTATTTGTAGGCGCTTCCTTTAGGAGGAGGCGAATTCTCCTCTGTAGGCACCTCTCCCTCTCCATGGAGTACAGAAGAGATGCCTAAGCTGGACATCTGGCTTTCAGAAGTAGAGAGAGTTAAATCCTCTCCTAAGAGACCGGAGTGTTCATGTAGCCTGCTGCCTTTTCTTTGGGGATTTCCATTAAAGTAGCAACCATGTCCAGCCATAGGTGGTTCATGAAACTTGAGGAAATCCTAGTACTTTAGGTACATTATGTGCCCAGAATGGTAATTCTACAGTAAACTGAGCACTCTCTTGCCTCACTTACTCTTAGTGCCTTTATTTTAATTAATTTTAAAAGCTAAGATTTAAATATGGTAACTGGTAATTATGCATTTTGTTTTTAAAATAAAAATTTTCTAGTTGAATGAATTATATATTCATTTTGACATATATAAAATTTACATCAATACCAAACGAAATCATATAAAAACAGAGTTAAAAGTTATGCAATTATTCTTTTCAAATCAAATCCACAATGGGACTTGAAATTTTCCAAGACATTTTTCCTACCATTAGTGCACATTACTAGAAGCAACTGCTTTTCCCTGAAGTCTCCAAAAAGCAAAGGAAATGATCAAACAGCTTGTAAATTGACCCATTATTTTTCTTCAGGGTTACTGCCAAAAGCATTTATAAAAATACAACCACTTTCATTGCTATTAAATAGAACATTAAACAAATCATATTTAATATTAAACCAAACATGAGAAAATTCACACAGTGTTTGTATTTCAACTCGAAGAGAGAAAAAAATGCATTTTATTTGCTTACCTCTTCAAATTTTAGTGCAATCATAGAAAAAGCTTTAAAAATTGCATCTGTTGGGCCTGTTATTGTCACAATTCTTTCTGGACAGGAGCCTTCTGAAATATTGATTCGAGCACCACTCTGTCAAAAAGAACAAATATTTTTCAAATGTATACTCCCTGAAAAGCAAAGTAAGGAGGATCAGGGATATAGTTTGGGAAGAAGTATCTTGAGGCATCTAATTTATCCCCTACAATTGCAGCCCCAACATTAAATAATTTCAGCATAAACTGATCATGCACCAAAAAATCATCTAGCTGCAGGAAGCCAGACCCTGTCTAGGTAAATACTTATATAGCTTTCATCACACTATGCAGATTGCACCTCTGCAATTCAAAGTTACAAATAACTACATGAGCAAGTCTTTTCCTTTCCTTCTTGCAGGATTAACCTTAAACAGGGCTGAAACCACAGAATTTCAGGCAAGATTGTTTTGTTTTCTTTGGGGAGCACCAACTTCTTAGAGGAAAGATTTGCTTCACTCTGGTTTGCACCTAAGCTCAGTCCTTGATCTTTCTAGCTGGGCATTGGTTTACAGCATGAAGAAGGTTCCTTACAGATGGGTGTCATATGAAGTTAGTCAATGAACATGCACTGAAGTACCCTTAATTAGTCTCCCTTATGTAACCATGGCAATGTAAAGAAGGTCCTTACAGCACATGTAAATATATTCAAGAGGGTCTTAGTGTAGATGAGAATGAAATCCAGTCCAGGTGAGATCAACCCTACACTTGCTCTGTGGTTTTGGGCATGGAAAGGTGTTAATGCCTTGTTAATAACAAGTCGCTAGAGCTTCAGCTGCTCCACAGACTCTGACCTGCTTGAGGATCTTGGCCTGGAGCAAACGTGAGATAATATGAGTTAGTTTGGCCCTTTGCCTTCTCCTGCGCATGTTAAGCTACCACAAATCAGTAGTAATCCACCCGCGTGTGCCTGAGCCTTTATTCATGTGTATACTACTGCTGAACTGCAGGATGTCATACTTCCCCATATGACAGCAACCAAGAAGAAAAAAAACCCTATTAATAGAAAAATCTTCCTGTCACAGACTCAGCTAGCAGATCTACTTGATGCTTCTAGATAAGAGAGGGCAGCAGACACTTTTTCTGAAAGGTGAACCTAAGTGGGAATTGCTCTAATCAAACATCGGCGTTCAATCAGGAAGGAGATCCAGGCCTAGGGCTAGCTTAAACTGGCGGAGATGTTTGGCTGCAGTTATCAAACACAAATTGGGTTCCTCGGGAATCAATTCTGCAATGTGTTGGATGGGAGTTTTGCTAGCCAGCGCTGCCTGTGGGAGCCTGGCCTCAGCTACTCCACTGCTGACTTCATGAAAAGCAAGGCTCTTGATCTGCAACCACAGTCGCGGGAGTTTATCTGAAAGATTACTCCACAGTGGATTGTCTGCAGACAAAAATCACAGATGTTACTCTGCTGACAGACCTCTGGTCAAAGCAGAGCTATTGCACTTAGAAGGTTAGGGTTTAAAATAAAATGTGGTGGTCTCCAATACTTTTGTGCAAGAAGTTAACAACAGCAGGGCACAAAATGCCATGAAATGGCTTTTTTCTATTTTTCCTTAGACACAAAGCTGCCTATGACATGCTCCTGACTGGCACAGCAGACCAAAGTTATGTTTTTTTTCAGAAAAGTCAAAATACAGTTGTGTGTGCGCGCATTTTTATAAAAGAAATTTAAAAAGCAATGCTAAAGAAAAATGCTAAAGTTATTTAAAAGAACCACAGTGCCTGCTAGATTATCATCACATGGAAACATATCAACCTTGTCTTGTGTTGATAAGATGCATATAGTTCCTTTAAAAAAAATAAAGAAAGAAAGAAAGGCTTTCATAATTAAGTGTAGGTGACAGTCCTGCATAGCTTTTCAGGAGTGGAAGGAGAACATTTGACATTTATCTTGAAAAACAAACCAACCAGGAACTATAACTCTTCTGTAAGATGTTTGACTCTCAGAAGTCAGGTGCACTTGGAATTTATGCCCAAAGATATCTGCCTGTGATTGTGAGTAACTATTAAACTATAAATCAACTGGCAGAGTCACCTATTCCATGGGAAACAGACTTTTTTTTTAAAGTTTAAACAAATATACAAATATTTTAAAGCATAGGATGAAATCACTATCTCCAAAAACGGAACTGTGAACCCAGTCAGCCTGAAAATGAGCTTCTAGTTGTGTATATTTAAAAATGTATCACAAGGATTTTCCTGACTATGAGTATTTGAGGATTTTGCTGCCTGAGACCTTCTACCAGTATATGAAACAACAAAGCAGCTGGCATAGTAATGCATTGAGCTCCTGAAGTTTTAAAGAGTAGCATTTGTCTTTGGACTTACTCTTTAGGCAAATATTTGAAGGAACAAAATATTTCTAGGATCTACAGGTCGGATGTGCTGACTTGCAGAACAAGCGGGTCCTTAACCTCCACCCAGGAGCCAGGCATAATCCTCTAGAGGTAGTGCAGCTCGATTTGGGATGGGGTACAAGCCTATTAGCACTGGGAAGACTGAACTTTATGCAGCTTACTTTTAATTAGCCTTTTTGTATTTACAGCCTTTCTAGTGCATGTGAAATGGTCAGTGGTGCAGGTCTACCCTGTGTACATCCCACGGAGAGCAGCAAAGCAATGAAAAGTTAAGGCTACCCCGAGATGGGGGAAAGGGACACTTCGGCTTATGCACATGGAGCTCTGGCTCTGCTGAACTTCATGTCTATCCCCAAACTTTAGGCAGCATCAGCCTAAAGCCTGGTTTCAGATTTTGGAAGCTCTCTACCAGGAGGCTGAGCTGCGTGCAGGCATGATGTTGGTGTGCCAGTGAAAGAAAGAGTGGGTTTGATGCACTGGATCGTGCTGGCTAAGGCAGCAGCAGGCATATCGCTATGGGGCTGAAAGACTCCAGACTGCTGCGGTGATAAGGAGGTTACATTAACCACAAGGTTTAATTTAGGCAGTTTATACCATGACACTCGTAACAGAGTGACGATGCTGAACTGACTGCCCACTTGGTGGCACTGTCGCTCCACACACACTGAACATCACCAGCGCTAGAAAGGAATGCAAGTGAAGACATCAACGGTTGTCTTACCTCCTCCCTCATCTTCTTAACTGTCTCACCTTTCTGTTAACAAAACAGAAGAAAAGTTAGCCTGTGCTGATGAAGTGAACTGATACACAATATTCTGACATGAAGTTAAAGAGCAAAATTTCCTGACCTTTCCAATAATGCTTCCAACCTCCTGAAACAGAAAAAAAAAGATCCAGTAAGTGAATGATATGATTCGCTGAAGAAGAGCATTTGCTAAGCTCCTAAGCGATTCCACTAGCCACTTATCTCAAACTTGTGATGAGAAGCACAGCCCCGCTCCGTTGCTGCTGTACACAAATATGCCACGTTGTATACAAGGGGGCCGACTAAAGATGTGGCTTTACAGCTTACTGATGGTGCAAGAAAAATACCTTTCACAGAAACTGAGCTTGAGGTTACAGACCAATTCAATAAATACAGATAAACACCTATACCAGGGAACGAGAGGATCAAAAATAACAGAGCTACACAACCTACTAGGGAAAAAGGGATCTGATGCAAGCATCAAAATAATTGCTGGTCTTCCTGAAGGCACGCATCTACCTTCTTTTCACCAAGTGATAGCTAGAGTTGGATTTCCATGCTATCAAGTGTCATTGCGTAAACACCTGGTGGTCTGTCTTAATCTCTCCTTTAAGCACTTACAGAACAATAATTGCCAATCATTTTTTAGGGATTTGGGAATTGCTACTAGTGTCCCAGAATCTTACACAGAGGGACAGAAAACGCTGAGAAACATTGCTGTGAACTTACAACAGAATGATTTGGCAGTTCTGGCAACATCCCGCATGTTTAAAATTTGGCACATAACCAAAGGTAGCCCAACTGAAGCTAGGACTCTAAAACCATAGTCCAGACATTTTACACAAGTCACACAGGTGTAACATCAGACTGGAAATCACCTGACGGAAAGGAGACCAGCTAAAGGAAAACAAACACCTCTCCTGTATTCAGACCATAAAATCTACTTCCATGGTTAAAGACTGTCCCACATGGCTGATCTGACCTACAGGTATGATATATCGCTTTTTTCCTGCACAGTTTATATACTTGTCTGACCCTTCCCGAAACACAGCCACAAGAGTAAGATTTAAGAAATTGTTCTCCACTGCTCTGTCCAATGACAGACTCATGATAAAGTGGTACTAACTTCCCCCCGTTGTACCAGACTGCCTGGAGTGACCTTGAGGAAGCTATTTCTCACCGCTAGGTTATTTATAAGCTTATAATATGAAGCTGCTTGTGCTTGCAACTCCTCGAATCCTGCTCACAGGACTGAAGGGCTGTTCAGTGAGAGGAAGATCCAGCTCAAGGAAGAGCTTGGACATATGGTTACCTTGCGCTCCCTGCAAGTTTGCAGAGAACACCAAACTATGGGGAGTGGTTGATAACACTGGTGGACAAGGCTGCTATTTGGCATGACCTAGAAAGGCTGGAGAAATGGGCTAAGAGAAACTTCAGAGTTTTCAAAAAAGGGAAATCAAAGTCCCAGTGTCTGCGATGAAATAACTTCATGCAGCAGGCTGGGCTGGGCACCAGCAGCTTTGCAGAAAATGAGCTGGGGCTCCCAGTGGACGATAACCCAAACATGAGTCAGCAGTGCGCCCTTGCAACAAAGAAGGTCAATGGCATCCTGGGCTGTATGAGCAAGAGCGTAGCCAGCAGGCTGAGAGAAGGGATTCTTCCCCTCTGCTTGGCACTTGTGAGATCGGTCTGAAGGACTGTGGCCTGTTTTGGGCATACTACAAGACAGGCAAGGACATACTGAAGTGAATCCAGTGGAGGGCCACAAGATGGTCAGGGGACTGGAGCACAGGACACATAAGGAGAGGCTGAGAGAACTGTGTTTGTCCACCTTTAGGAAGAGAAGGCTTGGATAGGGGATCCTATTGCCAGGTAAAACTACTTAATGGGAGGGTGTAGAGAAGCTGGAGCCAAGTCTTCCCAGAGCTGCACAGTGAAAGGACAAGAGGCAATGCACACAAATTGCAACACATGCAATTCCTACCCAGTATGAGGAAAAGAATTTTTACCATAATGATGGCCAGACATTGGAACAGGTGCCCAGAGAAGTTGTGGAGTCTCCATCCTTGAAGATATCTAAACCCAACCAGGCAAGGCCCTGCATAACCTGCTCCAGTGGGACCTGCTTTGTGCAGGAGGTTGGACTGGAGACCTCCAGGGGTCCCTTCCAACCTTCTTGGTTCTGTGGTTCTTCAAGCATGGCCTTATGTCCACTGAAGTCCATGCCTAAGTGTAGCTACAAAGTTCCTCAACCCTATCTGGCTCTGAGTGTGGGACTACAGGCTTGTTTTCAAACTTTGCTTTTTCTGTTTCCTGTTTCCTTTTCTTATTTTCCTTCCTAATTCACCTCCAAGATGCCACTCTGCTCTCCTGTACATGCTGGCCAAACAGCAGATATTCTTCAGCTAGGCATTGCAAATTTTCCAGTGGTATCTGCCTTCCAGATCTGCAGTCTTACCAGCTGATGTACAGTGAACACTTCATACAGCTGTGCGAGCATTCTTGCTAAAGCCTCCTGTGTCCATCTAGAACTGTGAGACGTCTGTATATCTGTGTGTACAGTGCAAAGAAACAGCTCTGTGAGAAGGGCTATGAATGAAGCCTGATACTCTGTGGTTTTGTGTCTTGTGACTAAATTAGCCTCTGTCTAATAACATGTGGATTTTGGTCTTGCCTATTCCCATGTCTGAGACAGCTGAATCAGCATGCTGCGTAGATTCACTAGTGACACACAGTCTTTCTGTTAGCAGCGACACAAATCTGGGACACCCATTCCACAAATTTTTCAAGATCTTACTATCTTTTAGACTGCCACTGTAGCTCTACAACCAGGCTGAAACTGTTGAATGCGATTAAAACATACAGGAGGATAAGAAGGGACAGGCAGACACCCACACAGACAGCATGACTGCATAAATCTAAATAATGATAAGCCTGGGGAACCCCTCATATCTAGTAGCACCTAACTGCCTCCCAGAACGTTCAAGCAGCTTTATGTTGAATATTTTTCCATTCTTCGCAACTCCAGGTTTCAGAAATAGTTTCTTTGGTAAAACTTACTCCCAGTAGGTGGAAGGGCCCTTTGCTATGGGCAAGCAATTGTATTTCAATCTGCAGTATGTTTTTTTTTTTTTGACATCTCAAGTTTCATTAGAAACTATAGGCCTGATCTTGAACTGCAGGGCTTTGCTGTTATACTCTTATGAAATTTGGCACAACCTATTTGATCATCCTAGGTCTTAATGACAGTCATATTTCTTTTAGAAATGCAGGAACAGAACATAGCTAATAAGTACAAACATATCTTCCATGGAAATGGACAAGATGTTTTTGTTTTGGGAACAGAAAAGCAATATATTGCTTGAAGTCCTTTTAAAAAAGATGGTGCATTTCAAACAAAGAAATCAGAAGTCTTTAAACAAACAAAATGAAGCATAAAATATAAGGATTCTCCAGCTGCCTGTCCCACTGAAGTCTGTGGGAGTTTTGCTACTGATTTCAGTGGGGACAGCAATTCTACCCGAGCTAATATCATCTTACCTTCAGAGCACTGTCTTGCAAAGAACTGCAGTCAATGAACAGTGTGAACCCCATTGGAAAAAAAAATCAGTGAGACTTGTGACCAATTCCTTGAAATATTTTAGAAAATGTCACTGTGGTTCTGCAGCACCCCCTCCTCCAAGGGGGAATTTAAAGCCTACTCTATATAAAGAGGCTATTCCAAAACATTCAGACAAACCTCTTTCCCTGTACTGCAGTTCCCTTTGAGCTAGGATTCTACCATGAAATGTGAGGGAAGGGGAAAATAAAAAGAGAAAGCATTAGTCTTATATGATATTCCTAAGTTTTCTAAAATTTTTGATCTTGTACAAATTAGTCCAAAAAATAATTCTGGAACTGTTCCAAACTGGTAGTTTTGGCTTTCTCTGGGCTTTGTCTCTTTCTAGGAAAGCTCCCATAAAGCCTGGAGATAATGTATATTTTTTAATTATGATGAGAAATCTACTTTTGTCACAGATGCAATCAGAGGATTCTTTATGACCTATTCTTCAAATTACCTATGCTACCTCATCAAACATTTAATGATTCTTTACACAGTCCAATATTGGTTTCATACAGATTCTTATATGGCTCTAAGTTATGTTTAGCACTTCATGGAATATGTAACACCATTTTTATGATACTCAAGTCCTATCAATATTTCTAGCTGAGGTTATTCTGAGGGCTTTGTCTTCTTCAGAGAATGTTTCTAAATCTGTCAGACACCCAAACTGTGCTGTAGGTGACTGCTTAGACTGAGGGGATGGCAGGTGTGTCACCTACATCAGATGATTAAAAGTTAGGAACTGAGTGTAACCCAGGCACAGAGGCTCCTCTACAGTCAATGGAGAGAGACAGGGTGGATGTTTCACTCCTAAAAGAGGATGACGTGTGCTCTCAAGGGGTTCAACCCTGTAGAACTGTAGACTTGCACTAGCATATACAAGCAAAAGTTAGGTGAGAGGGTTCCTATCTCTGATGTCAAATTCAGTCTTTGTGCAAGTCAGACAGGAGCTTGATTAGCTGTCCTAGAAAATAATAGCATACTAGAATATCCTTGCACAATTTTCTACTTTCCAATGCTTGGGCATATATGCTTGGGCATACAGCATACATATATGCTATGTAAGTTTTTATTACCAGTTTCAGACTGATTTATTGATTAACTACCTATACATACACATAATAAGATAATAGGTTATATGATAGTAATTACTGGGCTTTATATACTCACTTTTCAACAGCATATCAAAAAGCGCTACATGAATGGAACTTTTACAAATGGAAAAACTAAAGCATAGGGGAAGAAAGATAGGTCCAGGGTAATCCAGCAGACTAAAGGCAGAGCTAAAAGTAATACTCCAGCTCCTTGGCTTCAATATACAAAAATTTGCTTGTCAGAAACCAAAAAGCCACAGCAACTGCTTTGGATAAACATGATGCCTCCAAAAAGCTGCAACCGTGTGTGTGTATACATACATCAATACAGATGCATACCAACACATGTACATACATAGTTGTGTGGGAAGTCAAAATACATACACAGCCACCAAACAGACAGACAGATAGATATGAGCTTTTCTTCCAGAATTGACAGCAATCTGGGATGGCCATCTGGATACTCATCAAAGTAGCCTGAGCTTCACATAGTACACAGTACCCAGCCTTGATAATGCCTTTCCAAGGGCGTATCTCCAGACGCCAGTGCCTCACACAGGACAGTCTTGCACTTGGGTTCCTACAGTGTCCTGTAACTGTCAGAAAACCCAGGGAAAAAAATGAAATTTAATTTCAGATGGCCTGAAAAAGGTTCATTAGCCTTTGGGGCTGGGTTGATTTACGACTATGGTTCTCTTTAATATGCCATTTCTAATAGCTAAGGAGATGATCAGATGACAAGAAGAGAACCTCACCAACAAGCACTAGAAGATTGCCCTATTTTATAAGCAAAGTATATGGATATATTTCTTCCTGTTAGCCAGCCACACAATTCATTGCAGATAACCTGAGCAAAAGCAATGGTAAAAAAGAAGTATGCTTTCCCTCTTGCCGAAATGCAACACAACATATAATGCTACTTTCACACCTAATTCATATGGAACGGAATGAATTTTATGCTTAACAAACACTTATAGAGAGTGGTGCGTCCATCACAGAAGGAAAGCTCTTCCTACATTTCCTACAGCATCTATGGTAACCTGACAGAGAGGCACCACCACCAGAACAAGAGGAGGCAGTGCAGAAGTCCTGGTTAGCCAAGGCTTTGGCAAAGCTCTTGAAGATGCAAAATGACTAAACGAGGATACAAAACAGGCTGTAGGAGAAAGCTATTTCCTAATCAGTTAGCCAGAGTGCCTTTTGAACAGCAAGAGAAACACATTAGTCATGTTAAGAAAACAGAAGGCTTAACAAATGGTAATAAACCTTGATATAAAGACAAACCTTTTATCTGTCAACATAATGTGTGAAATTCCATCATTTTCCTAAGTGTAAGGCTAGATTAATAATTACTGTGGCCCAGGAAAGCAAAATAAAACAGCTAGCTATTCCCAAACCATATAAAAGTACAGCCCTTGCTTTATTACTGTCAAACATGTGGTTTCTACTGCCAACGCTATGTAATGCATAGTGTAAACGCAACACTAACCTCACAGGAGCTGTGACATAAAGCTACATCCAGAAGGAAGGACCATTTTAAAAGTAATGTAACAATATATACTTTTATCCCAAAACATTTGACAGACTACAGGCCACATCCTAAAGCCTTCAAATTCATTCAGTTAATGCTTTGACTGTGTATTCTTACCTGCTTTTCATGAGCAAGGATAAGGTAGGACGTACAGGACTTGGCTCTTTAAACAAGAAAAAGCCTATTAGAAGAGCACTGATGAAATACAGCCTTCCATGGTGTGGAAGCACATCCATCACAACACAGAGAGTTATCCTGACAACAGCAAACATCTGCTCTGATAAAACGTTCTAGACCACCACCAGCTGTCTCGCTCTCCATCCATAAAAAGGCGCAACAACCCAGCTCTCTCTCTTAGCGTTGTTCTGAGGGTACATTTCTAAATACTTGTATAAGAATATGAAGGCATTTGCATGAAAGATCACGTGAACCCATGAAGATGGTGCATACAGGACATCAGTACTTTTAAAGGCTGGAAAAAAAGCCATAGTCAGTTTTGGGAAACATGATTTAACAGGTCTATCTCACGGAACAAATGGCTGCCTCGGATAAACCGAGAGCCTTACTTCTGTTTTGGGATTATGTGGGATTAGCCTTGCTGACACGGGAGATCTCATGTTCCTAGGTGATGCTTCTGTAGTCACTGTCTGATATTAACAGCCCTAATTTAGTAAGACACTAGAGTTCAAGCCCTTACTGAGACAGATCACATGCCAACAAATGTGCTAATGTTTGAGGAAACTTTCAAAAACCATCCTTCTGATGGAGACGCCAATGTTATGACTCTTCCATATGTCCATCTATCATTTTCTTGGCAACTGTGCCAATGGGCATTTCTCATGTGCTTTTTGATAGCAGATGGGTAATCAATTTTCATAAAATATCACCATACAACTTCACACCAGCCCTCCCATCCTTCCTAAAAAAAAAAAAAACCCAAACAAATCAAAAACAGTTCTGTCCCTTTACTTTGTTCTTCTGCCTGCGACGCTGAAACAGCGGCACTGAACAGTATGCCTTTTGCAGTCTCAGTTCATTATAGTTGTGGGCTGATGAGATTCTGTTTGACAAAAGTGGGAAAATTTGGTCACAGCGACTGCTTTAGGAAACAAACAATGCCCACAGGCTGTAGGAAAAGAGCTCCGTTCTTTCCATGGATTTTTTAGGCTAGTGAAAATAGGGGGAAACTTTCAGCTGTTACTACAGTAATACTAGGAGGAGATCTGCACATATTCGCACACTGAGGTTTGTTCCATGGCCAGAGCTCTTAGGTGCTACAGTCATGCAAACAAAACAAGAACTATAACAGCATTAAGCAGGACAGTCAATCCTCATAATACCCTGATAGCGTTCCTGGAAATGAGAGAGAAGAGAACAAACGCTGACTTGGTTGGCATTTTCTGGCTTGTATTAAGTTATTGAAAAGATGATTCTTAGAGCTGCTTTCTTTTATGTTGCATTTTAATAAGTAAAAACTAAAAGAAAACAAATGAGGAAGGAGGAGGGCATTACCTTCATGATGGGGAAAAAATTAATTATTTCTTTTCTTGCTTTAAAAATCATTCAGGGGTCAATTAAGCAGGTATGCAAAAGCGCCTGCTAAAAGTAATCCCTGACGCTATATTACCTATACAGATGAAAGTGGCAATGTTCTTCATGGTTTAATGCTGCCTGCATTTGAGTTGTTAAGTGTGTGCAAGCACTTTAATGAGTCTGAATTTCTTTTCCATCTGTAGAAAATTCTATAGCATCATAAAATAATCACCAATATATTCAAAAGTCACCACTGAAGCTGGATGCAATTCCACTGCCATCAGTCCTTCCAGTGCCACAAGGCACCCACTGATCCAGCTGAAGCCACTGGGAGACAGAGTGGCTCAGCACGGCTAAAACAAAGCTGCTGGTTTCTAGGAACTCCTACGTTCTCCTCCACCCTTGAAAATTTCCCTGCAGGTCCATTTTTTCTATTTCTGTATTACTGAAACTATGAGTAACATATCATCTAGTAAATGCCATCGGAGAGGGAAAAGTTCCACGTAGTCCTGTCTTTCCTCCATCAATGCAGATTATACGTTTGTACAAGGGCAGCTCTTACTTAGACTTACATAAAATCTGCTTAGCGGACAGTCCCAGGGCCTCATAAAAATCTCAATGCCAGGATTTCTCCTGGGATTCCCTCATTATGATTTATTTTCAAAAATATATTTTATTCCATCATTTCCAGCTACAACCCCTTGTGTCATTCAAATTAATGACATTTCATTGATCGTATTTATTCCCTTCAAGTATTTGTGAGAATGTCCGAACAAAGAACAAAAACACAGTCTCTTCAGCCTCTGAAAAGCGTTACTTTTCTGTGCATTCCTTCTCCACTCAGTTTTCAACATCATCCACAAACATGGCACTGACTGCTGAGCACACAACTGCAGGCGTGATTTTGTCAGAAGTACAGCAAGGTAATTACCCTCTCTTTGCCCCACGATGTGCTGTATATATATCCAGAATTGCATACACTTTTGCTGCAATGGCATTCTTTTTCAACTCAACATATCCCCAACGCCCTACTCTAGACACAACCACACCTGACACCTTGCAGCCTTTCTGCTTTCCAGATCTCCTTGTCTCACTGAACAGGCATCTTCCAAACTACCTTCCCCTGTTAATTGCCTTGGCTTTCCAGTTCATAACTCTCGTTCTTTGGTAAGAGGCCTGCTTCCCTCCCAGTTTTCTCTTCCCACCTTCACTCTACCTGTGAATTACTTCCTTATTCTTCCTAACCCCCCTCACTTTAATCCGTTTTGTTTTCTATTTCTCAACTCCTTCCCCTTTCTCTAAAAGCTTCCTCTGACGCCATCTAGTCTTGACTGGCTTCTTTCCCCCTTTGCTATACCCAAAAGAGTTTCACAGACGCATCTTCAAGCAGAAGGCCCTTTGGAGACAAGGCATGTTTGTCGTCGAGGGAGAAAGCAAAGACTCTGGGACGGCTCCCAAAGCGACTTCGTGACCCCAGGGTGCTCTCCCCGCCGGCACGCTTCCGTATTATCTTGCGTTCCTCGCCTCACGCACCCAACTTTGCAGTTTCCATTAAACTGCTCTCCTGAAAGTTCACATCTTTGCACTGGCACAGTCAGTTTACTCTCCACACCTGAATTTAACTTCTAACAGTGAATCCTGAGGGTCTGAATCAGCCTGTGACCATGGGCTGTGTACAAATCCAAACCATGAAAAAATCATGCCATCACGACCCAGCATAGACAATATAAGGGCTTTTTTGGAGCTATTTTATTCTGTCATGAACTGCCCAAACCTGGACCAAAAGCGCAACAGATGTTAAGTACTAAGGTACATTGCCAACAATTTTCCACAAACTTCAACCTCGTTACTGGTTACAGTAAGCAAGAAAATCAGCTGGCCACAATTCATGGGAATAAAAATTTCAGCACAGGGTGAAAAAGGAATAACAAGGAAGAAACATCAAGAATCCAAAGAACCTGCAATGGGTAGATAGCTAGAACAGGTTCATTTCTGGCAAAAAAGAAGAAAGAAAGAAAAGGAAAAGAAATATTTCTTTTGGAGCTCAGCCTATCCTCACAGAGGGCTCTGACAGCCCAAGGCTGTTTGCCCACAAATGCACATGCTCTCAACTTGTGTCCACAAAGCCCTTCAAAAATGTTTAGCTACATTGGTAGTACGGGTCTAGGGGCAGAGTTAATATTATGCAGGAGAGACCCTAGAATTTCCATGGAATTCACCAAGAAACAAATAACTTCAGATCGGAATCCAATTTGCTGCAGTTATTTTTAAAAACACGCTTCTAATTCCCCTCTTCTCTTTCAAGCTATGACCACTTATTTACAGCCCAAGCTCTGCTTCAATTAAATGTTTTGTCTCAAAATACTAACGAGAGATCAGCAATCTCCAGCAATATTATTACCACGACGAATCTTAGGGAAGAGCAGGGGAGCATATTTCCTCTTTATTTCAGAGGCACGTATGGAGTGACCTTCTCACAGTGAGTTCCTATCAGCTCAGACAGCCTTCGTTCCTTGATATTATCATTTTTCAATCACAGAAATGACACCGAAGAAACCATAAGAGCTCAACTTTAATCGCCAAAATAAATTCTAATTTAACGTACTCTTTGCAACACTTAGGCATAATAGCATACATGATTAGGGCATAGTGTAGCTCGCAGTATACCCATTGCTCCTTGTTATCCGAGGATGTGTGGTATACTCCCACTTCTTTGAATTTCCCAGCTTTCATGGGTTTAATTTAAACCCTTGGGGCCATGCAAGCATTGAAGATTGGACACATAACATTCATTACTGTTAAGAGTGGTTGCACACACGACCAACTATGTTCAACACAGAAAATCAGCTTTTTCTAATTTCTTTTCTGATTAACTTTTGTTTTAAAAAACTCCCCCAAACCACGGTTTAAGTAAAGTGTCCTGAAAGTGACAGTTACTTGACTTGGGCTTTACTGGCATGATTCTCAAAGAAGCTGAGCTGTGTGGCAGTGATTTAAAAAAAAAAAAGGCATATTTAAGCACACAGGAATTTGACTGAAAGCAGCAGGGTTACCTACACCTACCAGGATACAGATGTGTTCAAATGCTTTTCTGGGCCGGGACCAGGACCCAGTAGAATCAAATCCCTAAGAACTAATTTTGAGTGCAGACATGCGCACAGATTTTAGGTGGGTTTGGTAAAAGAGACTGTTAATAAATACATTCAACAGTTCCCTATTTTAGATGCAAATTTTACACACCAGATGCCTGCCTGAAGCTGAGTATTTCTGGAAAAAAAGATCAACCAAAATGGTTGAATCATTTCTGAGAAAATACATAGTTTGATCCATAGTACATTAATTCTGGCATATCCCAAGTTTTGGTTTTTTTTAAATTGCAAACTTAAACTGTACCCTCTCATACTTCCTAACAGCTCCACAAGTATAATATAGATGGAGCTATGTTTGTCTCCTATACCTGTGCTGTGGGTATATCATATGCGTGTTCATGTCATAGGTTTCTGATCTAGAGATTTGAAAGCATGCACTGTTTTAAAATATAAATATATTTTTAGTTTATAAATTAAATTCCAGGAGTAAAAAAATACCTTTTAGATTTATATATACAAATTTGATCTGTAGCAGGGCATACATGTTCACTGTCCCTTGTCAAAAAAGAACCAAGCATATCTCCTTTTTATAACATCCATTCCTTAATCATCCATTGTTGGCTGATGTAAACGTTGCAAAACAAACCTATGAAATGTACTTTAATTAAAAACACATTTTGTAATCTTGCGGTGTGAAATAAACTGCTATCAGATTGTCAAGTGCGACAATGTTGAACTGGCACCTCATTTATTGCACAGATTTCACACTTAACTATGTGCTTAAGTGCTGTGCTGGACAGAAATGAAATTACCGTCTAACCTTCCAAACCAAACCCATGGGCAACCTGGACAAACGCTTGGTATATCAGGGGGTTCACTCTAATAAGATCACAGAATCACAGAATGTTTGTGGTTGGAAGGGACTTCTGGAGATCATGTAGTCCAACACCCTGCTCAAGCAGGGACACCTCTTAGAGCATGTTACACAGGATGGCGTCCAGATGGGTTTTGAATATCTCCAGAGAAGCAGACTCCACAGCCTCTCTGGGCAGCCTGTACCAGCGCTCTGTCACCCTCACAGTAAAGAAGCTTTTCCTCCTATTCAGATGGAAATATCAGATGCTATATCAGGAAAAAATATATATATATATATATACAGATGCTATATCAGAATAAAGAAGAACCCTCCTGTGTGAATACAACACATACATACAGTAACTCTGTGGCCATTACTTCACAAAAATCAATGTTCTGGTATGTTCAAAAGACTGTGACATTTTAAAATTTAAAAAGACTGCCAAGTCCAGCAAATAATAGGAAAGGCGAGAAAAGATGGCAGCTGTAGACAGGTCAGCCTTGCGCAAAGGTCTGTCTAACTTGGCTAACTGCCAATGACAGAACTCGTTTTTGCTGCTGGAATGGCTCAAAATGAATTTTTGAATTTGGACTACAATACAAATTTAAGTATGCTGCCTTGAAAGGCGGGGGGCGATTTTTTGGTGATGGCAATGGTGCTTTTGGCTGGAGTTGGAGGAGGAGGAGCAGAGCCTCCGTGACCGTCTCTGTCAGATTTTGATGGCAACTGCTAGCGCAACACAAAATGCTTCACCTTGCCGTGCATGAGGAGGCGTATGGTGAGCGTGACATTGAGACCTCCTTCAGTCACTTTTGAGTCCTTCGTGTTCATCCTGGCCTTGTCTCTTCTATACCTGAAAGCAGCTTCGTTTTTTTTTTTTCCTCGCCACTTAATCAACCTGCAAAGAAAGAAAGGAAAAAAAAGTACCATTGAGAGGCTGAAGCTCCTCTGAACTGAGAATATCATGTTGTACAAAACAATTAACATTCCCCCCTTTGATTTTCTGGACTACATTTTAGTGCTCAGAAGGCTCCTTTGATTATTATCAAAACCATCTCTTTAGCCCTTCACCAATTACATGATAAACTCCCTTCTGAAACCTTCAGAATTCTCTTAACTTCCTATGTTCCCCAGCTGACAGTACAGAGCACAGCAAATTGAAATACAGTGTTTCTTCTGAACAGCACTTTCTTTCTGTTAATCTCTGTGGTGTGTATATACATACATGCATGTATTTTTACATGTGTGTGGTATTATTTTCATTTCTTTCCCTTTCTCGCTCTCTTACTACCTCTTTCCCTTTTTGCTTTAGTAGAACAGAGATTTTTATTTTCTCTCCACCTAGAAATTACTTCTGAGCCTAAACACTGATCCCTACCAGCAACAGCAGATGACACATGATCAAAGACATCTGAGTAACTAAGAGCTATTTGCTGCTGTAAATCTGGGCACTGTCTGACTTTGTATTTGTCTACCAAGCCCAGAGGTGGCTCAGTCCCTCCAAGGCCAAAGCCTAGCTTCAGCCCTAAGTAGAAGGAACATGTTTCTTAATCCATCATGACAAATTGCAGATTTTCAGTCATTTTGCAAAGTCATAAATATCCTAATATACTAATAAAGCTGCAAGGACTGGCCTTGAAAGGATAAACAACATGTGTTACGAGTTTATTAACACACGGACATTTACCATTACAAGCAAAAATGGGGGCAGGAAAGAATATTAGCAAGGGCAGGCAAATTTCACACTAGAAAAGACCTACAGTTTCTTTATTCATTTCTGTCCTTTTCAGGCCTTTGTTAAACAGCATAAAACCCATAAACACACATCACTCCTCTCAACAACTGTTTCTTATTAATGACAATCCTGTCTATGCGCTTTGTATTTTGGAGCTTCCCGAAAGCCACCAACTATTAAGCATGCCGAGGGGTAACTACGCTGTAGGTGGCAGCTCAGAAGGTACAGCGACACCGACGGGGGCAGCAGGCTGGCATCCCCTCGTGTAGATGGCTCAGACATGGGACCAAACTACCAGAGGGACCTATGAGATCAGTTCCCTGAAAAGACAGGAAATAACATCAAGCGGAGATTGTTCCATCAACTGCTTAAGCTCCACCTTAAGAGCCATTAAGAATCGGCACACCAGACCAAAATAAAGTTCATGTAGCTGAAAGTATTATCTATGAGAGAGATCAATAGAAGATGTTTAAAGAAAGAGCATAAGAAATGTGTATGGAGTGATCCCTGATAGACTCGCTGAGCTACCAGCAATCAGCCATCCTAAATCTTCTTGAGTGAGAGACTGCATCCAGACCGACATTTTGAATAGCCATCGACGGACCAGTCCTCCATGAATTTGTTTAACCCCTTCTTCAATCCATACTCCTGGTCTCCAAAAGTTCTGGTGTCACAGATTCATTACTAATATGAGGAAGAGCACTCCATTTTGTCTGGCTTAAATCTGCTGACTGACATTTCCCCTCATTAGACATTTTGTGTATTATGGGAAAACCATCCCAGAGGGTAACTCCTCTGAGGGCTGAGTCTATGCGTTTTGCTTCAGCACAAATCTGCCAATGGCCAAGCTACACCTGACCTCCATGCCTCTGGAAAATACCCTGGAAGATGCAGTTTTCGCTAATGTCTCTGCAGGAATGTCTAGGGCCACAAAGAGCGTCTGTGCCTCCAGGGACCACAAGAATAAGAAGCAGACATGCTTGAGGAGAAGGAGCAAAAAGACAAAGGGGAAAGAGCAACATAAACTCTCCCTTCCTAAAAGCAAGTCCATGAGCATACCACAGAGCAGCTCTGATCTACCTGCTCCACTACCAGGGTTGATTTTCCCTAACCAACAAGGAATCGCTACATCTCATCCCATATGCTATAATAGGCAGACCAGCAACACTTGAATAAATCCTGTTTTTTCCACTTTTTTAGGCTTACCACCTACATTATCATATCGCCTCTCTGCATGGAGAAAAGCAGAAGGGGAGCAAGGTGCCTGGACAGGA
This sequence comes from Dromaius novaehollandiae, assembly GCF_036370855.1. Classification (NCBI taxonomy): domain Eukaryota; kingdom Metazoa; phylum Chordata; class Aves; order Casuariiformes; family Dromaiidae; genus Dromaius; species Dromaius novaehollandiae. The sequence goes on along the minus strand of NC_088099.1, from coordinate 70,133,741 downwards.
AGACAGAAACCAGTAACAGCCTGCCCATGCCCCGATGCACCATGTGGTCAAGAGGGTGAGAGGAAAATGGCCCAAGTCAGCTGGCAGGACATTACAGAGAAAGGTATTGGGCTGTATTCTCCTTCTTTAAGGTTAGACCAGGACTCACAGTTGAATTCACAAATCGGTGAATAAGACTGTCCCTTCTGACAAACACAGAGAGAGGAACGGAGGAGGCCACCATGCTTGTTCCCAGACTAACAGGGGAACAGGCCCATGGACTCACCTTCTCCTTGCTGCTATTCTGAGGGACTGCTCCTAAGGGAGATCAGGCAGGAGTGAAACATTTACTGCTCAGCTCTGTCAAGGAAAAAATATGAGCGGTTTTGCATATAAACGATAGCATGCAGCTCAGCATTCTGGCTTTTCCTGGAGCAAAATTAGCCATCCGAGATCTCCAGAAACCTACAGTAGCTTAGGGGATATTATGAAAATTTCATGTAGTGGATGTCCTTCAACTAGCAGCTAGGCACCTAAGTCCTTCATTGGATCAGAACTTGGTGATGAAGGTAAACCTGTAAGTTTCAAATGAAATTTATTCCCACGGGGGAAAAATAATCCCAGACAACATATAGATTCACAGTTGCCACTGCCTTTTGCTGAGTGCTGTGATGCTACAGTAGTACGATCATGCTGGAAAAATTTTACAGGAAAACCTTTCACAGGAAGCCAATCTCAAATCCTAACCTTTCTCAGATGAACCCTGAAAAAAGTGTATTTTTAGCTAATGCTTTTTGAGTTCTTTTTAAAAACAGAGGTTAAAAATAAAATTCTCCTACAAATTTTGGTAAAAATGTCATTGCACTCTAATTTTTGGCAGGAATTTTTTCTACCTTTCCTCCCAACAAGCTTGAATTGTGGCGCCTGGTGCTGAGAAGCAGCACAGATGTCTGGGGGAGGGCTGAGCGCATGTGTGCATGCAAGAAGTCAGGCAGCTGTGTGAGACACAAAGGCAAATTCTGAAAGGCAACCTCACATAATAAGGAAGAAATACATGAAAGCTATACATTTACCAAAAAGACAGAAGGGTGCTCATTTTGCCAGGTCATTTACTGCTGTCCCAGGTATCCTGGGAGTCCATGTATTTTAGTAAAACATTTACAGCTTTGTAAAGTGAACCTATGGTATTGCTAATTACCTGAATATTTCAGCTTTAAAGAGAGATGAAAATAAAATGCATTATTGTATTTTATTATTTTTAATTAATTAGAGTAATTTTTTTCCAAGGCATCATCACAAATGCGCTCGCCTAGATCTCTGTAGGTATGGAGATGTCAGATCCTGGCACTAGGAAGAGTGTGGTTTCCTCTACAAAGTGTTCTATCCAGCCAGCAATCCATCTGTGTATTTATAAACCTATCGCTGTAATATAGAGCACATCATGAATATTTAATCAGAAAAACCATTTCCCTCTCCTTTGCAAAATCAGCATTTTGAACAATTTATTATGTTCCTGCCCTACGTGTGCCCACCTGTGTGAGCAAATGCTGTTCCAAATACACAAGGCTTGCCTTTCTCACGCTGTGTGTGGTGAGATCCCATGGCTGCTCTGGGGGACTGGAGAGATGAGCCACACGGACTAGGAAAAAACCCATCTGCCACACTTTTCCCGACTCCAGAGGAAGGTCAGGGTGTCCACAGGGAAGCAGAGAGAGTACTGCACAATCAGGTGCTGGGTTGAATGTTAAGAGTAAGGTCTTATGCATTTTACCCTGCCTTCAGTGGACAGCTGGCAGAGCCAGAAGACCAACAGGACAAAATGCTCCCTCTGACCTCAGGGCTGAGGACCAGTGCACAAAACGGGAGATCTAGAGCTCTGCAGCTCAGAGTAACAAGCAAGAAAAGGGACCAAGGACAGGCAGATCACTTCAGACATGTCCCAGCAAACAGCAGATCCTTGCCTCCTACAGGGCTGAGCATGAACATTTGAAGACACTCCCATTGCTGTTTAGCATATAAAAAGTAAAAATTCCTCTTTAGGTGGGAATGTGCATCCAAATGCATAAAAACAGTCATAATGGTTTAAAAAATCCAATAAAATAGACATTTGATCAAATGCAAATGGCTTTTATATGTAAGTGCATGTTTGCATATATTTTCAATATTAGATAACCCAAGTTGGCATAAAATGGGATGTCCTGTATGCTGACTATTCACTACACAAAAACTATCAATTTCCTAACAAGGCATTTCAATAATTGTCAGAAGATTAAGTGGTTAAAGCAATACACAGCTCAGCCACATGTTTACCAAAGTACTACAAGAACACCACAGTTCCTCAAGTATTTCATTGAATTAATCTAAGCTGCAAGATGGGCTCTACAACTGAAGGGCAGTGACACAACCCACCTCCACACACACAGAGGCTATGGATCCATGAGGCAGAGGGGCGAGGGTAGGATAGCTGCCTGAAGCCTAAGCCATGAAAAGTCAACATCATAACCCCTTTTCTTCTGCCCCTCAAGCCTACTAATCCCCTCCCAAGAAAATAAGGAGACAATGGCAGAGAATATGGCTGCACTGTAAAGAAGAAAAAAAATTAAAAGTAAAAAAAAAAAAAAACATGCTTTAAATTTCTAAGGTGAGCACTTCGGGCACGCAGTATAGGAAAATCATTGACTCCACAGCAGTCAGGCATGCTAGAGATAAATAAAATCAACACAGTTCCACGGTAGACGTCAGGCAGTTGATCTCCAAGCTGAAGGCCACAAGAAGTTATTTGACATCCATGAATCTGCCAAGAGAGAAGAAAGCTGCTCACCTGGAAGATCCAGGGGAGCGAGAGGAAGGAGGGAGTGAAAGTGAGAGCGTGTGTGGGTGGGTGCAACAGGGCAGAGCTGCACGGTCACAGGGCTGTACTAGAAGGCAAAGGGAGAAAGAGGAAAGGAGAAGAAAGGCAAGGAGAGAGACAGAGCTGAAGCTTCAGTTGGCTGATACTGGTAATAAACTGAGAAGAATCAATGTGGAAATGAGAGCTGCCTAAAAATGTTCAAGGAGAAGGCCTGCTCTGGTAGGTAAGATACCGATTGTATACTTGTTAAATCTGGGCTTTGCAGAAAAGATGAAACTGCTCAGAGCATCCAGCACAGTATTCCCTGAGCTTGAGCCTCAAAATGGACCCTTCAATCTAATTATGGTGCTTCATCATCATCAACAAAGATGTAATTATGAAGAAAGCAAGAAAGAATCTACAGATAAGATTCAAAAGGACAAATTCCAGTTGTTCCACTGGAAGGAAAAATTTTCTTTTTGACAAAGAGAAAAGAACTGGGGAAATTAAAGTGACATTCAGCAGAAGCCAAGTATAATTCAAATGAGGACATTTATTTAAACTCTGTCATCTAGTTCCCATGTATCAGTAGGTTTAGAAAAAGAAAACTTAAATAGGGGAAACATGAGAACATCCAGTCCCTCACAATAAACCTGTCATTTCAATAATATAAGAAAATATCCTGAAGGAGAGATAACTAGGCAGACAATCAAGCTAGAGGGAAGGAGGGCAGGAAAAGAAGACAGGAACTGAACAAGAAGATTAAGATGAGGGCAGAGTAACCCAAAGATGAACAGAGAGTCTTCTCAGCAGTTATGAAGCCCTTTAAGTTGGACAGTAACACACTGATGTTATGAAGACATGTTCAGAGTTTGGTTTAATTAGGAATAACTCTTTTAAAATAGATAACAAAGTGTCATCACAAAAAGAAAAGAAAAAAAGATTGTAAGCAGTGAGCAAAGAAGACCTGAGAAAACTGAAACACAGACAACCACGAAAAGGTTGTAACTCAGTCCTCTTGATCAGAAGTCTCCCAAGTGCAGGGAGACCTCCCTGGAATTGGAAGAAACAGCATAAGGAATCATGACGAGAAGAAGGGACCTGCACTTTCTGCAAAGCAGAGTTCTTTGGGCAGAGATTTATGCTACCTTTATTATTTTTTTCTTTCATTTAGACTGAAGGGAATACAGAAAAGGAGGAGGAGACTGAAGGGAATGTAAGAGAATTACTACAGGACAAGAACTGGTGACATTGCCAATAGAAATCAAGCCACATTTAGGCATATATAGAAGAATTTAAATAATTAAAAATAAGGTATTTGCCAGTAAAGGGTTCATGCTATCAAATCGAAAAAATAAGTACTTGGCTTTCAAGTTTTTGATAAGCTAAGCAGTTATTATCTATGGCTTTTCACTTGACAGTAACATCTCTGGATGTCAAGGGACTAAACAGTGTAATTATATAGAAAAACACTGGCAAAACTAAAAAAAAAAACCCAAAGTACAATCAAAAGCAAGCCCAGCTCCAATCAGATTGTTTTCCTTCAAGGAACTTCTTTTCAGAGACGGTGAAAAGTAATAGCTATCACCAGCTATTTATTGTCTCAGTAGTCGAAGGAAGAAAAGAAGAGTGGACATTTGCTAAACATACACTTTGTCAGTTTATGTACCCATTGAAGGATAAAGACATCTACTGCTCCTAAACCATACTGCTGTGCGATCACTAAGAACAAAAGGTTTGCAGGATGCCCACAATAACAGAACAGTAATAGTAATAACTCTTTGAAGGATTTCTGTCCCTGCAATAATTCTTTGGAAAAGGAGAAATCCTGCTTTGAAGCACTTCAGTTTTACACAGAGGCCTCACCAGGAGAATCTGATTAAAAAACAATAGCTAAGGAAGCAGGTGCAGTATTAACCTTTCTGCTTTAACAGTTCCATCTCCCAAATTACTAGAAAGGACTGTACACAAAGGAATGAGATGATACACTTTACTCTCATCCTTAGCATTTATATCCCAGAATAGTGCTAATAGTAATCTCTAACTCCTTAATGAAGTGAGCAAGATCTGCAGAACCTGGCTCCATTACGTCATCTTATCATGCCCCACTGGAAAAAGTTGATAGTTTGGATGGATCCACAAATCCTTTGTTCGGAAAATTAACTCTTTGCTTTACCAGAAAAATTAGTGGGGAGTCAGTAGACAAAATCGGCCTTCACTAAAGAAAAAAAAATAAGAAAAAGAAAGAGCTCGAGAACAAAACTAAAACTAACACAGGAGGTAACAAGGTCCCAGGAAATTCATAAAGCACACATTCAAAAAGAGCTAAATCAACAATTAACTAGTATGACAGTAAACTGAATATACGCCACTGAAAGAGCAGCAACTGAGTATACAGATATACAAAACATGTTTTATGAAAAAAAACGGTAAGCTATTAGCGCAAAAGAGATTAAAGAGCAGCACATGATTCCACCAGTTAAAAGTTATCCACAGAAGACAGCTGCACACCTTGACAAGCCATGTGCTCCTTTTGCTGACTACTGTAAAAATCTCTATGCCTGTGCTATGCTAAACCCAGCAGTTACTATAGATCCCTGGAAGGAGCAGGTTCGCCAAAGACATGCAAAACTGATAAGAAAACGATAGACCGAAGAAGAAAAGAACAACTTTTAAAGGCAACAGTAAGTACAAAAACTGGTAAGACTCCAGGACTGCTGCCTTTCCCTTGTAATTTTGTGACGTATTTAAAGAGGTGTCAGTTTCCCCTTCAGGGATACGTTTGACACTTTTTTTTTTAGAGGAGGAACCTCTGTTATCTATAAAAGAAGCTGTCTTTGTGTTCACCCTAAAATAGGAAAAACCCTTATCCTATAGCACTAATACAGGTACGTATGTCTTCATCTGGATTGGCTAGGGATAACCATGTGACAAAAAATCTTTAAAGAGAATAGCAGGATTAGAAAGACTTGTGCCTTTTACTCTCACCTGATGTATGTTCAACTGCTGAGCTTAACAGACAGGAGCCTCGTTCCTTAAAAGGACTAGTGTCCTTTAAACCAGGTGGAAAGAATAAGCTTCAGTCAATGGCACTGGATGCTCCCTTTTTGCTTTACGCAAAGCAAATGAACAGCAATGTATTTATTGACTCTGCTACTTAGAACATTTTGGTAAAACTTTTTGGGTATTCATACTCACACAAACGCAGTAAAGCCTACTGTATCACTGTGTTCAAAATTGTCTCCTAGTATCAACATTTAAGCATTAGTTACTTATCTAGTATCAGTTAATATCAAATTGTTATGTTGTGTCTGAATAGATGACTACACCCTTTGCCAAAATATAGTTACCCCTTCAGGAAACATCACATGACAAACAGGCACTAGAGGCCCTCAAATGCCTGCAAATCAAGTCTCAGCAGGTCCAGAAAAGCTGTAGACAATGACCCCAGACTGGAAGCCTCACCATGGACCAGGCAGCCTCCAAGATGAGGAGAGACAACACATCCTTACAGTTAACCAGCGATTTACCAAAGACTATTTTCTAATCACAGCTTCGAGAACAAAATCAGCTTTACCTGCCCTTTTATCCCATGGCTCCCAAACCTCAGGTTAAGCATTATCTTTCTCAAATTTTGTTTGTTCTTGATGTTTCTCAAGTTTTAAATAGATCCTATAGGAAGGTTAATGTAAGCAAGTTGGGATGTTTGTTTCTTGCTCAAATATAAGCAATTAAAGCCAAGTTTCTAAGATAATAAATCTAATAAAGAAATGTACATATAAGTCACCTGGAGGGTTGTGGTAAGGTCTGAGCAGACCACCAATTGTAGGAGAGTCATCTTTCCAGCACTGGAAATAATGCCTATTGTACAATAAAAGATCTTCAGTCCACACCTTCCCCCCGCTGCCAAAAAAAATCCCCAAACAGATTTTGATGACCAAAACACTGTGAACATATATATACTGGTATATACTAGTGAAATTATCTCTGCCCCCTAAACGCAAATATGTGACATTGACACTTGATCAATGAAATTTTTTTCTTTTTGAAATAATGTTTCAATTGCAAATTTACCTCAGTTTTATTCAAAACAAATAAAGTGATTAAAAATGCTCTGGGACAAACAAACTTTGCTGATGGATTTGAAAATAAATATATCTGTATCTTTTTAACACCTTTTTTTGTTCACAGGCTCTATTTCCAAGATATTTTATGTAAGATTTTTATATATGTAATTTGCATTATATATATATATATGCCAATAATTTTTTATATAGTATGTATATATATGTAGAATATAGTTAAATGCTGGAAACGAATTGAGGTCCATTTTTAGCACTGTAAATGTGAACAAACACTAAAATTGCTGGGACATGACCTAGTAAGTAAGTATTAACAGCATGATTTTTTTACATTTTTCTCTTTAACAAAAATGGTCTCACAAACGCACACACAAATAAGAATCATAATTTCCTTTGCCAGTACATACAAGAATACTGATAGCTTTGTATTGATCAAAGAAAAAAAAAGTCCCAAGACAGTTCAAGAAATATGGCAACTTCTTTAACAGGAAATATTAGCCCATCAAGTATGTCGCCACTGGGCACAGAACAAACAGATATTTATATATGTTTGTATTTTTATAATTCTATCAATATTGAAGTGACACCTGCCTTAGAAATATCTATTATATCTGTTCAACCCATTTGTAAACTAAATGTTTTGTAGACGTATCTGGTTTGATAAACATGAGTCAGTCATTTTACTCCATTCAATATAAAACATGCTTGTTGCTAACGGAAAATAGGTTCACAACAATAATATGCTTCACTATTAAACAGAAAAATATTATCTATTGATAGAATCGAATCTCTAACACAAACAAGCAAAAAAGATGACTTCTGTAATCATCCTAATTGTGCTATTTACAAGGCTGTGATTTAAAAATCCATTCAAGCTTCCTAGTCGAACAAAATAAGTAGTCATTAAAAAAAAAAAAGAAATTCATACATCATCTAAGGGAGAGAAGGAGACAGGATCCTATTATTTTGTCATGAGAAAAATGGTCTCAGTCTCTGGAATATCAGTCAAAGGCCTCCTCTGTGGGAGGTCGCACTCATGCTTGCTTGGAGCAAGGACATGTTGGGAATTCCCTGCAAAGGAAGGAAGGGCAAACCTGTCCAAGAATAACGCCATTGAGACAGCTGCAAACATGGCCCTGGGCTATGAAGACTTCATCATTGACAGGGATAAAAAGGAAAAACAGCATTGCAATATCCTGCTGGAGCACTGGAATTGCTGCCTTCAAAAGCAATTCTCACAAGATGAGTGTTTCAGTTCTCAGTCACCATTTTGCTGGTGATGAGTCAAAACTCTCAGCACCAGAAGAGCTTCACTATGAACCCCAGGACTCCACAGTGGATACAAAAACAGTAAGTTCCCAGAGCTTCATTTGAAACTAGATTTAGGGAAAAAAAAAACCCAACCCACAATAAATGACTTTTATGGACAGTCAATATGCACAGTAAAGAGCCACTTAAATCAGTATCTTTGTGACTGACTTAAACCAGGAGGATCTTTAAAAGTCAAAAGCAAGTCTAACTGACAAAGTATTCAGAAGCTAAGAAAAATCAAATAGTTTATTTATTAATGACTTCAAAGTGCAAGTTCTAAAGTGAATCACTTGATCTTGCTTTAGCACTGGGAGAAACGAGTGCTAAAGCTGTCCATTGGCTAATTCTGTGCAACTATTATGCAGAGAAGAACACATTTTTGCATAAACAGCTAGTGTGCTTCACAAAGCTACTCAGCTGAAACAGCATTTCATGAAGTATCTGCCCTTTTGTCTATCCCTCCGTCCCATCCTATACATATATATAACACACACACACACACACACACACAAGCTGCCCCAACAGTTTCAACAACATTTCAAGGAGATACTGGGATGTCCAAGATTTCAAGTTCACACAAGTTTTGTGGAGCCGCAGGCTACCTGGAGGAGCACGGCTGTGTTTCCACTCAAGGCAAGGCTTTGGTTTGAGCTCCACAGTGAACTCCTTCCAGTGGGGTGGTGAGCAGGTTGCTGGACAGACGCACACCCGTCATGCAGCAGCTGAGAGCCAGTTCCACCGCATGCTTTCCCAGCCTCACTGAGAGGAGGGAGGGCGAGGAAAAGGAGAGGAGGGTATTGCGGCAGTGCTACGGAGGAGGTCCAGGGGGACACCTGGAGATACTGCAGGGAGAAGAGGTCACACAGAACTTGTTGGGGAAAATGTGATCAACAAGGAGGAAAGTTAAGGTCATCGAACAAAAAACTCTAGGAACTCAGGCTCTGGTAGTTTCCCACTTTTTACTGGAATAATGGGTACCATCACCAAAAACCTCTCATGTTCTCAGAAACTCACTATAAAAAGGGCTTTAAGCAGACATAGAGTAAACATTTCTTTTGGTAATTCAAAGTTTTAGTATTATCTTCATCAATGACTCTAAGAAGGCATCAGCAGCACATTAGTGACACTCATAGGTGACATTCAATTGAAAAGGTTGTGGACAGTATAAAAGGGGACGAGCTGATGAGAAATATGAACAGGAAGACAACAACATGAAAAGATTCACAGTGAAGAAAGGCAGGACAATACAACAAGGGGAAAAAAATACTTAACAGTGAGCCAAATATTCAAAGCAATAACGAAACAAAACCCTTGGAGATTACAGCAGACTGCAGATGAGAAGCTGCACCATTATACTTCAGAACAGGAGAAGAGGAAGCAGCCACGTTCACACAACCATATCCTGCTTCATATTTAGGTCTGGACACACCATTACCATAAAATAATGACAAAGCTGGACTTCATTCAGAGGAGACTGGGAAAGACTGTTAACAGGGAAAATTACCAAAGTAAGAAGGCTGAACTTAGCCAGCAACAACTAAGGTAATATTCAAATTAGGCAGTATTGAAAGAAAAGGCTACTGATCTTGGAGGGAACCAAAGATAACACGAGAAACTAAGATGCTGCAGTTGTGGTTGGTTGATGCCAGGATGACTTCACTGCAAGAAAAACGAAGAAATTAAAAGCTAAATTTCTGCCCAAAAACCTGAATTTTGGGTATCTCTTGGGCTGAATAATATTCTCAAGAAGCTGCACTGCCTCTGGCATTTCCATTTAGAAGGGCTGCATAAAGCTTCCTAGAAGCCTTATAAAAATACACTGAAGTCAGAAGAAACACTTATCATCAGGAATGCTGGATGAGCTCTTAAACAGAAATTAGACAGAGAGCGCATATTTTACAGTAAATTCCACTCTTGTAAGGTTTACTCTCATTCTAAATTGAAGCAAAATGTCAGAATTTGAAACAATTTGGTTTGTGTGTGTATGGTGTAATATCTTTTCATCACTCCAAAGAGGTTATTTCTCTACAATTAAATTCTTGTACAGATTTCAACTTGCTGGTGTTATATTCTATTATGTATAACATACCTCTGAGTAAAAATATCACTTTGAAATGGAAAACCCAAACAGTACAATTTTACAGTCTTGCAAAGGCAGTATGGACAGACCTTATCAAACTCTTTCATTTACTAATTTTAAGAAGCAAATCAACACATTCCCACAGAACATTTAGATTTTGACAAATGGGCACTTTCTAAAGGAAAAAAAAATCATCAGAAAATTTTCTGTCTGCTTTCCTATCGGCTGACCTTGTAATGGAAAGGAAACTGAGTTGAATGAACTAATGAGGTCTTTTTCATCTCTAATTTCTAGGGCTTCACACATTTCCTGTCTCTTCTATTTTTACAAGAACTTTGACATTATTTAAGTTAGGGAGAAGAATGGTGTTTTAGAGTTTTTTTATTATTATTATTTAGTCAATGAATAAGTTAACTTGGGAAGAGAAAAAAGAGGTTGCAGAGTATTCAAAAAGATACAATACTTGTTTTCTTTTTTCCCCCTCCAGTACTCTGCATGGAAATCTGAAAAGCCCTGTTTCAGATGCTGTGCTTTGCTATTGCCCATGTAATAATGGGACACACTGGCCTTTGATACGATTCTCTCCAGGGAACAAAAGCTTCCTTTGGCACAACTACAGCCAGTGCTTGTTGTACGTTACACATGTCTTTCCAGTCAAGCGTGATTAATAACTGTTAAAAAAAAATGCTCATGACCCATGGCAAGTATTCTTTCAACTATAATACCAGCATTATGGGCTCTGAATCTCAGTAATTTCAAAATGTGCTTCTACAATGGAACTATAATTTAATTACTTTTTCTGCAGCCTGTTCCATTTTGTTTCATCACTTTGATTGCACCATGTGCTTGGCAGCTTATGGAAGACTGCATCTGCCTCCAGGATTATTTCACTGGGTTCTTTCAACATCTGTTTCTGAAAATGACTTTATTTGCACTGGCATAAAGAATAATCAGAGACTTGTTTAATCCAGATAAATTGGAAAAGAGAGAGACATAGAGACAGAGTTGGAGGGAGGGAAGAGACAAGGGAAAAAGAGAGAAAACAAATCATGCTGCCGAAGATGTCAAAATAATCTGAGCTGTTTCTGTGGTTCTGAAAGCGCTGTTTCCTGATGGATGATACGATACATGAAAAGATGAGTCACTAAGTCTGTTCCGTTTAATGTTTGGGTGGACTTTATAGATGCAATACATAAGACATTCTAGCAAAAGCTGCACGATGTGCAAATTTGACACCAAGCTTTGTGCTCAATCAGTTTAATATAATTTTCATCCCTTTCATCCCTATAAACTACACTTGCAACCTCATCCTCCAGGACCATGAAGCAATCTGAAATTATCTGTAACATTTAATAAAAGCCCCTATATGAAAGCAGCTAAACCCAGGCTCTAGTGGGACCTGACATCCTTCCAAAGGTGACGGAGGTTAACATCTGGTGCATAGCCTGCTACAGCATGGACTGGCAATCAGGCAGTTTAGCAATCACCGGGATGGACAACTTCCCACATCTTAACAGCCATACACAGGTGCACCTGCATACCAGAAGAGCAAGTGCAAGGCATCTATAACATGCCTGTGCCTCTACCTGTTTCTATTCAACATGGTGGAAATTATCACTGGCAGCTATGGTTCATATTTGCGTTAAGGATGAGTTTACTAAAGGTCCATGCAAATCATAAATAATTATTGAATAAATACTGAACAGATTACCCAGCCAGTTTGGACACAGGTATTTTGCTAGGGATTACTGTAAGGACAATCCAAACAGAGGCCATGCAACTCTCAGAATGGGGGGGAACTCTCTGTCCCTAAAGGTGTGCAAACCAAATAGCTCCATCTAAAAAGTTTTCTAATAGCCTGATTCCCACAGTGGTGTGGTCTTAATTAACTGTCACAAGCATTTGGGCTTTTCTGTGACCAGACTGAATCTTGCCTCACTCCAGAGGGCAGTCCCACCCATGGCCTGGGACTTCGTCCATCCAGGGCAAGTAACACCCAGCACCCTCAAGGATGTGCTCACAGAAATGTCCACGTACAATGTCTCCGTGGAAAGGCCGCACAAAGGAAAGACACATTTCTTTAATTCTATATTTCACTGCTTCACCTTTCCTGAACAAAATACAGCGGGTGTGCTGAGGACCTCAGAAAGCTCAAAGTTTCCATATTACTGATCTATTTACAGGCAATCAGAGATGCAAAACTTCTTTGGCAGCCTGCATGTCTAGTCATGTGGCAAGTATGACAGACTACGTTTGGAAGCCTGGTTATTTTCATAAAAGATATGACTGCAAAAAGCAAACATCTCAAACTTTTGGAAAGCAACCTTAGGTTTTGCCCCCAAAACACACAGCAAAATAAAAATACACAGCTAAGGAAAAGAAAAGGAGACCTCAATGCAAAGTAGCTCCCTGAAGAACTAACCAAAACCCAGGAAAACAAGGTCTCTCCTTCCTAAACAAACTCCTAATATTTCTAAGATGCCTGAAGAAGAGGTGAAGATTGCATAGACCTGCGTAAGACATGCAGAGGGTTACTACAATTTGACTAGCTTGGTTCTGCCCTCTTGCTAGCATTACCAAAGAACAGAAGTACACGTGCTTAATTAGAACTACTCCCTGAGGTCTGCCATTACGTAATTGTCAAGATGAATAAAGGTTTGCCTTTGAAGTACCAGCCAGTGACCACGACTGGACAATGAATGCATGTCTTACCTGTACTGCTGAACAGATGTGATTCATTAGCGCCTCTAAGGATGCTCAGGAGAAGTGTTTGAACATGCAGATGTTTACCTTAGGTTAGGCACGTGAGCTTGCAATGAAACTTCCAGATTGTTTGTAGCAACAGAACAGAGAGAGGAGAATACAACCCCTTAAACACCGATTATAAAAGAACAGTTTGTACGGTCAGGGCCTGTAAGGGCAGGACAGCACCAGGGAAGTGGCTTTTTACACAGATTATTCACACAGAACAACGTGATTGTAAGCTTTTTGCCTGCACTGAGTCAGTTTGAATGCTGGTGTTAGCACCTGCTCAGATGTTTAGAAGTTAGGCCCATGCTTTGGTGGTGTGCTGAGCCAGTGTCAGATTGGCTCACCAGCAGGATGCAGAGAGGCAATGCAGAATGAACTAACATGACTTATCAAAAGAGGCTCTTTTTTCTTCAAGAAGGTGATGAAAGTAGCATTGAGAGAGACAGGGGAAGAATCAGTGGAGATGGAGTGACTGGCAGGAGAGGAAAAGACAAAAAGGTGCTAAGAATCTGGGGCTGCATCAGCTGCCCATTGATATTAACCATGAAGTAGGTGCAAAAGCTTGAGAAGCATCAGGGTAGGTGCTCCTGGCAAAGTGTCCAGAGCTCTGGAGGCATCGTATAGCTACAGTCACACTTGATTCACACACTCACTTGATAGAGCAAGCATGAGGATGATGTCTGTCCTCATGAAAGCAACTGTTCGACGAAGTAAAGCCATCTCTCTGATGGTTTTAAATCCAGAGTAACCAGTTTGGTTTCTCACTGGTTTTGGGTTCAGACCTGGAATTCCAGCATTCATTCACAACAGTGGTACAGTTCTGCTGCCATGAGAGGACCACTGCTTTGCACAGGACTGCACTTAAAACTGAAGCTCCCTCAGGGTGGGAATGGAGCCACCCCATGTCTATTTTTCAATGGCCTGTAACAGAGTTATATTCACTGTTATGGCTTCAGCTCTAAGAAACTAGTTTTACCTATTCTTCTGAGCTCTCAGTGAGTTAGACTGTGCCACAGAGAATATTTTCCAGCAGGATTACTGGACTGTGATCATCAAAGTGCCACTGTGGGCTATCTGCAGCTCTCAAAAGAGAGCTTTTGCCTTCATTTAAAAAAAGACAAGAACACAATGTAAGAAGAGCTAAAAGTTCTAGCTGCACTGTTCCTGGTTTGGGCTTTCCTCCAAAAGGGTTAAGAATGAATTCCCTCCCCAGTCCGGACTGCTAATCATGTGCTTACTGCCTGACAAGACTCAAACCAAAGCTTTCCTTCTCCTGTCACCACAGACCCACCCACAAGCACAGGAGATACATCTCGGCAAGTGGTGAGAAGAACAGTCCATGCTCTGTCCAGGGCATTTCCCCTGAACTCCAGAGGTAAGAGAAATTCAGTTTTTGCAAAAGCCCAGCCTGCCTTTCACCCACCACCCTTCCTTAGGCACAACATAGGAATCATTTTGGAGGACACTTTAAAGGCTATACTGCTAATGGAGCAGATCTTCCAAGACTAAAAACAATGCAGGTCAATAAAAATAGCAGAGATGCCTGCCAGGCATCATTCACGAGCAGCTTCTTACCTATTTAGGTGTAGATGGTTATATAACTGGGTGATTTAGGCCCCTTAATCCAAGCACATTCATCAGTGAAGCTCCTGGAACGTGCCCAGGTGCCCACAGATGGGCTCATGGCTGTAGCCAAACCCCCGTGCTACCAAATCTTGCTTCCGCAAAACGAATGATTTCTGCAGACACTGTATCTTAAAAAAAATAATAACAACTGTAGGGCGGTTATCCTCCAGCAACTATTCACATACACTGCCCAGTACTGCCTGGAGTCAACTAATTTCTCCCAAGGATGACACTGAAGAGCTAACCTGCTCGGTGGAGTTGCTCTTAGATCAGCAAAGGAGGAGGACCACACTGCAGCCATTAATTTTTCTGGCAGTGTTGAAGGAAAGGTACTTATAAATTGCCTTCTGATGTTGATTTCTCAGCTGTTTAATTGATTTTCATCTACAGCTTATTACACATCTTTGACGTGGAATCAATTAAGAACTGCTGTAATTAAAATGGACCTGTTTGTAATGGGCAGATTTAGTTCTTGTCTATAGCTATTCTCCACCTCAATAAGGTGATAAGATACAGAATGAAAATAATTGGTGTGGGAGACTTCACTGTGCTCTGCTTAATTAAGCACTGTTCAACATGTTGAATACTCAGCAGCATGCATGCTCACAGCCACACGCTTTCTTGCCTATAAAACCAACGTGCACTGGTAATAGGATAAATATATTTTCTATAAATTGGAAAATGACACCAAAATATTGCCAACAGGAATAAGTCTGTGTTAATTTATAAAACAAATCAGATTTTCCCAGACTGCAACAGCTCTGAGCCTATTCTTTTTTCTTTAATATTGAGTTCATGAACAGGATCCTTTTCATTTCTTAATGTTCTAAATCTTCAACTGCTATCATAAAGATAAAGTGCTGTCTTTGCACAAACATTATCAATAGCATTCACTCAAGCTATCTCGTGTCTTTGCATACTGTATTGTAATATAAAACCAAGATCATTGTGAAATCGGTCATGCAAGATATATATATATAAACATGCATAAAATTGCCTATGTTAGCCACAACACTCCTTTGATGCTCACAGATAATATTCTGATCACATCTAATGCAGCAGCAACCACAGTTTTATTACAGTCATCTATTCCCAAATGTCACATTAATGTATTGTTCTTGCCAATGTAAATGCCAGTTTGGATTGTTCCTACTCTGCAAACATGCTCTGGGTTACGCCGGTACCAACGTTCCTCTGCAGAACAGAGGCATAAATTTTTGGCACCTCGCAGCCTTTTGCCACCAAGGTAGGCAAGGACACAGTACGGTCTTTCTGGCATGAATGATGCCTAAATATATGGGAGTGCAATTGGCCCAACTAGAATGTTCGCCTGTGCACCTCTGACTGCTAAAAACGAACCATCGAAAGCAAAGCACGAGAGGACTGCTGCTGGTTATGTGCACAATTAAATGTCCAGCTCCTCTGAGCTGTCACCATGGTTAAATTGATGGTGGAAAATCACAGGTGGCATTTTTCTGGGCACAAACTGAACCTTTGAGGAGGGAGGTCTAAAAATGTCTAAAAACCACAGGACAAAAGATAGTGCAACTTCTGTTTGATTTCTACTGCTAACCCACTCCTTTACTGTTTCCACAGCCACATGTTGCTTAAAAAAAGTTGCTGGTAAATTTCTGTAAGAAAAAAGGGTGAAAAAGAGGACATTTTAGGGAAATATTAGACATGCTATCACATGGCATGTTAAAGGCTTCCCTCTATTACCCTTGACATCCTAGGCCTGTAAGTAGAAAAGGTGGTGAACCACACTCAAAGATTTCCTGGGTTTTGCCAATAGTCTCCAAGTGGCTCTAGTTCACAATTTCACATTGTGACAGATTTAGTTAACAGCAAATTTGAGAAAAAAAAAGATTTAGACAGCTTGAAAATGCTGAATCTTATCATCCTGTGCTTTTTCTTTTTTTTTTTTTTTAAAGTTGGAGAAACATAAATCCTACTGAAGTATTAAGATCAGAGAGAAGAATTACACTAGTGATTTGTTATTGTGGTTAGCTAAATAAAAACTCCCCAAAACCCAACAACGTATCATTGCCTCTCAGAGTATTTCTTCAAAGATGAAGTTTCAAATGCTACATTAAGCCTAAGGAGTCATGCTGTATATGAGGTGTGCCTGAGGGATATCTGTGATGATATCCCCAAGCTGTGGGCAAAGCACAGTATTTCTCCTTCCTCCTAAGCATGCTGTGTACATCCTGTAAATCCTGTGTACATACAGCAGAAACTGGTGTAAGAGTCCTATTTCTATTAGCTAAACATTTGTCAAGCATCACCCATTCTTCTCAGGCATTTTTGCTATGAAAAAACAATGAGATTCAGCTCTCCCTGAAATGCAGATAACCAAGATGATCACAGTATTGAAACAGAGTTGTTAGTGTATTTAATACTGCATGAGAAGATTATCAAAGATAATGACAGCAAGAGTTACAAGTATCAAATGCAAAGATAACTAAATACTTAAGTACCACCTTTCAGCTCATGCAAATACATAATGCAAGGCACTCCCTTTCTATGCCTTGAAACATGTAAGCCAATGTAAAAATAGGTGTGCGTTCAACCCTCCCCATGCAAACACACATACTACATGGACAGACACGCACACACAATGATTGCTGACATCCCAACAGTTCTAAAAATGACTATTTTGCCACCAAGCTTTTGGAAATACATAATGCAAAACTTGGGGAGTCTTACCTCCTCCTTACTGATGGACTATTAACACAACTTTGCTTGACTTTACATACAGGTTGAATATACTAACAGCTGCACTCTTTTGTAAAAGGAGAAACAGAGTTAGCAATTTTGCCATCAAAGACACCAGACCAAACATTTTTACTCATGGCCTTGAAATTCCTGACAGTGATATACTTCAAAAAAAAAAAAAAAAAAAAAAAAAAAAAAAAAAAAAAGAAAGAAAGAAAGATTTGAAGAATCCATGGAGAGGAGGATAAAACGGGCCACATATTTTAGCAAAACAGGCTTGCAACTCCAAGTAATGTAGGAATCGGCAGGAAGTAAACTTTCACTCAGCCTACTGAAAAAGGCATTTTGTTGGCCTCTCCCACAAACGTGTTAAGTCACTCACAAGCTACTTGAAAGTCTTTCATCAAAACAGCTTTCTCATGGAAAACTGAGTGGCTTTATTGTTTTTTCTTCTTTCTTTCAACAGAATCTTATTTTTCCACAAAGGACAAATTCAGCTCTCCATCTCCAATCACAAAACACATTTGCAGTGCATATGAGAGCATCATTATGAAGACCTGAATCCGCTGGCCAGGCTCTCTCCCTCTCCCCCTTTTCAGATCTTGCCATAGTAGCTGCAACCCAAGCTCTGGAGAAAATCTCTGCATTTCCTCACCCCCTTATCCTTCTCTCTAAACCAAACATCAGGCTCTGCACTGAGGACAGGCGTGAGGACTTCTCTCCCACTGTGCAAGAGGGACACTCCTCTGGTCCCCAGTCCCCCTTCATGAGGGATCAGCTTGCCATGAGTACTGAAACACAAGTATGGATGGATGACTAGAGTAAAAGGGCTAGCAATGAAAAACAAATCATCTTGCCCCAAAGACAGGCAGGAAAGCCCTACACAGACAGCATCAGCAGTACAGAAAAGGGCAGAGTTACATTTATATCCAGGTTCAGATAGGTGAAATTCCTCCCAGGTCCCCATGCCTAGTATTTTTTACTGGGTAGGCATCTCTGACCATTTACAGAGAGAACATAGAGAAACTCTGTCCAAGGACTTGGGTGGAACTAAAGCTGTCCAAACCCACCTGCCAATGCCGTTTCCTACCCAAAAGCAGCCTCTCAGCTCCCATTGGGAATTCTGGCCAAGTAGAGCCCCACTATTTAGCTCTAAACATCATGTGATTTTAAACTCCAGACTCATGTTTCTGCTGACATAACTTTGGTGATTACGGGACAAGAAGATGTACTTTTTGGTGCTAAAGCCCTGCAGATATAACCTCCCAGCCCAATACGTGGCCAAAACCCCATATTTACCAGTAATAGTGCACTGTGCTAGGAGATGGAGTATAAGCTATATACATTTATATACATACATATACATACATATATATACATTTGCTAGTCCAAGCTGTAACCACACAAGCGGTGCACTGGTGGTGTGGTACAGCGGGGTTACAAAGCCATTGGAGGGTTTACATCACCTGAGCACCCTTGATTTCAGTGGGATGGCTTAAGTGATTAAGCCTTGACTCAGCTTTAGCACTATGCTGGTAACATTACCTTGAACTCTGCAAGGTGAGCAGCCATTTACATCTTTAGTAGATTAGAAGTCTTGGCTTCATTTGAGTTTGTATTTCAAATAAATTTAATTAGGTGGATTTTGTGTCCCTTTTGTTCCTGGTATGCAAAAAGCTAATCTATTTATTTTGGCACATGTCCCCTGCTTTAAGATGCTTTATGACTGCATACTTTTTGCAAAACATTAGCAGTTTATCATATGTTGGCATGGAAGGAGATTAAATCCAAAATCTTATAATAAAGTGGTGGTTAAATGATCACTATGAACTCAGGAGCTAGTTCAACCACTGCTTTTGAACAGTTTGACAAACAGTATCTCTTTATCCCCCTTGTATATTGTCTGTAAAGAAACCAAACTTTTTATAAGTGTGTTTGCCATTCTCAGTTGTACTAAGGTGTACTAAGATTAATTTATCTGGCTGCAGGTTTATCCAGAACTGCTCATAGTCAATATCAAACCGACTGCACAATATACTATGTTTGATACTCAAGCATAGTTGTGTGTGTAAAACAAAGTATTGTTTTATTCAGGCATTGGGTAATCTGGCTAAAATTAATATCACAAAATAAACTATACTCCCTAATCAAATGAAACCCGCTTTATAAGTAGCTTCTAAAGGTGGTGATAAATCCATATAAATTTCAGTTTCTAATTTAATAGTTTGTAAAGAGGCCTTTAGTTTATGAATGCTTTGGCTTCATATATAATGTAACTAGCCTTTCTAAACACTGATGATACTCTAAATATGTGCATGAAGCTGAACTATTCAAATTTTCAGAGACATGAAAGAAAAAGTTAATTCAGATTATTTATTATTATTATTATTATTTAGAACTGTGAGTGCCACGGAGCCAGTTCAGCTCAGTCTCCTGGTCTCATGGCAGGGCAGCCTACATGCCCATTGCCCATCCTCATCAGTAGCATACACGCTATTACAGACACAGCCCTAGCAGCCTCCTGGGTAACCTGACAGAAAATGAGCAACATTCCATTAGAAGATGTTGAAAGGCCTTTGTTCCCATAAAATATTTTGGTTTTGACAGATAGGCTATTTCTGACGATTCTCCCTTCTCTGCATTTCATTAGAAAATTCCCAAGAAGGTGTGGTGTAAAACGCAGTCGCGCTGCACACCCTCCTCCTGTAAAAATGAAAGCAGGGCTACAGAAACGTCTTATGTGATGACAAATGTGGTTTAAGAAGTCCCTGTCCATCTTTCTTCCTACTTGCTTCTTCCCTGCAGCCCTCTGTAGCCCCAGACATGCTGACGCAACTGCGCACTGGCGCCCTGAAGCGAGGTGACTCTAAAACCAGCAGCAAAACCAAGCACAGTCTGGGTCTGGTTTATAGCACAGCCCTGCAAAGACAAAACCGGCAGAACGAGGAAGGGGCTGAACAACAGTGCAGCAAGCCAAATTGGCTCGTCTGACTGCAGAAATGTTTGTGCAACCATACCTGCCTATACAAAACGCACGGCCCTGAGGAATCAGACTTAGCAATTTTTCCTTAGCAGTTTTGCCCCTTTCTAGTTCGCCAAGATTCAGATTTGCTGCTCTTTCTTTTGGACCACGAGACAATTTGCTATCTCTTTGCAATTCCCTGTGGTTTCCCAATCACGCTGGCTCCATTGCAGGTAGGAATGTGTCTATGGAGTCGAAGTCCTCAGCAATCGCAGTGTAACTAGATTTGCATTAACAAGAGAACGGGTCATTTCTTACTAGTGCTGCTTGTGCCAGTCTTAGAACTGTAGTGTTGGGATTTAGCCAAACTGGAAAGATGTGTAAAATCTGGAGGCTAAACTACTCTGCAGATTTTCTTCAACAATTTTTGCATCAAGTCACAGGTGTGATGTTTTTCTTTTTAAGAGAGCAGCATACAATGCTTTCCAGTTAGCTATGACAACCAAATGCTCAACGCAGACTGAAAAGGGCCAAAAGAATTGTTTTTATTTTGCTTTTTTACATATTAATTATGACTTACGAGGAAAATGAAAGCTTTGTTAAAAAAACACTTTGACCTCTGAATGAAAATGCTCTTTTTTTTTTCTGAAATATTGTGAGATCCCTAAAGAGAAGATAATGCATAAGCATTACTGTTAAAACTACCACCGCCTCAGCCTCAGAGAAACAGTATGCAAAATACCTACAGCGAGTTTTAACGCTGCAGAAAGGCAGAAACGACTTCTCCGTAATGATTTATCTCTTTTTTTTCCCCGTTTCAGAAAAGTACTTGGGCCCAGATGTTACCAGGTGAAATTCAGCTGCTGCTGTCCTGTCAAAGGCATGCTAAGCAAACTGAATTTATTTTAGCGATCTGCTGGCACTCCAGAGTAAATGGCTCACTGTTATTAACTGAATTCTCCCTTCTCACCTGAAGTGGATTTAAACTCATTTTTGTGTTGCAGGAAGCAGCATATGAGTAATCTGATTAGTTTGGAAGCTGCTAGAATGATTAAAGAAGGATACTTACACTGAAGTGTGTAGCGAGGAACAACAACTAGTATCAGCAGGACTACTGCTTTTTTCCTCAAAGCCCCAGAAGGAAACTCTACTGTCCCACTTCTGTGTCTGCATGCTGGCATGTCTTTGCATAACAATCTCCTTCTGACAATTTTGCTTATGTCTTTTCTTGGAGATGGGCTGAAATCAGGACCAGAACTCCAGACTTCAAAGCAGCACTTCCTCCTGCCTAGACCCACAAATATTTCCACCAAGCCCCAATAGATAGATCTAAGCTCCAAAAGTAGGCCTTATCTTTCCTCTTCTTCCCCCCAATAAAATACAATCCCCTGTAGTATAGTATAATAATCTGCAGTGTCTTGCCCAGTGAAAATAAAGCTCTGCAAAATATCTGTCATTGCTCTTTGAGATCTAGATCAAGAAAGAATTGCTGCTCTTGCTCAGCTGGGGAGCACATGCCAAGGACCATGGGCTTGCAGAGTTAAGAAGTGAAGGCTTGCATACTCCTAGCAGCCACGCCCTCCGAGGACTGCCAATCTCAGCAGCTCACGGGTTTAAGAACATGACCCACATCTTGTCCTCAAAAGCACTGACACTAGTCCCTGTGTCTAGGTTCCAAACTTTCCTTTGCTGTCTTCTGAAGGGCTGGCAGCCTCCAGCCAACACCATCTTGGGAACAACTGAAATTTTGCTAAGTTTTCAAGTCTAGGCAGATCCCTCCTCTCCCTGCATTACAAACTACTGCAAATGACCACCTGTCACCATGGGCTTGCACTCTTCAGATCTGGGATGGCAACATGTCCCAAGCTCCCTGATGCCGGTGCAGCAGTGGACACTGGGTTAGGAGCCTTTGGGAGGCCGAGGTCAGCCTGCCCAGCCCATGCTCTGCAGCCAGCAGGAAAGTAGAAGGCAGGCTGGACTTCCCCTGCCCTGCCTGTCCAGAGCCAGTTCCCAACCCCAATGCCCTCCCTCTCCCTGTAATCCTGGGGCAGAGCCAGTGGTGAAGCCTCCTGCCTCAAGTTCATCTGATTTAAACACAAGCTCATCATTTCCTTTCATGAAGTCACCCTCCCTCTTCATTACACAGTTGTCAACTCCTAGATTAACTTCTTCGACAGCATCCTCATTCACTGCGCCAAACTGACTCAGGGCTGGACCGCTGTGCATCTCATGCGCAGAGGGAAGGCTGTCCTTCTAGGGAAACTCTGGCAAGGAGGCAATTCAAGGCTCTAACACAACGCATATGTATAACAAGGCCAAATTGAAGGCACAGAAGAAACCACACATTTGGCTTTTCTTAACTTCCAAGAGCTTGTTTCTGCCCATTTAATGTTCTTTTCCTGTTGTTTTTTAGTGTAACACTACACACTCTGTTCAGCACTGACAGTGGGGTTGGGGCCGTAATGGAAACAGATATGAAGAGAGTCTCTGTCTTGGGAAAAAAGCCTGAACTCCTTTGGCTTTGCATGACATCATGATGTCCATCTCCCATGGCCGGCAAAGTTAAACCGACAGGCATCCCAGCCACACACCACTACTAGGGAACACAGGGGGATTTCTTTAATCAGAAATAAAGCTACGCCTTCATAATTATTTCATTAATTTTCATTATTTTAATCAATATCACTTCTACTTTTGGTCTGTTCTACAATTAGTGTCATACAAGGTACAAGTCAGCACACACCAAGATTTTTTCAAATGAGAGCCCTAGCTGTACAGCATGCAAGCTACCAACACCAAGAAAAAGCAGTCCCACCTTCGGTTCTGCCCCCTCCTTTCTTTCAAGCCAATCTTTTCTCCCCACCATGCCTCATCTGCTTCTCTTTCTTAAAAGTATAACTTTATTATGCTGAGAATTCTAGGCTCTCCAACAATTTGTAAACACATTTGAGCTCCTGAATATAAAGGGTCACTTTATGCTAAATTAAAAAGAACTAAGTAATCATTTACTTTGAACAAAGACTCTTTTGTTCCCCGAAGTTGTTGCTATGCACAGTGATGCAGGAATATAACTTGGTCACAGGGAACAAGAAAGCTTTGTAGTTTGCATTTTGTTTTTGGCTTACAAATGCAGTCCTGTTCACAGCGGTCACAAAGACATCACTTGATTTTTCACCAGTATTAGTCATGAAATAATCCTTTCCTGCTAACATTTAGTGCTGCACAATTAATACACAACTGTAACACAACAGACCTGTCTTTATGGGGTTTAGGACTGGAAAGCCTGCTTTTTGCGCAGTGTTTCTTAGTGTTTCAGACACTAAGCTGTAACAGTGATTTGACGTGTGATGGCTTACAGCCAGCCGTCCCACACCCCAGCCACGTCTCTCCACAGCTAGTTCACATGGCGCGAGCCAGACCCAGATCCCAGACCCGTTCACACTGCCCCTGCTGCCTTTTGCTTTCCACTCTGGACTTGCCACCATGGTCTCCGTAGTATAAGACAAGGCTGCCTCAGAAACGCAATCCCCTCTGGGCTGATTTGTGCCGGGGCGCTAAAGCTAGAGGCAGAAAAGCAGCAGCGAGGACCTGCCCAGAGCCTGGGAGTACCCATGGTGTGCTGCTGCTGCGCTGTGCCGCTGTGAGCCCAGGTAGGCAGAGGCAGAGGCGCTTGCTGGTCTCGGACCAGACCTGCAACAGCACCGGGCACTTTAAAGGCAGTGGGCCATAACGTAGGCTTAAGTATCCACACGCACGTGGGCCTTTACCAAAGGAACATTCATTTATAAAGCATATGCAGGGGCAAGGACAAGAACTTGGGGCTGGAGAAGCACCAAGGCTTCCTCAATCCCCTTCCCAAAGGGCTGTGCTAACAGTCTGCTTTAAGGCTGCCCGGGATGCAAAGGTACTGTCTTATCCTCTACTGAAGCATGATCCCATATGGTGTGAGGGACCCAGGGGCTCAGCAAACTCAGCAGCAGCAAGTAATGCAAGCAGCTTCAAAAGCAGCACGTAAGGAGATGGCCTCTTGCTGCCATATGATCCATCAATGACAATGTGGACAGAGCACTTTTGCTCTGTCACTGATCTACGGCACTGCTTGATTTGGTCACACGGAGTTATCATGCTCATGGTCTCGCTCAGAGAACAATGTTATTCAGCAATTACCCTCCTTTGACAAGGTGAAACGCTGCAGTATCGTTGCATTTTACATGAAAGAAAAACAGGCATCAGTATTAAAAATACGAATGGGCTGCCTGACTTAAGAACTTTCCCAATAAAATGAGTTAAATGAGCTTTCCTGGCATTTCTAATATTATTTTTCACTGAACATAAACATTTAGTGATGACATGTATCAGGTGACTCCCCAAACAGACCTAATTTGCTAACAGGAGTACCGTGAAACCCAGCGTTGCCCCGAGACGCTGCGAGGTGGCGGGGAGGCTGCCAGGCGGGGGGAAGGCGGTTGGGCCAGCAGCAGGATCAGTGCAGAACACGAGGGACCTTCTGCTGCCTTAACGCGGTGCCACTGCCCTAGCGAGACTCTCTTTTTTTTTCCTCCCCTCCTCTGCAAAGAAAATCTAGCTGTCAAGTATCAGTCTGAACTCGCATTAAAACATCGATAAGATTTCAAAGACGTAACATTGTCTGGTTCATTTCCAAGCTTTGCGAGAGCGAGAAATAATCTCAAACCTCTAGAACTACCAACTTAAAACGTAGGGAAGTTTGAATTGGAAACAACGCTTCACAGTTTTCTAATCCCCACCCTACATGGGGACAGGAATAATTTATAAACTCAAGTTCTCAGGATACTAAAAAAAAAAAAAAGGAAAAAAAAGCAAGCACAAACAACAGAGCTCTCGCTTGCCTGCCTTTTTTTCTTTTTTTCGCTCTTCAGTTTGGTTCTGCTCTGTTAAGTTAGGATGAAATCACAGCAAACACTACACTAATGCTTCCGTTAATTAACAACATGCTTCCCAACTGCACTCTTCATTCCCACAAAAAGCGCTGCATTTTCACAAAGTATCACTTGTAGTAAGGCATTCAAACATGCTAATTGCAGCTCTGCCTCCCAGGGCGATAGATGGCCTTACTCTGCATTATTTAAAGGCTTCTGTGTTGATTTCTTTTTATTGTTGTTATATATGTTATTAGGACTTGTTTTATTTTTGCAAACTTGCACAAATCTGGCACAAGATCAGATACAGTGCTACCTCCATATGCTTTAGAAAGATACACATAACCCAATGGGCTTACAAGCATTGCAAGGAATGCAGATAGGAGGGAGCCAGGAAAAAAAAATTCTTTGGATGTCTCCTCTGGCTTTCCGCACATCACAGATAGGCGACTCTGTGCATGGGCCACAGTGGGCCTGGGTCAGAGAAACAATTGCAAGCTCTGCAAAGCAGATAGGATTGCAGATTGCAACACAAGCAACTTGGTCACCGTACCTTCCTTACCGTTGTATATGCAATTTCTTACGATGTTCTTTGCTTGCATCGTTACTGAATATTTTGGCCTTTAAACCTCTGCTTTATTTTTATCTGGCTGCTGGGTAGTAATAACAAAGATTGAAAAGTTCAGCCACAAAGCAACAGGTTGCAGGAGCTGGTTACTGCAAATTCCTGTTTGCCACAACCAGGGATGGATGTGAATAAAGAATCTGGGTCACAAAAGCCCCCCCAAAGATGCCTTTGTACTGAACAGCAGGCAGCTGGGAGTGTGGCAAGTTTGAGTACAAAACCAGCAGAAATCTGCTTCAATGAGATGATTCATTTCTTCATAAGGATATTTTAGATACTTAGCTGAAGTGAGAAAAGTTGGTATTTCCTCTTGAATTAAATCTCTACTGTCCTGAAAACTGCTCCTTCCAATAGGCCTAGGAATCTGTGGTTACTATGCCTATGTCAATGCAGCAATCGGCTTTGTCTCGCCAAGCACCTTTGAAGCTGAATCTAACCATGGGGAGCACTGCTTGTATTGCTACGACATGTGAGCAGGGCCCTGGGCCTGCACGTGTGGTAGGTCTGGGAGGAATCGCTGTTCAGAGTGGTTGTCTGCTGCTGGAGAGCAAAGAGAGAGGAGAGACATCTCAGAGACCACACGAGTAGGAAGCTGCCTGGGAAGAAAAGCCCCCAGGGATCTGGCTCTGTTTTGAAAATAGCTGCTATGGAGCTAACATTCATATGATACTGTGCCTGGAAGACTCCAGGGTAATGTTATAACTAGAAGAACAAAAAGACTAAAGCAGATGCTGCGATTTTTGACCATGGGTAAGGTGGGATACTGTACAGTATCAAGAAAAAAAGACAAAAAGCAGGCCACTGCCTGAAGAAAACTGGAGAGCATCAGCAGTAACTTAGCAGGACATGGAGAAATGGGCAGAATGGAGACAGAGCACCACAGACAAACTTCTAAGTCACAACTCTTCTCAAAATTAAAACAAAAACAAAACCCAACACAGACAATGTATCCATGCATTGTATACAAGTTGCATTTCCACACAAATTTTGTCAAACAATGCTAGCAGAAAAAAAAGACTCTAAAATCCTCTCTCTAAAAATATACATGTAACTTTAATCGCATATACAAAGCCTTTACCACCATGATCTCACTAACTGTTGTTTTCAGTGGGACTAATACAAGTCTCGAGTAAATTCATTTATTTTATTGGTATCACTGGATAGGAAAGGGCAAGGCAGATTAGCCTCCAAACTACAATACTAAAAATTGTTAAATATTATATTAGATTCAGCAAGTATGTTTGCTGTAGATGCTTTAAACACAGGATCATATTTTAAAAGAAAAAAAAAAAACAGAAAAGGGTTCCTCCAAATCCATGTTTACTTGCAAAAGCAAAAGCAAAACTCCTGAAAAATCAGAGGTAAAAGCCCAGGACTCATTTTGTGCAAACCACCAGCAGTTCTGCCATTAGAATAAATGGCTGCCACATCAATGGCAGCTGAAAGTGTAGATAAATTAAATGTCTACAAGCACACCCTCTTTTAAAAAAAACCCATTAGCATAAGATTAATTTGCTACAAGATAGATGTTAGGTGCTACAGAGTCAATTAGTGAAATGAAAAGTTGGGGCAAATTCATCACAGCCAATTAAGACTTATTAAAGATAATATTGTCTCCTTGGTGTTCTCACAAATTTAAAGGCATTTGCCCTTAGGCTATTGCTGTTCAGCTCTTGCATGCGAGCATTACGTAGTTTCTTAATAGGGCTTGATAATATATACACTTTAATGGGCCGATTCCTTCTTTTAAAGGTGAACTCCCAAGCAAAAAGACTATGTCCCTACTGCTGCTTTAGCATGTATTAAAGAATGGAGATAGGAATGGAAATAGTAGGGCAGGACTTAAATGTTGTTTACTAACATCTGTGGCTCTTTTTCTTTCTTTTTTTTTCTTTTTCCTTTCTTTCAGCCCCTTCTTCAGGGAAGAGCTCTGAGCAACGCAACGTCTTGTCAAGGTTTTATTGCTTGCTTCTCTTCAGCCACGCAAGTGGCTTTATATTTAGCTTAGAGAAGGCTTTGAACTTGCATCCTAGATCTGAGCATTTCCCATCCAATAAACAGCGCTGGATTTTGGGAACTCGTGCCAAGTGTGGACGCCTGCATGCTCCCGGGTGCCCGGAAGAGGGCAAGGGTAAGCGCTGAGGGCACCCAGCACGCCTGCCCGCGCAGGCAGGAGCACAGGAAGCGGGGGAGCAGGGAGGCAGGGCTACAGCCACCCTGGACGCTCATGGCAAGGGGGCTACCCGCTCCTGACCCCACACAGGGGTACAATGGGGCTAGGCACACTGAGAGCCCCCAAGCTGCTGAGGGGCTTGCGTATACTTTTGAAAGTGCCTGAAATTTCTGTGGATGACATTCACCTTTCATTTGTTATCCGCGAGAATTCCCCTGCTACCGCTCATCCAGCACTGACAGGCAGACTTCCCTGTGACTGCATATGGAAGCACGAAGACCAAAAAACCCATGTTTTCACTTAGGAAAGCAGGACAGTAGTAGCAGTGATGCAGACTGTAGTGACGAGCTGGCACACTTTATGCAGTGGTTAAAACCGGTGAGGTGGTACCTTCGGGTGCCTTCTCTCAGCACAGCCTTGCTCCTCGTCAATCACCACGTCCGGTTTTCCTAGAAGATGCCCCAACTCAGCATCGCCTTCGGAGTGAGCATTTCTCGGCTCAGATAAAGAAAACCTTTGGGCCAAGCTCTCCCGCAGGACAGGAAGAGGAGGCTTTACAGTGCAGCACCTTTTACAGAGGCTGCTGGGCCTGGCTGGGCTGGGCGAAAGGGAAGAGCCAAGGCGTCCTCTCCTCTCCAAGGAGCAGGACTCTGAAAAGAGCAGACTTGGCCCCTGCAGCCATGGTCAGAGGGCTAACCTGGGCACTAGCATTGCAGGAGGCAGGGAAAAACGATAGCTGTTAATCTCTTGGGCCAGATCTGTAGTATCAAATGCACTATGTCAGAAGTAAACTGCACTGCTAAGGAAATCACACTGTTAAACACAGCCATTTTACCACAGACAAACATTAATAAAAATTAATTCACACCTTTTCAAACATGCTGTCCACATTAAAGGTAGAAGAATGCTGAACTCTTTTTTGTTTGTTTTTTTTGTTGAGAAAACACAATTAACATACTTTCATAAAGGTACTCCCATTCCCCAGGGCAGGCATCACCTAGCATATATGGGAGAAAACGACTGACACTGGAGAAAAAGACATTTTTCTCTAAATGCCACCTTGCTGACTGCCCCCATCTCTGCGCACCGGCTTTGCAGAGAGCAGGCTGCAGCTCTCCGCTGCGGCACTGGGCACATGCTCAGGCTGCTCTGTGAATGAATCGGAAGGTAAAAACAAGAGTCGTAACATTTTGTTCTACACACTGAACCTCAAAGGTCTTGATCTTGAAATGTGACTGGTCAGAGAAGCCCAAATAAATATGCTTCGGCAAGAGCTGTAACCTTTAATAAAAAGATACAAGTGTTTTCTAAAGATATGTATCTGTCCTCAGCACAAATACAAGGGAGTCAAATAAAAACAATTCCAACACCACAGCCAGTCTTTAATGACACTTAATTTACATAACAAAAACAGAAGTGAGTGTTTATGGAACTGGCAAAGGATGGAGAAGATGGCTTTACCTTCCAACATCGCCACTAGAAAACCCCCTCTGTTTCCACAGCTGGGTCCTGATGCATTACCTTTGCAGTAAGCAGTGCTAAGAAATATAACAAGATGGGCTTCCAGGCACTCTTTCAGACATAGCAAAATTCTCCTCAGAGTAATTTCCCCCTTTGCAGAGGGCCAAGAAGAAGTTTTATGTACCTTTTGAACTTTCAAACTAGGGAGCAGTTTAAAGGGCTGGATTTCCTGTTGGCAGAAGCCCTCAGCCCTCATATCTCTAGGTTTTCTTTCCTTGCTGTGCTCCAGTGCCAGTAGCAAACTTGTAGTAAACACACAGCATTTCTTTCAATCCAGCTTCAGATATTAACCCTGACAAATAATCCAAATTAGTGTTCACAGAGCTCAAAACTCCTTGAGACCCACCAGTTTTATTTAGGTTTGGTATGGTTGCTACCAGTGGCTCCACCTAGCCTTTCTTTCATCCAGCGAAGAGAAGCCCCCAACCACATCTTCACTCCGTCAGCCAAAGTGCATGTTTTTAACAGCAACTGCTCTGCAAGCCCTGTGCTAGAGCCGTCGTTTTCACCCTGGTGGCTTTGCCATCCTCAGCGAGAGGGAAAGGCCAGGAAAGTAGAGGTGAGCTGCAGAACAGGGAGCACCCCGGGAGCTGCTCAAGGAGTGCCCTTCAGCAGGCTGCCAGCCGGCTTTGCGCTCACACCTCCGCAGCTCCAACGTCCTCGCTCTGACACAAACTCTGCATTAGCTACCTCCTTCTCCCTTTTTATCCATTTAGATCATAGAACCGGCTTGTACTTTGAACGGCTCGTAACAGACCTGCTACAGGCACAGTAAGAAATTAAACCCCCACATATAGCAAATTGCCACAATCCCACTATCAACAAGTTTTAATATTTCTATGACTCCAGAAAACACATGAGAAAAGAACCACTTTATAAAGACAAAATTGACACTAGTATTTACAGGCTTCTCTGTGCAAAGGACAATTTTCTGACAGCCTATTTTATCTAGTGAGCTGAAAATAACCCTCCTGCCCAATATATGCTTACGAAAATGCACACAATATTTTTATTAGCTATTAGGATTCTTAATGCAATTTTGTGTAGCCCATGTAGTGTTTTCTGTAGAAATATCCTGATCCATATGCTTTTACTGGTAAGACTTGATGAGTCCTTTTCAACATAATGAGATGGGATTCCAGGCCCACAGGAACATTATTTCCACCTCAAATTATTACTAGAAAAAAGGTTCTCTCCTGACAGCATGCTCCTGCAATATTAACTCTCAGTGTGGGAGGTGCTGGTGGCACAAATATTTGGTGTAAATAACTGGATATGGAGGCAATTATTTGGATTCAAGCTGTCATATTGGATTCTGACTGAATGCCTCTAAATCAGAACCTCTTACACCAACTATATATCAATCACATGTAGGTAGTGTCTACTACCAGGGAAGGGGATATTGTTTGTTTAGAATAATGACAAATTAAAATAAAATCATCATGAAAAGCAGAGATTAAAAAAAAAATCTACCTGTCATAGGCACCTGTTTACACTACCCTGCAAATATTCTTATGCAAGTAATTATCCCACTAGGAGTGGAGGATGATACCAATGAAATCAAAGAAATGACATCGGTGAATAATGGTATCCTAGCAAAACATATGATGGTATATGCCCAACACAAGCTACACATAGAAGAAAACGTGGTATCAGCAAGCTACAGGGTGGTTAGCTGGGAGTCAGAGGGCCTGGTGCAATGTCCTACTCTGCCACAGATCTGCTGAGTGACCTTGGGTAACCACTGCTTGGTGTCCCCTCTTGGAGATGTCTTGGCAAAGGCATTTAGGGAGTCTAAGGTCTCATTTGCTTAAGACTTCCACAAAGCATGTGGCCTCAGCGGTACTTTGCCTCAACAGTACTTTGTGAAAATGAAACTGCGGGTTGTGCGGCACGTAAAAAGGCAGCTTCCATGCAGCAGCGCTCCTTGATCCTCAGAGTGTGAAAGGATAAGTTGCAGGGCCTTGCTTGCTTTCTGAAGTTAGGCCGTACAAACTATTATGCAATAAGTTGAATTTAGGATACAGACTCATTTATTTGAAATAGAAAGGGACAGGACTG
This sequence comes from Dromaius novaehollandiae, assembly GCF_036370855.1. Classification (NCBI taxonomy): domain Eukaryota; kingdom Metazoa; phylum Chordata; class Aves; order Casuariiformes; family Dromaiidae; genus Dromaius; species Dromaius novaehollandiae. The sequence goes on along the minus strand of NC_088099.1, from coordinate 70,102,127 downwards.
CCCTCCCAACTCCGTGCCCCTATTTGTTAGGTGAGATGAAGAAAAAGGAAAAACCAGAGCTGTAGTCAAAGCTTAAAGCCTAACTCATCACATAATTTGTTGGCATCTGAACTTTCAAGGTCTATATAGGCTTGAATTTCAGTTCAAAGATGCTGACAGTTTCATGTAATAGGTAACCTTATCTTTTTATACTCTGTTATGTATTGTGCATTGCATATTGCAACTGAACTCTGCTTTCTAACTCTCTTTATCCAGAAAACTTTTAACAAGCCAAAGCGAGCCAACAAGTGCTTTGTAAACTTTCGAATGTTTACTAAGGCAAAGTATGTTAGCAGAAGGGGGCAGGAATTCATGATCATGATTTTCACCCACAAACTGTGGGTGGAAAGAAAAAAAAGGTTTAAAAAAAAAGTGGGGGAGTAGGACTGAGTCTTAGATGAGTGGGTGTTAGTCCAGCCACTGGCACATTAATACTGAAAAACAAAACCAAGCCTACATTTATAGTTAGGCAGGTCATGCTAGGAAGCTGTGAAAAAGTAAGACAATAAGACAACACTGGGGAGCTCATTTTAGAGAAGGCACAGCAGGATGCACAGCCACAGAAAAGCAATATTCCAAAAATCTGACCTATATAACGATACATCCTAGTGACTAAAATTCATTAAAACCAGCAGATTAAAAATGTACTGCACAGGATTCTTTGAAGCCTGACTGTCACATTCATTTTAAATAACCCAACCCAACTAAACAAAAAATAAAAGCAACTTTTTTTTTCTTACGAAAAAACAACAACAAAGATAGCTGAGAGTTATATTTTTAAGAAGCGGCTAATAATAAATCCGTATGAAACAGAGCTCTGCCTTTGTAGGGTTTGCATGAGTGAATGCTTTCTTCGGTTATGAGCGATTTAAGCCCACAGACCTGAGCGCTGCGTTCAAAGGGATTCCAGATGCAAAAGCAAAACTCAGCGGAAACTCTCAAAGTTTCCATGCTGTAAAACTTAAAACTTTGCATTTTCATGTATTTTTAGTGGAAAATCATGATGATTAAACTGTGCCATCTCATGGCAGCAGTGTGTTTGGAAGTTAAGTTAGGAAGTCTCCTTCAAGCCTTTCCTACTTCTCTGTTTCTCCCTGGGTGCTACAAACAACAAAATCCTTCTTACAAAAAGAGACTAAGTTGTATCCCGCATACAGCCGCAGAAGGGACAATCAACCCCTTCCCTCCATGAGCAAGCATTTGAGCTCTGAATAGAGCCCCAGGTCACCTCTTCATTTCAAGGAGCTACTCACACGCTTCCATACTCAAAGTTAAGCATCTGCTTAAGCACCTTTCTACACTAATGCCAGTGTGCTTTTCCAGATCAAACCGATATTCACTTTATAAGTAGATATGGTTTGTCTTAAAAGCTTTACTGTCATGCCTTGGTGAAGGGAGGAGATTCATACATTTGCCCACCTTTTCCCATAAAAATAACACACACTATCAGGAAACGTTTTCTAGTGAACTTATGGCACCTGCAGAAGGCCCTCTGACCATCTCCATATTTGAGAAAGCACTTTTCTTTTCCCAAACAAACCAAAAACCCAATAAATCACCCCTGGTTTAGAAGTCACTAAAGAAGAATCACAGCACTGCAACCAATAGGAGCACACTGTTATGTTTACCACGTTCAACTGTGTTTGTCTTTTTTTTTTTTTTTAGAAATGACTCCAGATTGTGCAGACTTGTACAACAGCTTTGAGTTGTACAATTGCTTTATGCCTACTGACTGCCTGGTTAGTTATTTGTCACATGATAGTATTTACTTTTGCTGCTGACAGAGTTACAGGAGCCAAATTAAGATCTTGTCTTTTAGAAAACACCAAAGTAACACGAGTGGATGAGCGTGCACTGTTCGAATCATTATTTACTTACTGCTCATATTTGATATCTACTTCCTTGCCATCAAATCTGCGCCAAGTGATAGAATCTGTTACAGAAAGTCAATTAAAAGAGGACTACAATTATTAGCCAATATAGGGCCCATTCATCAACTGAAGACAGCAAAGTGCTGATCAACGACACTGCGGAAGAGAAAGGGTTCCTTGCACCTTCTACAAGCAGGACAATAAAGATCCACAAGCCTGACAGAATTGAACCGTGGTGGCTGAAGAGGTTACCAGTCCTCTCACCCTACTCCCCACACCACCTAATTGCCACAGACAAACCTGAGGAGTTAGTGCCTCAAGGTCTCCAGCTGCCTCAGTTCACACCTTGCCTTGTTAACAAGTAAAACCTGATGGTGGTTTACAGCCTCCTTGGGCTGGGAGCTGCAGTGATGGAGGAGCAAGCATACTCCTTTTTGCTACCCTTACCGCAAGGATGAGGGATTGCAGCAGAGGCAGGGCAAAGTTATTGATGATAAACTCTTAAATTGTTGCAGTCTGAACTGACAGAGCTCTTCAATTACAGCCCAGGGAGCAAAACCCAGACCTGCTCTCCATCAGCTCTGTGTAACTTATCCACAGAAGGAGTTGCTAAAGTATATTGGGACTGGCCTTTTTTTGTTGCCCCGTACATTGACAAATGTCTGGAATGAAACTTGTTGCAACTCCGCTGAACAGGTGAAGCTTCTTCTTAGGCAGTTCTATCTAGCAAGACTTGCATGGCTTTGGTTCTTAGGAAAAGTCGCAGACTTAATCAGACTAAAATCTGAGCAAAACAGCCTCACATGTCTTAAGTGACTGTACTTTTGCATTTTAGAGTTACTATTTTTAGGCCTTGCAGCAGGGCCAGTAATCAGAAATTAAACTTGCTATCTTGTAAATCACTGCTCTTCCTACCTGGGATTTTTGCAGGTGGTCTCAGAACTCCTAACACAACTGGAAGAGGAGAGACCTATTCAAATGTCTCTGGTTACAACACAACCCTCAGCCTGCTGGATGTAAAGCTTAGTAGTCATCTTACATGATCTCCCTGCCCTCTTCTTTCTCACTCTCAGTGAGAATGCATTACTTGGCCGTATTCAGAATTTCAGCCTATTTATAAAGTACAACCTTCGAAGGTTCCTTCAAAGACCTCTGCAGCAACCTTTTGCTATATGCTGATTTACTTTGTGTTTGGTATCCAGTCACTGAATCACTTTCCATCATTTCAAAATTCAAAACCTTCTCACAGGCTGAATGACTAGTCCAGGCCTTGCTGCTCTGCTGCATTCAGCCTTCAGCCCTGTGTCCAAGAAGTGAAAGGTAAGGTTGCATCCCAGCTGTTACCTGCTCCCTTCCTACTTGAGAAGCTTTGAAAAAAACTGCTCTAAAACTATTTTGCTCTTTTACTGATGAACCAGAATCATGATGCTTTTCCCCTGTAACTAGGTGGAGGTTTCTCCTTTGCAGGACACTATTTCCTTGGAAGAGCACACGATCACAGAGTCCATCTTGACTGCCAATTGTTACAAATCACTGGTTTAGGACACTACATTAACCTTGGCAGTTACAATTGTCTCGTTATGGATTTAATGTATTAAAACTGTTTAATGCTTAATAAGGGTCAAAAACTGCAGACCTAGGCATGTAGAACAAGATGAAGTTTCTTCTTGAATACATGAATCTGAGGAAACCACTTTCAGCCTCTGGAACTCCAGAAAAGGGAATGGACTGCTGCTCCTTTTTATTTATTTCCTTTTCTTTAAGCTCCTTCTTCTGAGGAACATTTCAGTATGAGTTTGAATCTTTAGAATTCTAGGGACATTCAGCAAAAACAGGAGACGACAGACAACCCCGGTGTGCCAGGCTTACATTAGCTACATTAGCCCCTCAAGGGCTGAAATAAGAGCTCATTCTGTGGGGAAAGGTATCCGATCTCTATTACACTAGGACCAAATCAGGGGCAACCCCACTAAATTCAGTGGATTTACACCAGTGATAGAGTAGAATGAGATGACCGGTTTTATAGGATGTACTTCAAAAAGCTGAACGCAGCCTGCAGGTTTTTTTTTTTTTTTTTTTTGGGGGGGGGGGGGGGGCGGTTCCCCCCATGAGTTTATACGTACCTGCAGAATGAAATTCAGAAAGGGAAGGAACTGAAATGTCTCACCCGCACCTTTTATTTTTCTGAGACACTGTTCTGGTCCTAATAAATATTCCATCTTCAGAATAAGGTCAGCAAATAGTCACCAAGGATCTGCCATGCTTTCTTGAATTCTCCTGTATTTTTTTCCATAGGGGGAGGCTACCCACAGGAAAATCTGTCCAAAAAAAATGTGCTCAGGTTCTCGGGCTGCGTCTACGAATTGTTCTGGATCACTCAAGGCCCAAATTCAGTAAAACAGCCAAATTTATGCCTAGGTTTATTTCTACTGAGCAAAGTGCTTACCTATGTGCATAAGTCTCACTGAAATCAAAAGGATTTAAAACATATAATTACATTTAAACAAAGGAGTTGGATTTGAGCATAATATTTAGGTGCTCTACAAAGCTGGGACTTAAGCAAGCCAAGGTAAGGAACATTTTAGATTTAAAATACTGCTCGCTACTCCTGTAATATCCCCATATAAGACTGCAGAAGTGCCAACTCCCACTCTGCACCCAAATTACTCTACAAAAAGCATACATATAAATTAATGTAATATAGGCATTTTGGACATAACATTGGTTCCACCACACTCTCTTTTGGATTTATTTTACTGTCTGCCTGTTTTGAATCAATAGGAATAGGAGATTCTCAGTTGCCACATGAAGACTTGTGAGAAAGGATAGCATACTTTAAAGTTTGGATAAGTTAAGATTCACTCACAGAATTACTACTTGTGTGTCAAAATGCAGGTCACTCACCTAGGATGCATCCCCTCAGACTAATATAGTAATTTATTATTATTTCAGTTCCCATTCCAGAGACATTGGAAGAGGCTGTGGCTTAAGTCATTGTCTGAAATATATTTTGTTGATGGTGAAAAACAGTCAGATCTAGAAGTACAAATCCAAATTATCCAAAGTGACTGACAGTACTCCGAAGTCTTAATATGCTTCAGAAAAGTTGATGTACGTAGAGTTTATAATCAGAAAAAAAGACTTAATTTTTTTTAATTGTAAACAGATACAATAACTGCAAGTATATCAAAAAGCTACCCTGATTGCCACTCAAGAAATAACTGACACTACTGTAAATGGATATAAAAGTACACACATACCACCTGCAGTTACAAAATACGATAGAATATATGATATGATATACAATAGGATGCTATAAAAATACTTCACATAACTCTTGTGGATGGCTTGATTAATTTACTCATGACATTGCCTATGTACTATAAGGAATATTTTAATAGATATTTTGGAGAATTTCTTCTTTTTAATTGAGTAAATGTGATTCTCTCCACTCATACAGAGATTTGAAAAAGGACAGAGTTAAGTGATAAGTGTAAAGTACCTTTTCAAGGCTTGAAAAAAGTGTTTTGATATTTCCCAAAGTCATGAATTTTAAGTCTCATATCTCAGGTGTAAAGACCAAAAGTAGCTGCTGAGCAAAGCAGAGTAGTGAGTGGAGAGCCAGTAAGTGACTGATACATTTATTAAGTAATTCTGTGATGATCATCATGTGATGACCTTCTACACATGTACATATACATATATATATACACACATAATTGCATAGAGTATACACTATATGCAATAATACATGCATTAAAGAATATACATAGGCTATATGTAACAATATTAAAATTGTATCACCATGTATATTAAATTCATGGATTTTCCATTTATATAGATATTCCTACTCCTTCCTAAAAACAACAAAAAATTATCTCTTCCTTTTAAGCTAGAATATAAACAAAAAAAGACACGAAAATTCTCACTGAGCAAAATACAAGAAAGCATCTGTTTCACTAGAGATTTTATGAAAATATTTTTCTCTGCTTTGCTTGTGGTTGTGCTCCTCAGACTTATTACTGCAATTCTCTTGCAGTTCGGCTGAATGTCAATGCTCCAATTACTTTAATAGTCAAACTCTGTGCTATTTTCATCACAGAGTCATTCAGGCTTGTCATGTTTGACAAATCCAGGAACTGAGATGAACTCTAGGAGAATACTGACATGTAACCCGTCATTTCCTGCTGCAGAACGTTGACCTCTCTAGCATAAACCACAGAGGATTTATTTGGCAGCTTGTAAAAAAAAACAAACAAGCTTGTTGAGTTTAGGCTCATCATTTCATACATTTCCATTCATTTTCTTGTTCATTTACTTTATGTTCCATGGGGGTGGGAATGAAAATATTAGGAACACCTTGAAAAAGTACTAAAAAAAAAAAAAAAAAGAGAGAGAGAAATCTTCTGAAAGGCTGTTACAAATTAGAAATTGCCTAGCAGATAATCACAGAAGTTGAGGGCAATATCGAACAGCTTAAAAACAAAACAAATCAAAAAACCCCACCCACTTCTCCCCCCAGCTTCAGTTCATTAGCAGAAGGTATTACACAGATTGCACAAATTATTTATTGAACAGTACTTGTTTCCATCAGTCATTACAGCATGCTAACCCTGCCTGGGGCCGCCTTCTTATCACCCCTCCACAACAACTTCCAGCAGCCAAAATGTATCCAGGGCTATCCTCATTTACCTCAGATTCACTGAGCCAAGCACAAGCCCTGCCAAACCTACCAAGAGTGGGGGCCTCCTGGGCTGGCAGGTCCTTAAAGGATGCCTTTGGGACAACCAGCAGTATTAACAGGTTTGGAGGCTACAAGCCTATCACGTTTGCATTCAAAAGCAAACGAAGAAAAATTCTGCAATAACAGCTCAGTACAAAGAGAAAAATGCAACAAAGGTTGCAACCTAATTCAAATGTAATCCTGAAAGTCCCCTGTGATTTGCATCAACTGGGGACCTCATATTGCTGTTGTCATAATCAAGAGAGCTACTATGGCCCTTGCTTCCAGGATTTAGCCCTTTTCTGGATGAAATGCTGACATTTTGTATAAACAATACTAAGAAAAAGTAACCTGTGATCAAAAGCATATGGTAGTTTAAAAAAAAAGAACAAAGAACAAATAATCCACACAGACAACACCAACTTCCAAGAAATAACCTCTGCAGTTGCCAAAATTAAACATCTCTTTGCATGCTTCTGACTATCTTTGCCAGAGAAAGTGGCTGGTCCAGGGCACGTGTTACCAAACTGGGCTAGAAGAGACCTGGTTTCATATTCCCTCCCCCAAAGATTTTTTGCTTAATCTTGGGCAGGTGAATTAATTTTTCTCTTTTGCAAGTCTGTTTGCTCTTCACTGGAGTCTTGAAAAGAACAATGAGTTCACAACCATCACAGGTCACTCAGATTCTGCAGGGAAAAAGATTTCCTAAGTACCAAAACCAGCCCACCCGCAGATTTTTTTTAATAAATATTAACTCTCAAAGAAATGTGTGGCAATGCAGGAAGCAGTAACTGTCAGGAAGAACCAAACAGCAGAAGACTTTTGTAGGAAACGAAGAGCTTGACTTCATTTGTGCAAAATGCTATTTCCAGGAAAAAGAAACAGTTCAAATACCTAATAGAAGGAGGGAGCAAATAAGCAAGTGATTGCACTCTGATGGTATTACTCTATGTTTATTCTCACACTGTTTCCTTCCACTATTACTTTTTCAATTAGCTAGGCATTGCACACCTGTGAGAGTATGAAACTACCTAAAGCATCAGGCAGGTCATGAGAAAAGCCTGAAAGCTGCTGGGTTAGAACGAGATCCTCTTTCACTGCTGAGAAGCGCTTAACTTTTATCAATGAGGAAGGCAGTAACTGTCACTTTGGCTGGAGGCACCAGATCCCACCCTTTTCCATGTGAACGCACAAGTTCTTCATGAAAGACAGTGGTTGGTTACTCATACATCATGCATTCAAACAAATATAAGCAGAGTATGACTGACTGAAGCAAATCACTGCTCCTTGAGGAGTCTGACTCAAAGAGGAATACAGGAACAACTCTGAATCCCAGTCCTTTTCATGGATCCACAGTCCTTGACATCTCCATCAGTCATGCACATTGGCTTTCTGCAGTTATCAGTTTGTGCATTTGCAGAGATGACAAATAATCTGTTATTTTTCTGCCTTTCCACATGGCACAAACCCAGTTGTGTCTTTAGATGAGGAACAACTAGTAACAAGAAGGTAGTAGGGGAGGCCAGGCACCCTCTCAAGGTGTCATACACCAAATAGTGTTATTCCCTGAAGGCGGTAGAGTCCTACTCCAGGGGTTTCCAGGTACTACCACAGTGCAAACACCAGAAAGAAGAACTTGCATTTAGTTATGTCCACCTGTGGCTAACATGCATTAGGAGTGAGAAAGGTTCCTACTTTGCTAACGCAGAGCCACAAAGCCTGAAGACTGCAGAGCACTGGAGCCACACCTGTGTAACAACGGCAGTCCAGTTCTCTGGCCTCCTCCCCACCTTACAGTAGCCACCTGACCCAGGCCAGGTCAGTCTGCCCGACACCACAGTATGCTGGATCAATTTTTTCCTCCTCTTCTTCACCCACCTGCTCTTAGATGATCATATTACATCAGTAGTTCAGACAACTTCATAGCACGTTCACCTGAGCAGGAGCTGAACCTTCTCCATCCAGAGACTGGCCTTGCTAGTCACTATCTCTGGCTTTGCCACCTCATGTAACAGTGTGGCTATGGCCATGGTGAAGTTAATGAGAAGCAGGGCAGCTAGCTAGTTGGGCACACCCCTGCTTTGAGGTCTGCACTGGGTTGCCTACTGCTCTGCAGGCAGTTTTTAAGGTACTGATTATTACCTATGAAGTTGTAAAGAGGCATCAGACAACACCTCAGCCCAACTCTGGGCCTATGGAAATGGTGGGGGAAGTGCTGTGTTAGCATTTCCCTGCCACAGGGCACAGTAAATCCCGACCTGTGAATCCTCAGAACATCGTCCCCTTCTCCAGTAAATCCAAGCCTGGACTGACGGATCTGAGTGACTGACCTCTCCCTGCACCTTCTTGCTATAGCTGCAGAGTGGATTCTCACTGTGTAAGAGAAAAAGGCAACAAACTGTAGACCACAGCAGGGAGCAAGTTCTCCAAACAAACTGGAACATAACGACTTTTGGGGCATGGTTAAGGAAGAGCTGATCCTTGTTGCAGGGAACCTGGACTAGACGACCTTTGGACCTTCCAGCACTGTCTTCTATGATTCTGCTAGTAAAATCCCATTTATTAGACAGCACTTGTGGCAAAGGCACAGCTTGTATTCCTAGGTGATACATGCAATATATTGGCACAGGTAGCATAATTTGTTACCTATGTAAGGTTAGGTATATAATCTGGTCACTAATACACAATTCAGATTACTTGTTATATCTAGAATTTAATTCACAGTGTTAGCATTGACAAGTAACAAAAAAAATGATACTATTATTTGCCACTGGCTAGTAACAGCTAAGAAACTGGCTACCGAAGTGTTTCCCAACATTTCCCTTTTATTGCTGTACAAAGCAACATACTGTGTAAGAGACACTTGCTAATGTTTATATGAAAAATAAACATGCCAGGGAAAACTCCAGATTTACGTGAACTTTCTTCCATAAAAGTCCTGGAATAGCTATATATTTGATCCTGATACATACATATATTACCAAAAAATCAAAGCTGTCTCATGAAATTCATGTTTTCTTTTAATAATCAGTCATCGGTACTTCTGAGAGAACATTTTCATACCACAGAGCCTGCCAGGGCCAAGTCTGCTGACTCCATTTCAGAGTCAACCATATCTCTTCTGACATTCTCAAGCTGGATTATCACATCCCTTATTTTTTTCAGGCCACATCCTTCTTTTCTGTGGTCAAAGTCCCAGGCAGCCAGAAGTGTGGAAATAAAAGCTTTTTGTTCTTTGAGCCTCTGGCCTGAAAAAAAGACTTTGCTCTTGCAGAAAGAGGCTACAAGGGGGGAGGAACAGATGGAGTAGGAAGCAAGCATTATTTATGGCTCTAAGTTGGGAAGAGGGGCAACAAAGATGAGCAAAGCAGCATGAGGATGTGACCTCCAAGCCAGGGGAATTGGTGTTTTGGCTTACAAGAGATTCTGAGACAAAATGAGAAAAAGAAATCATATCATGGGGCACTTGTAATCAGACACCACGCTTAAGAATATTGAAGACTGTAACCCTTCAGAGGCTAAATACAGGATAGCGGTCTTGGTGTTGTCTATGAAGTCCAGTCCTGATTATATTAGAGTATTTACCCAGAGTGGTAATAACTTAAAGAGGTATTAACCACCTTTTGGCAATGATTAGATCACCCAGGAGCAGGGAAAGGGGAGTCTATTTACAGATCAGAAAATGTATGTATGTGGGCCATTAGTCATATTCAAATAAAGTTTAACCATTATGGATTTAAACAGTGATTTGCTCTCCATTACAAAACTAACAAACAATCCTTTCCTTAAAGATGCATTCATTTTTTCCTCAGAATGTTACTTCAGGTTACTTTCTGGGTGCCTTGACTCACAGGTAGTTCACTTTATGCCTGTATAAAATTAGAGCCCAAATTATCTTCTGTGTGTTAAAATGGCACTGCATCACCAGAGAACTCACCGCTGCCACGACAATCACGATTCAGGTCTCCGAGCTCCTGAATTACTTAAATCTGTCTGTATGGCACCCTAGCATATCCTAATGGAACAGTTAATGTCTATGAAGAATGTCATAATTTGGTTTAATGCTACCTAATAAAAGACTTATGAACACATCTGGAAGAGAACAACTAAAGTGCCTGTGCTGATGTCTCATAAACAGCCATGTATTCTTTCATAATGACAGTAAAGACTTCAGTCTCAGAAACAATTAGTCTTGGTTCTGTATTGAACCCATCCCTCACACTAATGTGAACAATCTTGAATACTGCTTACACTTACATAGCCAACAACTGTGCTAGGCTCTTTGCAGAACAAAAAACATAACCCTTGCCTTGACAGGCTTACAAATCTTTAAATATGAGAAAAATGAGAGTAAAGACACAGCAGGAAAGTAATGGGTTAGTCTGTGCGTCCCAAGGTATAGCTTACCAAACATATGTGTATAATATTGAAGACATGGATGTGTAATGAAACTCCTGGCATATATTTTCTTGAAGGGCTACTCACACAGTCTTACAAGTTGGAAGTCCTGTACACATCAGTGCTGTGTCCCATGAGCTACAGGAAAAAGGGGAGATCCTTCAGGGATGGTCCTAACAGAATACAAAGGGCTCCGTGAGTAATTATCTCCTCACGTAACTGTGGAAAACGGAGATAAAACACACTCATTTAGCCATAATACTGCTTTCATGAACTTATTAATGTAGAATTAAAAAAAGACAATAAAAGAACAGAAACCAGTCAGGGCTTTTCCTGATGCTAAATTAAACCTCCTTTTAATCATGTTTGCTTTATATGACTCCAGGGGCTACCAAGCTTTTGCTAAAATCTTGTTTGAGTTGTTCAAGTGTAATCTCACAGCCCACACTGAGCTTTTTATTTTATTCTAAGAACTTAAATCATTTTGGAAATTCTAAAACTATATATTTTATGGCATCTGCATTTTCTGCCTAAATTCTGTATATATTTATGCAGAATTATAGATATACAATATAGATTATACATAATTATATATAATGTATAAACTATGTCACTTTATTCTACTCACACACATATATATACACCCCTTTCCCTTAATAAACTGCAAGACACATTTTGCTGCCTAAATCAAACACAAAGATGTTTATGAGGTATCTCGAGCTTGCTCCATAATGGTATTTTTCCTGCTTTATGCCAATTTAATGAAATTGCAGTGAAGAGTACCACATGATTCTAAAACTGGAATACCTGAATAATTAATCAGTTGTTTATCTAACACCTAACCCCAACATCTTAAAAGCACTTTAGCAACCTGACCTGCATATTGCTATGTTTTTCTTTGAATCTGGAAATGCAGGGTAGCTGTTGAATATTTTCTGTTAATTGCCCTCAAATACCTGTTGAATAACCCTTAGAAAACATAAAATCAGAAGAGTACCTTTAATAGTTTTTTTTTCCTATTCTTCTCTCTCACACACACATTCATAAGAATATACTAATATACTACCCCCTGTAAAATCAATAGCAAAACCCATACTACTTTCAGTGGAAACTAAATTTCGTTCCTAAAGGCACAGATCTGCAGATGCCCAACTCAGCTGCTTACACTGAAAATAAAACCAACTTAAAAGTTTCCAATTAAGAAGAAAAGAAGAAATAAAAGCACTTCATATGATTAGAAAAAGATGAATATCCAAGAACAGAACAAAAAAAAAAAAAGTCTTTTGGTGCTATAGTAAGGAATAATTTGAACTCTTGTTTCTGGCTGGTCTTCATCTCCCTAGAACCTTATCAATAAAATGATAACCATGTATTACAGAGTGCCTACTTACTGTTAACACACACTTAATCCTGCCAATGCCAGTCTTACAGGAAACATTATCCGTCTGCAACCATAAATGAACAAAATTACTATCTGCACACTGAAGAACAGAACTGCAACCATAATTATCTCTCTTACACATTACAAGTACACATTTGTTTTAAATTTGGACTTATAACCTGTTTTTCAAATAACAGCTTCAGTCTGCTTCCAAGTCACTAAGGTAATGGCTGTAATAAGTAGCTATACCTCCTAATCAGGGAATGTCACAATAAGCATAGCACATCTATCTATATAATCTTTCTTGGCCCTGTTATTACAGTTTATGAGCAGTTTTACCACCCATATGTTATGCTGTCATGTTCTTCCAAAAGCTGATTATTAGGATTAACTGGAGAAAGTGAAATATGAACGCCTGTACAAATGGCAGAGCTGAGTGCTGCTAAAAGTAAGGCACCCTGGGTCAGAGAAAGATGTGTAATGCATTACAGGGCATGCCATTTATTTCAGTAGGAAACCCATAGGACTTTGGCATCTATGAGACTTTCTGACTTGTTGCCACATTTGGCTTCATATGGAAAGCAGCACCTCACCCTCTTTAATTTCTACTCTGCTATTAGGTACCATAAACCTCCGAACAAAATAGTAGAGTCAATCCCTCTTCTCACCAACAACTTAAAGCCAGATGCAGTCATGAGAATGTTATCGATATCATTAAGACCAATATACTTTATGAAGAGTTACTGCTAAGCCTTTCTGACTTTAGCAATAAATCAAGATTCAGTGGGCTACTTCCATTAGGACAAAAAGTTCACCATGAAATCAGATGTCCTTAGATGCAGACATCTGCATTTGGGTATAAAACACCAGGGGTACACAATGGGGTGAGCTACCCAGGCAAAAATACTACCAAAAAAAAAGTTCAAAACCTGTTAAAAAGACAAATCTCATCCTGTGACATATTAATAGAAATGCTATATACAAGACACAGGAGGCAATTATTTTCCTCCACTCCACGCTGCGGAGGCCGCAGCTGATGTCCTGGATCTTGTTTGGGGTATTCCACTTGAAGTGAAGAGATACTGGAGAGAATCCAGAGGGAAGCAACATACTTAAGAGAGTTTTTAAAGCTTTGACCAGGAAGGAGAGACTGAAAGATGTGGTTTCATAGTCATGGTAAAAAAGGAGACCTTGTAAAAGCTTTCTGAGAGGGAAAATACTCTGGTGAATGAGGACAATGATCAGTTGTTCTCTGTGTCAAGGCAAAAAATAATTGGTTTAACTTGCAACAAAAAAAGAATGCTTCCATGACTCTAATTAAGCTTGAGGAAAGACCTTCAAACTAAAAAGGCCACTATGTATGGAAATGTATGCAATCTCCTTCCTTGGAGATTTTTAAGAAAACACCCCATAAGAGACAATCTAATGATAAATAATCCTACATCCCAGCAGAACTAGGTGACCTTTAGATATTCCTTCTAGCAGAAACAGCATTAAAACTGTGGTAGTCCACACAGCAGAGGGAAACATAACAGCCCTTGCCTCTTCAGCACAGCTTCCTGTCTTAGCCAAACAAGGGCTGGCAGAACCTGGCATTCCCATGCAACTGCCTGGCTGATTCACCCTTCAAGCTGCCCTGCCTTCGTCTTACATCTCTGAGACCGTGAGAACAGGGGTGCACAAGTGCACACCGACAAATTTCCATCTTCCTGTCTATGGGCATCAAACAATACTTTCTTCCCTCCCAACCACTAGTCCCTTTGTCAGCACGCGGCCCAAAACCCTCTATGGTCTTTCTGAGGGCCACCTTACTGGTGTTTCTGTTCTACATCTGGTCCTCCCTGCTGCCTTCTCCCCGACCTTCTGCCCTGGACTTCCAAGCCTTCACTAACCTTTGCATCAGCAAAAGCAGCCTATGGACACGTGCCTGCACATGGGGAGAAGCCCACTGTTCTTGTAGGAACCTGGCTACATAAAGAAGCTAAATGACCTCTTGACATCTATCCAGACTGCAAGGCTGTGCTTCTACCCACAGTATATTCTGACATGTTTATCAGTAAAATGTTAGCATTTGTAGGACATCTCCGACTCTATTAGAATGGCAATTTCATTAAGGGAACTTCACACAGTTCTCCAGCACAGACTCTTGTTCTGAGTTCAGGTATCCTTCCTTTCTGATATGCACATTTTTAAGCAACTCTTCTGTTACAGCTGAAGGATTCCTTCAAAAAAGATGAACCTTGTTCTGAAAATGCCAGAGCTCAGATTTTTTTGGTTGCTCCCTCTGAAATCTAGGAAAAGGTCTTTGGCCCAAATCACTCTTCTCCAGTTTCAGGAAGTTCCATGCTGCACATGGTTGACAGCACTGTCCCAAGGATATGAATCTATCGCAAGAGCTGCGGTCAGAAGAGTGTCCATACCACAGTCCTTTAATGACCTTATACATTGAGTGAGCATGCAGTTGGCTGCTGAAGCAAACGGGATGGCAGCTGACGATGCACAGCATAGGCGCTGTGTGTTTTCAGTGCTCTTCCTGCTAATGAGGTAGGCTGCTGTGTTCCGCAATAGTTGGGAGTTTCTGTGGAGCTTTTATCTCCAGCTTCAGTGAGTTACAATAATCAGTCTGGTTGTGCAGAATGTGTTCATCACTACTCTTAAGATGCTTGCCAAAGAAAAGGGAGCATAGCTTCTTGGACAACGAGAAGTAGAATAATTAATTTCTGACCATTTCCTTGAAAAATGAAGGTCAAGTGCCCTCCCAGAGAAAAGAGGTCACTGCCTCTTCTAGCTCCTTGAAATCTCTCATACTAGATACATCTCTATGCTATGGCTTGGATGCAATCTGGGCCAACAGCTCTTGCTGAGTAATTTAACAACATTTTGTGCTCTAGGTGTCAAAAGCACTAGGAAGATCAAGTATGGACTTTAGAACGATTTAAAAGGTGCTTTGCAGTAGCAACAGTTAAGAGACACAATTAGGGCTCCACCTTTGCTGGTCATTGAAATATTATGAAATATTAGTATAAGTTAGACATTAGACAACATTATTTATTTATTTAGACATTATTATTTACAACATTATTTATTTAGACAACATTAGAGTTGTCAAAATAAAAGAGCTCAGCACTGGCTTCTTTGTGGTGTTTGTTCACTCATCTGCCAGTTGAAGAAGCAGTAGTACCTCAGTCCTCTCAGTCATGACAATATATTGTGGAGGCTGTCTTGCACATGTACCTTTAGCATTCCATTTACCTCTTACCAAACAAAATTAAATCAAGGCAGCAAAAAACAGCATTAAGCAATATATGTTGGAACAAACACTTCTCTGATGTGCAATGGCTAATTGTTATGGTGCAGATGTATGAGCAGATAGGCAGTTTCCAGTGCTGTATGTTTGAAGCTGCTAGTAAAGTTCTCTCATCGGTGAGGCGATAGCTTAAAATGTTAAATATAAGTAATCTTAGTTGGGGGGGGGGTGTGAAAACTACAACAAATGAATCCCGAAGAAGGTCAACAAGACATCTAACAGTGTTTAACAGAAACGGCCTACCTTGTTAGCTAGTATTGATCCTTTTCAGCAAAGGGAGGTTTGGTGGCAGCCAGAGGTAGCTGGCATTTTACCCTAACGTGTCAAAAGGATGAAGGAAGGAAGAACTGGCTTTTCATAGTGACAGAATCTAGAATAGCAGCTGAACAGTCTAGATGGCATCTGCTCATAGTCAGCTGATATGGCTGTGTTAATGACAAAAAAAGGATTATCAGGATGCTTTCCCCTCTGAGATAAGGCAATGAAAAGACAGAGTTGCACATGAAGCCAGATCGAGACCTGACCCTCAGAGTAAAGGCTCCAAGACCTGCAGTACACTTTCTGCAACAAACAATACATTTTAATGCAAAGATTTCAAGTCAGTGCATGTGACTTATTGGCACGTCCAGGGTGTTACGTATGTTCTCTGCACCAGGCCCAAGGCTACACATTATTGGAGCACGAGAACTGTCAGTGTTAGCAATGGGCCAAAGAGTGCCTGTGCCTTATTCATTCGTGCCCCACTGGGATAAAAAGGACTTCCCTGACATTGCAGTTTCAGACATTGTTTCCTCAGCCCATAACTCCTAGGTAATATCACTGAGCAGCACTCAGTAAATACTCAGCTGCTGCTAGAAAATGAAATAAAGACTGACAATAAACATTATTTTTAACCACAAAACATGTTACTCATTATGCAGTGTATGCCTCTGTCATTCCCTGAGGGAAAAATGCCTAATTGCTTACATTATATCTCACTGGAAATAAAACAAAGACAACAAGCCATGCTATTCAAGGACGCTAATCACCATCACAGCAACATGTGGTACCGAGGCTGACCCGAAAAGAGGCACACTTATTCTAAAAAAACATGCAGGATAACAGGAGTTTTGAGAAAAAAATCTGCTAGTTAAGGAAACTGATTTACAAGGAAGCCTCATTTACCTAAATCCTATTTGCTCCAGCTTAACCACTACCGTTTTGTTCCCATACAGAGGGGTGGAGAGCAGTGGCGTACAGGATTGATGGAATCTTGATTAATTTTTTCTGTAACAATTTTTGCTGCTCTTTCGGACTATAATTCAGTGTAACATAGAGAGTTCTCTGAAAAATTATAGCGGCCATCACTTACCTTTGAACATATGATCAGTCTGACAAAAACTCTTGCAGCCTTGAGGCTAAATACCTGCATACAAATACACACCTTACTTCTGCCTCAACAGGCAATGGCATAAACCTTCATCCTTCTCCTTTCTGCTGACTGCCCATCACTCACACAAATGCCATACAGGGAACAAATAAACAAAAAAAATTGCCATTACGTTCCTGCAAACACAACGGGTCACTCGGCAGCCACCGCTCGGGAAACCCATATGCCTTCTGCACGCAAAACTTGCCATTAACTCCCGAACAGCTGCTGCTAGGGAGGAGTCTATAAATCTGCCCAAGCACAAGTGTGCTGGATGGGCTCAGTTCTCCATCAGACATGCAGAAAAGTAATGGCGTGGCAAACCTCAGAGTTCATGGAAGCACTTTTTTCCCCCCGAGGTACCTACCCTCGGGCCTCTTCAGGCCCTACCAATGACCTCCCGGAGGAGGCGGCGATGCAGCGCACAGCTTGGGAATCTGTTCAGGAGGGAGGGTGACATGAAAGATTAATTAGATATTTGTACTTCCTGGTGCCACAGTTGTCATTTTTGTGAAGAGATGGAGAGGCAACTGTTACATGCTCATATTTACCAAGTTGGACAAAATGGGGCAAAACTGGACTTTAAGCCTTAAATTCATGCTTGCAATTTAAAGAGGATGGGTTCTTCTTCTTCTTCTTGGAAGAAGCGCGATGCACTAACATTACTGTTAAAAGGTTCATAATAATGACTACCTGCTAAGTACAATATAATTAGAGAATACTTCCCTATGAATTAAATGCAAATACTTGGATAGGTGACCAAGTGATCACCCTTAGTGATTATTAGCACACTAAATACAAGACCACTCCCCATTCTGAACGGCCTGACTTTTTCCCTGCAATGCAAGTCAGGCAGAATACAGTATCTCCGCACAAGGTGTAGGAGGGGGACTGGAAAGCTCAACAAGGCATGACAAACTGAATTTCAGCAAAGCAACGGAAAGGACGTCGTTGGGCAATTACAGCGCTGCTGCACTTGTGGCCCACAAAGCCTGCAGTCATGGGCAGTGACAGCGCGGCGCGCGACTCCCTCGAGGCAGGGCACTCCAGTTAAATCAATTTGTCAGCAGCAGTGCTGCTGCCTCCCTCCCCCTGCCCGCCGGGGTGGCCGGCAGCTGGGGTGCACAGCTGTCTCTCTGCAGCACATCAATTAGGACATCAAAACTCATCTGCTAATTAGCAGGCACAGACAGAGCAGGGAGCAGCCTCTCCTAAATGAATCACTTCCACGCATTAATAAATTGAGTGACATCCCAAATTGAAAGCCTTGGCCCATGGGAAGACGTGCACCCATCTCAGTCATCAGCTAACGTAAAGACATTTTCGGTACAAAGAAAGCTAAATTTGCTGCCGAGGTGAAAATAAAATGCACTACTGCCAAAAATCTGCATTTCAAATATCAGTGACACAAGCCCCACACCCAGCAGAGCTACTAACGTCTGATCACAGCGTAAGTGGTTCTGCTTAGCTATAGCAAAGCATTATTAGCTAATAGCAATGGGACTAGGAGAAATATTTCCACAGTTAGCCTGATGTATGGCTTGCTCTGAAATAAACTGAGAAGTCCCTCGACTTCGGTAGTAGAGGACTGGGCCTTGGGTCAGCAATTCTTATCCTTGCTTTTCTTTATTTTTACATTGCCCTTTGCATTGCTGTTAGAATGACACTCACTGTTCATCCGCATGTTGCAACATTGCTGAGGGGTGTTTTTATAAGAGAACTTGGTCCAAGCCAGCTGCCAATCCTATGGCGTTTCAAGTCTTAATACAACAAGGTCGCTGATTTTTTCCTGGACGCTTTTAGTGTTCTTAGCAGAGAGATATTTAAAAAATACCCCCTCAAATACACTTTTCCCATCAAAGCTCAGAGCGTAGCTATTAATTCTTGCATGTTTAGTTCCCAGGGCAAACAGAAACCTCAGACATTGATTAGCATACACAGAAAATTAATTTCTTCAGCTAGGAAGTACATCACCAGGTTCCCTAATTACTTCCTCAGCCATCACAGCCTACCCACAACAGACTTTAACAGCTCTTCTCAGGATACCAAGCACAAATTTTTTGTTCATGAAAGCCTGTCCGAGAACGCTTATAAGATGGTTTTGGTGTCAGAAATTATTAAGGAAGAAAATGTTGGTGTGCATAAGACTAAGACAAAATGACCTCCCAGAAATAGTAGCACAGGAAGGGAAACTGCAAATCTGGTATGTCCAGTGACCCCACTACTTATTTTAACCTCATAATTCGCTGTAATTCAATCAGTTTTCTCAAGCTGTATATATATATATTTTTAAGACTCTGTTTTCTTACAACTGTATAAACATGTGATTTTCGGGACTTTTGGCACCAAATAACCAACTGTGAATCATTATTTTAAAATAAATTATAATAAGTTGCCATGCAGAGAAGCCCCAACACACAGAGTACCTGTCTGAAAAGGAGCTTTGACCTGACATGCAGGTGCTGACTTCTTACCTTGCTCTTGGTTGTTCAGTTGCCTCACCAAGATTTTAAGATTTTCCCTTTTCCTTCTTTGAATGACACTCATTAAAACTGAAACTGTATTTGATGGCTGAAAACACAAAGCCGCACAGCAACACAAGTACACAAGGAGCTGAATCCTCTAAGGAAAGGCTATGAAATGTTATTGCTAGCTCCGCTGCAGTAAAACATACTGCCATGGAGAGCCACGTGCATTCTCATCTATCGAGAGGGAGATGATCTGAGAATAAATCTCAGAGGAGGTGAACCAAGATAGTACAGTCCCGCCACGTGCCTTGCAATAACGTACAGTGTAAATGAAAAATGTTTACTAGTAGGAGAACATTGCATCACCACCTTCCTTTCTTTTCCAGATCCTTCATAGGACTTCCTCTCACACTGATCTGCATTACACCTAATAAAGCTAATGCACAAGAAGGAAGAGTGTGACCCACCAAGCTTCACAGTTCTAAGTAGCCGTTTAGTTGTCCATTTTTTTTTATTAAATGAGGACTGCTGAATATGGCAAGCACTGAGCTGTAATATATATTCCATTAAGAGCAGTTCAGAGAATGTGACATTCTTCTTATCATATTACCTCAGTTACTGACAGAACAGTGTAATTATGGCTCACATTGAAGTGGCCTACAGAATGGATTTAATCAAATTTTAATATAAAATATGGTCACTTAAAGCATATTCCATTCAATAGCTTCCTCATTCAAGATGCTGGTGCAGGGAGGGTAAGTGCATTGTTGTCTTTCCCAGTGACAAACTAACAATCCCTTTCAAGTCAACTATGACATCAGGATGTTTAAGCAGACATTAAAGGATGCATTGGTGTCACTGCTATTGTGCTGCACTCTATAAATAATTTTGCGTGGATGACTGCTGTGTCACTTTCAGCCCCTTGTGCTCAAAATCCTAAGATATGGAGATACTTAGTATTTGAATGTTCCCAGCACGGAATAAATAATTCACGCATGGAGAAAACTCTTCTCCTACCTCTATTCATGCAGCCCAACCGGCTGGATTCTGTTCTGAAGGACACTAGCACAAATTCACATCGTAGCCATAGAAAGCACCCTTGTTGCTGGGATTTTACACTGTTCTGACTGAACTTATGCCTACTGATTTAAATACAGTTAGATGATTTGAAAGTGGAACGTGTTCCACCAATTATATTTTAGCTCACTCCAAATAAAACCAAACATTGCATAAGCACGTGAAATTCTTACCAAGTAGACAGTTTTCAGAGAGTCTGCTTGGGAGCTATGGCTGCAAATGTCCAGGTATGAAACTAAATGCAGAAAACATGCAACATGTACTACATATGAAATGCATTTGTGGGGATGAGAAAGTCCGTTACTGTACACATATCTTCTGTAACAAACCTGGATTAGCTACTCATCAGTTCAGTGGTTTCAAGGCTCTATCGTACTCTGGTAATGCAGGAAGACAGAACTGGCAGAATAAGAAGCCACTGTGGAGCTGCATTTCAGTCTACAGCCTTTGAGGATCCAGACAAACATTGTACAACACTTTACCCATTTGACTGTGATTCCCTAGCTCTTTATGAGACTTCTCTTGATAGTGGATTAAGTCCATGAATTCCTCGGATGCTATTTTTTCCCCTTTTCTTTAAACCTTGCCCATCTGCCACTCTGCTAGGGCTCTCACCACATCCCTTACTGTCTCATAGCATCTGTCTCCCTCCTTTCCTTACACTAGCTCCATTTGCTCTTTTCCCCACGTCGTCTTCTGTTACTTTAACCACTCTTCGGTTCCTATCTGCTATGTCTGACCATCTTTGTCTCCTTCTTCTCCCCCCATCTCCCCTCACAGCAACAGTAGAACTCCACTTCCCCACCACCCTGCCTCTGGTGACTTTCTCTCCAACAGCCATCTTCCTTTCATGTCCACCTTCTTCTACTTCCCACCCTAGTTTTGCCACTACCTCAAGGCCTTTACTCCCACTATGCTACCTACACATCCCATCTCTCAGCCTCTTGCTTTCCCTCTGCCTCCTCTTTTAGCTTCTCTGAAACTCCACATTCAAAATGCCCGTAAGTAGCCACAGCTTCCCCTCTACTTCCTCCAAGATCAAGATGCCTTCTTCCGAAACTCCTCCTTTAGCTACACTTTCTGAGAGTGATTTCCCCTTCTCCCTATTACTCTCCCTGCCTTTGATCATGGTGATATAGGGCTCCCCCAGCTATCTTTCCCACATGTTCTCTCCTCCTCTAGCCTGGACTTTTTGTTTAATTATTTTATTTTAATCTGGGTTGATTTAGTGTCACATCCAGTTATACATACCTCTCCCTCTTCATGTTGCTGTCACCTATAATTCACCAACTCCTCTCTTCAGCCTGTTGCTTCCTTCCTTCCTTCACAACTGAGCTCATTGTTGATGCCTTTGTCTTCCACTCCTTCAGCTGTACACTTCATCAGCCTCCCGAGTTCATCCAGCCACAACACTGATTCAGTACTTCCATTCCCCAGACTGACTTTTCGCTTAAATTTCTTCTCACCAAGCAGCAACATACTCTCTCTCCTGCTGCTATGATAGCCTTCCCCTATCCTATTCTGGCCTCAGCCAAACCAGCCTGCCAAACCTTCCTCCTCACTCCCATCACTGGACATTTCTGTGATTTTCAGGGCATGAATGCTGGTGACCTTTGCCCACTCTCAATGTACTCTTGCATTCTTTCGCTTCCCTTGCCCCTGTTACCGATCAACTCCCTTTTTCACATTTTTTAACCTTGACTCTTTTGTTCTTCTGCCTCATTTACAAGGCATGGTGACAGTTTGGATATCCCACTTCCCCCAGGTATTTTTACAAATACTGTTTTAAGCTCTCCATTTCTGCTTTGACCTGCTGCAATCTGGCTTTTACTACTTCTACAAATTCAGAACTGTCTTTGATATAGTGTCTTTAATGTCTTCTTTTAAGTCAGGTCTTTTAATCAGTACCCTGACCTTCCCAACTGCCTTCTGCAGTCATTTAGAGGAAGCTTTTTCTCCAAGAAGTCGCCTCCTTTTTTTTCCAGCCCCTCCAACCATTATTAAAAAAGAAGAGAAACCACTTTTAGAAAAGATTCTACATGAATGTTTCTTGCATTCTTTTTCTTCCTAACTTCCACATCTTACTCCCCAGATAACTTCATTCTGAAATTGCACTACTATGCCAATATTATTCATTTACCTCTCTTATCCAGAGTCATCTCCTTTGCTCTAGTCTGTACTTCGATCTTTCATTCTAACATCTCCTGTAATGATCAGTAAGTTCAAGAGCAACAGGGCTAAAGTAAAGTAAAGACATCCCTACTATCTCCTTCCTTAAATAGTGTTCGGGCTCTGCCATGTTGCCAATCACACAACCCTGGAAAAGGATGCCATCTTCAACTCTACCCTCATTGTGACTTTTGTCCTCTAGCTACATTCTAATCTTGCAAACGGACGCGAGACATGACCTTTTCTATTCATCCTCATAGCTAAAACTTGGATGCTGTGGTCTTTTTGTTAGTTCCTACAACTCTTGGTGTTTCTCGGTTCATGCATGAATTGGAGACTTGTGATGTGCCGGTGGTCATGGTGGACAATACTGGATTATTCCAGTCAGAAAACCCGTGTCCAGATAGATCTTTAAAGTTCTACTCCCCACCCATATCTAAGGGGTCAAAAAGACAGGCAGGTGAACAAGGAGGGCTACATACCTAGCTAGAGCTTGGGCCATAAGTCCTGCATCCAATTTAGGGAAGTGAAACGTGAAAAAAACAAAAATAAGGAAGGTGTGAAAATAAAGAAAAGAATCAAAGAGGAAATGTGAACAAAGACAAAGACAAGAAATAATGAAAAAAAAAGTGAGCAATAAATAGAGAAGATCAGGGAAAAGAAACATCAAGTACAGAACAGACCAAAGAATAGTGCGGGAAGGAGTATGACACTTAAAAGCAAGTAAATAAGCTCCTTTGTAGTTTTAGGAAAAGAAATACAGACACCTCACGTAATTGTTAACTAAAATCACATTAAAAGAACCTTGTCTTACCAGGAAGTATACTAAAATTGAAAACATTTGCAGTTTTCATTAATCTTTAACTTATTCTTGAAAACAGGGAAGGAATGAGTTCAGTCTGAAAAAATATTCCAAGTTAATGGTGCAACTCCACAACCATGGCAACAAAGAGTTGACTTCCTGCTGCTGAGGTCTGACACGGGAGCTGCAAAAACAGTACATTGCCAGCATTATGATCAACACCAATAGGAGCACTGTGATTTCACTGCAGTGACAGTACAGCTACTTCCCATTTTTGTTACCATGCGCACAAATCATAATGGATCCTCAATTTTGCTAGGATTCTTTTCTAACAAATTTAAACCTCCAACAACCTTGTAAACACATCAGCATCCTTAATTTAAAATAAACGTTTTTGCCCCACAGCTAAACAAACAGCCTAGAAAAACCTCTTTTGTTTAAAAACTCCTATCTTACTTCTAAACAAAAGATTTTATTCTAGGCTATTTGAAATAACCAAGAAATCCACCATAATTTAACTCACAAGTGGCTTCAAAAAGGAACTCAAAACTACTATAGATTATTCTAACAAAAAGATTACCTCTTTGAGCTAACCTCTTTCTACACAAAATCTAATCAGACTAAATTTTGATGAACCGTGAATACATAAAAAAATACTATTTATAATGAAGACAGATCACTAACTACATTGATCATCACCAGAGATATTAAAACAAACACAACAGAAATGTATCATGCGAAATTAAAATTTCAGATAGGCCATCTTCAAAGTTACTATAGGACATGCCATTCTCAAGACCATTCTTTCCTCAGGGAGAAAGTCACTTTTTGTTTGCTTCCTAGTTTGCACATTAAAATATATATGTGTGTGTATATACACGCACCCCCCCACACATATATATCTATATATACACACACGCAAGGTGTAACTATGGTATTTTCTTCTGTTCCAGAAACATGCCCTTTCAGTATCACCTTTTCATTTATCAGTGACAAGTATAAAACCCAAAGCACCATAAATTACCACAATCAAGGCACTGAACATATTAGAAGTTAAGTAAAGAAAAGATGCTGAAATACTTTGTCTTGCACGTGAAATGACAGAAAAGGTAGCAGTGCAAGGGGCCTTGCTACGCGTGGAAAAAAGATAAATGGAAGACTCTCCATTTCACTGACTGCTCAGTATATTTTTTTTGCCCACTTTTCTCTAGTAGGTTAATAGCTGGGCTATCTCAGCCATGATAGCTCTGATGACTGTATTGACAAGAACTCATGATCTACAGCAGATCTGCTTTTAGGAAATAGCTAGGTAAGCCCCTCCATTAACAATACTAATCAGATAAAGCACTGCTAATGGATGACCCTGCATCCAGTTAGCATGAGCTGCTCTACTTAGTATGTATATGCTGTATTTCTTGTGCAAGATCAAGATGTCACTGCTATGAATGTACACATTATGTTTAGAAAATTGTTTACAATTTATTCTCTACATCTGCTGCAACTTTGACAAACAGAGAGCTGGTTCTTTGCTTTTGTCATTAAATCAGATTGCTGTTGTACACTGCTAAAGCTTTTCATGCCCTGAAAAACAAACAATGGACCAACATGTAAAGACACACTAGGAATTTATACATTCGCTTTTTCCTCCTGGTATAAAGGAGTTCTCTCTAATATGTTTGTCCTGACAATCATGTTTCTAGATAAAATATATCTATGGATTCTGAAACGAGAGGTATAATAACCATTTGACAGATATGCTGCATAAAACCACAGTGCCCACAGCTCCAATCCTTTCATGTAGCTATAAAATATTTAAAGTACACAGTGTTTACAGGCAGTTAATAGAAAGCAGTGATAAATTCTTTTCAGGAAAAGCTTTTTCTGGGAGCTTTATAAAAATGGGAGAAATCTTAAGACACACAGCATCCACAAAATAGTACCTGCTAAGAAATCCCCCTACTCTTCTCTTCCATGAAAACAACAACGTATGTGCAAAAGTGTGTATGAATGAGCTGTTTTCCTCCATTCCTGCAGTAAAGTTACCACCAAATCAGCACATGCCATTGACAAAAATTTTTAGTATTTGTCTTTAGTCAATGAAAATCTTCCTTACTTGCAGCACAGACAACAGAACTTGGTTGGCTTTCTTCTCCATTGCACTGTAACATGCAAAAACAGTGCAAATCATCATCAATTTACCATAACAACATCTTATATCCACCTTGCAGGGTCAGTACAAAGTCAATTATCACCTGAACAACCACCAGAAATGGGAACTGATGTCACGTCAGTGGATTTGATCCTTTCAGCCTTAACACTTACTTTATGGAAGAATGTGGGAGTCCATGCAGATTGCTGCTGGCTTTCATTTCAAAGCAAAATTTATGGCCCTTCCAATTTGGCTTAGAAAACAGATTTTTGCTTCAAGATTGCCAGGTTTACAGTAAAGATACAGAGAGATGTTTTTCTAAAGGCTGACAGAAAACTGAGAGTTACTAACTGTTAAATGAAGAAGTTAATGTTAGAGGAGTAGATGAGGCCTTTACAGATGGCTGGAAGTGGCCTCACATTTGCAGACCTTGGTTCTCATAGGGGACTTCAACCACCCTGACATCTGCTGGAGGGACAACACAGTAAGGCACAAGCAATCCAGGAGGTTCCTGGAGAACACTGATGATAACTTCCTGACACAGGTGAGGGAGGAACCAATGAGGAGAGGTGCTCTGCTGGACCTTGTACTAACAAATAAGGAAGGGCTGGTTGGAGAGGTGAAGGTTGGAGGCAGCCTTGGCTGCAGTGACCATGAGATGGTGAAGCTGAGGATCCTGAGAGGAGGATGCAGGACAAAAAGTAGGATCACAACCCTGGACTTCAGGAGAGCAAACTTTGGCCTCTTCAGGGACCTGCCTGGAAGAATCCCATGGGAGAGGGTCCTAGAAGGAAGAAGAGTTCAAGAGAGTTGATTAATATTCAAGGATCACCTCCTTCAAGCTCAAGAGCGGTGCATCCCAATGAGCAGGATGTTGAACAACGGGGGCAGGAGACCTGCACGGAGGAGCTCCTTTGCTCATGGCAAAACTCAAGGAGAACAAGGAAGTGTACACAAGGTGGAAGCAGGGACTTGCAACTTGGACATCATCCAAGTATGCAGGGATGGGACCGGGCAGGCCAAGGCCCATTTGGAAAATAATCTGGCAAGGGATGTCAAGTCCAGCAAGAAGGGCTTCTTTAAATACATCAGTAACAAAAGAGAGACTAGGGAAAATATGAGCCTACTGCTGAATGGGGCAGGGGCCCTGGTGACAAAAGATACAGGGAAGGCAGAGGTACTGAATGCCTTCTTTGCTGCTAAGACTGGCCCTCAGGAATCCCAGGCCTTGGAGACCAGGGAGAAAGTCTGGAGAAAGGAAGACCCTCCCTTGGCTGAGGAGGAGCAGGTTAGAGATCACTTAAACTGGACATCCACAAGTCCATGGGCCCTGATGGGATGCACCCATGAGTGCTGAGGGAGCTGGCGGACATCATTGCTAGGCCACTCTCAAACATCTTTGAAAGGACATGGAGAACAGGAGAGGTGCCTGAGGGCTGGAAGAAAGCCAGTGTCACTCCAGTCTTCAAAAGGGCAAGAGGGAGGACCCAGGAAACTACAGGCCAGTCAGCCTCACCTCCATCCCTGGAAAGGTGATGGAACAGCTCATCCTGGATGCCACCTCTTGGCATATGAAGGATAAGAAGGTGATCAGGAGTAGTCAGCATGGATTCACTGAGGGAAAACCATGCTTACTTAACCAATCCGATAGCCTTCTACAATGGAATGACCGGCTGGGTAGATGAGGGGACAGCAGTGGATGTTGTCTACCTTGACTTCAGCAAGGCTTTTGACACTGTCTCCCATAACATCCTCATAGGCAAGCTGAAGAAGTGTGGGCTAGATGAGTGGACAGTGAGGTGGTTTGGGAACTGGCTGGATGGCAGAGCTCAGAGGGTTGTGCTCAGTGGTGCAAAGTCTAGCTGGAGACCCGTAGCTAGCAGTGTCCCCCAGGGTCAGTACTAGGTCCAGTACTGTTCAACTTATTCATCGATGACCTGGATGAAAGGACAGAGTGCGCCCTGAGCAACTTTGCTGATGATCCCAAACTGGGAGGAGTGGCTGATATACCAGAGGGCTGTGCTGCCATTCGGAGAGATCTGGAGAGGCTGGAGATGGGCAGAGAGGAACCTCATGAAGTTCAGCAAAGGCAAGTGCAGGGTCCTGCACCTAGGCAGGAATAACCCCAGGCACCAGTACAGGCTGGCGGCTGACCTGCTGGACCAGCAGCCCTGCAGAGAAGGACCTGGGAGTCCTGGTGGACAACAAGTGGACCGTGAGCCAGCAATGTGCCCTTGGGGCCAACAAGGCCAATGGTGTCCTGGGCTGCATTAGGACGAACACTGCCAGCAGATCGAGGGAGGTGATCCTCCCCCTCTACTCAGCCCTGGTGAGGCCACATCTGGAGTACTGTGTCCAGTTCTGGGCTCCCCAGTACAAGAGAGACATGGAGCTACTGGAGAGAGTCCAGTGTAGGGCTATGAGGATGATTAGGGGACTGCAGCACCTCTCCTATGAGGAAAGGCTGAGCGAGCTGGGACTGTTTAGCCTGGAGAAGAGAAGGCTGAGGGGGATCTTATGAATGTGTATAAGTATCTGAAGGGAGGGTGTCAAGAGCATGAGGCCAGGCTCTCTTGAGTGGTGCCCAGCGACAGGACAAGAGGCAGTGGGCGCAAACTGAAACACAGGAAGTTCCATCTGAACATGAGGAAAAACCTTTTTACTGTGAGGGTGACAGAGCACCGGAACACATTGCCCAGAGAGGTTGTGGAGTCTCCATCCTTGGAGATATTCCAAAGCTGTTTGGATGGGGTCCTGGGCAATGTGCCCTGGGTGACCCTGCTTGAGCAGGGATTTGGACTAGATGATCTCTAAAGGTCCCTAACCAGCCTCAACCATTTTGTGACACCGTAAAATAAACCTATTCAACTTGAACCTATGAGTTCTCCCCTTAAAGTTGCTTTATTTCTTTGTACGTCAAAAAAAATCACTTGCCCCTTTTCTAGATCAAACTAATGAGATATTTAGATCCTCTTGAAAGTCAAGCAGCACAGAAAAGGGCGGGCTCTGAGATAAACACACAGTTCCTAGGGCCTTATGCCTAAGCAAATCCTCAATTCCGAGTTTCTTCTGCTTAATAAGGACCTTCAGCACAGAGAGATAATTCCCTAATAACAAGGGGTTTGGGAGGTGTGAAGCTCCCCTCTATCCATGGATCTCTTTTTTGTTAGGTGAAACTGTGATGCTTGATGCACTTATGTTTGCTGCTCTGAAAGAACATAAACCATTCACTATTCAATTCTTGTTCCTTTGATATTAAGAATTTGAGTTGCATGAGGTGGGAAGCAAATGTACATTTGGAAAAACATTATTATTTTTAAGCATGTTTTACTTTGGTTTCAGAAAGTTCTGGAACTTGCATGACTTCCATCCAGCACTACTAGCAATGCTGAACATTCTTTGGCTAACTCATAGGGCACATTTGTCTACTCACATACCATACAAAGAAGCTTAAAAAAAAGCCTTTCATACCAGGTTACCAATAGTCACTCTATAACAAAGAACAGACAACGTAATTTCAGCCTTCCAGACTGACTTCTGGCAATTTACAAGTCTAAATTTTCACATTCAATCAGTGCAGACCTCAGATGTTTTCCAAACGTCACTTTTATCTATTTTTTAACCTTAAATTCTGCTGCTGCCAAATTTGGATTCTCTCAGTGCCATTCTTGTGCTTGCAGTAAGATTTGCTCAGCTTGGTCAATCATCTTATAACACCTGCCAATTCAATGTTATGCTTCCTATGCTTTCCTTACCCTGATTTTCATTATGAGTAAAGTTACAGGTGAAGGGGGGTATAATTCCTTCAGCTTTGAATCCTATAGGACTCAACCTTACAGGACCGTGCCAGAAAGTACAATTTAAAAATCCTAGACCAACATAGTTTGGTTGGTCCCTGTAAAGCCTGGGACAGATCTGTATTGTACAAGGATTTTCCCTTAACTTGCTTACTTTGCAGCCCCACTGCACAGAGGGGGGGATGGATAAAGCAAAAACAAAAAAAAGGAGAGTTTTAGGTAAAGAGAGAAATTTACCTAGCAGGTCCTACAGTCTTCAGTGTTTTAAAGGGCTTTTCTCCTCTCTAAAATATATAAAAGCAACAAATCCTTTACAAAAGAGCCAAGCTTCTCTGCCATATAGTTACGGAGAGAGTCTAAAAGCAGCAATGGGAGAAAAGCCGAAGGGCAGCAGCACTTGTTCTGCTCACCTGGGCCCCTGCCTGAGCACTCAGCCCCTGCTGCCCCACTGCAGAGGTGCACGGCACTGGGGCCGAGGGCTTGCCACGCCACATGAGGTGACAGCGGCAAGGAGCTTCAGCACAGCAAGTCATCACATCGATCTTCTCCAACACCAAGGCTGTATACGTAAAACACTTCTGCATGGGTGGTTTTGGGTCATACTGCCACTGTACCCAGCTTTTGTAGCAGACAGGATAGCACACAGCTAAAAAGCACCTCTCCAAATCTGTTGGTACGTTCTGGCCTTTCCTTGCACGAAAAGGAAGAGTAAGAGTGGAAAGCATCATTTACAAATCATCATTACAAAATTCAGATGTATAAATTGCCTGGGATCCCCGTGGCTGCTTTTTGTTATATGATGCCATAGTGACATTAAGGAGCTGCTCTTCAAGCTTTAATAGGTCTGTGGCTTATCAGTAAGAAGCTCTCAGCATAGTTTGTGCTCTTCTCCCAGCCTCACAAGCCTGCATCCCAGAGGTTGATTACAGTCACCTAACACACCACAGTGCAAGAAAAAGGTACATTTTCACCCAGGAATCTGGCTATCCCTTTCCTTTCAGGGTTGAGTTTAGTTTGTTGCTCAGTGGTCCTTTCGTTGCAGCTAAACCTCTTTGCTTTGTTAGCAACTCCAAAATGCCTCAAGGTTTTTTGTTCCCTCTCCTAGAAAAAATGAGAGCTTGGTGGTGGTAGCAGTGTAGGGTGAAAGGACCGTTAGAAGAGGTGGGGCCATTTGGGCTTTTGCTTTGGGGCTGAAAAGTCCTTTGGACAGCCTAGTGGCTTCAGATGACATCACAAAATAAAATTATATGGTTGCAGATAAAAGGAAGGAGGAAGGTCATAACCACCACACCAGCACTCCAATAAAATACAGTTAACTCCACGAGTTGCAGCTCCCTAACCTGAATTAAGAAGGGTCAGCAACAAATACAAGCCTAGATTGCCTAAATTGAAAGAATTTTTTTCCCTGCTCATGACTGCTGCCAAAGGCAACAGTAAGACATGAGCACATTTCATGAAGATGACAGCTCCTCTGAGGGAAATAAATTCTGTGCTGACTTCCACCCTCAGCAACACCACCGCTTTCAGGGCAGAATTTATCTAATACTAACCTCCAATGCATTCCATGCTGAAAAAACAAAGAAAAAAACAGAACACCCAATGCCACCTGATTTAAAACCTTCCTTTCTGCCAGAATGAAACCCAGTTCCAACTTAACCGCCTTTTAGGGAGACCTTCTCCTCACAAACCTCCAAACAAAAGTGCCACACATATATATAAAATAAAAAATTCAATACAAGTACAGACGAACAAACTCCGACCTTTCCTTCTGGCATGGCCATATGACTAAAATAATGACATCTGCTTAAGGTCAGAGGTCTGTGGCATATGAAGTCTATGTTTGTAGTACATGCTTTCAAAAGCAGACTGTATTGTCATGTATAATTATGACATCTAGTGTAGACACATCTCAGTTCCATTTACAGTGGTCAAAATCTTTTTCAGTGTTATTGAGTGTAAATGCAAATAAACCTTGATCCAGAGCTGTAAGATACCTTCATTATAACATCTCTTTGGCTAGACTGACCTTTAAAATTAATTAAGTGAAAAACATGAAGATTTTTCAAATTAATCTAATTGTTCATTTGCATTTAAATTTGCAGTAGATCAGATATTTGTACACATGGTCTTGGGAAGCTCCACCCTAATGTTTCAACACAAAAAGATCTCATTAGAAGAGGTTTAGACTATAACAAATGAAGGGCTAAATTCTGACTATGAACCACATGATCTATTAGTCAGATCAGAGGTGTATTAACATTGCCACTGAGAGATGTTCTGCAAACTCAGCCTCACTGGTTATGTGGAAAAAAAAGGGAATATATGTTAGTGATTTTCAACTTTTTTCAATTCATAGATCCCTAAATATTTTCCAGTGGAGATGCAGACCTTTGAATAGCAAAATTAGGCCCAAGGCAAAGTACTCGCTTTTCTTTTACTTGGATTTCTGAGATTTCCAATCATAGGCTGAAAGCCTTTTTTTTTTTTTTTAAGATATCTCTTTGCTGCAATTTAGGTATTTTGTTAGAATATTGCTACCCAAGCTTCCTCCATGAGGAAGGAGGAGAAAGAGAGGAATGTTTTGTGGACAAGACTTCTTTGAACTGAAACTGCAGGTGCTTACATTTCCAGGTCCCATCTTTCTAGATACATTTAAATACAAATTACAGATTACATCAAAATCCCTCTTTCAGCAGCTCATCGGCCTTCAAAATCACAGGGTTTCTGGGATGGCTGTCAACCTAATACTCTCCTGAGCCATTGTTTTAGAAATATTTAGACATTACTTTGTTTAATTAGACCCAGGCTCCTAGGTGTCTCAGTTACATTTGAAAATATGACTTGGCTGTCTACAACACTTAAACAATCAAGCACTGGAAGGAGCCATGTCTAAAAAACTATCTGGGATTGATCTCTGGCATAAAAGATCTAAGATTCCAGTTCAGAGTCATAATGTCTTTGACCAGAACCACAGACCCAATTTACAGCATAAGGTTAAATGCCTACATATAATCTGGGGCTTAGACAGATTTGTACTTGCTATCCTGGAGAAGTCCTGTGTGTCACATCCATTTGCCCAAAAATCACTAGACAGAGGATAAACTTATACAAACTTTTTTTTAACCTTTCTTTTAGTTGTCCTGAAAAATATTTCCCCCTCCCACCTCGAGTTTCATTAGAGTGAGGGGAGGGTCCTTTATATATAGTATGCATGTGTCAGAGCAGTCTTCTCTGTATTTCTTGATCAAATATTCTTTCAGGATTATCTCTAGCATTCCTTCAGCAACAGACATGATTCACCCAAAAGGCTTAGTCCGTTATTTCACTGCTATGAAGCCTGTTCTACGCAATAGAAATCCCCTCAAGCACAAATTTGGAAACAAAAGCATCCTTCTGCCCACTAATCGTCAGAGTCCCTTAGCATTTCCTTCAACCCCTGTTTTGTGTGTATGTTTAAGATGTGCCTCCCTTCTGCTCCTTGCAGAAGGTTCTTGGTACAGGGCTTTAAATGGAGTATTGATTTGAACAACGTTCTTCCTGGCCATGTATTTTCTCCTCGCCAGTGCTACGAGATTCTTCCTAAATTTTACCTAAAGGTTTGAGAGCTAAGCTTCAGCTGGGACTCTCGTGTTTGGCACTGCCACATCTGTGACTTCTGATGATCTACAGTCGCACAGAGAGGAAAAAGCAATACAGTCACCATTCACTGGCCAAGGCCCAATCTAGATGATTAGGCAGGCTCTTTCCAATAATGGCATCTCCTCTCCACTTTAATTTATGCAGGAAATAATGATTAAAAGAACCTTCATCAGACTTATTTGGATATAGGGATTGTGCACTTTGCTAGAAAACTTGACAAACTTGATAGAATCACCAGAAAATTCTGCAGTGTAACAAATTTACATGGTGTAGACAACAATCAATCTTTTTTTTTTTTCAGTAGTTTTGATATTACTCATGCTTGGTCTCCGCTGCTGTTTCCCCCCCACACACACACACTAACACACTGTAGAAAACCTTTCCCTGGCAAACACTATCAATAAGGATACAATTTCCTACGGAAATCTGGCTCAGCTTTAAGATTCATTGGTAGGATCGAAGATGGATCAAAAAGGGAGAGGTAAACTCATGAACACATCAGGCAGAAAATTTGCACACATCTACTCTTCCACCTGATGAAAAAAATGTTTGTTTTCTTATAGTGTCTGTATGAGTGATTAACATTGAAGCTGAAGCAACACCTCTGACTTGAAAACATGAGCAAGTCTAAGGTACCTGTGCTTTCGGAGAGACCCAGACCAACAAACATCAGCTGCTACCAGAAATCTTTTCCTCTAAATGTAAGGATTCATTGTAGAACAAAGATGGAGGGTAGGGACTTGTATATCACTTTTCCAACAAGTGATGCAGCTAACATCCAGACAGATATAACGTTCATACCTCTATTACTACCAATCTGCAAGACACACCAATTTTAATTAAAACTTAATATTGATAAGCTAGGAATCGATAGTCCAGAAAAGCTTCAAGGAATAATGGACTACTTCAGAAAATATCCTTCTGTTCTCTGGATGAGATGTAAAACCTAATACTTTCCTTATCATGGCCATGAAAGCTTATTGAATTTCTTTGTTACTTGATACAACAGCATTCAGGTTGCTTAATTACAGAAAATTGAAAGTTATAGTAATGAAACTATGAAAAATGCTAAATGAAAGAAGCACGTTGTTGAAAACTGCATGGGAAATTGTTGGCCTTGGTTCCCAAGAGATGAAAAATGGAAATGAATTTCAAATATACAGGCTTGTCATTGTAAGCAGTGCTGCCAGGCATGGAGTAACATAACACAGCTCACACTAGAATAGGCCTCCGTGCCATTGCTAACTGCCACTGATCAGTGGGGCATGAGAGCAGAAACTGTGAGTTAACCCAAGTGACCTAATCCTAACTCATATCATTACAGTCTGCCTGAGCTTTCCAAGCATTATCAACTCATACACTTTCCATTAGCCTTAAACTGTAGTTGTTTAACAGCACTTTGCAACTTAGCTCTGCTGCACTGATCTCTAAATGTGAGTGCATGTCAAGAGTGGATAAAGTGATTGCTACTCTGATTTGTGTGTCACATTTTCTTTGGCATTATATTAAAAAAAAAAAAGAAAAAAAAAAGAAAAAAAAAGAAAAAAAAAAAGAAAAAAAAGAAAGAAAAGAGCAAGAGATAGCAGACTAACAGAACAGCTCCTGCCTTTGTAAGTGCCCTCGGTGCCATTTCAATTTAAAGACGGACAAAGTGCAGGAGAAGACAAGCACTGTGATGGACACATTGATCACAAACTGAAGAACAAAGCAATGAAGGTGAAAGGACCAGCAGGGCATAGAAGAGAATTAGGAGACAGTATCTGTAAACCTGTAGCACTGCTGTGACATAAACTTCTGATCTCCTAACTTCCCACAAAATCATCCTTCTGCCCCTCTGATTTTCAGCTTAATGCAATGTCAGGTGAGGCTATATTTACTCATTTAAGTGAACATCTTTCACTGGGCCCTGCATCACAAAACTACACCAAACCAGAGCCTTTGAGATAAAATACAGCTTAATCTGTGGATAATTAAATCTGTGCTAGCTCCTGTACAAAATCCCAGCACAATCTGAATCCCCTCAATATTCATAAACATGAGGTACCTGATTAAAAAGTCTTGGCAGCATGCTGTACACAATGTCTCACATGGCATGCTCTGTGCAAAGTTTGGCCTTTGGCATTTCTTCCACTGTTGGTCTCAGCTCAAGTCAAGGGCTGGGACATGCTTTCTGCTAGCTCAAGAGCGAGCTCTTCCACAAACTAAGCAGAACATGCTCCTATTTTTAACTGAATTTTTTCATGGCAGGGCTACGGTGAGGCCAGCACATGAGTGGCCAAGATGCGTGCCACAGCCCAAGAGCACAGAAGACACAGCTTCAACCAACTGGAGAAGCAGGAGAGCCTTACCCAGGAGTCATTCGTGCCTCAAAACCATCTCACTCTTGACTCTTATCATGCCTAGGGACATTTTTTTTCCCCTCCAGACACCAGGAAGCTTTGTGCATATGACCCTACTTTCCTTTTTAACCTTACAAGGATAGTTCACGGAATCACAGAGTGGCTAAGGCTGAAAGGGACCTTTAGAGATATCATCTAGTCCAAATCCCTGCTCAAGCAGGGTCACCCAGGGCACATTGCCCAGGACCCCATCCAAACAGCTTTGGAATATCTCCAAGGATGGAGACTCCACAACCTCTCTGGGCAATGTGTTCCGGTGCTCTGTCACCCTCACAGTAAAGAGGTTTTTCCTCATGTTCAGATGGAACTTCCTGTGTTTCAGTTTGCGCCCACTGCCTCTTGTCCTGTCGCTGGGCACCACTCAAGAGAGCCTGGCCTCATGCTCTTGACACCCTCCCTTCAGATACTTATACACATTCATAAGATCCCCCTCAGCCTTCTCTTCTCCAGGCTAAACAGTCCCAGCTCGCTCAGCCTTTCCTCATAGGAGAGGTGCTGCAGTCCCCTAATCATCCTCATAGCCCTACACTGGACTCTCTCCAGTAGCTCCATGTCTCTCTTGTACTGGGGAGCCCAGAACTGGACACAGTACTCCAGATGTGGCCTCACCAGGGCTGAGTAGAGGGGGAGGATCACCTCCCTCGATCTGCTGGCAGTGTTCGTCCTAATGCAGCCCAGGACACCATTGGCCTTGTTGGCCCCAAGGGCACATTGCTGGCTCACGGTCCACTTGTTGTCCACCAGGACTCCCAGGTCCTTCTCTGCAGGGCTGCTGGTCCAGCAGGTCAGCCGCCAGCCTGTACTGGTGCCTGGGGTTATTCCTGCCTAGGTGCAGGACCCTGCACTTGCCTTTGCTGAACTTCATGAGGTTCCTCTCTGCCCATCTCCAGCCTCTCCAGATCTCTCCGAATGGCAGCACAGCCCTCTGTTGATTACAACTCAATCAAGTTCAGCGCAAATTACTGAGCCCTGCCTTGAAAAGCTGGTTCATTTGCAAAGCCCCCGTCCAGCGTAGAGGGGTGGCTCAGAGTAGTAGCTGCAGTTGCGCTTCCAGCTTTGGCGAGATGAAGCTGTTTAACAGCCCTTTCTGCTTATTCCAGGAGGTACACAGACACTCAGAAAGCAGCCAGTCCATGCAGGCCAACTGCCTGCACTCAGACTCCAGTGACCCTGGGCAGCACAGATAAGATTTTTTTTTTTTAAGGCATCTATTCCCTCTTGCTGACAACGTAACCAAAAGCAGTATGACTTCATGCTCCCTGCCTCTGTCTTGCCTATCAACAGCGGTGTAAGAGCCTATAAATATAGCAGAGATGCATACTTGTGATGCAGAGCCCACTTACGCTTCCAGCCTGTTCTCTGGCTTCAGCACCAGATGCCAAATAGTAGGCAGGACCGTAAGGGCACTCCTGGGCTCTCGTAGGGCACTGGAGTAACATGGCAGCATCATTTGTTTCGGAAACAAAACAATGCCAATTGTTCAGCTGCCTTCAGCTGCCTAACGGTTTCTTTTA
The DNA here is from genome assembly GCF_036370855.1 of Dromaius novaehollandiae. NCBI lineage: Eukaryota > Metazoa > Chordata > Aves > Casuariiformes > Dromaiidae > Dromaius > Dromaius novaehollandiae. The sequence goes on along the minus strand of NC_088099.1, from coordinate 70,064,986 downwards.
ATCTGAAGAACATGCTATTTGTACACATTTGCCTTCCACTGCACATTTTTATTTTGCTCTTTCTGCACTACAATATCCCTGAACAAGCTACTAATCTTAAATTATGCCAAGTAAAAAATAATTAAAACCCCAAACCCTCAAGCACTTGCAGAATACCCCAACCCCCCTCAGTTAACAGGAACATCACAGGCATTCACGAGATGTACTCTGAGGCTGGGCGAGGCAAAGCTGGCACAGCCACTCTGATTCCCTCTGCTCCCAGCACAGTGGGGCAAGATGAACTCCATGTCTAATAGCCTGAGACCAGCATTAGGAAGAAAATAGTTATTTGCTGGGGAAATGGTAATCAAAGCCACGTCTCTGCAGATGCAGTGACAATGAGGTGTGAGACCAGATCCCAGCTCTTGGGCTAGAAAAATGGATTTGAATGGCTTAAAACTTCTGCCTAAATCCTGTTATTTTCCAATTCCAGTTCAATTTCTGCAGCAAGTCCCATTTCCCTTGGGACAGCGGGACTGCATTTCAAGTGTCTGAAACCAGCCGTGCTCTCCCAGATTTTGGCAACTGCTGTCTTCAAAGGGAACACACTTGGTTCACTAGACTACTTAATGACATTCATTTTGGCACTAATCTTAAAGCATTCACAAAAAAAAAAGTTTTACATGTGTGTGGGTTTTGTTTGTTTTTTATAATCAGCATAACCAAACAGCCAAAATGCCACAATTGGCAGGGACCTGCCTCACAGGAGGCAGCAGGCTTGTTTTAAAGACAGCTTGCCTTATTCATCTCTCACCTGCACTATGATAAAGCATCATCCCAGAATCACTGCATCAAAATGTTTTGAATTGCATTATAGCAACATGTGAAAACCTTTTCAACTGAAGCTAATGAAACAAATTCATCTCTGGCATAGGCTTGTATGGAAGCAAATAAGAAATGTGCCCACTGATGCCAAACCCAGATGGGAAGAGCAAGAAACCACCAGAATAAAAGCGGCACAAGTCTTTCTTTAACAGAGCATTTACATTTGGATAGGTAGAAGAATTTGATAATCAAAGAACAAATGGCTTTTTTTAAAAAAAACAATTCTGAAATTCTAGCATCCATTCAGGCGAGAACGATACAAGATGTCAGCAGTGTGAGCTATTTCACACAAATAAGCAACTCTAGTGGAAGCAAAAGGTGCTAAATGATACTCAATGGAGGAGCAACAGCAGCAGAGAAAGTTAGACATGCAGTATAAGTTTGGCGGAAAAGACTACTGGCTGGGAAAATACACATTACAAAACAAATAGAGAGAGTTAAAAAATTAAGACTTTGGATTATACAAGTCACCACAGATGTCATTAATAATACCCCATGAAATTTCTATGCAATTTGATTTATACTGAAATTTACGGTTGGAACACACTGAAGCTGAAGAATTCTTGAATTCAAGGTAGATAAATCACACACAATTCAAAGGTTTGATATAGTTCAGTTTTTCAGGAATAAAAAAAAGTAATATTGTGCAGGCCTCCTAAACACAAAAAACAAGCTTGGCTTTGTGAGATTTCTGGTATTTTCAGCAGCTGGTCTAATATGCAATCGACTTCTCTCTATTTTAGAACTTTTATTTTGGCTCTCTCTTGAGATCTGAAACCACAAATATACATGAAAATGAACCAAAACCCAAACATCTAACAAGTGAAGCTGAGTGATTTTTTTTTCAACGTTTAGGTACTTCAGAGAAAATATCTTGCATCTTCCTATTTGATTTGCCTTTGACTACAAAGCCAAACAGGATAGCAATCCATAAACATTTGAAGTGCGGTGCTGCAAAAAAACAAGGTGATAGTTGTTTATAATAAATAGAGGGTTTTTTTTCTCTGATTTAGTTTGGGATATAAACAGCAATGACAAAAAGTGTAGTTATCTAAAAGCATCAAGTGTGATGCTATCTAGAAGTAGGGATTGGACACTGCAGATGATCTTGCAAGTTTGATTTGTTTGCAGGAGAAACAGTTCCTGGGTTTGTATGTGTATCTCTTTCACATAAATCCAAGGAGGTAATAATTTTGCAGTACAAAGCCACAATGTGGCCACAAATGGAATATCACATGCAGCCTTCATCTCAACAAATTGAAAAAGACCAAAGATATAAAATAACTAGACACACATGAAGAAGGCTAACTTAAACGACAAAGGAATTGTGGGATAAGATACTGAATATGAAGACAGACTAAGGAAGCTAAATTTCTATAATCCAGAAAAGAAGATTGAACAGAATATGATCACAGTCTATAAATACCTTACAGGTAACAATATAGATGAACGAAGAGAATTATTTAGAGCCATGCTAGAGAATAAGACAAAAGGCAATTGCCTTTAGCTAAGGAAGGAAAAACTGGACAGAAAAATGTAGGCTAAACATCTGCAAAAAGTAGCACCCCATAACAGTATGCATGGGACTGCATTTTAGACAAGGTGGAGCTATTTCATGCAGGTGGCAGCTCCAAACACCACGGACAACTCTTGGGTCTAGCAGGACACAGTCCTACCCTATGGCTACAATGGAGTGGGTTTTGTTTTGTTATCTGGGCACCCAGTAGCAGACATGAATTCAAAGACATATCAAAGCTGAGTACGATTTTAACATTCGAACACACGCTGTCCACAATAAGCATTTTCATTTCCCTTTGTAACTTACAGGCCATAGGATGCTAATGCTTAATCACGGACAGGACAAATTGCATTAACATGACAAACACTTCAACAAAAGAGTTAGAGATGGACATACAGCAAGTGGTAAGTATGTCTCTTAGACAGCAACAGAAGACTTGCTCTCAATTAATCCAACTTGCACAACTTCAACTAATGTCAACATAAGCAATATTCATTCATAGCAAATAAACTGGAATGAGTAAACAGAGAATTACCTCAAGAATTGAAAAAAGAGTTTCAGTTTGCAAATACATTCAACAGAAGTCTACAAAAGAGGACAAGAAGTTTGTCTGAAGCTGGCTATGAGCTCTAGAAGGCTGTCGCTATACTTTTAACGCTGCTGTATGGCAGCATGGACCACGGCTAGCTTGAGATTAGCTGTCTTACCGGGTATTGTGCTAGCAGTGTAGCCATAACCAAAAAGAGGTAAGCATAAGCTGCAGAACCACATCTGGACCCTGGTAAAAGCTCAGGCTTTTCCCTGATTTTGTGTTCCTGTGGCTACACAAGGCAGTGTGTCAGTACACAAGGCAGCCCACTTAATGCTACTTCAGAGAGGTCTGTAGGGGCTTCTTTCTCCATGACTACGAAGTGAGCCAAGAGAGCTTTGTTAAGCTAGCACTGGGAAATACTCCTCCCTTGCATCAGACATACCATATTCATAACCAGATTAATGATTATGCCCACTAAATAAACAAAATCAGTGGCTCTGCACACTAAATTCTTGAGATAGCAGCATTTTACCTTGGATCACAAACTTGTAATAAAGTTTGTTTTCAGTAATCCTACTGACTTTCAATGGCTTCAGGAAGAAGCAAGCAGGACCATTTTCTGGTTAACGGCATTCCTGTTCATATCTAGGAAACATTTTTTTATTTGATTGCCAATTGTCATTAAAGTTCAGACTAGCACTGGGAGAAGAATATACCCCTTTGCATTGTTCACATGGCCATTTCAGACATTTCTTCTGCAATGGAAATGCCACAAGCTCGAGAAAGGCAAGCCACTGCCATCCTTCTACCGACAAAGCTTTTGTAGGATGGTATTTCTCTACAAACACACCCAATCACTGCAATCATTATTAGCTCAGAAGAGAAATGTTGCAGCAGTTAGAAGTGTAAACAGAGTGACAGCGTACCTAATGTGCCTCTGCTATAGTTTCTTCTCCCTCTTTCTGCATCAGATGGTTTTTTCTTTTTTTTTCTTGCTTCTTATATCACACAGTTGTGACTACAGTACTATTATAGTACAATAAATAATGCACCAGTGTTTCTCAGGAAGGACTATACAACAACCAGCCAAAGCCTACTTGTTCCATCCCATTAACAGTCCCTTCCTAATGCCGATGTGCGCAACTTTGCACAGAGGTTTCATATGTACTGGACACAATCCAGGACTGTCTGCTCACGTGCCACCGCAGAACCATCTTGTGGCATCAATCCTTCTCCCAGCTGGCATCAGAAGGACTGGGGCTGAGTTAGTGCTGAATGGAAAAAATTGCCACCCTACAACATGATCTTCTAAGTATTTCGCTGTTGAGTGTTCTGCGTGGTTGAAACGGAAATGCACAGGTTGTGGAAAGGCCCCGTTCCTCCTGGAATGAGGTGGTGGCATACACAATACAACAGTCAGTACGGCGTAGTGTTCCTGTATTAGCCCCTGGACCTTTCCCCTGTCATGAAAGATGACATCTTTTCTAGGGATGTGGAGAAAATCCACCTACCAAAGAAAGTGCTTTCTACAGGTGTCACATCCTAAAGAAATACAAGGATTCTCACTCCCCCTTCCTAACCCCATGGACATACCACTCTTATTCACCCTTCCCACTGCCCCCCGCCAAGTGAGCCAGGCATCTTTGCAAAACCGTTTCTTTCATCTTTTACCTCAACAGACAGTGCTGCCCAGACTCAGAATTCAGATGACTTCCTGGAGAGGGGAGGGAAGGTCAGGAGAAATGCACAGGGGAGAAGACAGAGCCTGTGAAAATGCAGTTTCCATGGCGCTTATTCAGAGACAAGCTGCAGCAGTATTACAAATCACTTCCACAATGAGATGCCACCTCACAGCACAAGTCAACAGAAGAGGTTGGTAACATCTTTGTGCTGTCACAAAGACGGATGTTCCTGGGATGGAGAAGCACAGAAGCTCCCCAGACCCCTCAGGGATCAGCCAGGAAACCTGTTCTGGTCCCAGTGCTCTAACAGAATAATCAAGGAAAGTCGGTAAGGGTCTCTTTGGGGATATCTCCTGCCAATTCCCCTCCTTGGATTTTTATAAGATAGGGCTATCTCCAACTCAGCCTTTTATCACACTTGATCTTTCACACTCATGTTAAAATTCAAGACAGTCTTAGTCTGTCCTAAAGAAGTTAAGCAGCAGGTGAATGGAACACCTAACAGCAGCCTGTTCAGTTCGCACAAACCAACCATCTAAACTGTACCAAAATATACCTACATTTACAAATCTAAGATCATTGTCAGCTAAGAATGCAGAGCAAGAAGATTATATTCGTGCCAAAAATGTTATTAAAAGGGACTATAAGCTATAAAGTCACTCTGTGCATATACAGACTACAGACAGGCATGTAAGTTAGGTGTACAGTGCTTATACAAAACTGAATTTGACTAAACATTAATTGAACAACATTAATAGGTTAAAATTAATATTGAATAAAGGCATACTTTATTGATTAAAAATTCTAAATTATAGAGATTTATCTGAATAAATACAGTTAAATAAATCCTTTTTAATGAATGAGAACTGCGAAGACAAAGAGAGGGTACAGGCACCGATTACTTAGCGCTGCAGACAGGAAAGCTAGTCTCACAACACAAACTATAAAAACGTTTTTTATTACTACAGCCTACCCATTTGACATACACCCTAATAAATGGTCCTCAATGAAAAGCATGCAAGTGCACACCATTTTCTCTGGCTTTCCCCAGAGTACTGAGGATCATTAGACAGATTATCAGCTTTCCACAAAAGAGGTTTGTGTAGTTTTAAAGATTTGACTAATAATCTCTTAAAATAAGGTTCTCAGAAGAAAACATGCTGGGCCAAAGTCATCAGTAGTCAGACATATTTGCAGATTCAAACTGGTCATTTTTTTTATTAAGCTCACATAACACAGAGAGGGAGAGAGAAGGCAGGTTTTATCCTGTGGATAACCCCTTCCCTTCCCCCAAATTGCAATTACGATCCAGAAAATACAAATACCAGCCCAAAACTACTTCTGACCTCCGCAGCTGAGATGTTTCTGTGAATATTTTCAGCAATAGACTTATTTGTCAGAAATATCTCAGAAAGTAGAGATAAAAGTGCAATCTCAAACAAAAGCAAATTCATTTCCTTTTAAATTTAGGCAAATACATGCACAAATTTTTTTTTGATGTATTTGCCCATCTTCAATAAACAAAAGCATGCAAGAAAGCTAATGTAGTATAAACATGAATAATTTCCTTTAGAAATATGACAGCCATGCTTTAAAATTACATTGAAGCAAAGTTCCAAGTTAAGTGCTTCAGACAAGTAGGAATTAGTATGTCTTTGAAATCAACGCAGCCAAAAAAAAAAGGGGGGGGAATTTTTTTAAAATTTACGAAGCTCCACATAAGATAATCCCCGGATATAAAAATATATGTATCTGAAATATCTGAATTAGCAGCACAGAGACTAGAAATGAAATGCATTTTAGTTGTATCTGAAATCTTTTACGCTTGTCTAGTATCTTCTAAGGATATTATTTAAAAATAAATTTCTTTATCTGGCAACTCATCTATATTCTCATTGAGAGCATCAGTCTGATGCATTTTTAAGTATGATCTCAGAGGCATACAGAGTGAAAACGAAGGTGACATTTTATTAGTAGCTGTAGGCAACCCTACTTCTGGCTACTTTCTGTACTATTTTTCTCTATATACGTATATGATATGCTGCTTTTAACTTTACTGACTAACAATATTCTCTGGGCAGGGTCTTCCCTGCGTGCTCATCATGAGAAAGCAGAAAGGTCATAACGGAAAAGAAAACTCCATTTTCATAGGCACTTTAATGCATTGCTCCTAAGAGAATTCAAGCTGTTTTAGAAAGGTTTAGCTACATATGGGTGAGCCCTTTACTCCTGAGCCAACTAAAAGCCCATCCATCTGTGCACAATTCACTGTAACAGAAGCACAATAAAAAAGATAGTTTCTGTACGCTTCCTAACTAAAACCAAGCATGCACTTTATTGCCAACTCTACAGTTACTTCACACACCCACACAGTGTGAGATAAAGGCTATTTCTTCTTAACAGGAGGTACAAGAGGCAGGAAAAGGTCGCAGTGCCCTGGGATTTCCTTTTAGATAATAAACAGGATTACAGTGAATAGGTCCCAGTGACTTGATGACCCTCAAATGATACCCAGGGATCCCAAACTGCTTGACAAGAATCCCAGGTCCCAGCAAGTCTGGGAAAAATGAACTGGCACATATATAATCCAACATAAGCAGCGTGTATATAGTTGCCCAAACAACTTAGTAAACAGACAAAACCCTCTACAAAGTTCAGAGAACCAAAAAGTTAATGCTATCTTTGTCAGAAGAGTACTAGGATCAGAAAATACAGGACTATACAAATAGGTTGCCTAAATAGCCTTAGCTCTACCTTACATAATCTCTGCATTGAACAACTGAAAACCAAGAGACAAAGCAGAGAGCTTCTGAGAAGCAAAGAAGTCCAACCACATCAAAGTATGTCCACACGATTGCAAGACATTGTACCATCTGTTAGCTACGAGTCACCACTCATCAGGTGATTCTCGGTAACTGGTCATAGATGTAATCCTGGGCTGGGGCAACATGAAGCAAAACAGGTGAGCTTACATTCAGTCATGACAGTCTTCCTAATCAGAGAAGAAAATTACTTAAATTTTTCATGCTTAAGCTAATACATCCTCCTCCATGGTGCAGCAGCCAGGACCAGGAATACAGTTACAGTTACCAGGATGAAGTTACTATACCACAGCTGATCAGTGACTTCTTAAAGCACACTTTTAAAATATGTGCGAAATTACTCAAAAACACTGATTAGCTACCAATGAGAGACTGAATACTGCGATGTCACATTTTAAGTCATGACAGGATACACCAACAGATTAATTTGCACTCAGACTCCCACAGATATGTAGGCAATTATGGCTCTCATAACTAAACAAGGGGGCAATGTGCAAAATGGGTCTGTAACAAACCTTGAGGACTTCTGACACTGGCTAAAGCATTGAATGAATAAATCTTGAAATGCGACTGATCTCTTTTAGCAAGAAATTTTACCTGCTAGACACTTACCATGATGTTTAAAAGCGTGGTCATTGTTTTCAGACTAGCACCCTCAATGTGCAAGAGAGAGCATGAATTTCAGCCTAACTTCAGCACTCAATTGACCAAAAACCTTGATGTTCGGCCCAGCGTGAATAAAGGCAGTAAATTATAATAAAAGTGAAAAGCTCTGATAGATTATGTTTTTCCAGAGATTTTTTGCAATTAAAGAATACTTCAGTCAAAACAGAATATGGGGAGACATAGGGAAGTACTATGTAGGGCATCGTTAACATATCAGAGGAGTGGTGAGCACATGCCATTCACTTCTAACAAGTCATCTAAGTTATATTTGAGAGAAAAAAAATCCATAACACAAACAAAAAGTAGGCAAAGAACCAAAACTAGTCCTATGCTATTAATTTTTGCTAGTATAGCAATGCTGCTAGTTAGAAGTATGAAAAGGGGGGGAAAAAAAGAAAAAAAGTCACATGCAGCAGGTGACAGTCACACCAGAAACCCCACAGGCAGATGAAACTCTGCCAACATTGGTGGGTGTTCGGAGAGGTGCTGTAGTTAACTGTGGGGGCAGAGCCTTGTAACACTGTATTTTCCTGTGATCTCATCCCAGGCTCTTTCATCACAGACATATCATTCATGTGCAAACCACAAAAGCTTCCAGTATTTCAGCAGCATTTTAAAACATGGGGTCAGACTTCGAGTATCTTAGTTACATGACATTACAAACACTGAAGGGACTTCAGACTTCATTACAAGAAAGATCTAAGAGCACTGATGATTTTTATTTAGCTTCCCCCACCTCATCCCCATCCCCAGTAAACATCATGGGATGCCCACAATACTTAATTAACAGTGACAGCCTCCCCATTACCTGCTGGGGAATCTGTATTTGTGCTGTACGAATTCTGATGGAGAAAGGAGGGAGGGGGAAATCAAGTATCTATGTCTTTGTGTGCTACCCAGGGCCCTTGCTCTTCCCTGAGAAATTTAATGGCACAATTTATGATGCTCACTACTGCTAATTGAAACGCATTGATTTAAATAACTCTGAACTGAAAGGGATCGAGAAACAAAACCCGATTTGTATCTCTGTGTGAAAACTCTGAACTCGCATACCAAAAAATCCTGTAGATCAAAGCATCAGGTGTGTTTTCCTCTGTAGGCAGGAGTCCTACACATATTTCTGACACCATTTTAATTTACTCTCTCAGATATATATTAATAAAAAAACGCAAACATTGTCTTATCAATTTGATTAGCAAAACTCCACCAGATCCAGACACCTCAGGGGCTTTCAGTATTTAATCCTGTACGTCCAGTAATTATGAAGTGGTTTTACAGCATTTACAATGGTTGCATCTGCTTCCAACACTTCTACAGCTTTTTTTTATTTAAAATCTCTGCCATTGCACTATAGAATGTTTAATGTTACAAAACAGTGGGTAAGATTTCCATTAGCTCTTTCGGCTAGATGTTGGCATACGGCCACAATCATGCTAATGAGATCCTAGAGGTATGCCCACAGTTTTCTTAATTGAATGAGATCACAGAAAAGTCATTTTATGCTCCTCAAACCTCAGATTCTATCTTTTTATCAGTTTAAACTGAGTTCAAATGCTGGATAGGTGCTTTACTGTCCAATGATGAGGAAAAATACCAGCCAATGGGGTACCAGTCCAAGATAATGGACTATCACAAATACAGATATTTTTCAGGACCAGATGGTGTGCAAATTGCACCAAGCCCTTCCCTGCCATGTACCTACACCCAAAAGCACTCATTTTTGGGGAGGAGAAAAAACTTACCTCCCACTGCTTTTCTGTAGAGTGCTCTGCATCTGGGCTGCCTTGCTTGCTACCAGTGGACAACCAGACTGTCCAGACTTGATTCTGCAAGACCCTCAGATTAGTGCTAATATCTTGACCTTATTTGCTTTCCAATACGTGGATGTCTATTTGTGTGTAAGAGATGACAGAACTCCTTATTTTCTAGAACCCAATTGCTCGATATGCAGCTGCCCAGACTTTCGCTGTGCACCTGGGAATGCAGCTCTGAGTCAGCCACCCGTTTTCTACAAATTCTCTGAACCTTCATAAAGCCCTGCTTTTTTTTTTTTTTAAATTCATCACAGTCAAGTTTCTTTTATTTTGCATGTGTGAAACTGTTCTTTGTTTCTTCTTACAGACATGTCACTAATCTAGTCTATAAGTATAGCCTAAATATTTTCAGCAAAGGTACTGTGAAACTTTGACAGAAATAGAGCACTTCAGAACAATGCAGAGGGGTGCAAATGAAAAGCGCTTTTCTGAATATTTTCATCACAATTTTTTTGGATAATTTGCAAATGTTTGCTTGTCATAAACTGGGAGTCAAAAAACAAAACAAAACAAATCACACATCCAAGTTTTTCTCCAAAGCATTTTGTAGATTTTTTTTTTTCTTCCAGCTGTCACTGAGATAAATCCTACTAAGAAGTGCTGCAGGACCCTTCTTCCACACTTACGTCAAGCATTAGGCTATCTGGGCAACTAAATCATGCTGAGAACAACAGATACTTGGAATGTTTTTTACTCATTTTACAATTTGCTGCCTATTTACCCTATATTGTTGCAGTCAAATCCTGCCACCAATGTGCACGTCTTACTCAGAAGAAAAGTCTGCTGAGGCCACTGGACTGAATCTTGATGTTGTAACCACTACTCAAGAAGAGCTCCCAGGTTTTAGCTATGATAAAGTGCAGACATTTGAGGGTGTGGGTGAAATAAGAAAGTTCAGACTCCAAGTGACTGTTATACAGCCTTCAGAAAAACAAGGTCTGGTCTGAGTGGGAGTTTGGCCTGCAGAGGAACACATTAAAAAAATGCATTCATTAATCCTTTGGGGGGAAAAAAAATCTATTTGTGCTGTTTTGCTTTTTAAGTATAAATAACCACATTTTATCTTAAAAAAGAAACCTTACTCTCCATACTAATTTTATTTTAATTAATTTTTAATTTTAGTAAGAATGTAATTACCAAAAGCTTTCAGGATTCTGAACGCAAGTCAAGATGCTCAACAGTGTGCCTGCATGCAAGATAAAAGTCTGGCAGAGGACACAACAGCTTCAGGATACAGGGTAGCACAGCAAAGGGCCACTCGTGTTCAGAGATTATGGGACTGTTGGCTGGGAAACTTGGCATACTCTTTAAATGTGAATTAGCTGACCTGAACATGATTTCTGTGCCTGATCAATGACTGTTAATTACTGACAGGGCTTCACAAACCATTGCACTTTCTGAATGGTTTCACAGCTTTATGACCACTGTACAGGCACTTGGACGTAATACCATCTCCCTTTTCCCTCCCCACCGACCAGTGGACACAATTTCATAAAAACAAGCACATATGCCCTTAAGACTAGATAGATGTCCATTAAAGTTTTTCTGCTGGATTTTAATCTAAAAGAGCTGGCACTCAGCTGTTTTTTTTTTTTTTTTTTAATTAAAATCCCCTTCACTCAGCTCTTTTTTGCCTTGTGGCATATCGATCAATCACAAGCAGTTACTGCAGGATGCACACAGCTGGCAGGAAGCTATTCTGTCCCCTCCCAGTCCCCAGCACTAACTTTTCTTTTTTTCTTCTTCTTTTTTTTTTTTTAAACTTCATTAACTAAATGCACTGAATAAACCTTAACATCTCAGCTAAATCCTATTGGCCCTGGATTTGCTGCTTAATGCTAAAACCCAAGCGACCCATTTTTCTCCTGTTGATACTTCTATTGCTGACAGCAGCCAGCAGAGAAAAATATCCAACTTTAAAATATTTTAACGTAAGGAACAAAACCTGCAGAATTCATCGCTCACTCTCTCTGCTACTGCCCGTGAACTTTACATAAGCTCTGCTTCTTGTGTCAAAACCTCCTTGGCTTTTGTGCTTCACGGGAAACAAAGTGAGTCTGTTGCTTAGCAAATGAATGCAATAAAACACATTTTTAATAAAAAATGTTACAAGGGCTCTTTTAAAGAAAAACTATCTTGTAAATTCTACGAAAATAAATTTCTGGGCATCCCCCAATCTCCAGCCATGACATTATTACACTCTAAAGCAAAACACGAAAATGATGCTGAAATCAATCTGTGGTGCTAAAAAACTCTTTGTTAGCTCTTCACAGTGATTTTCAGTTAGTTGGGTGTCTATCTTCTGATGCCTAGAATAATTTGCCCGGCTGCTTTCTGAGACACAGCAGAAATGGCTGCAGGTTATCCAGCATGCCCCCAGCTCCCAGCTGCAAGCCCCCCTGCTGTAACGGGCCTGTCCCCTGCACCGCGCGAGGGGCACGAGCCACCACTCTTGGGCCACAATGGTCTCCTATCTGTGGTTTGCTCTGGGCCGGGGAAGCTCCCCTCCTGGTTTCCAAAAGTCACTGAGCACATTTGCAGAAATCCAGCAGCAAAGGCTAGTCTTGCTTGCTCTTTGGTACCTAACCAACACAGCAGCCCTCTGCTCTGACTTATATTTTTAATGACATATTTCACTTTACAATAACATCAGACCTCAATCCCCAACACTACTACAGCCAAACAATGAGCCAAACTCTGACAAGAAGGGCCACATGCTAAAGTAGCTATTGCTGTGCACTTGCGTCCTTCTCCCGGCAAGTTCTGCAAAGGCTGAAAAAGAACCGAGGAAATGCAACATCTGGTAGAAGCCCAATTATTTGGAATAAAGATTATATATCTAAGCTACTTAAAAGTAAACCTAATCTAACATTAAAGACATGCAGCAGAGGTTACACGTTAAGAGCACTAGTAAGACATCTTTCATAAGATGACTTTCAAATAACGGCTCTTCCTTGCTCACTGTGCACTTGTGTTAATCTGCTTCTTACCAATACCACTAATGGAGTGTTTATCATATTTCTAGCTTCTCCAGAGCAACAAGAAAACTATACTGAGCCATGTAAGAATAAAATAATACATTCATGTTTTTATGCATTATCATACCACTTACTCTAAGACATGTTCAAACACGCTCCTTGAAGGGAGCGATTGCGACTGATTTCAGTGTTATGAGAAAGGTTCAGAACAGGATAAATAGGAGACCAGGAGTGATAAGGAATGGTGCTAATAAAAAAAAAGTTATATTCTTGAGAACTTATTTTTGCAGCATGGACACAGATAAGAGATATCGGGGGCAAAATCTTTTGTAGGAAACCAGCTATTTCAGACTACGAAGCACATAAAAATATTTTTGTGCACCGATTACAGATTAAGAAGTTGTGGAGTAATAACCGCAGCATCAATTACATTTTTCATTGGGGTGGTGAGGAAATATGATGAAGAGAATACTAGATAAGTGACTTTTTTATAAAAATAAACTGAAGAGAGGCAGCATGTGTACCCATAAACCTTTTAATAAGCTCTTGCCTGACTCCGGCATGCCCAATTCCTGGATTCCACTGGGAATAATCCACAGTGCTAGTTCATGAACTTTGCACCAGGAACCTTTTTAGAGATAAGTCGGGGACAAATGGATTACCAGCTGCTCAACTCCCTTTATTACTGCTGTGCCACTTCTAAAACCTTGCAGAAAAGAGGCAAACCGGCCTCCAGCTAGGCTGGATGCAATGCCTACTTCCAACGACAAAATTAACATTTATTTTAATAGTTCAAGGTAGACATGCACAGGCAGCAAAATCCAGCCACAGTTGGAAGTCGCTATAATCTACACCAGAATTGTTATTAAGCGTTCGGGTAACCCCTATTATCTGACCGTATTTTATTTTTCCAGTGGGTCTAGTAAGGTTAGCAGAAATGCAAATAACACAGTTTGTGTATTAAACATAACCACTTTCTGCTTAATGTAATAGTCTAACAAACGTAGCAAAAAGACTTGAGTAGAGTTTATGGCACATAGTAACAAAAGTTGTTGCATCCTTTAAAAAAAAAAAAAAGAAAAGAAAAGAAGAAAGAAAGAAAGAAAGTCCAGAGCCCCCCTTTATTGGCATTACCGTAACACTACCATCCATAGCCCAAGTTTTCCCTGAGAGAGGCACGCTCCGAAATCACACTTTTGCTGCCGGCCGCACAACGCGCTCCGCCGCGCGCTCCGCTCCGCCCCGCCCCGGCTGCTTCCATCGGCGAGCGCGGAAACCACCGACCAAGGAGCCTCCGGAGCCCGGGCGGCTGCGCAGGACCACGGCGCTTCCCACACTCGCACCCCAAACCACGGGAAAACATCCCCCTCCCCTGATTTCGGCAGCGCCGCCGCCCTGCAGCCCCTCGGAGCCTGCCCGCGCCCAGCTCCGGCCTCTCCCGCTTCCCACCGAAGTTGCAGCAAACCGCTAAGTGCGGGGGGCTGCGGGACGGGGGCTGCGCCTGCACCTCGGCCCCGGCCGCCGCCTCGGGCGCGGTTACTCACCGAAAGGCCGCACTTGCCGCTCGCCAGCCCCGACCCGCGCCCGAGCGGCGCTCGCCCGGGCAGGTGCGGAGCCGCGCGCCCGGCCTCGCCCCCGCGCCAGCCCCCGCGCCGCGCCGGGCCCCCTCCGCCCGCCCGACAGCTTCACAAGCAAAGAAGACCCCGACAGCGCGGGCGGCCGCCTGCAGGCGCAGCGCCCCTCCGCCCCGGCTGCCCCCGGCGCGGCCCCGGCGCCGGCCCCGACTTGCCGTCCCGCGCGCTGCCTCCTGCGTCCCGGCGCGGACAGACGGCCGGCAGCGCCGAGCCCCACGAGCACGAGGCAAAGCGTGCCTCTTCCCCCCCCTCCTTTCCTTCCTTCTCCCCCTTCCTCGCCCAGCTTAGCCCCCGGCAGAGCCGCCGCACGCTCACGGCCCCCCCGCCGCCAATCACCTCAATTAGTGCCACATGAGAGGAGCTTCTGCCCCAAATCTGCTTAAGAAAGGGCCAGAGGGCAGGGCAATCTCCTTTGCTCAACAATGACCAGAAGCTGCTATAAATATCCAAACAAAAGCACTGTCAAGGCCAGGCATGTCACATCCTAATGTGATAAAAATTGTAAAGACTCGAAGTATACCAGAAGTACAAAGGAGGGAAAATAAAAAAAGAGACAAAGATTAAAAGCAATCTCCGCCTTCCTACCCTCTCCCCCAGTATGTAACCTTGTAATACGTTATCAAAGTTTTCTATTTCTCTGTGCCAAGTTATTATCTTTTCCGCGTCCTGAACTGCTTGCTCAGAATCCTTTTGTGACAGCTGCATGCTAATATTTATAGGCATCCAAGTATATGTATCTTATATAACCAAGTAAAGTGACCAGAGGGCCGGCAAGAGGTAGCCTTCCACCTCACAGATACTACATCACAAAAATAACAGGAGCAACTATTACACCACATCAGAACATTAATAAGAGAGTCCCAACACACCCCTAAATTAATCACTGCGTTAACAAAGTTCACACTCTGCTGCAGCTGTATCAAAACAGGGGGCTTAAATCTGATTCGACAGAGGTGCATTTGATGGCAGCATAATCCAGCAGTATGACTGAGGGCCAAGTCCAGTCTGAGGTTTTTTAACTCCATGGTGAGTTAAAACTGAAAACTAACCCCAAACCACGTACAAAAAAAGAAGAAAAAAGGTGGATCCCACATGGTGCCTCTGCTAGCCGTGCCTAGACCGAGAGCTTTGACACCACTCTGCAAACACCCAGTCTGCGCTGCGGCGGCTGCGGCTCACTGCCGGACGCCGCTCGCTCCAACCCGGGGAGGGCAAGGAGGGAAAGGGAGTGGTTTCCGTGCCATTTGACTGCTCGCAAACTCAGCAGTGCCTCCGAGATAGTAATTTCCAGCCTGTTGATGGCAGGATGACAGCAGCAAGGTTCACCCGAGGGGAAGCCGCTAGTCACGGTCACCTACTTCCCCCCAGACACTCCCCAACGTAATCGTGGCACGGGGAGGGCGGCCGGTCACGCGCTTAGCTGTCCCTCCAGCTCTCGCGTCTCATGTTTATATACATAATCTATGTAAAAGCAGTTAATCCTATTGACTAACCTCGTGTTCTTTTGGGATGCAGATAAGAACCATCTCAAATTATCCCATATTTCCTGTGCTCAGTTTCCTCCAACTTGACAACAGACTTCTCTTTACCTACAAATACTTTTTTTTTTTGCACACCTCTGATCATACTTGTCTGTCCTGCTGCAATGAATGCTGCTTTCTCACACTGAACCTATTCACATGACTTTCTCAGCACCCTCATCCTCAAAGGATGTCCAGAGATGGATTTATTAATTCCCCGATTAATTCCCACATGCCCTACATAACAAAGAACGCATTTTTCAAAGAACACTTGAACAGACACAAGTAAAAGAGAGGATACTTAAGTGAAGCTCAGGCAAAACCCTAAGCAGAAAATTGTGTGTATGGGCTTTTAGGAACAAAGGTGCTCGCAAGATTTCCAGACGGCAATGGAAATAGTCTTTATTTTAACAGAGTATTTTCAGTAATGCACAGGGCACAGATGCAGAACAGTAACACCAATATGAACAGCACGGACTAAGCGTCCTTGGACCAAAGCTGACAGCCCACGGCGCGACAAAGCTCCCCCGGCGGCTGCGCGGGCAGGGGAGAACGGAGCAGGGAGGCCCCATTTGGGCAGAGACTGGATGGTTTGGCCACGACGCCCAGCCCAGCGCCTGGGGGTCTCGCAAGCCGCCCAGCTGTATTTGCAAAGCATTGCAGTACAGCTAATAAACCCTGGCCAGCTCCACTGCCTGAGCTATACGTAGG
Source organism: Dromaius novaehollandiae (assembly GCF_036370855.1). Classification (NCBI taxonomy): domain Eukaryota; kingdom Metazoa; phylum Chordata; class Aves; order Casuariiformes; family Dromaiidae; genus Dromaius; species Dromaius novaehollandiae. Next base: position 70,048,244 of record NC_088099.1, on the reverse strand, counting down.
TGCCAGCTTTCACCTCAAGCAGGGCCAAGCCTGGGTGCCTCCACAGTGGCGGCACAGCCATGCCCTGCATTGCAAGGCAGTGAATGGACTTTCACCAAAGGAGAAAAATGAAATGCAGCAGCCACACACACACCCCTCCCCCCCCCCCCCCCACCCCAGGTAAGCACTGAAAGAGCTCTAGAGTAACGAGCTTACCTGGGAAAAACATGACCTAGAACTCACATGAGCCACTCCATAGTTGTAACTGAGTAACAAGCTAGCAAAAATAAGTCACTAATGGAGTGAAATGCAAGACTGCACGGTATAAAAACCTAGCCAGCCGAGCAGACGAATACATTGGCAGAGCTGAGCTGTGGACACCAGAAATGAAAAAAAAAAATCGCTCTGAATCTGAATTTTCGGTGTTTTTTGTATCTTTCACTTCCTGGATCAGCTATCGTTGGAGAGTTCAATGACAAGAGGGAAAAAAAGATAATAAAAATAAACAATATTCCCCTGTCTTGCCAAAATAATGTGTTCAAGCTAATCTGGCTTGACCTGGTCCTCACTGCTTTTCAAGCTGCCTTCCCTCTATCCACTTGTTCAGCCTATGGGTAAAAAACGGCAGAGGAATCTTACTACCTCCCTCAAAGGATGCTAAAAACAGTGGTAAACTGCACATATGGAAATATGCGTCAGCGACAGAGATTCAGAAGGGCACGAGTGCTCTCCTTCGTAAGCTTGCAAGCATTCAAAAAGCAGTTTGCTTTATAGCTCAAAAACTCTACATTTGAAGATAAATCTAAGAAAGATACAGCAGACATCCCCACGAGAAATGTCCCAAGAAGGAAAAGGATAAAGAAAAGATATCATTTCGTTTGTACATAATTTACTATATATTTACATTTTTTAATGTTTATAAAATATTCTGCCAATGGATCAGAGTAAGACTTCCTGGATAGCTATTTCTACCTGAACGTGCTTTAAGTTAAATCATTATGGTAATGGAAACTTGGAATAGATGTATTGGGGCTCAACATCTGACATAGGCTCCTGAAGGAAATAAGCCTATATAGGGAAAGCTATCCTCAAGCACTGGTTGAAGTTTTCCCTTAAACACTGTTTTGTTTGATAAGTGAAAACTGACAACACCACCAAATCATCTAGTATTAGTGTTCTTTTCTTTCACATGTCCCTGCTCTTGGAAAAAAATAATAACGGATTATGCTATTTCTTTGTCTGAATAAAATGTTGCAGTTCCAGAGATAAAGATGTATTCAGCAGAGCAATTAAATAGCTAAATAAATGAATCAGCAGAGCAGAAGTGACAGATTTAATTACTGCTTAGAGCTAGGAAGGGGAACTAATTATGGGGTTCATGAACCACACGCCATTCTTCTCCTTAAGCATGTGCTCCGATTCTTCTTGATCAGGCTCAGCAAATGCAGCAGCAACATGCACCAGATTTTTTAAAAAATGGGGGGAAAAGAAAGAATTAAAAAGCTACTCAAAATTTGAAAATAAAGTCTAATCTTTGTCTGAAGTAAGAATATTCAACAATCCATTTTAAAAAGCCTATGTTCAACTGAATAGATGCCATGAGTTAGAGAAACTTCCTGTTCTCCAAAAAATCAAAGCACAGTGAAGTTCACTGGATGTGAATAAACCAAGGATTGCAACACAAAGCTGTGCTAATTGAGGCATAAAGCATATAGCTATATCAAACGATCAGGAACCCTATTCAGCAGAAAAGTAGCTATGGCTGGGAAACTTTCAAATGTTGTTTATCCTGGCTCTCTATTCCTTCCCTCTGCCCACCGCAACAAGCAATAAAGTTTTTAAAAAAAGTTTTTATGGCAAAAAGCCACTTGAGCAGAAAAACAAGTTCCTTAGTTTCTACCTTCTGTCCCATTGCCCTACTTTGCCGTTACTTTACCATCCTAATTTTATTCTTGTTTAGAAAGACTGTAAATGCCAATTATCTGAGCTTCACATTAGAATCACTCCCATGCAAGACTACCTGGACAGCGAAGAGATCAGGTAGATGTGCGCTATTTTCAAGACATCAGTTTAGGCGCAGGGTATCTGAAAAATAATAATGGCCTCCAATCCCAGGAAGACGACTGAACTGAACCTCTTCACAGCTTGGGTTTGGCAGAAGTTTCATCAGGAAGTTTCAACTATTCATGAGCACTGAGTTCCCCGGTGCAAACGGCAGCCCCAGCTGCCCACAGAGAACGCAAGAATTGCCCCCAGCTGCTAAAGACCACCAGCTACAGAGCCTCCAGTGCCAAGCATGGTTTTTCCACTATACCTCCTCAAACAAACAGGGTGTCATAACCCAAACAAAACCCAAGGAGCCTTCCACTATAATTCCACAAACATAAAATCCTTCCCCTGAGTAGTGGGAGGGGGAGACAGTATAAATTCCCTGCATGTACCACATTTGAATCACACTGTTTAAAGATCTGCATTATTTAGGTGAACTTACAGGAGGGAAAAAGAAAGGTATCACTTGAGCAAAAAAACAGCCAAGCTGTATGGGTTTTTTAAATGAATTAGTAGAGGTAAAAGAGGGGAAGTATTACACTGATAGCCAACTGTTTTCTAAAGAAGAAAATCTGGATGTGTTGTGATGTCTTCTTTAGCACCCTGTTCAAAGTCAACGGATTTACTGTGGGGATTGATGACTCTTCATTTGCCTCTGTTTTCCTAAGAATACTGTGAAAGAAAGAGATAATTAACTCCACAGGGCTGACCTCCTACACCATTTTGAAAAATAACTGGAATTTCCTCTCCTCTGCTGAGCCTGAAAGGTTATAAAAAGCAAAACACCACGCAAACAGTAAAACATCTCATGGCTGGGAAAGATCTAAATCCATCCCAGCCATGGTCATGTTCTTCCCCACCACCAGAAATTTTGCCAGAATGGAAGGAACTGTGCCCAAACCCAGGGATGCAGGCTAATCCTCGGGTAGGCTCCCTGGACAATCACAAATGCCATGGTCATCCAAGATTACAACATCAGCTCTGCTTGGCTGAAATTCTCTTCTCTGAAGGCCGCCAGCAACAAGGGCTATTGGATCAATAAAAGCCAAAAGTAACCCTGTCTTGAAAATCAGTGCCTGGGCTTCCCATCTGTCTTCTGAACGCAGGGAGACTGTATCTGCAGGGAACCAGGAGCTCTGTAAAGCCAAGATAAGGTAACAGCAGGATTTTTTTTTTTAAACTGAATTATGGTATAACTCTGTAAAGGAGACATCCCCTGCCTGGAATTTCAGTGCAGTTAGGTCAGAAGAAAAATGCGCTTTGTACCTAGACACACAGCAAAGCGGAAAGGAGGGTCACAGAGGAGTTGTGCTTCAAAAAAGACACTACACCTGAAAAAATGATGTACAAGTTGGATTATTACCCATACCACATGAATTTTACAGCACGTGTTATCCATTTTAATGAAGTGTGATGTCTACAGAAAGTCGCTAACGTACCAGTGATCATGAACCTTGCAGAACATATGCACAATCGGTATCATCCTGTAATATATATTATTACGATTGCATAAATAGCCTCAATGGAGTATGAGGAATTGAAAAGAGTCCCATCAACAGGGGTGGCTAGTCAGAAGGCTGATGAAGGATAAAAGGAGAATATGCCCTTGGAGCACAACATTTCTGATCTCAGGAGGCCAAATCAACTGTATTTATCTATGTCACACTCCCTGGCAGGCTGACATCAAAATGACCCTTTAAATATCACAAAATAGGACATGATTGGCATTTGTATGTGCATCTGAAACCATGGCTCCAAAGGAATACAGGGCATTGGGAAGTGGAAATCACTCAGAAGTGAGCTAGCCACCTGGGAGGAAGGCTGACTATGAATTCAGGATCTTCTGCTCTCACAGCATGACAGTGCAAAAGAAATTCTTCATGGGACACTTGAAACAGCATGAGTCACGTTGTTAAGTATAGACCAGAACTGTATTTATCATTGTTTTATTTATAACCTTTCACTTTCAATCTTGCACTTGGATGTCCGCCCTCAAGCCTTGCTTAACATAACTTTGCAGCATTTCACCACTCAGCCGTTCTGGTGCAATGGAGAGGCAAGACGAAAGGTAAAGCCAACAAGTTCTAAGCAGAACACGAACACACAGGAGGGTGCGCAGAGGGTCTTGAGACATGTGCATCTTCTCTGACAGGGTCATGGTAGCCCAGAGCTGGCAAGTATTTCCCTCCACTACTCAAAGTGTCACCAGGGCATGGGTGGGAAGGGAGGACTCTACCAGCAGGGAAAGGACTAGTTCCTGCAAGAAACAGGTGGCAAAGCAATACGCCAGGGTTCTGGGTGAATCCTGAATTTTCCAGCAGGCTCTGATACTGTGTTTGACTGTTACATTGAAGGTAGAGGGTCATTTTTCACTGCTATGAGGAACATGCCCGCTTACCAAAGTTACTCTCGAGTACTGGGTGAGATGGCTTGTGAAGCTTTACAGAAGACGTGACTAAGTGTATCAGTGGGTGTAAGAAGGAGTTGCTAGTTGACTGTTAGAAAGAAGAAATTACTGTGGTTTTGGTACAAGGTCTAAATAACATTTATTCAGTACCAATCACGGAGCTAAAAATAATTTAAAATCACCCACCATTCTCTCTTTTTAAAACTCAAAGAAGTGATCCTTAGTGATCCTTTTTTTGTTGTTTTTTTTTGGCATGCTCCTAATAGTTCATCGAAGACTGGAAGCAAACATCCACTCCTCAGCAAGGGCTAACAGAAAAAAACAATCAGGTTCCCTGACAGCGCTGACAACTGAAATAACAGGAGTCACTGCCCAAAACAAAGCCAAAGTAGGTTTTACTCTACCATTAATTTCTGCTCAGAATACGTACACACTACGTAAATTTGAACACTGGCCAACCTGCTGGCTAAAAAAAAGGTTACTTCTGACGTTAGTAGGAGAATCCCAGGATTCCCCAGATAACCAGGATAAATCATCAGTGGTCCAACTTCATAGACGGATAACTGGATATGATCTTGTAGATCTGAATCAGTGAAAAAGGGCCAAACATACAGTGAGACAACTTTGAACCTTTCTTCTAGTGCGGTGCCACACCAAAGAGGAAGCAGCCAGTAGAATAAGGAGCAGGAAATCTCATCCTCTCGAGCCTCATAAATACAACTCTTGACCTAATACAAATATTAAAAAGGGGGATTATAATCTGGCTCACTGTGACACCTTTAAGCAATCAGAATGAAAAGCAATCCTGATTTGTAAAACCAGAAAACTAGTTATGCTTTAAAATTCTGACACTATGGGAAAAAAAGGCTGTAACAGGAGGCAGTATCACAAGCACAAGATGGACCAAGACAACAACTCACAAATCTATAGGAATAGTTCAATTCCATCACTTAATATGAGGAACAAAGCTCCAGGATACAAAAATCAGTCCAACAGTTATGGACAGACTTGAGAAGTTCCACTTCCAGACTCTGAATTTGGCTTCTGGATTTGTAATTGCTGGAAGTTCCCAGGACCACTGTCATGGGCAGAATGTGTAAAACTCACCAGGCTAAAAATCCCCCCAAACCCTGGGGAGCTGGGAAGCCAAAACTGCACCACTTTTGTAAATCTCAAATGCAGACAGTGATGGCAGAACATCCAGCCATCCCTGAATGATGAAAATCATTTTTAATACTGACCTGTTGGGAGTCACAACAAAGAAAACGGAGTAGAAAAAGGGAACCACAACAGTCAGGAGCAGAGACCAAAATGGTGATACTGTCATCTGTAGCTTAGAACAAGTAGCACGGTACATACTACATTTAGACTCCCTGAATTTCTAGGTACAAATAATGCCACGATTATTCCTCATTTATGACTATTGACATTTTGTATGCCTTTTATTCTAAAGCCAGCACAAGCCTCAGCTCAGGCAAAATTGACGGTTACTCCTCCTAAAATAAGAGATGGGCTAGAGCCACTCCTGCCTGCCACAGAAAAGTGGGGAATTGCAAGGGAGACGTCTGGAGGATCCACGTTGCTGATCTTGCTGCCTCCAGGGAGCTGCGCGAGCAGAGAGAGAAAGCCCAGCTGCTGGCCTGGGCATGCTACCAAGAGTTTCCACTCCTGCTCTGGGGGCAGCAGCAGATTCAGTCAACCTGTTTTTCCCAGTCCTAATATGGACAAAATTGGGGGGTGGGATGGGGTAAAGGGACACACACTTTGTCTTCCCAGCAGCCTGCTGCCTTAGGCAATTTGGACTTTGCCTGTGCCTACAGCCAGTCCAGTCTGCTGCTGGAAGCTGGGGGCTTGATTCACTTTGCATCGCCTGCCTTCTCGGAAGATTCAGCAAAGACCATCTTCATCAGCGTTGTCTTATAAGTCTTCTGAGAGTCAGGACTTCTTAGACACAGAAAGTCTGCCTGGTGTCAATCTTAATTCCACGTCCAGAGACATCCGGACAATCTCATTCTCAAAAAAGCAAACAATTTGCCTAAAATGATCACGAGTTTTTTAATAAGCCGTCCATATGCTGCTCTTCACATCTCTTACGAAAGAGCGTGAATACAGTGAAATTCTGATGTAAAAGGCTGCGAGGAGATCTTTTAAGATGCTGATGCAGCAGGAGAGTTATCAGTGTACCAGTGTAGAGTGTTTGATTGATGTTTGATCAAGAAACTACTGAAGAGCTACAGAGCAAATAATAGATTTAAAAACAGCAATGGCCCTGGAGCCTGTATTGGTGGGTGCTTGAAGTACAGCAGCATCAGAACCCACTTTGCATTGATAGTGGCAGTTGACAATTAAATTTCAATAAATATTAGGGCTTCAAGCAAGAGTTATGAAAGCCCAATGCAGGTATGTTTCTTACAGCTTTTCTGACAGATGATACCAAGGTTAGCCAAGTCCACTTGTGTAGCTAGCAACGACAGGAAAAAAAATGCAGAGCAATAATTTTTTTCAACATAACATCATATGTTGCCCATAACGACTTTTTATATCCAACTTCATAGCCTACCTCATTCCATTCTTTTTTTAAAAATGTCAGAAACTTTACAGAGAGGAAGGATACTTCAGTGATGCTCACCAAGTTCAATACCCTGCTACACCCACAGATGAGTGGGATGAGAATAGATAACTGTTCCTAAACGTATCCATACTTTGTGACTCTTCCTACTCTTCTGAGCTTTTCCTTTACTGTCTTTGTACCATGTTGCTCCTCTCTGTATAGGGCTGAGGGACAGCCCTGCACCTTCTACACAGCAAGTATTCACTGAGGAGGAAGCAGGGAAATGAGGGCTTTTGCGGGGGCGGGGGGGGGGTATTTGTAGGCCTTTAGCTATGTATAAAACACTATAATGAAAGAGAATATCTGAGAGAATTGATAAGACCATTTCCATAAACACACACATCAACGGAGGGACATTTTCTGATAAATCAACCCCAAAATCTTCTGCCCCATCAAATTTCACTCATATGCATGTAACTGTTGGTGAAAAAAACAGTTGATATTAACAGGTATATTAACGATATTAATCAAAACCTTTCGAGTGATCTGATGAACCAACTGCAGGCCTACTTTTGTTAACCTTCCCTCCTCACTTGCTCTACTTCCACCTTTTTTGCCTCTGTGATTCAAAAGAGATAATGAGCACTTCGGAGTAGGGATGGTGTCTCCCTGAAATAAGCATTTCTACAGCGCCCAGTGCAAAGGAGCTGCTACCCTTGCAGAGGGCCCAAGGTAGCTTCAGCTCTAACCACAGGAGGCTTCACAGCCTCAGTCCTGTGGGGCACTCACATAATCTGGTACCAGATGTTGCTGCCCCAGGCTGCACTGCTCAGCCACTGCCAGAACCTAGCCCTGGGATCTTTGCCTCTTTTTATATGTGTGTGTGTACATATATGTATGCATGTATGTATGTGTATTTATATAGGTGTGTGTATGTATACAAACAGACAACAAATATTGATATTATATATTATATATGTATGTACATACATACCTATAGGCTCATGCACGCACACACACACATGTATTCATGTGTATATATATGAAATGTGGACCTATTTCAGCTTTCCTCACTTTTTAGGGTGGTGAATATGCATACACATCTATCTATCTGTAACTAAAACTATATCTATACTCAGGTATAATTCTGAGAAAATTCCTAGGACTCATCCCATTGCTTTGTGGCACAAGCTGCACTGAAACTTTTAATGTTTTGCAGGTGATTATTTTGGTATGACTGCTATTTCATTTGTTTATGCAAGGTTTCCAAACCTGTGTTTTCTCCTACCAGTCTCTCTTACCCGTGCATGCTCACACCAACCCCTCCTTTCTCTCTCTATTTTTGCAAATGGATTCCCTCTAATTTTTTTTCTGCTTTTGAATTTTATGAACATTCCTCTCATGTTTTATTGCCATTTTTGAGGGGATACAATGGACTGGGAAAGCAATTCAGAAAAAGAACAACAATTATTTTATCATTTTAAATATATACCTAAGGTCAGATCATTCTTTTGTGGGAGGCAGGGAACATGGAAAGAAAAACTCACCGAAGTTCTCCATTTTTTCCAGACCATTTCAATACATAGCACAGTAAAGGAGATTACTAGAAGTTCTTCTGGAAGTGGAAATTATTCCCCAACTGGGAAAATAGAAAAGAATATCAACTCTGGCAAGTTAAATTTAATAAGGCAGGCCAAAAAAGATTTTGAAGAGCAATTTGCTAAAGGCATAAAATGAATAATAAAATGTTTTTAAGCACATCAGAAACAGGAAGTCTGCCAGCAAGTCTGTAGGGCTGATAAGTAATTGGGGTATAAAAGGAGAGCGCAAATAAGACTCTACACCAGCAAAGTAAAAAGAATTCTTTACATAGGTGCTCACTACAGAGGAGCTTAGAGAGGGACCCCCACCAAAACCTTTCCTTACAGGCAACAACCCCCTTACAACTGGTTAAGCAATGGGAAACACGTACTAGAAATAAATGGTCGCAATGAAGAGAGGTTTCCAGTGAATCTGTGCAAGGAGATGCATTGTCCAGCACCGTCACAAGTGATTTGGACAAGGCTGAATAATGAGGGAACAGTTGATCGTACTAAATTATTTAGGGTAGTAAAACTGAAAGCTGACTGAAAAATTGCAGAAAGATCTCAGGGGGGGAAGCATCCTATCTATACATACACAGTAATGATTTTCAAATTAACTATTACCACACAGAAATACAGCTACCACAACTGGAGAGACCATGTAGAGTTCTATGAAAATGTCAGCCTAAAGCAAATGCAGTATTATGAATTATTAGGAAAGTGAAATGGAAGAGAACAATCCCAATATCACCAAGAGAATACTCCTTCTCTCTACCCCAAAGGGCTTAGCTGAAGTAGAAAACCTTTAGACGAGGACAGTAAGTGAGGTAATTGAAGGGAAGGGAAAGGACAGCATCTGTGTGAGGAACAGTAAGTAGGCTGGCATAACTCCATCTAGAAAAGATGGCTGAGAAAAACACGAAAAAAAATCTGTAACATCATGTGCCTTACTGAGAAGGGTATGCCTGGGAAAGACTCTTCACTCCTGCTACTAATACAAGAAAGAAAGAGCTGCAAATGAAATGTTTGGGGTGTCACATTTAAAACAAAAAAAAGGAATATACTTTTCTACTGAATGAATAATTAAGTTGTGGAGTAAACTGTTGGAGGACACTGCAGGTCTTAAAAGCCTGAATAAATTCAAAAAGCAGTGAAACAAATTCATGGGAAAAAAAAAAAGTCCACTAAAATTTATTAGAAACAAAGGTGTAATTTCTAACCAAGTCCCTAAACTTCAGACCAGGAAAACCTGGGAAAAGCTACTGGAAAAAGTATCCTCCTAAGGTTGGTGTCTTATACTCTTTAAACATCTGCTACTGGCTGCATTCAGAGACAATATGCTAGGCCTACGGGCTGGGTCCCAAATGGCCATTTTTCTGTTCTTATAGCAGGGAGAGATGTGCTCTGAGTAGAAGACTGGCATGGTTCAGCACTGAGGTGTGGGTTTTACGGCCATTAACAGTCAATGTCAGAACAGCAGCGGAAGCCCAGGAGGTTTCTGATCTTCTACTCGAAGGTCTACAACTCCCGTGTTGTCACCAACGCTGTAAATTTATTTTACTCAGTAGAGTATGTTTTCCCCAGAGGAGTTTGGGGACTGTAATGGGGGGTAAAATTCTGCCCTCTTGTGAAAATTCCTTCTGCTCACAGATCCACAGAACGCTGGAGTCCTACATTTTTAGGTAGCTTTTGCTATAAAGCTTGTGAAAGATTTTTAAAGAGAAATCATTGCCCATATTCTGGAATGCAGAATCCCAACTACTTCCGGAATATTTTCTTCCCTTCATTTCCCCATCCTTTATGGCATACTGGATTTATACTCTAAGACAAAAAAAAAAATCTGTGAAATTTGAGAAACCTAGTGAAGAAAGCAGTTCATATTTTAAGCATAAGAAATAAACAAGACTAAAATTATTAGAATATATTAAAGTTGGATTAACTTCGTCCAGGATAGTAAGTCACCTAAACTGACCTATTTTTACCTTTTATTCATATACAAAGTCTGCCGAATTCTTCATGTGAAGGGATTAAACATGCTTAACTGCTGGTTTTGTTCTACTTAATAAACAAACACAATCCATCCTGACAGCCTGGTATACATGATCACTCCTACAGTATTTCTCAGCAGCAGTGACTTACTCTTTGGTAATAATAATGATCTACATTTTTATTGCTCTTCTCCTTCAAAATACAAACTGCCTCAGGAATATTGTTTAAGTCCTTAGAACAGCCACTTAAGTAAGTAAAAGCAAATTCTGTTAGAATTACTAGGTTGGGAGGGATCTTCGGAGCTTATCTGGTCCCATCCCCCTCAAAGTAAGACTGACTTTAAAGTTCGAAACTAGCTCAGGTTGCTGAGGCACTTGCCTAGTTTTTAGTATCTCCAAGGATGGAGATTCCACAGACTCTCCAGGTTCCTGTACCAGCGTGACCACCCTCATGGTGGGAGAGCTTTTTCTAATATCGAACTGGAATTTCCCATGTTGCAACTTGTGCCTGTTGCCTCTCAGCCTATTACTGTGCACTGCCAAGAAGAGTCTGGCTCCATCTTCTCTGTACGTTGTTAGTAGGAAGTTAAAAATAGTTATTAGATTTCTATCAGCATCTCCTTGCATTTCCTGCGCTGCAGCTACCTGCTCATCCTGGTGGCCCTCTGTGGGAGTTACTCTAGTATATTCTTGTCTGTCTCATACTAGGAGCCCAAAACAGGTCACAGTCCTCCAGGCTGGTCTCACAAGTGCCAAGCAGAGGGGAAGAAACCCTTTCCTCAACCTGCTGGCTACGCTCTTGCTCATACAGCCCAGGATGCTGCTGACCTTCTTTGCTGCAAGGGCGCACTGCTGACTCATGTTCAAGTTATCATCCACTGGGAGCCCCAGCTTGTTTTCTGCAAAGCTGCTTTGTAGCCAGTTGGTGCCTAGCTGTCCTGCTCTTCTGGATTAGTACCATCCATGAACTTGCTGAGAGTGCATTTCATCCCGTTGTCTAGGTTGTTAATGAAGACATTAAGGAGTACTGGCCCCAGTATTGACTCCCAAGAGACTCCACTTGTAATCATCTATCAGTTGGACTTTATGCTGCTGATCACAAGTCTTGGAACCTGATAATACAGCCAGTGGCCCACTCACGTTACAGGTACTTCTCAAGTCCATGTCTCACTGATTTGGCTTAAAACACGGATACCATGTTACAGGCCTTGTGCAAGTCACAGTAAACAGCTACTGCTCTTCCTTCATCCACCATACCAGTTATCTCCTCAGAGTAAGCTTTCAGGTTGGTCAGGCACAATTTGTCCTTGGTGAATCCATGCTGGCTGTTCCCAATTGCCTTCTTGGCCTCCATGTGCCTGGATGCAGTTTCCAGGAGTTTCTCCATAATCTTCCCGGGGAGTAAAGGGAGGTTTATTGGCAGATAGTTCCCCAGATCTGCCTTCTTGCCATCCTGAAGATGGGTGTGATGCTTGCTTTTTTGCAGTTATCAGTAACCTCTCCTGATCCCCAGGACCAAAAGGGCTCTCTTTGAAGAAGATACAGAGTGGCCATTGCAATGACCTCAGCCAGCTCCCTCCACATCTTTGGATGCATCCCCTCTTGTCCCATGGAATTGGATATGTCCAGCTTGCTTATGTAGTCACTATCTCAATCTTCCTCTACTACGGAAAACACTACACTCTCCCAGACTCTGCCATGAGGCACCTAAAAGACCTCAGAACAGACCTTGCCAGTAAAGACAAAATCAAAGGAGTTGAGCACCCCAGCCTTTTCTGTGTCCTTTGTCACCAAGTCCACTGCCTCATTCAGCAGCAGGCCCACATTTGCCTCAGGCTTCCTTTTGTTGCCAAGATACCTGTAGAAGCTCTTCTTGTTGCCCCTCATCTCTCTCATCAGTTTCAAGTCCAGCTGAAGCTTTGCTTCCCTGGTATCGTCCAAGCAGGCCAGGAGAACGAAGTTCTGCTCTGCTCCCCAGCGGACCCCCTCCTCCTCTGTCCTCCCCTTTGGCGCCGGAGCCCAGGCGGGAGCTCCCTGCCCGTCCCGCTGCCTTTCTGCTGTGTGTGTGCGACTGGCAGCATGGCGGGCTGGGCCACTCCTGTGCCCTGGGGAGGCCCTCCTCAGAGCAGCCTTCTCTCTGGGCCCCATCTCCTTCAGGGCAGTCTTCCATGGGAACCTGCCAAACAGCTCCCCAAATGAGCTCTTGTATCCTCTGTTTGCATTTGCTCTTATGGTTCTGAAAACTTCCTATTTTTGCTTCAAGCTTTTGTTAATTTCAGACAAAAGATCTGAAAAGAAAGGAAGCTTTTTATGCTTTTTAAAAGAAGAGAGAATTAAAATTACACTTGTTTCTTCAAAGTCAGTTCAGAGGCATTGGAGCCTTTATAAGGAGACATGGCCAATAAATTGTGTTCACTGACCAAGCTGAAATAAATAGTAACAGAGTAACAATGCTTAATGAGTAAGAATTGTAAATAAGGCAACTTGTTTATCATTTTAGATTTTACTTTTTAAGTAATGCTCCATGGCTACGTCTGAAAAAAAGACTGGAAAATAAAGGCAAGAGAAATTACCAACAGCCACCCCCCCCCCCCATCACACAAGTTTTGCTTGCTGCTTTTCAACACCTGTTTCCCTTTGCCGCAGACCTAGTCTCACCTCCTTTGCAACTCACAGCATTGCCAAATTCAAACATTTGATAATCATGGTTTTTAGCCCCCAAACCATGAGACCAATTATAGCTTCTTTCATTTTATTCACCAAAGAGTGGGTTTTTTACTCCCACCTGTAATGCAAAGAGAAGCTGAACGAACATTTGACAGGTAAAAATATAAATGATGAAACCCCAAATAAAAAAGCTATCGGAATTAAATTCCCATATGTTTGTGAAAGTCTGGACAAGTTCCAGAAACTGACAGCATTTTGCTTTCTCTTTGACATGTATAGTATGCACAAAAAGCCTCTGTTAAAATGCCATGTAATTAACTTAGGGTATGAAGGCTAAAATGGTGAAAAGCACTACAAAGATAATTTGTCATCATGATTTTCATTAAAAAAAAACAGTATTAGAGGAATTAATTTTAGCAGTGCTCTGCCCTGATTACTGCTTGTCAGATAGTATTTGGGGACCCAACAGGATATTTGAATGGGGACTATTTGCAGAATCTCATCCTACATCTGCCATGCAAAGATAAGTGGTTTATCTACATTGACTGCAATCCATCATCTATATTGCACTATTGCAAAAACTGAAGACTTTGCCCTGCTTTTCTTCTCCTAACACTACCATTTTCCAGTAAATATTACACTGATAACAGCTTTTTTTGACACACATTGTAGTCTCTGTCTTGGACAAGGAGAAAGGTTAATGCTCATTCAAAAACACAATGGCCATTAATTTGTTACATTTGTTTTTCAGACCTCCTAGATGTTCTCTGAATAGTGTTGTAATACATATACACACAGACCTTACTGGCCACAGAAATGAGAGAACCAACTGATTTCAGACTCTGAATTTCCCTACCACTTCTATAGCACTTGGGCTGCATTCTTATCCAGGCTTCACATTTTCATTTTTTCAAAATGTTCCCCTCATATGATAGACCACTTTGGAGTCTACAACACATTTTAAAGTAATGACAAAATACTAATCCACTAAGATATTAAAGTGGCACTTGAGAATTATTGGCAGTATTACTTTAAATTATCTGTTAGCCTACTGGTGCCTCTCTTAGTATCCTGTGTTTCCACACATAACTGATTATTAAAATTATTTGAATTAATCTGTAACTGTACTTTCCTTCATGTTACCTCTCTTGCATGAGGAGCAAAGGATACAATATACATGGCTCAGAGTATGGAAGCCTGTAATGCAATATATGATCAGTATTTTGGTCTCTATAACATTTTTCCTCTGAGTTATCTAAAAGTATTTTTTATAAACAATCTTAGCTTATATCTAAGACTGGTTTTGGAAAAACAGAATTGCCAGACTGAAAAAGACTGCATTACTGAGATGTCTTGGGTTACTTCATGGCCAAAGCATGGCGGGAGTTCAATACCGGATCTGCACACCAGAACAGTTTTGAACAGACATTACGTCCAATGGGAACGGTAGGGGAGACCAGATGGAGAAGTCCGATTCACCTCTATAGCATACGCAAGCTATGGAACATTACGGAGAAACAAAAAGCTGCAATATTGCACAGTGTCTTATAAAATCATTTTAACTGGACACAGAGGTAATTGGATGTTGCCTTGAGTTAATTTACTTCTCAGCAGGAATTTATGATTTATTCTCTGCCCAAATTTGGCTGAATAACACCCATGCTGCACCCAGCTGCCTGTAAGACGTAGGCAAAGCACTTTGTATGACTTAAAAATTATTAGGGGATCAATATCAGCCTAACTCTATGAGTTGAGATGTGGATAAAACCACTGCGCTAATATTTCAATTCTCCCTCTTTGAGAGGGGGGAAAGAAAGTGGTGGGGTATCCTGATAGGCTAAGCAACATTTTAAACAAAAAGGCAGCATTCTCTCGCATCGTTGCCTAAACATTGTGTTAGTTCACCGATTTTCTATTAATTCACAGCTTCCCTAAGAGTTCTCCCAACCTGCTAAGGGTAAGGGGTTCAAACCTGCTTTGCTTGCATCATCTGCCTCAACCACATTAGGAGATGACACCTACCTTCACCTGGCTGTAATGGAACGCTTATAGCACTGTGGTTAAGAAGATGGTTCGGTTGCCTTACTGAGACAGCTGGAGTTGTAAAACAAATTATGCTGGGTCAAACTTTGTAAAGAATATTCTTCCTTCTTCTCTCCTAGTGCTGGATTTGCCTTTTAAATTATGAAAGCCACTGATCAGAACTTGTTCTGCTGGGCAAGGCCTAGGGCTTCTAAATACACTGATATCACAGACAGGAAAGTATTTCTTTTCTGCCACAATAGAGCCATAGAGTGGAATCTAAAATAAAAAGTAGAAAATATCAAGACAGAACATAAGATTGCTCTCTCTGATTTTTTTTTTTTTTTGCTTAGATGTAAAACCCTTTAAATAGGCCAATATGTAGGCAACCTCTTTTTTAACTAGAATTATGGCAATTGCATCCACTCCACATGGAAACACACTGAGTAGCAACGGCTGTTTATTTCAATTCACTTTTTTTTCAAATCAATAAGTATTACTCCCAGATATTGATTATAATCCATATCTTTAAAAATATCAACAATTACTGCTAAAAGATTGAGTAGTTGCTTATAATGGAAAACATGCACTCAAGGAGAGGGGAATAAGTCAAAATTATATGCATTCTGCAATACAGAAAATCTATCAGTACACACAAAATAACAAGCTACTTTGTGTGTTTCCAGTCAGAGTACCATGACAGTCTGTGACTGATTAACTAGCACACAAATAGAGCTGTGAGCTTGACACGCTAAAGAGCCACCATCAATATTCCTAGATTTACTGTGTCTTGCATAAATGAACTAGTCTGAGAGGAAGGTGGGGGCATAATGTTTACTTACATCTGGATACTATCATTTATTTATGAACTATAAGCCACAGTCACATGGACTATACACGGACACTAATTTCCCTGACTAGTGTTTTCTGCCTGGTTGGCTCTAAAACTTTAGGTGACACCCAACACAGGAGCTTACATGGAAATTAGGCCAGCTGAATAGGACCTCTTCTTCCTCCCATTCTCTCAGCCACTCCACAAGGCCAAGCACCCGGATACGTTACAAGGATAATGCAGCAGTCAAGCATGCCCAGAAGTATTTAATGCATGAAAAACTGTGAGGACTTCCTCCAAATTCTTCTCCCTCTTTACAACAGGTCCCCATTAGTTCTCCATGGAAGGCTACACCATGGATACAGAGACATAAATTGCTGAGATTACCTTAATCTGCCTTTCTATCAATCACCTTTCTACATGGAGGCTGCTGATACCAGCCAAAGAAAAATCTTTGAAATCCCATCCTTGAAAAGCACCCAGAGAAGGACCTTCACAGCAAACTTCTCTCTTCAAACAAGTATGTCTTAGTAGACTCTGTATTGTAAAAAATCTGAAATGATTTCTGTTCACTGTGTAAAACTAGTGTGACAAAATGTTTAAGTCTCTGGTGATTAATGAAAGAACACCAGTTTATTAGTGCAATGCTGCCTCTGTAGAAGCCAACTGAAATCAAAGTGACACTTTCCGCTGGCTTCAGGGGTAACTGGTCATGTTCCACAACCATGAAATGTGGCTTAGGTGCACCTGGATACAACTCTGCTCTTGTTACCTCTATTCCAAGAGTCTTCTCAGTACCTGTAGTAACCTCATTTGTGCAACAGGGAGGCTTTGTTGCCTCTATGGAAACCTGGGGGCAGCTCAAGGGATTTTCTTCCAGTAATCAGTGCAATTTTCAGGAATAACAGTGCATGGGCTAGAGGGACTGAGACAAGCCTTTCCATAAATCTTATAGTGATCAGGATAGAAAAGTAATATAGCAATGGTCTGCCCTTTCACATCAGAAATGTGAGGAACCCGCAAAATTGTGCAGTTTACACTGATATCACTTATGGCCCACAGTATTTTTTTTCTTTACAGAAAAATCAATAAATGTCAAAAAATTATAATATGAATAAACTTTCCCAACACAGCATGTAATTAAATTGTGCTTTAGACATAAGGCTAAAGAAAGCCATGTTTCACCCATGTTTTAGGGTTACTAAAAAGCAGGGTTTTCTAGAATTAGCCACTATCACATTATCCACTATCACCAAGGCATAACCTGAAATTTTATTTTTCTGTCTCCTAGATACTTTTTCTGTTATTCTTTTCAATTTTATATCATTTGGTTATTACCACGTGTGCCATTTTCTCTGAACAAAAATCTCTGTTCCAAAATCTCTCGTTTGGTTTACAACACCAATCCAATAAATACTCATATACTTTTCTTAATGGGAAACATTAGGGTTTTTTTAATATGTACCAATGCTTCTGGACCACCACAGGACTAATTGTGAAGGTGTTCAGAACTTGTTTGAACCTGAGCTACTCCGGCTGGGTCCTACTTCTTTACTCTAGGCAAAAGTTTCAGAGGAAATATGGACATTACTCAAATAATTAGGAAAAGTGCAAATAAATAATAAAGATAGTATATTTACACCACTTACTACACATACGTGTGTATATGTATACATGCATACACTACACATATAAATGACATAGACACTATATGTGTACTCTACATGTACACATATCATTTTATTAGGATTAAATTTATGATTAATTTAACTGATCACGGTAACTTTTTCAACTCGTATGTGAGGTATCTCCATTCTGTTAATACCTGATAATGAACTATTTCTTCTCACAAGAAGAAGGGGTAGATAATTTAGAATCCTTATTTCACTTGGCACTGCTCATCTGGAGTGAAAAAGTAAATCCTCAAGGTCTGTACATATATCTGGTATAGCAATTATGAGAATGAAAAGAAGAGTGGTTTGCTCTAAGTTTCAGAGTCAATTTGGGCCGATAACATCTGAAATCAGGAAAGCAGCGTTGACATACAAAGCCAGTGTACAGCAATGAGTAAAGATCACCCTGTATCTGACTTTTTATGCTGCCTACTGAAGGCAATACCCGTTGTTTGGATCCTGAGAATGATGCAGTCCTCCTCCTTCGCGAATGCAAAGCTGAACACATCACCGCCCCCTGACTTGGAAGGGAGACAAAGGCAAGGGATTGATCTGCAAAAGGAGGAGGGAAAACTACTTGCTGAGATGATACAGAAATGCACACCCCCGTTGCCTGACACAGGAAAGAAGAAAGGGTGTTGAATGCACATCCACATCCATGCTTCTCCTCGCAGCCCTACCCACAGGCAAGGGAAAGCAACCATCTCCAGAGAAGCAGGAAGGAAAGGGACGGAAAA
This sequence comes from Dromaius novaehollandiae, assembly GCF_036370855.1. Classification (NCBI taxonomy): domain Eukaryota; kingdom Metazoa; phylum Chordata; class Aves; order Casuariiformes; family Dromaiidae; genus Dromaius; species Dromaius novaehollandiae. Next base: position 70,029,756 of record NC_088099.1, on the reverse strand, counting down.
TAAAACATGACCCGCCAAGGCATTCCCATGGAATAAAAACTGAGCTACTGAAAATGCAAAACGCAAGGCAGATTTTTAAAGGAGTTCAGCATCAAGAATAAGAGTAGAGATCAGTAGTAGGCAGCACTGGATCCTGTACACCTTGGACTTTGTTGTGGAAACTTGAATTTAGCATTACAAAATCAAGCCCCAAATCATGAGGCTGTTGGAAGAGGCTGTCAAAACACGGGCTATGACCTCTTTCGAAAAATCTCGTTAGGTCAGAAATGGGGCTTGCTGAGTGCAAAGCTATTTCTGAAAGGTGGGGTCACTAGAAGTTAGGCAGTTTTGAAAAACTGATTCATATAGTGGGAACTAAGCAACCGGACCTTGCTTGTTCAGCTACCCAAATACCATTTATGCTTATAGCTGCTCTTTCTTCAGGCTGACAAGTACTGTTGCCGTTATATCACATGATGTGTGTGAGACGACAACAGCCAACGTGACTGAAATCCCATAAAACTCAGTTTCTTCCCACACTCTGGACTTGCCTGAAGTGAAAAGTGGGTATACGCAGAAGTGGTACTCTGGAAAGCTCTTAGGGAGGAGAGGGCAAAATAAGGTTTCCTCATCTATTTTCTCTGTGTTGAAGAACAAGCATCATTAGATAACAGCTGTACAAAAACATACAGACTTTTAAAAAGGATGGTCTCATTTCTGCTCCAAAATGCTCTCTGGGTGTAGTTTTAATTGTTTGTTTTGTATCCAACCGAGTTCTCCCATGGTAATGGTGCCATTTTGGCACTGAGACAGCCTAAACTGCAATTTCTACTGTATGACTGGTGACAATATGAAGCACAAGAGCCCTTAAAAAGTCTTTCGGCATTGCTTGCATTTAGTATTTCCATACTGCCATCCACAGAGGAAGAGCTGATTTGAAATGGCACTTTAATTGCAAGCTTTGGCATCCAAATCAACAACCTTATTCTAGCAGGTACTCTCACATTGAGGTACTCCTCCATGAGCAAAAGTAGTAGAGAGTAAGTTAATTTAATGAACACTTCCCCCAAAACACCATGTAGTTAAGGAAAAGGTGAGGCACTCTTCTGTCTGGCCAACAGAACTCCTGAGCTCCCAGAATTAGTAGGAGATAGAAGAGGAAAAAGAAAGCAGTTTTTAAAGCTTAGTGAGGGTGCTGATGGACTACTTCACACTACACCCTAATAGAGTGTCTCAGCCTTTGTACTGGACCCTTGAGAACCTCCATGCGTGTTTGGTGTCTCTCATACTCCGTATTTATGAAATTCACCAAAATCTCTCGGACAATTCTGAGGGAACTTTCCTAGTTGATGTCCATATCTATTTTGTGAGCGTGCAGGTTGCATGGAGAGCCAGAGATGTTCTATTTTACTGTGTTCATGATTCACAGCACAAGAGGTTTGGGCCAGATGCCCATGTTATCCCACAATACCCTATGAAGCACTTCACAGCACACACCTTACTGTAGATTCATGGGTTACAATTATGGAATTCACCCCTGAGCGCTGCAAGTCCTAAACTGGGTTACTGCAGTGCTGACCTGAACTTTGCTACACAGGTAGGACTGAGCAGTATGGGCACTCACTCTCTGGCTCAGCTAACCTGGATCCCTGTAAGTAGAGAACAGGTCCATAATCCTGTATAGTGAAGACACTCAGTGGGGAGCTCCACCTGATGACAAACAGAGCTGAGAGGAGGCTTTCTATGGAGCAGCTAGCACATGTGTGCTGAGCCACTGGTGGGCATGGCACAGTAAAGCCAGCATCATCTCCTGTCATGGTCTGTATTAGCAGCTGTGCTGGAACTCTCTGCTCCAGTAACACTTGCTAAATATCCCAGTTCAAAATATATTTAAGCGACCACTACAGAAAGGTACAGAAGCTGTTTTTAGATCTGTATTTCAGAGATGCACTCCTATAACATTAATCTAGGGTAGGTTTTTCAACAGTATATCTTGATATTTCATAGTGCCGTTTGACCACCTTCCATAAGAAAAGTAACAGTAACATACAGAAAGAAGTGGATTTCCCAAAGCTACCATGGTCGCGTGGGAAAGAAAACACAGAATTCAGACGCAGAATAACTGCTCGATCCGTTTCCTGGCCTAAATTGCAACTCTCCTCACATCTAATATCCTGGATGCAGAAGACAGCTGAGGGACAGAAATGATGATCGTAAAATCAAATACTGAAATGACTATTAAATTCCTGTTCTCAGACAAGAAATTGTGATGTTGGTTATTACTGGCCTTTCATGCTTCAGCGAATGTCTTTAAAATATCTCCTGTGACTTGAGTGATGTACTTTTGAAGTAGTTTCTTAATTCAGAATACTTCCATTCTCAGTGTACTACAGACTTCCCTTCAGAGTTCCTTTGTTTTATATTAACAAGTTTTCTTTCTTAATGTTTTATTCGCTCCTGTGGTTGAGGTTTAGCAATGCTACTCTAAATGCAAGGGCACAAGGTTCCATATATATTTTCTCTCAGTGATTTTATTCAAACTCCCTTAATTTGGGAGAAATGCAAACAGTGGGATTTATAAATCCTCATAAGCAACTTCCAACGTGAGAAACTACATTTCTTCCTCTACTTCTTTTGTTAATTCCACTAATAATGGTTATTGTCATCTACCTGTAGATAATTTAAACGGTAATTTTATTGACAATACACTTTGCAGAAGAAAATTGATCTTCCTGTTTCCTTGCCACGATGACATTGCAGTCCTTTCACTGTAAGTGCACTGTAAGGCAGACGACCCACTTAGATATTGCAGCAACAGATATCTGATTCCAGAGGACAAAAAGAAAGGAATCAACCCTGTTTAACGTCTAGGCTCCCCCTGAGGTGTCCAGACCATATTATCTTCCACGTATACTCAGCTTGCCATCCGGAGTAATCATCAGGGATTTCCTAGCAAATTAGCCAACTGAACTCGCTGAGTTCCTTAGGCCTCTCCATAGGTGGGATTATGGAACATTATCTATCTACTGCCAAGTTAGGCTCTGTGAGCTGCTGAGATCCACACAGCACCTCCTCATCAACTGCTGTTTCTAATTGGTTGACTTAGAGGCTAGGCTCTACTCCAAAACAAACTTTTGTCTCCTGGAACAAAGGTTTGACACATCCTCACCGATCTCTGTTTACTTAAATAAATTAACAAATCAATTAACATGAAGTGAAAAAATAAAACAAAACACCCAAACCCTACCATAGGTCAGCTTTTAGTCTTTAGAAGGGGAAAAAAGGTGAATGCATGTTTGAATATCAGTGCAAACAAGGGAAATTTGCACATGAGGCTACATATTGTTGCATGCTTAGCATCACACCTGCATACAAGTCTGCTAGACCCAGACATGCTACAGCCACTTCTGCTGTCTTCTCCTAGGCACAAAGTGTTTAAGGCTCAGGGAATAGACAACATTCACTCTGCAAACAACATTACACCGCTTTGGCAATATTACTTCTCCCTGATGCTCCTCGCTCTGCCCATAGCTGCAACATGAACACTCTCTAAACTGCTTGAGGCAAAATCAGCCAGTTTATTTTAAGTGGTTTGAACTGGTCATCTGTGTTGGCTTGGCCAGTTTTGTGGGTTGCAGGCTAGGGAGCAATCTTGCCAGCCACTCCACTAGCGCAACCACAGGGGCAGCACTCAGAGCCAGGCTCTCAGAGCCAACCCTCAGCACAGAAATGGCACTTCTCTTACAAATATGCAGTACAGACTTTAAACAGCAGCTGCCAAAACACACGTATAACGAAGACAACGGAGCAGAGTGCTGGAGAATATCAGTTAGTAAACTTTTCAGAATTACTCATGCAAGACATCTTCCTTTTGCATAAATACACACCCACATTGCCTGCCAAAAGCCATATTAACCTAACACTGAATTAAAGGCAATCTTCACTTCTGAATTTCGTCTCTGCAGCTGAGGGTGGCTCTGCACCCACTCGGCGCTATGCCAGAGCTCCGAACAGAGGATCAGACTGGGAACTGCTGGATTTTTCTAGGTTGCACCTAGACTGGGTTTGTACTTTTAAAATGTTTGGTGCCACTTCTGAGACTATACGTGGCATATCGGGACATAAACGTCAGGAGGGGACCTGAAGGAGACTACCCCAAGGGATAGCTCCCCCAAAGGGAGCAAAAAGGATGTTTTAAAAGAGGGTTGGTCTCACCCTTAGCAAATGGGGCTTTACCTTGGGATCGCTTCGGTTCAGTCCCCCGCAGTGCCGCCACAGGCTCGCGCCGCAAGCAGCGCAGCCCGGCCACTGCCAAGCTGTGCAGAATTTGGCCAGCCTGTACCAGCTGAGGCCAACGCCACCAGCCTCTGCCTGGCTCCAGCGGCACAGGGCCACTGTGTGCACGGACCCGTCTTTTAGTCAAGGCATATGGGCGAGGTAGTGAGGACAGCTGTGATACTTTAAAATGTGATTGCTTAAAGACACCCAAGTCAGACCTAAAGAAGGACTTCTGTGTTTGAATACTCCTCTGCTTCTCCCAACTATTTTGGTCAGCACAATAAAATACAATGATTCTCCCCTTCAAACCCACCCCTCTTAACTGATGTGCCTTTAACATAAAGAACATTGGTCTGAAGCCAAGAAACAGCTTTTCACATATACAAATGAAAAAATACACACAAACTAATCCAAAACATGGAATTATACGTGCCTTCCAGCAGAAGAAAATAGGACAAAATTTATAAATTGTAATGAAAGTTGCACTTACTATTTTCTAGAGAAAAAAAAAAAAACAGCTGAGTTGTTGTATTTAATTCTTTGAGCAAAGCTGTAGGACTGGATCTTTGGGTCTCGATTCCAACCAGAGAAATATTAAATTCTGCAAGGGTTAAAAACTATATGAAGCTGCTGTTACTTTGTACAACTGCTGATCTATCTTTACTTTAAAAAAAGTGATTGGGAATACAGGAGCAATAGACTGAAATACTGGCTTTTACCACCCAGTGGACAGTACTGAAGAATAGCACAGCAAAGGGGATAGTGTACCAGTCAACTGCAGAACAGCTGTTGTATTCATTTTATAGATTAATAAAACATTTGGACAATGATTTTAACAACAGAAGCAATAACTGAAACAGTACCAAGCACTAATATCTATGCGAAACATTGCAAAAGTCTTTTTAGCTTTTATTTTATCAGTCTTAAAAATTTAACAAAGAAGTTTTGCTGTTCGTCATTCCGTTCCCCAGCATTTAGTGACAAATGCAGCTCTGGAAGACATCTCTTATTATCTTTCTGGGCTCTGATTTCCCCTGCAGAATGACTGTATTGAGGTTTTAATATTAAATAGTTTACTCACAGCACTTTCATTCGGACTCACATGCTAGTTTTCCTCCTTCATAAAAAGGTATTTTTTGAGACATGGCTGAAGAGCCAATCCACAGAGCTGTCCTCTGAACACAACGGCTGAACACAACACACAATCACAGCTTATTCTTCTCAGTATACTCACAGGAGCGACTCGGTGACACTCGGCACATTGTTCTGAGCATAATGGGAAACGCCATCCCAGCTAGCAAGGGTGGAAAAACCTTTTTGCTGATTGGCTGCTCATCCCAAACTGCCTGGCAAAGGTTTGAAATATGCAATGCAGGGAAGTGATATTCTGTGGCATTCATTCAATTTACCTGCACTGCACTCCAGGGAGCCATGCTATTAAACAACAGCTCCAGTGGGTCAATAAAGTTAACTTAATTAAATTGCTTTCCCTCCCACTCTTCCAACTAGCAAGATTTAGGGCATAGGGACACAGCACTGCTTGTAAATAAAAGGACGATTTAGCTAATCATTTGATGAAGAAAGACATATTTTTGTCAATAATTCTATATGCAAGGCAAAGAGCTAGTTTAAATTAAAACAATCATGTAGGATAAGGGAAGAGACAATACCTACTAATGAACAGCCATTAATATTTTTCAAGCACTGTCAATTAAATCCACTACTTAAAAGCTATATCTTAGAGATTGCACTTTTTGCTCCATAAAACTGAAATTACAATTGCTTAAGTGCAATGTTATAAAACATACTATCATTACAAGCATAATGAATACATGTTCTTAATTTGCTGGGGACTGAATATAGTCCCTTTCTGGTCATTTAGGTATGTGCGCTCTCACTGCCTCACAAGAGTCACATCCCCAGCATCTCTATTCTGTTCTCTTCCGTGGCAGTACAAAAGAAATAGCACCAGCCCCACCTTGTTCCTCTGGAATACAGATTTGAGTTTTGGCAGCGGTTGCCCTGATGTTATGCCCTGTGCTCTGTTGTTGTTCCCAGATTTGCCCCAAATCTCACTTTGCACATGCCGAGCAGAAGCATGCCAGGCATCGGCAGCCACGATCCCTAAGATTCGTTTGCTTTCTTTATATTCTATCACCTCAGAGCTCTTGCCCACATGTATATTGGGCTTTTTTGCTCATTTTCTTCAAATATCTTCACTGTTTCCCTATGACTAACGAGTTCCTGCAGCTGGTCTGAGTTCTTATAAGACAAGCAAAGAAAGACAGATGTTTGTAAAGACATGTAAGCACAGCTTAATTTAGGGAGTATGAAAATACCTACTTCATGGCAGAAAAGCATCCCTTTGCTCCTCACAGCCAGTTCTCGCACTACAGGCAGGCTCTCAACAAACCCATCTGCCTGGTGTCTAAGACTGTCCTTTCTACAGCTCAAATGCCCTTCTGGTTTTCGCTTTCCTACTCTGTCCTGCTCAGAATCTACATATCTAGTGGAGGAGGAAGGTCTCTCGTCCCAAACCAGTGAATTCACCAAGTTGCGCAGTTCTGGGATCAAGCCCTTTTTCTGCTTTTCATACTAGTTATTTTGTCTCACACTGATTCACAGGCCAAGATGGAGTGGCAACAGCCTTCCTGCACATCCTCTCCCAGGGCCACGGAGCGAAGCACAGGACCAGCATTACTCAGGCAGATTTGAATCTCACTGTGCAAGAACTCCCACGGCATCCCATAACACAAAACTGTGATTAAACATATTATTAACTGTGATTGTGGCTATCAAAATTTGGTCTGAATGAACCTAGCCATTTCACTGCTTCATATTCCAGGATACGCTACTTCACCAACGTCTTGTCAAAGCCAAGTGCCCACAGTAACAAATATGTATACGAATACAAACATTAAATAACCAGGCTGAGAAATTAAATAAAACCGAAAATCACATATCTAGAGGCAACTACCTGTCAGAGAGAGACTGAATGCATTTAGATTACCATTACAGTGCAACGGAAAGGCTGGCCAGGATGCCAGGCGGCATACGGTGAGAGCCACCAGGGCTGCTGTCATCGCCCTTCCCTCTCCTGGCAGGGCTGGGGCAGCACCCAGGGGTGATGCACTTGACCTTGAGGAGGGGAGCTGATGTGTGCTGCGGGGAGCTGAGTTTTCCTGTCAGACAGATCTCAGCCTCAAAAAGAGAGCTCTACCTATGCCATGCAGAGGTGTCAGTCCGGGGAGGGAGGGCTCCCTACCACAGTGACCTTTTGGCTAGGACTGAATACCCTGAATGAGACCTTTACAGGGTAGGAGGGAGAAGAAAAGGAAAGTCTCTATTATAAAACAAATAGCATTCAAATTGAAATCTGCTCTTTTTTTTGAACAGCATAGCTCCCTATAGCAGCATAGAATAATTCACTGTCATCGTCATTGTAAATATATATTTTCTTTTTTTTCTCTGAATTCCCTGAGCCTGATGAAGATGCTAAGCCAGGAGGCAGATGCTCTGCTCTTTTACTGCTCAGCAAATAGGAGGAAAAGTACAGAGACGAGCAGAAAAAAAAAAAAGTAAAACAAAAAATTAAGGGAGACAGTTTTCTTAGGGTAATTAAATGGCTTGGTTCTTTCCTAATGAACTGTACTTCTGGCTCGTTGCCCATTCACACCCTGCCAAGACAGGCAAAGAATGTGTTTGTATATATGTTTGGTTATCTCTTAACTAGCTAAGAATTTTATCCTTATTATTAATACAACAACATAAATAAAATTAATGTTGATCTGAGCTACGGAAGACTGCATTTAGCCAAATCCACCGTTAAGCTGAACTACGTCTGCCACGTCTTATCTGAGTGCGAGACTCATGCTTTGGAAGTGATACCCCTCCTTAAAAGGACACCGACCGAGTGTCCCAAATTCTCTGGGCTTAGGAATTTGCAGCCATTTGCTAGAGCCATTCAGCGAGGGCCAGCCCTGGAGGAGCTGCTGGAAGGCGGGCTGAGGCGCCCGGGGAACGTGCGCGGCTCCCTCCACGTGCCGCGGGGTTGGAGAGGAACAGCAGCAGCCTGCATGCCGAAAGCAGCAGAGATCACCCAGTTCAGCTGCAGAAGTAAGGACAGAAGTGCACTCAGCCAAAGTGCCAGGTTTCGAAGAACAGGTGCCTTCGGCAAAAAACAGAGAGAAACAGACACCTCCAAGGGCCTGCACAGATCGTAAACAGACCACATGCCCTCGAGGTCCAGGCCTCCCAGGGCTCCTTCCCTACATTAACTGGAGGAAGAGTCTAAGGTGACTGCATTTCTAAAGCCCACAAGATCTCTGAACATCAAGAGGAGAGAGAGAGCAGCTGTGAGGATGATGAGTAGGGCACCCACCAGCGCAGCAGGGCCTGCCCTCCCGTCCCCATGCAACGCCCCGAGCACCCTCAGCACAGGGTCTCCCAGCACCGCAGTACCCGGGTTTCCACCTGATCTGAGGTTCCCTAAAACTGCCTCTCTTGTTCATCTGTCCCCTCCGCTGCTCTCCCAACCACACAGCTGTGACCCTTCATTTTTATTCACGCCTTCACCTGTGAAACTTGTGGGCAAACAAATCCCTGCCAATATCAAAGGAATATCTATTTATTCAGCAATATCCTATCCTGAGCAACTGTTAGGCCGTGCAGAAATGAGATTGTGATCAACCCCATTCGTCTGCATAATTGCACTTGTTACTGTACAATTGTCGGGTCAGAGGCTAATGGTTTTTAGTTATAGCCTTCCTACTTTCCTCTAAATTTTCCTGTGCTGTTGCCTATAACAAAGATTAAGATGCCATTCAGCTCCATACTGCAGCAAGGCAGCTAGAAATCTCCAAAAACTATCTGAAACTAAATCCATTACACTCGACTGAACAGACTGTTGTATTAAAGAGCTGGAGAGACGCCTCACCTTTGAAATGTATTTCTAGGAAAGAGACCAAACATATTTAGCTTCTTTTTTCTGCATATTGTATAACTTGTTTCTAGGAAAATGCACTTAATTCTGCTATGATATGCGTGGCATAACATATATGAAATATGAGAATCTATACGATTTCAAGGTTATCTTGGAAACCCACAATTAGCCCTATCAAACCTAACTTCAGTGTAGTTACCTGGATGATACCTTGTCTTTAAAAACTGTGTCCATATAATTTGATTCTGTAATTCTCTCAACAGAAATAAATACTTTTTTTTCCTCTTTCTGATAAGAATTCTGTTTATTTTCACAAAGGTAATGCACAGCATTTTGCTTTTTTGTTATCTTTATTAGAATAAACAAAACAACATCCATATGTAACACACTTGTTGCCTTAGGCAAGTTACCATTTCAATTCTTTAACGCCTCAAGGGTTTGCAAATGGTAATGCAAAGTGGAGCTGTTTGCTTCAATTTCTGTTGTCCTGCAGGCAGCCTGGATAGAAACTGATGCATTGCTTTTTACTACAAAAATGGATTTTGCTTATTTTTTTTTAATTAAATTATATGTATTTTTTCAGAGTAAATATATATTTTTATCTAAAGGTAGGATTATTTAAAATTAAGCATGGAATTATAACGATGTTCTGTCAAACTTCTTAAATTTTATAATTTCATTTACATGAAATAACAGGTAGCATTCAAATATTACATACCATTTTTCCAAACATCAAACCACTGACTTGGGAGAGTGTAAGTAACTGGAGAAAACAGGCTCTGATGAATTGTTAGGTCCAAGTTTGCTAGCTACAGCTTCCTCTGCAGGTGCACAAAAGATATTTTCTTCACTTTACTCAAGTTAGCTCTGTTCGATATCTAGTTCGTGCAAAACTATCTCTTGAGAGCTGATAAAAGCAGAAAGGCTTATTTTCTACTGTAGGTAAAAGCTACCTGACAGAGGCTGAAACCTGCTAATTTGAAAATCTGGCAGGATGCCGTAAACAGAAACGAACAAGTTCTCTTTAGCCACTACAAAGAATGGTTGTTTTTCTTAATATCTCAGTTTTATAAGTGAAATTTAAATGCTTTCCATATGTACCTCATGTATTTAATATAATTTTAATCAACCTGCAATTTCCATCCAGAACCAGCTCAGTATAAGTAATGAATAAAACAAATAAGCATCTAGTAAATGTGAAATGTCATTCACCAGTTTCTAACATAACGATAAGTAAAAACCAGGAACCTGAATAGATAGATTATGAGCTTTTATAAAATTGCTTAAATCTAACTTAATATAGCTCCAGCTTCACAAACAGAAGTACCTAATTTAAGTAGCAGTCAAAATAATCCAGTCTATCATGTTCTTGCAACAGTGGAACAGGACCAACGATAGCAATCAAGGATTTTTTCCCCCATCGCCATTTTGAGCATGGGAAATACATACACTGCCAATCAATACTGTAAGTGAGAATAAAAAGAGAGAGGAAATTACCCACACTTATTTTGGAAATAATGCACTTGCCAGTCTAGATTACAAAAAAAGTGAGCTCATCCACTTTATTATTTACTGCTATACTGTGGCAGAAAACGAAAATACTTTAATTATACCCAACTGAGAAGAATCAACCCTTTTTCAGGAAACTAATTAAAAAGTAAATATACAAAAGAAAGACAGCAATGATTTTAATTACGTTTTGTGCTTTTTTCCTTCCATGGTAAGGGCCATCAAATCGTCTCTCAGCTTCTTTTTAGAAATCTTAAGCAGACTGAGCTCTTCAAATATGTTACAGACATACTCTTCAGTGTATTAATAACTTCCGTGGCTCTCTCCAGAGCCTCTCCAATTTTTCAGCATCCTTGCCTAAAGCAGTGGCACCAAAACACTGTATTCTGGAATCGGTCTCACCAAAGCCAAACTTACCACCAAAATAACAACTCTCATTTCATGTAGTTGATTGTCACACCGGAGTTGCTTATCTTTGGCGATTCCTGATTTTTTCCCCTCACAGGTTAGGGCTCTTCAGAGCACATGTCCTATCTCTCCTAACGTGGCTTGCACTCTTTAGCCTTAAATTTAGTATTTCACCTTATTCAGATGGGCTGAGGTTACCGAGCAACTCAGGTTGCCTGTTAGAGCAACTGGCCTGGGCTCTTCCGATCATCTGCAAATCCCATTGACAGTAACATTCTGTCAGGTTCCAGGTTGTCCGAAAAATGCTGAAAACTTATGCCTAATTGCAGCCCTTGAAACCTGGTTGAAACGCACTATGAATACCCTCGCTCAATTCTGACTCCGCACGCAGCATCCTTCACGACCTGCTAGTTTCCTATGTCTTCTGTGGACATTGCATACTGCTAATGTTTTAATGAGGACACTGTACAGATTAAAGTAAACTCTAAGAAATACTCTGCCTGAGAGTATTGTAGAGCCAAGGTAGTTAAAAGGTACCGTAAGGGATTTGGGTTCAAATACGACTAAGTAGAGGAGGGAACTGACCCGGGAGCAAATGGATCTTACCCAGGCGATTACCACAGCTCCAGGCTGCAAAGCAAAAGCAGCTATGACCACCACTGCTTCTACCTATGCTGTGAACCTGCCTGTCCCTCTCCTTTACCTTTACACATCTTTATACCTCAAAACAAAATGTTCTTTGTTGGTTAAAATCACTTAATCTGCCTAAATCCAAGCAGAACCTTTCCCCCCCCTCCCCTTTCAAAAAGAAAACCTCCTTTTCCTGTGTCCAGATTGATTCACTGACATCCTGGGTTGATGAAGTGAAGAAACAGTTTTGCGCAAAGTCTTGATATGTTTAATGCCACATAGAGATTCAGGAGTTAGGCTTGGGGTCACGATGAGGCAAACAGGCTCAGATTCCTTAAGGTCTGCCTTTCAGGATGAAGAGGGCAGCTCTTCAAGCCCGCATCTTAGAGACAAATCCAAGAAGAGTTTGAGGCTCTTATTATCACACACATCTGACACTTTATGGTCCAGATAGGAAAGTGAATCACACCAAAGTGCAGAAAATCAGGAGAGAGCGCACTCAGCAAAACACGGTGTATGCCATCCTTCTGCTTCCTGGGAAGCCAGAAACTGTAGCCATGACCTGTCTCGCTTTCACATCCCAAATAAAGACTCACACATTTGGCTACACGATCAGAGCCAAAATGCCTAGAGAGCAGGCAAGCAAATAAGTACGAAGGAAATTGTTTTTGTACTTGTTAATACAACAAAAAGAGAGCAGAAATTCTACTGTTTCATGGGCTTGTGTAGAGTGTGAAATTTCAGGTGTCCAGTCTATAGCTTCTAATAAAATTAGGTTTAAGTAATAGAAATAATATAAACCCAATGTTTTTTATTCCAGTATTTTTATTAGTTTATGTCAGAAGGTATTGAATAGCATGTATTCTTTATATCACTTCTTCTTCTTATATATGCAATCATGCGTTATGAATATTATATAGTCATATTATATGTGAATCATGCCTTATTCTAGAGATCACAAGTAGCTAAACTTGCTTAATTATGATATATAAAGTAATTAAACATTAGACAATATATGACTTAAATTCAATGTATCCTTTTTATCTTTATCCCAGAAATATAGAGTGGCAAAAGATGATTGTGTCCTAAAATTTCACTACCTATCAGCACAGGATGATCAAATACGATTGACAAAGCAGAGCCAGCTGTAGCCAGGTACTGAGTTTCATAGAATCCATGGGGTGCACTGAAGAGAAATATATTCCAGCACGAAGCAAATAACAATTTTTACAGTAGTTATATGAAACCCCACAGAAAGATGAAGGTGTGTGGTAATAATATGAGAATCTTCACTGCTGTTCTGGTGCAGCAGGCTGTGGGAATGGATTTTTTTTTTTTTAAATATAAGATCCCCCACTTGGGAAGTTAGGACAAGTGGACTACATTGTTCAGAAATGATTTTGTTTTTAAAATGTCGTTTCATATAAACCTTCTTCTTTAACAATGGGAAAACGGAAAGAAGCTCTGTGGGACAAATCCTGAAAATACGAGAGCTTTGTCTTCTGTTCATCTTCATAAACAGCAAGAATCCTCTTCCTCTTCCTTTCAGTATTTGTTCTTTTTCCTCACCCCTTTTTCCTGATCCTATCATCCCTTTTAATACTGAATACTCTTTCTTCTAATCTTGGAGCCTACCCTAACTAATCTTGTAATATTGATAGGTTTCAGCCTCGTTGGGAAATGAGAGCTTGAGAACACTGTTATACTACTTGGTTTGCACTCATTCTATTCACCTGGCCAGGAAGATGAACGCAGCAGTCTGTACAGTAAATACAGGGAGGAAATACAAGTCAGGAACTCAGGGAAGAAAACAAAACTGAGGAAGAAAAACTTACTTGTGAGAAGACCAGTAATATTTTTAAAAAATCCCCTGCTGTCAGTCGGCTTTTGCAGTCACTCTGTGGTCTCGGGGAAGAAATCTAAAGATGTTGACTATGCCCTGAAAATAAGAAAAAATCAAAGACTTAGTAATTATATCAGCTATAAAATACTGCAACAAAACTTGCCCAAAATAACTTGCTTTCCCTTTCTTAATGGTGTTATTTAGCCATAGAAGAATATTTGAGTCCACCACTGAATCTACAGAGGGTTTACAGACTTCAAACTGGCCAGATCAGGCTACCTGGAGTGCACCAGATAAGCTGGGTGAAGGGGATTGGAGCAATCGGAAGAGCATTTAGTCCATTTTCTTGCACACTCACATTTCTAAGCTGTTCCAGGCAGTGAGAGAACAGTGAAAATGAAAGAGGTCCAGCTCCTTTCTGGTTCCATAAGCCAATATGCTCGAGTAATGACTCTCCGAAACAGGCACATAAAATCACGTCCCCTAAGTGTCCTTCAAACAATTGACGAGGTTTTGGCAATCTTTCAGACTAGTTCCCGTACTCAGCCTCCTTACTTGCGATCTAGTAGCCAAGGTTGTCCCTATGTTCTCACTTATTTTAAGTGGTCCTTGATTTAAGGAGCCTCATCTCACCTGGAATGAAACAGAGAGCCTGGGAGATGATCAGTGCTTCCACCTGCCCGGACTGAGAAAGAGAGGGACACAGTGCAGTAGGGCCAGGGAACAGCTGCTCTGCTTTAAAAGAGCAACACTGAATTACAGCTGGCAGAAAACACAGGGAAAGCTCTAGGCACACTGTTGGGACCATCCTGACAGTAGCTGCCTCAAAGGAAAATGAAATTCAGGATAGGGGAAATCTGGAAACTCAGTATATTTCTTCCGTTTTCATTGTAGTCACTACCCTTCACAATAAAACCATGTTTCCATCTCTCATCCCTCATATGCTAGCAGGACTGAGACTGGAAAGAAAATAAAAGTCCAAAGAAAACTCTGCTTAAGAATATACAGTGAAAATTAGTAAGGAACAGACCTCTTTCTGAGAGAAAACTGGCACAGGATAGAAACTATGTTAACAAGAAACCTTCAAAAAGCCCTGAGGTTCTGTACTGTATTGCTGCCACAGATTTGAAAACAAGATCTTACACTAACAAGAAAAAAGTCAAATGACCTCATTAGCATACCCCATGAAAAAATACTACTCAACACTTAATTCAAAAAACCCCTTTGCTTGTGATATGATACTGAATTCTCTTTGGCCCATAAAGGAATTTTCAATAATAATACACTGAAATATAAGATAGAGAGTGTTTTAAAGTCAGAGATTAGAATGGTTCACTTACAGTATTATGTTTATTCTGTCAGCACTTCTTTTAGAAACACCTATTTTAAGATCTTTCACAGCTAGGTTTTAATAATCCTCAAGTGATTTATTTAATTCCAGACTTCGTTAAGCTCCCAAACTCCAACTTAGCAACTACTACGATAGTAATAGCACCAAAACAAATTGAAGGGCCACGCGTCTCTACTTGGTATTGACGACTACAGGATGAAATCTCCATCAAGTTAATACAGCGAGGATTATGCATTCGTTTGGATTCCTTTGTTCTGGGTCACGAGATCTCTTATGTTGGCAGAATTAGCAAAATGCGCTCAGATAAAACTCACTGAATGAACTCTTTCCTGAATGATTTTCTTATTAGAATTAATGTTCTGCTAAAATGATCACCGATCCACTAAAAAGATGGGGTCTGTGGGAAACATTCCCACTGCCTCACATACAGCAATGTGAGAAGTCTCTGGTATAACAAAACCCAGAACAATACACAATTGACAGTAATACTGAGCAAGTATTAAACTCTACTAACAATCATCATGTTTACAGTCTAAAACACTCCTGCAATTTAGCCTTGTTTTCATGGCTAAATAGCTAAGGTCTCATGCCTGTACCCTGGGAAATCTATAAACACACAGTGAAATTAACTGTTGCTTGGGAAAGAGATCTTGGAAACAGCTTTATGAAAATGTTATCTAAAACCTTAACAACTGTCAAGAAGAAAAAGGTATATGAGGAAAAATTAGCAAAAGAACAGAGAACACAGCAGAAAAAAACATCATGCTGCCCTATAAATCCATTGCCCACCTAACATCTTGAATATTGAATATGGTTCCAGTCATCTCATCCCTAAAAGGATAAAGTAGCAAGAGAAGGATAAAGAAAAGGGTGACAGGATGATCAAAGGTATGTATTACAGTTAGCAAGCATAAAACAAAATAAAACAAAACAGAAGGATGTTTTCCTCAAAGATCATAATGAGACTGTGGAACTCGCTGCCACGGGCTGCAGTGGATGGCACAAGCATGGATGTGGCTCAAAAAGCAATTCACTGAAGTGGCACCAGGAACGTTCACCAGCCTCTAGTTCACACAAAGATGCAAAATATAAGCCTTCAGTTCAAGAAGCACTAAAGAGTGTGAGATGATGCCAAGAGAAATTATCCTTTGGTCTGATTCAGATACAGCTGTTACCATGTTCTTATTCATTCAATTATGTCTTTTACCACATTCTTGATGATCTCTTGCAACATGCAGATGTTAGAAAGCATACTGTGCTTCCAGCAAGCGCACAAGGAAGTATTTTAGGGGAGAAAATTCCTAGAAAATTCTCCTGGCCCCCTTCCTCTCCAACTTCACACACCAGGGTAGTGAGAATAAGCAAAGAGCTGCTGTTTATTCTGGGGGACCTTACAAGTCAAAACAAAAAATGAATAAAATGATAACGTACAACTCTCTGTACACACCTATGATCATATTTTAGAGTTTTGATACCTTCCGTAAATTAGTAAATACAAATGGCTATAAGAGGTCAGACCGAAGGGCCACAGAGGGCAGTATGCCATCTACAGCAGTGGCCAAAATACAAAGTCAATTTTGACTAACCAGACATGTTCACCTTTCCAGAAATTATTTACTTGAGAAAGCCATGCAAACATTTTTCCTCCTGAACAAACATTGGTAAAATATTTTGAAGGAAAAAGTCCTAGAGACATGAAACAGAAAACCCTCCTCAGGACCAAGTCTAGATTCACATCCAAGCCACTGAGATGACACCAACCTATGCCCCTTCCCTTCTCTCACACACTGGGTTATAACTGAAAAATACCATGTACAGATGGCAGGAGGGAACCAGTGATTTCAATGAACGGTTAAGTGATCTGGGTGCCCAGTGAACCAAGACTCCGGGCACATATGCCTCACAGCTTCGGTACAGCCTGCACGACCAGAGATCTAGTCGGCCAAAACCAGTCAGAGCGTTTCCATCGCACCGTTAAGAAAGTGTTTCCTCAACATAGCCTTTAATTTCATAGGAAATTAGCTGTCACAAACAGGCCCTACACTTGCAGCATGACAGCCATTGGGTAAAGACTTTTATGAAACTGCATCAGATGAATACAAGACTCATGCAGAGTTTAAGCAACCTTGCTTATTCACTAAAAAATAGTCTTGTTTTATTACCACAGTAAACTGAAAGTCACAATTCACATATCCCGTGCCTATGGATTTGTCTGGAAAACCTCTCTCTCTTCCTCCTTCATTAATAAGGTTAAACAGTTAAGATGAAGATCACTGACTACACAAATGCTGTCATCATGTTCGTCCATGAGACACGGGAGTTTTGTTTATTAATCTTTTTAACTTTCAGTAGGAGTTGCAAACCAAACCTGAGGCTCCTCAAAAAATGCTAGCCTAAAGCCTGCCTGCCTGAGTAGGCTGCACTATTTGAACTTAAAATGGTATGTAAGCCCCTCCGCAGATATTTCTGTGTCAACCTGAAATTGCATATTTGGACTAAATTTAAGCCAGTTCCTTGTCCAAAAAGGGAAACTGAGCAGAAGAGATATTGCAGAATATGATGTTTCTAAATAGCTACTTTGGAATAGTTGCTACTCTTCAAATTCATACTCTGCTGAAATACTGAAATAACTGCTATACAGAAAAATGGCAACCATTCAAAACCGAAACAAGTAAGGCATGTCTGCATCACTTTCTTCACCAGTATCCTAAATTAACATTAAATCATTATTCTGGCCAAATCAAAAGCCTTTCTTACCCAGGCATATACGTACCTCAGTGCTTCTCCATACTATAAGTTCATTTAGTATAACCATATAAATTAGAAGAATACATTCTACTGGTACAGAACCATGCAGTTACTCACCCAAGAATGTTATTATGTTTATGCTGGTATTTCTGCTAGCAGAGTTGTGCTGGTCTAGGGTAAGCTATTTAATCTCCTCACTGTCTGACAAATGCCCCAATAAAAATGTGGTGTTACTTGGGGGGACAGGAAACTACAAAACCCTTTTCATTTTATTGCTCATAAGGGTGGTTTTACTTTCCTGCTACAAGGTGGAACAGCTGGTTTAATTGAAGTCCAACCTGGAGAACGCTTTGCTAGTATAACACACTATACCCATACTCCTGAGTCAGTAAGGAAAGCACTTTTACTTTAGATATGACCACAACAGACCACACAGGTTCAACTGCTTTCCTAGCAGCTCACTGCTTCACCTCCCAGAGCACATCTAAAGAACTAAGCTTTGCAGCGCAGAAAGATCCCAAGTCCCCTGGACCTCTGAAGGCAAAATGAGCCAGCTTATGGGCACCCGCAAATTAAAGCTTCGTCTATCGGCCATGCTAGTCCACTCCTGCTAGTCTCTCTCACCCAGCTACACTTAACCTTGGCAAAAAAGCACCTTTTTGTTGTAGTTGCTACCAGGCCCCAAATGAAATGAACTATACTGTGGTTATAGGACTTCCATGCTGGGATGAGAATCAACCTTAAGCCTTCTACTGGCACTGTCCTACTGGCACAAAAGCACTGCAATAAACACACCTCAAATGATACTGATGTGCCTACAGCTTCCGGCATAGTCCTGGCCTTATTTTTTGATGGCTCAGTCTCTTAAAGATGAGGAAATACTGGCTAAGAGACCCTCAGGAATATAATACTAATCAAAGAAAATGTGAAATTAATGGCAATACATTAAAGGGTAGAAAACATATTCAATTTGCTGTAGCTTAATCCTCCTTGGAGCAGGCAACATGTTTATGCTACTTTACTTTCAGCGAAAGCATCCATACTGGATTTGGTGCACCGGAACTATGTATATGAATTTTATACCTTCAGTTAACTTAAACTGAACTGCCTTGAGCGGTCCACATATAGACAAGGACTGATTTTGTTCCCAGAGAACATGAAGATGTAAGCCTACATGCCTACTACATCCACTGCAGCTAGTTTGCAAGTATATTATCCAGCCATATTCCCTGCTTGCAAATTGTCGACGAGCAGATTTCTGCTAATGCATCTGTTAATTATGCACTAAATTATTTGGACAAAGTATTTTTAGCCTGTGGGTTGTTTGTGAGCCATTGACTATTGGCCATGCATTGTTAATAGTTGTTCTGACTTCTGCATTATGTACCTTACAGTGCAGGAAGAATAAAGATATTGTTCATGAATAGTCACCTTGTAGTGATAATAATGCTTCTGCTTACTGAACAGCTGAGAACAGCTTTTGAAAAAGACACAGGAGAATAAGCAATGATTGAATAATAAATAGTGACTAGCATTAGTTTGAACCTGGCTATTCTTGTGTGCATGCAAGAGAACAAAGAAGTGCTTCCTCACACCTTTAAGTAAGTAATTCTGAATACTCCTTGAAAGGAGTAGAAATGTCATCAAACCAAACAGCTGTTTGGATCTGAAAAGATATTTCCGACAAATTTTATAGCAGCAGTGAATTAGTTTAATCTGTGAGAAAACAAGTTTGCTGTGACCATCATGTAATCTTTAACGCAAAGTATATCATGTTACTGAAAGACTTTTGAGCAAAAGAGCTATGGAAAACCAGCTGGAATTACTTAATTTGCTTTAAGTTTGGACTACCAACTGGAATTATTTCATTTGTTCTAGGTTTGCTCAATATAAGCATGGTTTTGGCTTCCAATTTTCCTTAAAACCTCTGTGTTACCTGAAATGATCGTATCTGGTAAGGCCAATGCTTTTTCACTGCCCTTCCAATATTGCACATACAACATTTTCTAAGTCCCAAAGACCTTTGACATTGCATTACAATGGATCCGCCACCTCTAATATGTTGAGAAGGAAGGAAAGCAGACTCCCCAAGAGAGGGCAAGGAGACAAGCTGCCCCAAGGCGTCCCTACTGTTATTACATTTAGCGAGGCAGGCAATACCACAGTATCTGTGACAAGAGAGGAAAAGATTTCAAGTCCCCGAGGTGTCTCCTCCCTAATTCAATACTGACTCTTCAGTTGGGCCCAACTGTCCATAAAACACAGAGATTTTTCATGGCTGGTATGCTAGAGAAATCTACTGCCAGCTCGTCATGTGCTTTTCCTTCGCTTTGAGTAATGCTCCAAAACCAGTAAATGCGTGAGTAACCATAATTAGCAGACACTGTGCTACCTCAGCCAAGAGCAAACTGGGTTTCTGTTGAAGATTATTCTGGTGGAACAGGAAGCAAGATTCCTACTTTTCTAATTGCCTCAGCCTAGCTTCATAAGGACATGTGCAACACAAAGATACATGTGAAGAACATCACATAGTTAAGAAAGCATGATTTGATGGGGGATGGCAAAAAAGAGTGTGGTGGTCAGCACAGTATCCTTATCGGACAAGCTTGGCCTGATGGCTAGGGAGAACTGTGCAGACAGAAAGGAATAAGAGTTGTCTCTGACACACCGGGAAGGACATAACCTCTTCTCTATGCAGCAGACATTGATCAGTAAATGTTAGGAACATGGAAACTCTGAGAGACTGAGTCTAGTTCATATGCCATCTCAACTTACAAAATACCAGCGTATTTATTTTGCTGCATTGCTCAGTAGTAAATATTAAGCACTTCCACAGCTATTGTTCTCTTCAACAGTAGGTCTCAAAATACTTTACTAGGTGAAAAGCAGTATTACCTGAGTGGTAGAGAGGAAGCAGAGGTACAAAAAGCTTGAGTCACCTGCCCCAGGCCTTGCAGTGATAGTGGCAAAACTAGAAATAAAATTCACAGCAGCTATCCTAGGTGCTATGTGATTTCCATCACTGCAGACAGACTTACACCAATGGCACATATCTACTGCAGAAGGGCAGAGGCAGAAGGAAACCACGCAACTCGTCCAACGGCACATAGGTGAGCAGGGAATGAAACTTAACATCTCAAGAGCTAGGTTAGCTTAACCTTCAGGATACTGCATTATCTGCTAAACCACTCTACCTCTGGAGCTAGTTAAGGTTAATCAAACAGTAATGCTATGAAAAGACAACTCAGAAGAAAAGTCTCACTGCAGCAAGTTGTTGCTCACATCACAAAAATGAGACTCATTAAAGGACATAGCAGCAAGAGAGCCAGGTACCACTCTCCAGGAAAGAGAAATCAAATAATTTTAACACAAATACAACAATTTGCACAGAGAACAAACTATACTCTAACTAGTAAATGCACACTAGAAGGAAAAATTTACTAGAAGCATTTACTAGAAGTAAAAATTGTTACCATATTACCAATTTAATTAATGTCTTTTATTCCTGGAAAACAATGAATAAATGCACACTGTACTTTCTGAACCTGTGAGCGCAATCCCACCACTTATATAAGATATCAATAGACTTGTATTAGAAAAGAATCTCATTCTGAGACTTCCATGAAACTATTCACATGAACAACATAAGCAGGATTTCACTTAATATGGTCAGCTGATATCCCCAATGCATATCATAGATTACCAACTATATTGTTATGTTATCCTTACTCAATGCTGCAAAAACATTAATTTCATTCATTTGAGCATCAGTATTGATCTCTGGCTACATTAAGTGTTTCCAGTTAGACAGTGCAAAAAATTGCACCTTCTCAGCTGCTGAATAACTCAGCTGAAAAATAAAAGAATAATTCTTATTCAGTTTCTTCACTCCGCATATCAGAATGACTGGCAGTAATCTATTTCATTCAAACAGTGATCTCCCATAGTTTTCCAACAACATAACAAAGAAGCAATAATTTTGATCAATCTACAGTCTATAAAAAAAATAAATAGCATATTGCAATCAGTAAGCAAATCTGTAGGGGTACAGTTTATAGCAGCAGGTCATTTGCTAGTACTGCAATTTAGATTTCAGTTTTCTCATATCTGCTTAGCAATTTAAACCTGTTGTGTCTCCCAGAACGCCATGGTGTATCCTTCTGTCATAGACACTTTGGCTATGCAGAAGCACAAGGATGTTTCCATAATTTAACTTGCATGCAGAAGGTTATTTTACTGTTCCTCAAGCCAAAAGGAAAGCCATAATGATTTACATTGCCTTGCAAATCATGATCTTCTGACCCAAAGATCCTCCGTAATCATTAAGTGTGACCTCCCACAGAACACAGGCTGCAGAATCCCACTTGGTTTTTAAGTCACTCCACGTGAACCTAGGCGACTCCTTCTCATCATTTGCCCACTTTTCAACTGCAACAGGTGAAGCTGCTTGTTTGGTGCTAGGGATGTGAAAATGGGATTCCTCTTAGGAATCAGGCTTGTCTTGCCTTCCACAGCTGTTTCTATCTGCTCTTAACAGGAGACAGACAAAGCAGGAAAGGAGATAGAGAAATGGGAAGCAGGGCAAGGCCAGGGAATTGTGGAATTGCAGCTGGCCAGTTCCCTGTGGTCCCACTCCAGGGTGAGGTGGTCTCTGCGAAAGCGTAGTCTATCCATCAGCTGGCTCACTACTGAAAACACCGAACTGGAAAGGGGAGGGAGGAGGCTTGAGACAAGTGTCAATTGTTTACGGATTGAGACAAATGCTGAGGTTTTAAGAGCACCCATTGCAGTAAAAGTGAAAACTCTTTAATAACATAAAAGTTATCTGAATCACTACAGCACTTATAATTAAAAAGAAAAGTAAGTCACTATAAATATTTAAGTGTCTTAAAGAAAGATTAATTAAGACCTAGACAGGAAGCTGCCTTTTCTTTTTAAGCAATAAATTTTTAATTGCAAAGTATGCTTTGGTAACAAATTGGTGGAGGTATAAAAGGAGAAATCTGAAGGTCAGGGATAATGATCAGATACCTGCATACAGTATATGTCTGCATATAGAACACTGTTATACCTGAGCAAATATTGCAAAGATTATTAATAAGTATTCATCTGAACAAAATGCTAAGTTCTGATGGTATTTACCATCCTTTTATTTGCTTTCAAGCATAGTTTGCATGAGTTCATGCTCATATGCAAGAGTATCTCTTAAAAGAATACTATTTACAAATACCTACTTCTGAAAATTTTTCTGTGGCCAACAGGCTATTGATTAGGAAAGCAGAGAACAAACACAAAGATTCTGCTTGGAAAAGACTAAAAACATCTCAGCTGAAGAAGCTACATCTATGAGAGCATGAACACAAGCAAAGAAAAGAGGTTCAGTTTTCCAGTAATCAGGTAACAAATAATGTTGTTAGCCAGCTGAAGATACATTAAGGCATGCTCTGCTAGGAGGATCCTAATGCGGAATAGGTATTATAGCCTATTTTAAGGTGTTCTGTGCCTCTTTGAAAAGAAAGGTAATTCTTCTCTGGTTGTTTAAGAGAAACAAACCCCCAAAAGCCACAACAAGTTCAGTTACTTTCACCTGCTCAGAGACCTTGCAAAAACCGGCCTCCAAAGGCATGGCAAAACAGAGGGAATAGCTTCACTTCGTTTCAGCTTTGGTTTGGTTTGTGGATTCATATCTCCCTTGTTGAGTGAGTTAATTTTACTTATTTATACAACTGTACACATAGACTTTTCTACAAAAAGAAGGATATTGCTATCCATCTAGATTCACAATGCTCAATCTCTGGTTCTGAAAAATGAGCTAAAGAAGTAGCATTTTATAGACACTGTGCATCAAATGAAAGTTAATACCTGCAATACTAGTTGCATAAAGGCAGTTATGAAATGTAGCTATATAATTTGATGTGCAGAACTGAAAGAAAAGAATCAAACTACAGAAAGGATCTTATTCAGATTGCAACCTAGTTCTTGATATAAAAGCCATGGTCAGGCCGCAACCATACCATCTCCCACCATACAAGTGTAGCTTCCTGGCACGCTCAGAGAAGCTCTCTTCCCTATCCTCTTTTTTACCTTTTGTGCATTTACAGATAAGAACACAAGAACTATTAAAAATTAGGGGCCAGAGAAAACATCATGGAGTTTTCCCCCATTATTCTCTTGATGGGATGTTTTGACAGAAGGGCAGTCAGCCTTTTATTTTCTATACTGTTTGATTTTACCAGGTGCAATCTTCCAAACATATCTCAGGCCACTTGCAGCAAGACATTGCTGTGATTTCCAGGTATCGCCCCAGCCCCCCATTTTTTATGCCATATGAGAGCAGAGCTTTGCCTGCTCCCCTCCTAGCCACTTGCTGGCAAGAGGAAACTGAGAAATGAACACAAGCACTGGTGAGGGGCTTTGCCTTTGGAAACTTGTCAGAGCCTCACTTGAAATGGAAATGTTTTACTAATTTATCTCAGGAATGAAGTTCTCAACCAGAAACACAGTGACAGCAGAGAGTGTATCTTCTTTCTTTGGTATTAGCATAGCGGATACCTTTATAGTTTGTATAATCTGCTAGTTATTCACACACTGTGATTCTAGCAGCTTTTTCTGGTACTTAAGCACTGGCAATTCTTACACTAATAATAGAGCATGAGGAGGATCCTCTATGTCTCACTGTCCCACAGCAGACACAGGAACTAACCTTCTTCTCTGCAAATATAAAAAATTCCCAGTGAACCTCAAAGCCAAGAGTGATGCACTGAGGTGAGGAGTCAAAAATGGAAAAAGTGGGCAATTAATTACAAGAGACTTTTGACTGCATACTGAAGACATGCATCTGAATACACTGTGTCACACCCTCAATTGGTTTAAATAAGCTTAAGTCCGTTAATCTCAGAGCCACATTGGTTCTCCCCTGGCAAAGTTTTAAGGCAAGTTGAGAAACAACCATAAGGAGTTACTAGCATTTTACTGGCAGTCTCATTAGATAACCTGAGAAACTCAACTACCGTGTAGCCTGGGAGCTGTTCTGCCCTTCCACGGAGGGGCCTGTGCACACAGGCAGGATGAGCAGGGTAGTCTCTGCTGCATCAAAAGGCTCAAAAGGTACCTTCAGCCTTCACAGCACTTTCCTGAACACCAAGGGACACTCTTCTCTAAGAAAAGTCGAAAATTTTCAGAAATATTTAAGTATAAAAAAAAAGAGAAGTGGAAAAATAAGAATATTCTTTCAACAATTTTGAACACTGAATTTCCTAGTGGGTATACTGAGCATAAGATCTTGTTTAGAATACTTTCTCAAATGATTCTTCAGTGGTAATGATCTTTCCTTTACAACTCCTCTATTTAAAATGTTCATTCTCTGTGACAGGGAATATTTCTCACTGCCGATAAATTTGTCTAGGTACAAAATAAGCCATGATCTTGGCTGGACCAGTAAAAAACAAATAAAAGGAAATGAGACATCATCTGTAAGACAGGGTTCTATTTTACTGTGATAACTGTACTCCACGCACTCCGATAATTTTTTTCTCTTTTAACAAACAGTTATAGAAGGCAAGACCTCCCGGCTTTCCTCAGTATTTTGTAAGCTTTTGTTAGAGATTACATTTTAGGGATGCTTAATACAATAGAAATTAACATTAATGGCACTGATAACTGGACCAAGAAATCTATTGGCTACAGTAAGAATTCAATTTGTTGAGCTTTGCCAGATTTACAAGATCAGAAAGAGATGATCAGAAATGCATCTATACCAGACTAGATTTGGAAATAAATGCCAATGTTGGCAAATTAAAACACAGTGCCTTTAAATGTTATTCCCAAAAGTTGATTTTGTTGCCCTATAGAGTGATTTTTTACCAATATAACTCCATTTATTTCCAAAGAGCCATAAATTCTGGGCTTATCCCTCCATGGAGGAACACGTGTTTGCTACTGAGTAATCTCTGCCGAAGCCCGTAATTAGGTGGTGCCACAGCAGCCTAGCCACGTGTTTCGACCACCACAACCCTGGTCCTCCATGTCTCCGCACAGCTCCTAGTCACTGACAGCATTCCCAGGGACTTCAACTAATGACCATATCTACCTGGCAGAAACCCAAATACAGAGGTTCTCTTCTATCTACTCGTACTTCAACTCCAGCGCAAATGAAGCAAGTATGTCCCTTGCCATTAATCCTTTTCCTCTATTTGAGCAACAAAATCGGTTGAAGTGCTGCTGTAAACAGGGTGGGAACACTGCTGCTGTGTGTCGGGAGCAAACCAAATGAGATAAGACAGTAAAAAAAGATGCTTTCTTGCTGAAACAGACCAAATCACAGCATGGAACATTATTACAGAACCTGACAGCAGAGCACTAATTTGTTTCTTTGCATGATGCAGATTCAATCAATAAATCTCCAGCTATCAGAGTAAATCCTTCAGACTGATAAACCAAACTGGAAAATCAGAATTTACTCTCCTTTCCGCAGAACATTTGAAACATTTAACTTTTTCTCTGCTCTACCTTGCTCCCAAGGTATTGAGTCTGTACCAAAACAATTCTTTATTTTCATCAACAATAAATCATACCAATCTTCCCATGCTCCCATTCCTGAAAACACTGCTTTAGCATACTAAAAAGACAATAAAGACTTCTCAGGCTGTAGACATATAAACACTTGAGAGGAGATGCTCACACATGAGAGGAAATTACAGCACAACAGCTATGCAGGCATGCAGATGGCATGTTAAAATACAGCCTTTGAGGACATACCTGGTTTAGCCCTGGTTCTGGCAGTTGCAACTTCTGGGGCAGGGCTATGTTTACAGGAGCTGTTCCATGAGTCCAGAGCTTTTCAAGACTGAGACACTTTCATTTGCTGCAGACCAATTCATTCATAAATTCACAACTGTAAAATGTGGTTAAAGATCCCAGCTGATACTGGCCACCAGCTCTGGCTTCAGTGAGCTAACTGCTGCACAGCTCCGACTTTGCCAGGTTCACTGCAGCATGTGCCTGCCTCACTGAAGTCAAGCTGAAGTTACGTAGATATGTTAAGAACTATGTCAACCCAGGGATTAAAACCAACATCTTGTATCCATAGCCTATATACTCTGTTGCTTCTTTAGTATGCGTTTTGTGAGGTCCCTTATTTTAGTGGAACAGAAATGCAGCCATGCTGTACTCGCTGGCACTTTAATTGCTTGTCAGATGAAGGTAACCAAAGGTAATTATATAATTCTAAATGAAAAAAGGAAAGCCACCAGCAAGAGCTCCTGTCTTCTGTCTTTTGAGATTGAACTTCAGTCTAATTTTTGTCATGTTTACCAACATCGTCATTCCATTCATTTGCCACATACTTTGTATTTTTGTATTATCATGACATGCAGATGGTAGTGGAGAAGGAACAGAGAGGCTTATGGCAGGGTTGTCGCCAGACCAAGCAGCATAAAAATCTTGGAAGAGGTGGCTAGTATTTCTGATACTTGGCATAATAACCAGGAGGGAAGTAGAGTGGAGCAAAAGGATCTACACAGCTTCCTCCAGGGCTCCTTCCAGCCCTGTTTCGTATGATTTTCTTTCCTTATAGTTTCTTTACAGAGGCTGACTAAAATTTTGGACTGAGTGGCAAATCTGGTAAGTCCTTAAATGAGTAAGAACAACACAGAGAGAAGATGAGAATTTCGGTCTTATCTCCTTTCTATTTGAGAAGTTCACAAGATCTTTATGAAGTAGAAGAAAGGAACAAAAGGATGGGAGAGTGGAGTAGGCTTTAAGGAAGGAGCCAAGGGTGCCAGAAGAACTTTCGGGAGCAGTAGTCAATCAAAGCTAAACAGCAAACCTATCTGGCCAAGAGCATGGCAGAACAGAAGGGAGAGACAACGCCTGGGGAGAGGAAATGGGATCCCAGTAATGGTATAGGGCCAATATCCACACATTCGGGATAATTATAGCTAAACCAAGATTCCTTATGCACAAAGGTATATGATCATCACTAATACAGTGAAAGTAGCGTGGCTCCAAATTCAGTATACGCTAAGGAAATTAATTAGAATAGATAAGGTTGGCAATTTCAAAGCAGATATCTATAAACTTAATTCACATAGTTTTATCCACCTCTTAAGTATCTTCTTCAGATTATCGCAGTTCCTGGAGCATTAGGGCTCCAAATTAAATCATGAGAAGCCAGTTTCTAACTGGAAACACTTCTGGATGCAACTGGATCTCACTCCAGTTACAACGTTTATTGGCCTGAGACAAGACCCAAATTCAGGAGCACCAGGGCCTGAACGAGGATGACACCTTTGGTTGAGGAGAGGGTTAGAAGAAGATGCCATTGCACCATTGTATTTCCTGCCCTTCCTGGTTGATTAACAGGGATGCAATAAGGGCAGTGGCTTCCTGCCTGGAGAAAGGATGAGGGACTGGGTGGGGGAAGGAGGGACCGGCGACCTCTGCAAAGGAGAACTCCGGAGCTGTATCAAGGGTAAATGACAGGGTCTCACAGGACAGGATGACCATGCAGACAGTACGTGTGATGTCGGGGGGTAGATGACATTAAGAAAAGGAACCAAATAATAAGTACAAAACTGAAACACAGCATTCTACTATACCAGTGTCAAAGAGTACCCGTCTCACTGCTAAGGAGATGCACGTGCAGCTCTCCCCATCACCTACAATTTCTGAAGCTCTTACTCTACACAGCACTTTTTGAATTGCTAATTGTGGTTATTAGGTTGTAAAGTCTCTCTGATCAGACCAGAAGAAATGAATTTAACTAATACTGCTACAAAATTAGAAATGGTTAAGTAATAAGTATTGGTTTAAAAAAAAAACCTTTTTTCTCAAATGGTATCATTACAATTGCACACTACTAAATCCTAAATTTTCAAGGAAAAAGTATTTTAAAGACTGCAAATTCTATCAACCTTAAAATAATGTACTGGGAAAAGAAGCACCTGTATCCATCCAGAACATGAATGGAGCAGACTGTGGAATGCTTAAAAGAATGGAAATACTTTTATATAGCCTCTTTTTGAATATTCAACCATGCACCTATGTGCTTTTCCCAGGCCTCTGCTTCATGCTGAGGATGAACTTCACATAAGCACTTCAAAGTTACCCAATTATCCACCTTCAAATCCTATCTTAAAATTCCTCTTTTCCATGATGCCTTTAAACACACGATAATCACAGAATCAGTGCACAAAGGAGATGGAAGGGATGCCAGGACCTAATTATTCCTGAAGACTACCTCAGTCTCCACCAATGCAGTTTCCACAGTTGACAGAAAGTCTGCTTGGATCCAAGTGATCTATTCTGGTACTTCCTGAATCTTTCATGTTGTCTTTCACTCCCTTCCTTTAAGGAAAGAGCCAAGATGATGTCCTTTACTCCCTATCCACTATGGAAATGAAGAACACCATTTCCTTCCTCTAGTGATGAAGCCATTGGAAAGCTAGACCATTACCAATGCTGACACAGGTCTCACGTAGGTCTCGTTGCTACCTTCTTCGTCCCTTGCCTGTTTCTTTATGTTTTACTGAGGTAGTAAACACCTAATGCTGGGGACCATCTTTTTGTTGTGTGTGCCTGATATTCAGACCAGGACTGCTTCAGTAGTAACCTAATACACATTAATAGTAAGGAAATGAAGAGTAACAGAAAAGATTACCTTAGTTATTTACCTTAAAGATGAGGAAGCTGTGAACTTTATTAATTACTTCACAGAATTCTAAAAATCATGGATGTTGTTTAAGAGATGATTAGCAGTCAGCTTGGATTTGCCAAGAACATTGTCAAATCAATCTAATTTCCTTTTACAGCATGGTAAGAGGCTTTTGAGAAGTGAAGTGTGAGCTGCCATATATATCAAGACTTTAATAAGGGTTTTGACACTGTCTTGTATGACATTCTTATAAGTAACACAAGGAAAACCAGTTCAGAAGGAAGTGATCACAGGACAGATACAGACATAAATGGTGTTATCAGATTAGTTAGTGAAGCACTAGGTTTACTGCAGAATCAAAGGGTGGAATATGCAGGGTTATACAAAGGTTTGTCCTGCAGTATTGCTCAAAGTTTTCCTTACTGATCTGGATGACAGAATAGAAAGTGTGCTTGTTAGGTTTGCAGACCACAGAAGACTATGCAGGATGCTGGCACATTGAAAAATAAGATAACAACTGAAAAGAATCTCAGTCAGTTAGAGAAATGACTTGGAAACAAGCCCCCCAAAGAGTGCTACTCAGTAGGGAAAAGACAGAGGTATACTATTCTTAAGCAGGAAAAATCAACTGCAGAAGTATAATGTGGCAAGGGCTATGGGACTAAAGTTACGAGTCCATTATACATATGAAAATCAAGTCTGTTCTTCAGTTATAGCAGATGGGTGTCAGGGCTGTGCCTCTGTGCACACCCAGTGCATCGAAGTCATCAATCCCTCAGGCAGTGCAGGGACTCCGCAGCCAGCCACCTGCACAGATGAGATAATGGACTCGTGTGAGCCCAGGGACCAACTTGAAACGAGGCGATGGGCTGAATGTTAACAATGAAGTATTCGACTGATGCTTACAGGAACCCTCCCAGTGGGACTTTTGGACAGTTCTAGAAATTACTCCCCTCATCCCAGGTCATGCTGTATGTAGTCCAATCGGTATGCCTAGAGGTGCTGTGTTGATTAACACCCTGGGCAACTGTCCCCAAGTCTGCCCTCAGTGGTTCCTGCTGCAGAAGTGACCAAACTGTACAGAGATAAGACATTTGTAAAGAGTCAACAGAAACTCTCCCTGCGGAAATGGTCAAATAGGACAGTTTTTTGCATGTAGTTAAGATCTTTAAGAGAAGCTTCATATGCAGTTAAAATATATAAGTAGCAATGAAATATGTATGTGCTAGCTGGTCACTCAGGACTGTGGCCAGCCATACTGTAAGAAGGAAGCGGAACAGTGGTTCAAGGAGTCTCACCCAATCCAGCTGAAGATGCTGCTGCAAGTACACTTGTAACAGAGACTCCTGTCACCACCAGAGACCGACCATCCTTTTGGGAGATCCAATTCCCCATGTGAGTGTTCTGCTATGCCAAGATGTCCCCAAATTATTTTTTTTTCTAAGAAGCACTCTGAGCATCTGTGCAACGACACCATGGAAAACAACCGTCTATGTAAGAGCTCCATGGAGAAATGATTTAAGAATCATCAAGGATCACTGGACGAGTTTCATACCATCGTAAGAAAGGCAAATTCCCCACAGGAATACCTAATAGAAATATAACGTGCAAGAGAAATGAAATGGTCCTTCCATTGCACCCAATACGGTAAGACTCAGCTGAAGGTCTACAACTAAATCGGTTCATCATGTCCACCACAACGGATAGGACAAGAAATAATGAACTTAAACTGCAGCAAGATCCAGGTTAGAAACAAGGAGAAACTTTCTGGGAGGATCAGATTCCCTGGAGTAGTGGTGGGGGCATCTCCAATCACTGCCTAAGCTATTCTTAAAAGCTTTCAAACATCTGTTAAAGATGACCTTGCCACAGCACAAGGAATCTGTCTAAACGACTTCCTGCAGTCCTTTCCAGGTCTATAATTCTAACATAATGCAGTAAGTGAAGGAAAAGCTAATGCTCATTTGATACAATCAGTCCTAAAGTGTCTGGAATGGATAAATCCAGAATAGTAGCATGATCTGTGAGAAATGTAGCCAAATATTCTGCAACAGCCATTTGCTTCCTGACCATTTGGGTACCTTATCTCTACAGTCAGTGAAGCTCTCCACAGTTTTACTAACAATGAATCCCATGACATGCAAAGTGAAAGGGGTTAAAAAAGATTTTTCTATGTTAACTAGTAGAACCTGTAAGGTCATTAAGATAAGCTCACTGTGACTGAAATATGCAGTTTTAGGAGCTTTAATGCTTCAAGATATCATCTAAGTAAATAAGCATTTTTACTCCTAGACACATTAGCAGATGAATAACTGAGCTCATAAATGAATAATGAATGAATAACTCATATCAGTCCCTGGAGGTAATACACAGACTAGATACCATAATTTTCCACTGAAGTAGTACCCATTTCAAGGACAACTCTAGGAATTTCCTGTGGTGTGGATCTGTACTGTCCCTGTGTGCCTACTTTTACTTTGGCCTATTCACAGCAGGAAAACCCCTCTGGTTCAAGCTGCCTTAGAGCACTGCCAAGCATCACACCTCTGCCACAACGTTCAGACACTTGGCAACAGTGGCAGCGTCTCCCGCGGCCTGACTACACCAAGGAAGCTGTAGATATTTCCTCCACTCCTCGGGGACAGAGTGACCCAGCAGCTGAGAGCAGCAACCCTTTGCTAGCCTGTCCTCTTACTTGCAGCTCACACGAGCTGCCCACGAGAGACGTACTGTACCAACGAAGAGGCATGGGCCAAAGCTGACTGCCTCAGCTCCCTTCCCAAAGGGCAAGTAAGGGAAAAAAGCAGTCCAGGGGAAAACAATGTGTCAGCAGAGAAGAAGAAAGATGGCTGCAGTGTCCCCCAACCCCAGGAAGGCTGTACCAAAATTGGAGATGAAACCATACCCTTAAACATACCCTTCAGTCCACTCAGCCTACCCACCAACACCGCAGGGGTCGCTGGCATCAGTGAAGGCCCAGGAGCACAAGCCCTGCACGAGGCAGAGGTGCAGCCTGTGCTGCACTCGTCACGCCTAGGAAAGCCTACGGCCCTGAAAGCACTGGATGCACAGTTGAGTCTTAGAAGCCATCTTACACCACTGGAAGTCCTCTTCTCTTAAAAATCGATCCCTCTTGAGTTCCTCCTCCCCCAAGGAGTTATTCTCAGAAGGGTCTGCACCACGTCTGACAGCAGCTTCCCTTCCACCTGCACCACCTGCGCCACTCCATCCAATATCTCCCGCCTTCAGACTGTTCCAAACTTTTTCTGAGCCCACATGAACACCACTTAAATTCCTTCCCAGAGATAAGCATCTTCCTTTCCCATACCTGCCTCCCACACCGTTCAATGGAAGGTAGCAAGCAACTTACTTTTTTAAACACACATTCAACTACCGGATTCTTATTGCACATTTATCACTAAAATACACCACTTGTAGAAAGCTACATTAGAAAAAACAAACAAATCCTGTAAGACTCCAGAAATTTTGTATGGCTTGGTGCTCTCATCTGCTCATGAGAAGTGGCCTATTGCCTTTTATTAGCAAGTACATTTAGCCCCAAAAGTGCGATAAATAAACAACATATTAGACTTAACATGTGTATAACTGTTAGGTTTCAGAAAAATTATAGGATTCATTAAGGCAAAAGAGAACTACATGTAAGCACTGCAACTAATTAGTGCTGATGTGACTTCAGAAACATTTTAGTAAGGGCCACCATAATTTACCGATGACTTAAATACTTTTGCCGATGAGAAACATTACACTTAAGATAGCCCTTTGAGGTTTTAGGGGGTGGGGTTGTTTGTTTGTTTGTTCCTTCCTGATCCTCACATGTTTAACTCAAAGGAAATCCATTTCCCGAATGCCAGCTTTTTCAGCAAAAGCCTGCGCTGTGCTGTCCGCTCCTGCAGCTACCGCTAGCACTCACTGTTCCTCACTCCTCAGCGCTCTGGCAACGTCAGGCTCAAATTCTGCAAGCTTGTTTCCCTGTCAAACAATCCTCTCTCTTTAGGAGGAAAATAGGTTTCTCTCTACTGTAACTACTACTTCTGTTGCTGCTTCTTACTGCATGCTGATGACAAAACACAGTGACTGAGACAGTACGGTGTAATTTGACTGACTTACATTTCAATATCAAACCATGAATGTTTTAAATATGTTGCTTTCCAGTTTCAATTCATTTCACCTATAAACTAAATTTTTAATGAAGTCTCCCCACAGATGAGTAGGGATTCATTTAATAATCTCTGCAGTTAGGCAGCAGTGGCTTTCTGTGTTTATTTACAGTGTAGGTTTGAGTTGAGCGTTGCCTAGCAACTGCAACACATATCCCCTTTTTACTCTTACACCTAATCCTAAAAAGACTAATGCACATGTACGATTTGCTTCCTGTAGGTAAATCCCATTGAAGGGGATGAAGTTACTTGTGTTTAGTATTTTTACAGGCCCATGGGAATGAAACATAGCAAATAGAATAGAAATACATTATTTCTGATCAGTATGATAATAAAATATTTTTGCACCACGTCTGTCTTATTGAAGTGCATTTGAAGATATTCAAGGAAATCCCATCCAGCTAGAGTAATGAAATTCATTCCACCATACATTACATCTTAGGCACAAATAAATTACTATTACCCAGCAGTTATTTTGTTTATAGGATGGAGATAAATTTACATGTACATGTAAACAAAGACAATATTAATAACAGCTGCAACCTATTCAATTAGATTTTTCTAAATGCAATGATCTTTAGTAATAACATGCTAGAAAGTTTGTAACAGTGTACTAGCTAAAGAGATGCTGTTTGCTCGATGTTTCTATATATCAATGTACCTTTAAAATACTTGTAAAATATTCCCGCCATTATGATGTTACTAAAACATCTTTCTCTGTAGTAAGAGGGAAACCTGGGGGAAAAAACACCTTAGAGGTTGGGCTTTTTTCTCGATAAAGCATACATACTAAAAGAATTCTTTTGAGGAGCTGAGGATTTTAGAAATTTTCAATACCTTTGCCAATTTACAAGGACACTGGAAAACATAAAAATAGAGATGACACTGAGTACGTCTTGGCTGCAAACCAAGCCAAAGCTAGCTGATCTGGTTTGAAGTCTATGAGATTTGACAGCACCTTGTCCATGTGAGTAGGGAGTACACTGCAGTGAAGGTGCTCTCTCAATGCAGAGAGTCCGCTGCGTGCAAGTCTTGGATTATAGGCTCGTGGGGCTAACGACACGCCATGATCGGCATTTTCCACTCTCCCAGCATGCCGAACCATGCTTTTGGCCACTAATTTCCTCACGGTCACCATAAACACTAAAGCTTACAGAAACCAAGACCACTAATGATCACCTCGTGCAGTCTTCTGCAATGATTCTCATCATTGATCCTCTCTGGAATTCAACTATCACTGCTTGTTTTTTTTTTTTTTTTTTTGATTTAGCACATCTTTATAATTTGTTAAGACAGATTATTTTCTTGAGCTCTATTGTACAATGACATATTGACCTTCTTTCTTCTACCTGAAATTAATAATTACATAGCTTTGCCATAACCCTACTTTCATAAAAATACTGTATGATACCACTAGTGTTGATACCTTTATTTTAACTTGGGTCTGATGTTATTTTCATACCATTCACTGGCAAAACTCCTACTGGTGCAAAAAGATGCAGTTCTGATTTTACAGCATATTGACCTAGAAAATAGACGTTGCTATCTCTGCTAGCAAACAAATAAGAAAATCCCTATCTGCTCAATAGTGTTTACTCTTTCTCAGAGTCTGAGCACCCAAAAAGTTATTTCAGAGCAGCTTCATCTGTTGGCATCAACCAAGATTAGAAAGCAAAATCAGAAGATAAAATTACTCTTGTCCCATTTACATATATCACTCAAGGTAGCTGAGAAATGTGTTCTCTGGAGAACCAGAATTACATGCAAAAATTACTTGTTTTCCAACAGGCTGTAGGGTATCTGGGGAAAAAAAAGTCATTTTCCTGGAACAGGAAGGCACACTACCAGCAAACACAGCTCTTTTTTCAAGGCTCCCTTAAAAGTTCACAGTGTGAAAAAAATGGCTGTTACCTGCTCATTTGGGATAGAGAGGTCTGGCTGCAGAACGTGGGCTGCTGAGACCAATGTGTAGTTCTGGTTTGCTAGTGCGGCACAGACAAACAGTACAAAGGATGATCAAGAAAAGCAGGGAAAAATAGGGTTTTTTTAAATGGTTTTGATTTTCAATTTCTGTTTTATTTGTATTACTTTCAGCCTTGAAAACAACTGCATTGGTTGCTACTCAAAAGGGTAGATATATATATAAATACCAAACTTAACTCAACTTAATTCAACTTATTTCAAAGAACTCTAAATTGCAATTTTTTAAAGGCCCCTTTAGGACCAAACATCATCTTTTCTGTCAGATATCTGTCAAAGGAATGATGAATGCCTGAAAAACAGCCTCCCAAAAATGGAATCAAATTCAAAACAACCATTCTCTTTCATTTCTTATGGATATATTAATTCTACATCAGCAAAATCAGAAGATACCACTACTACTGTATCACTTACATATGCCACACAAGCGAGCTGCAAAGTGTGTTCCCTGAAGAAGCAGAAGTACTTGCTAAAAATCACTTGAATGGCTCATTTATCAGTTGATCCAAACAGTTGCTCATTTTATTGGCATTAACTGATCACAGCAAATGATGGTTAGTTAAAATCAGGCTTCTGGTTTTATAACCATACACTAATGTAGTCTAGATGGGCTCTCATTACCCCAATAAGCACGGTGGTTTATCATGTGTCACAAGAAAAGCTCACTGTCTTGGTTCAGCTCTATTTACAGAGAGCGCTTACCACTGTTAAAGATACTAATTAATCATCTCTCGTCTTAAAGATTTATAATTCAACTTCCAGAATATTCTTCTTAATGAAATCATTATGTCCACATGGCAAATGAAAATTAACTCGAGCGTTCACAGTGCTCAGCTGCCCTTTTTGGAGATCCTGCCCTTGCTCTGCTGGCGTCCTTTCACCACAGAGGCCAAACTCCGCTGGTCACCCAGCCTTGCTTCTCGCCCTGCCTCTGACAAGTTGCGATGGCAATATTCATCCTGCCCGCCCTGCCAGCACAATCGAATTTGTAACCTAACTGCTCAGCTGTCAGCTTTGCTGCGGGCCACGTTTTATTTTAATAAAACCCCTGGGAGTGAGACAGCTTCTTTGGAAAGTGCAGCGAAGGCCTTGAGCTTGCCTAGCCAAAGCCATTAAGTCTTTATTATTAACTGATCTTTAAGATCTATTTAAAAATGAAGCGTTAGTGATCTGACACCACACTGACAATAAATTTAATTGACTTCTGTTATTATTTCCTTTGCAAGGTCAGAATGACCAAGTGGTGTTAACACTCTACTACCAGAGAAGACTCTCGACCAATTTGGGACCACCAATTGTGACCTGCCATGCTAGCCCTCAGATTTAAACCTCAAACCTTTTGGGACATCAGCACTTCTTACTAAAAATAAAAGATGATAAGCATTTTGTTCACTCAGGTGAAATATCATGAGGAACAGGAGACTGGGAGTGCTTAATACAAAGCTAATCATGTGGGAGTTATTATTATTTTAAATTTCCAAACAATTCGTGTAAAAAACACAGATTTTTAAAATCACTGTACACGCTCAGAAAGCCAGGCACCTGTGTCTGCCCTTCCCAGGACTCTGCCAAACTCCAGTCAGCCCCTTGCATTTCTCAAATGGAAAATGCAAGCTCCTGCATTAAAAAATGATAGGGCTTCCTCAAACTGCAGAAATGCAGAATCATTGCAAAAGCTAATTCATATTGTAAAACAAAGTAAAACAAGTACAAAATATAACTAAATCTACAGGAGACAGCTGAAATTAGATTCCCAAGCCAATGATATTACTGATTCTGACAAGACACATTTATCCAAGCTTTTAAGAACAGGGTGTCCAAGTTATCCCAGAACAAGCTTGTATTTTGTTCTGTCTTTTCAATTTTATGACATTTCACAGAGTGCTGCACCATTAGCAAAGAGGTAGTTATTTTTTTAAATGGCTTTGACAAGCTCAGGACTTAAAAGAGAAACACAGTTACAATTCTGTGGCACAGAAGTTTCAAACCTCATTTTCATCAGGGTTATTATTACTTGAACACAATCTAGAGGTAAAAGTAAAGTACAGTGCATAATATCCTGGAGAAATTTTTGCACTGTTTTATGCCCTATTTCGCTGCACTGACATAATCAGATTGCAAAGGGTAAGAATGAAGCTGAAACTCTTTATTACAGAAAATAGCTCATATGGTGAGGAATTTTTTGCAACTCTTGTTTAGTTCCATAAATGTTTCCAGGTGAAAATTTGTTCTCATTGACATTTTCTATTGACTTGCATAAAGCAGAGAAATCATTGCCTGTCTCCTGCTTGCAGCAGGACACATACACGGGATGTGTTAATAATTCCATCTAGCTGCAAAAATGTTGAAAACTTTTCCTGTAGCTGTTTTTTAAAAGGTAAAAAGTAAACTAGAGGCCTGATCCTGCAGCCCTTATTTTGTGTACCACTGACTTCGACACAGATAGGATATTATGAATGCTGCAGGATTGCTAGCTGCCTTCAAAAAAGAGTGTTGTTTTTTAACACCGTCTCAAAAATTACATAGAGATCAATAGGAAAAGAGGGTTTGCTCAACCTAAAATTCATGGCATTTGCTTGAATTTCTGCGATAAACAAACACAAAGCAAAACTGAGGTAAACATGATTCAAACCTCTCTAGGGAGCAGCTGATTTACCATGAGGTCTGCTTTCTGTGTCCTGCACTGCCCCTTGCTGGAGTATCTCATAAACATGACAGTGTGGATTCTAATATCAAAGCACTAGTGAGAATGCATATCAGGCTCCGAACCAAAAATTAGTCTTCAAATATAAGTATTACACAGCTTCACAATCAGAGAGTTAATCGACAGTTCATTATCACATGCACAGACTTCTTTTCTATGAAACTACTGACCATTCCCATTTGCAAGGACTTCATTTTAAACTATGAAGTGCTGATGAACGCTGTCAGCTTTTTTCCTGATTGCTTCTTCCTAAGAGGTTACTATTAAAGAAGAAAACAATAAAATTTAAACCCCAGAAATACTACTACTTTACTGCTAATGAAAAGTGTTAAAGAAACCAAAGCAATAAGATGCTTTCCTAAAAAACATGACTAACATGTACAGTAAATATGAATACGGTCCATGTATAGAAATGAGAACAAGAAAAAAAAATACACACTCTATTTTTTACCTCTGAAGCTTCTGCAGCATTTCCTGTCATACTTCAAAAACAGTGCTGAGGAACTGCTGTCTGTTACTTTTGTGTGTGCTGCAGGTTACAGATTTGCTCACTCCCAAAGTCATTGCAAGCGTGACAAAATGTGTACCCACGAATACCTGTGACTGCAGCTCCCTATTTTTCAACACTGATTCAGCTGCTTGCTTGGCTTCTTTTAAGTTTCTCCTCATGGAGACTCTTTAATCTTAAAACAAGAAGTTGTTTTGACAAAGCTGTGAAATATGGCCTGTACAACTGCGTATGTAGAAAAACTGAACCACATGTTAGAAGTTTAGGCAACACCCTCCTGCATTAATGTTACCACAAGGTATCTTCTAAACCAGCTATTTGTAATACCCCGCAACTAGTCATAATTTATTCAATTCATGCTGGTATTATTAACTGTATCATACTTGTGCATACTTGCTTTGGAGAAGTTTTTCTAGACATCAGATTTGTGTAGCTCTATCGAACTTGCCTTCTCCCTTTCCTTCCAAGTGGGAACAATCCTTTGCTGATGAATGAAGCCAAGGATTGACCTTCCTTGAGAGTTCTCCGTATGGAACCACACACCCTCATTTGTCAATAAATACTAAAGCACCCCATGCTACGCTTGATCTACGCACTGAACCAAGAGTGACATCACTCTTCTGAAAGTTGAGGACAGTTTAGAGGTTGAAACAAGTAGTCTATATTTGAAATATTACCTTCAATTTAAAAATGCACTGGAGAAAAAATTAATAACCTTAGGTACCTAGCTGTTTAAATACCTCTCTGTTAAGATCTGGCAAGAAAAGCCTGATGGAAGAGCCTAGCCCTGGCCACACTGACCACAGAACATCTCTGGCTTCAAGAGAGCTTTGATTTCACTCTCACACTTTAAAAGTGACCAGTGCAATGTAACAGGGTCAAGCATCGAGAACAGGAAGCGAACTACACCTCTTAAATAATACTGCATACTATCAGATCCATGGGCCATGAGACCAGTGTGGCTACAGGAAAGAGAAATATAAGGTGATATTGGAAAAGAAAGCTGAGAAGGATGATGGAGACCTGCAGCTCCTCAAGAACTTAGAAAGAAAATAAAGACTAATGTATTAACTTTGGTCTATTCCTGTGCGTCATTCCTGGTGTCGATTTAGCAGCTACTCCATTTGAAGTTGACAGAGGTCCAACACCCAGCAGTTTGGCTTGCCTGCTGGCCCCATCCAGGAGCACACCAGGATGCAAGAACAACATTGCCAACAGCACTGTGTGCTGCTTTTTGTCAGCTCATGCACATGCTGCTGCTGGAAGGGGACTCACAGTGGCTATTTAAAATGTCAGCTCACTGCCACAACAGATTACATGTCTGCTCTAGAATGGAGCATGATCAAAGAAAAAAATCTAATATATTGTACAGAGTGGAGGGCTTTACATGAAAGCTAAATTGAAGCCTGCCAAAGCCACGAAGCTCCTTTCCAGCAAGTCCACAGAGCAGCACGATGAATGAGAAGTAGGATGCTATCACAGACACAGCATGGGAAAAGGGATAATAATAAGTCTCAAGGGTAAGACAGTGTCTCTGTATTTCATTTTTTAAAATGGGCCAAGCCAACTCCCAATTTACTCGTAAGACTTGATTGAGGGGGACAAGAGTACAATATATTACTTCTGTGTTTGGCACCAGTATGACTCTGGCTGGAACACTGTGCCTACTTTAGGCATTCAAATTTCATGAAGGATGCTGAGAAGTTGGACAAGGTTCATAACAGAGCCTAGGGAATGAATGATTAAAGAATTAGAAGCCATGCCTTCTAGCGAAAGACTCCAGAAGGTTAATCTACTTAGCTCATCAAAGAGAAGGTTAAGAGGCTGGGACTTAATCATAGGCTTGCATCTAATACAAGAAACAGAAGTTTGACAGTAAAAGGGTTTATGTCCTGCCTAACTGCTAAAGGTCCAGCAGTTGAAAGTCAAATATAAATGAATTCAGAAAGGATATAAAGCACACTTGCTTTTTTATGTATTTAATTTTAACCAACAAGGGTGATGAAGCACTGAAAAAATGTGTTATGTTTTCCCAGTGATATCAAATCAGGACTGATTTTTTCTAAAAAGCTATGCTGTAGTTCAAGCACAACTTTTGGACACAGCATGTGCTCTTTTCTGAAAGATATAAATAACATAGAATGAACACACAGAAATGGTCATCAATGTATTGTACTGAGAAGTAGTGCCATAATTTCTAAATATAACAATTCCTTTAGCCCCAAGCATAAATGTATTTTTGCCTAAAACCGACATAAAAAAGGGATGCCCACAGAAGTCCAGATCACTAAAAGGGTATATCTTGCAGCAAATTGTAGCTAGAATTTAGCTAACTTCAAAAGATGTATAAAACATTCACTTTGTTAAGGACTATGTTCTGAGACACAGTTTTGCCACAATGTCCCCCAAATCATTCCCAGTTATTGATTCACAATGTCCAAGCAGATGAATGTGACTCTGATAAGGATGAACACTTCAAAGTTAAATGATTATCCACAGCTGTCTGACAGATAAGCTTCTAAACAGGTCTGGCATTACTAGGAAAATATAACATAATAATTGAACAGAAATTGCTTTTTGTTTTTCCTGCTTTTGACAGTGATAAAAAACTTGCAATGTCAGAGGCTTTTTTTCTAAGTAGAGACAAATCAACTATGTCAGGAATCCATTTTGCCATAACATAAATTACATTTTCTCTTCATTCTGGTGAGACAGGCCTATTGGCTCAAAGCCTCTTCCATTTATTAACACAAATAGTCTACAGTAGTAGCAGTTTTGACATGAATTTTGAAAAATGTGTAACCTCTGATTCA
The DNA here is from genome assembly GCF_036370855.1 of Dromaius novaehollandiae. Taxonomy (NCBI): domain Eukaryota; kingdom Metazoa; phylum Chordata; class Aves; order Casuariiformes; family Dromaiidae; genus Dromaius; species Dromaius novaehollandiae. Next base: position 69,988,232 of record NC_088099.1, on the reverse strand, counting down.
AAAATATTAGGGCATATAAGATTTAGCTTATTCTGTGATTTTCGTTACAAAACAGATGCACAGAAAGAATATGCTGAGAAGTGTCTCAACCCTTAAACTAAAACTCCTTTATATATGCCTTCACCTTCAGTAATAGCTCACAGACCATAGCTTCAAGCAGAAAACAGTGTATTCTTAAATCGTGCTAGCTAGCACAAGGTAACCAACTCTCCATCAGGCTGAGGAAAACCATAGAGTACCCTGATTGTTCTTGCACTGACCCTGAAGTATGCCAAAAAATGCCTATTCCCTTTGTAAGCCAAGACTGTAAAAAGAATTGCCTGCAAAGAGTCAGATTGATACTGCTGCCTTAAAACACAAAAGGGGCATTTTTATAAGTCTTGCGCCTTCTTCCTCCACTTTTTGAATAAGTTTTCCAATTTGGAGCCTTGGGCAAAGAATCAAAAAGTATTCTAGGAACACATTATTTCTCATTAAAGCATGCATAGGTTCTTGAATGCTTACAGTATGTTTAAATGTCACCTTAAATATCACCTTGAGAGTAGGATTCTTTACTCCTGTTTGCCAGGATTAGTGGATTAACACACCGAAAGGCACCATGAAGAGCAAGACAATAGCACTGTAACCCAGCACTGCCTAAGGCTTGGCCCGTTAGAGTCTCTTAAGTTTTTAGCCGCATGTTGTCCTTCCAGAAGGAAAGGGAATTACACATTGCTGTAGGGCTCAGAATTTGGTTCATGGTGCAGATCTGCACCCCCTAGGTAAACCAGCATGCAATGTAAGTAAGCACATCAGTAGCCCAGGTAAGATATGTTGCCCAAAGCATGTAGCGAGCTGCTGATCTGAAGCATGACTAACTTCTAAAGGACAACCTCTTCTTCTTTTCAACACATTCTGTTTCTTTTTTTGTGATTGCCGTTTATTAATTTGACCTTTTTTTTCTTATATTTCCATTCAAACACTGATTTCCCACATACTAATATGATAGCTTTATCAACATCAAAGCAGCTGGTGTTTTATGAGCAATCTGCATCACCCCAGGTTAGTCAAAAAACGCTCCAGTTACTACTGAGCTGAGAGAACGAAACATTGGTTACAGGCAGTAGCGTGGAGAGCTTGAGGGCCTTCATGGTTTACAGCTGTGGAGGTATATATTTTGTGTATTTCTAAACTGTTTGAACCAGTGGGATGCAATATTCTGAGCCTTGAGGCTCAAGCTTATTTTTTAAAGTTCAAGGGACAATAACAAATGCTAAGACAGTTTCTCCGCATTATTCTGAGCTGCATTTGTGAAAGTGCTGGGTGAAGCCTGAATGTTTTTGCCTTAGATGGTGAGGCTGTCGGGGACTTTTCTTCCAGATGGGCTTGGGACAAACACTTTTTGCCTTTTTTGGGGGTCAATTATTTGTTGACTGTTGTGTGCACAACACAGGCTCATAGAGAATGGCAAAGGTAGAGAAGGTAACTCACCAAAAGTCAGAAGCTTTTTTCCGTTATATGCTGTTCACATAGAGTCATCCGGAGATCTGCCCAAAAGGTGAAGCTGCAAGTTCCATTTTAAGCAGATTTTATAGCACAGATCTAGCAGCCTGGTGCTGGATCTGCTGCTCTTCCAACCACAAAGTACACCAGTTCAACTGACTAGAGCAGCAGAAAGAATACATCCTTCTATTTAACCAAGTCAGTTTTCTGCCATTTTGGTGAACTGAACTGGCTTGGTGCGGATGGCACCCAGTTAGCTCAAGGTGGGTGGTGTCAGCAGGGCACCAGGAGGCAGGCGGTGGAGGCCGGACATTGAAGCATTGGAGCAGTGACGAGCTCATTAGCTTAGCTCAAGCCATGCCTCGAAACACTATCCAGAAGAGGTTTTCTTCTGCTTTTCAAATGAACTGAATGATAGAGGAATCCATGTCCTTGTCCAATGAACAGCAGAGCCAAAGCAAGGGTACATGCTTAGCTCAGAGGTACTATGGGGTAGAGCCATAACATAAGGTAACCAGTGAAGAGAAATAAACATTTCTTTAGGAGATTTTCTCTTGAGAGATTTCTGTTCAGCCTTGCCCAGAAGTGCAAACTAGAAAATCCTGTAAAAGGAGAGAATACACTAATGCAAGACATGAGGTGGGTATGAATTTGAGTGTAGGGATGAAAATGGGTGAGTGGGTGATACTGGTGACAGCAGGCCTGCATACACTGGCTAAGCTACACAGAAAATAGATACATACATCCTAGTTACTTAAGATGCAGCATGAGCATGTATCTCATTCGGTGCCCATCATGCTATACAAGTATACAGATTTAACAGGAAGTGAGATGTCCATTTTAAATTATTTATAGTGGAGATAGTACAACTAGTACACTAAAAATATGTAATAATGCTTTGTAGACTGTGATTACTAGAGAGTAGTTAATAAAATGCTTGCATAGAAATCATTGTGCTAACAGGGTCAAGTTTCATGTGTGTATGTAAGCATACAATAAAACAAATTTGTTGTATACAAGGTCTTGTGAATAGTATGCTAACAAGAAGCCTCATTATGGACAAACTAGTAAACTAGCTACTACCTAGGAAAAATGTATCTGGCAATACTCTATGAAGAAGTCTGACTAGTGTATCAATATACACTATGCATAAATCTAATAATGGGGAAGGACTATCAAAAGGCTCCAAATCTGAATAATACCTGTGCTATCCAAGCTAGTTGGAGGTCCCCCCCATAATTATTTCTTGCAATGATGTGTTATTTCTTCACTAATTAATGAAACAATGAACAACGGGCAGAAATTTCCCAAGTGGAAGCCTGCTCTGCAGGCTGGCTTATAAACACAGAGCAGTACATCACAGCCATCCTCTGTTAAAGCTATTTGTTCCATGGATAAAATTTGCAAGCTTCCTCACCGACTGGAAATAACCTCAAATACACTTTCTTGTTATTGAAAAGACAGGGGGGAAAAAAAGAACATCAATTTGTTTCTTTTCATTGCAGGAATTCTTGGATTCTACAAAGACTTGTTTCAATTTTTCTAAAACTTCAATAATCTGAAAAACGAACGCTTGGAAACACTATATTGTAGAGCTGTAACATAAAGCAATAGACAGATACACTGGTAGAGAGAAACAAACATTTCATTAGGAGATTTTCTTCACAAGGTATCTGTTCAGCGCGACACGGGAATACAAAGTAGAAAGGCCTGCAAAGGGAGAGCACACAGGATTGCATACAGAGGCTGAGCATCCTCTGTCTACACATGTTTAGCTCAGCATGCTAACTCCTCCTAGCCACCTGCACGGGGAAAATGCTTATACTTTCAATAGATTACTAATGGTTATCCCAGATCTCCACAATTTAATCGCAGCTGGCGATTTTAGTTTGAAGCTCCAGTTTTACATTGGTGATGGTCTTTAGGTCTCTGTCTTGGTATTTTTGTGTAACGAACAGAAAAGTTAATCTGAAACATGCCAGTCTGAGAGAAACTTTGAGTGAAGCAAATGGATCAAGTTTTTTTACTGGAAGTTAATTTTGGTCCCAGTCGTTTTACCATTAAGGTGCAACTTTTAAAGCAGACTAAAACCAAAGCATTCCCATACAAAGTGTAAATCTTATGATTCAGCATTAAGCCTAAATCTGTTAATGTATAAACAGCCAGGCATGATGGAAAACCTGCTTAGCATTACCTGTTGTGTGTATACTCACTTAGTGTTTAATCCTTTCCCATGTTTCCCTGCTTTCAGTGCCTTAGGTCACAATATTAATACTCTTTTAATGAAGCTTGTCTGTGTGAATTAAATTATAGTTGGGTTCTGAAAGCTTTAGGTGTTGTGCTATTTTTTCATGTTTTTTTCCTCCTGACTATTTTTCCTGAAAAAAAAAGAAAGCTTCAGCAAGAAGGTATTGTCACTAACTCTCAATTGCAAGTAAAAAAGCTTTCCGAACAGCACTTGGAGCATCCAGTTTAGATAAGGGTAAGTTGTATTTGGAAAACTTTGGAGAATACTAGGATAAAGAGGTTATCTGCTGACCAGCTGAATGACAGTCAAGAAAACTTAAGTATCCTCTATAAAGGATGGTTGTATCAGCGAGAGCGCTTTAACAAAATGAGTAAGAGCCTCCTATTCAGAATCATTTACAAAGTTATTGTACCAGATAAGAAGGAGCTGGAGTTCAGGAGGCTATCTCTTATAAAACATGATTAGACTCCTTAATCTTAGAGATGATGAACATTTACTCTTCAGCTTTTAAAGGTATCTGAAGATTTACATACATTTATTCCAACAATTCAAGATATGACAAAATACGGATATAGCTGGTAAACCTTCCCTCATGGAGGCACAGCTGGACTGGCAAAGCAATCTTCTGCCAGCATGGCTGACACCCAATACCACAAATCACATAAATGAAATCAGCAAAACAGAGTCTGTTTCCCCCCTAGAATCACTGCTCTGCACTGGAGCTCCTGCTGCGACGGGAATGCATCAGCGAGGCCTCCCCTGCTGACCTCCTGCCCCTGCTCAGTGACACTAGCCAGACACATGGACCAGGCCTCAGCAGGTGGAGAAACGTCTTAAAAGCCACAGGAGATGTAAAAAACCCTTATTAGGGGCTGACTCACACAGGACTAGGTGACACAGCACAAAGAAAACACACAGTCGCACAAGCAGAGGAACTAAGCAAACTCGGCTTCTCCAGGTGCTGAGGTGCTGGACTGACTCATTGAGAAGGTGCGAGTTCCCACAGAAGCCCTTCCCGTGGTGACGGCCTTGGCAAGGAGGGGGTTCTCTGGTCTTCAGCAAGGTGTGTATTCTTGTTGCACCCTTCTGCAGCCAGAGCACTGTCAGGGTCTCTCATTTACCAAATGACAATAAATGAAAACAGTGCCAGTGTAAATGACCAAAACGGTGGCAAGGTTACTGACTATACCACGAAGATATGGAAAATCTGAGAAACTGAACTCACCATCAGTCCAACTATCCTGCCCTGTGCAGAATGGAGTAGTACTTTAAAATTCACACTGACCAGACTACCTTTTTTTTACTTGTATACTTTTTATGTTTGCTGGAACCCATATGAGTTTTAAAAACAGCCTATGACATCTAATTTGCAGAAAACGGAAAAGAAAAAGAAATTCTCTAAACTAACTGAAAATTACATTCATAACTCTCATCTCAAATTGGACCACTCAACAGATTATATGATCTACACTCTCAGGTTTGCTTAGATCCTCTTTGAGAGTGGGCTGGTGGATTGCAACCATAAATGGCCAAGTATGTTTCAGAGAGGGTGCATTTCTCCTAGACCCCTTTGGCCAAAAATGGTCAGTGCCTTGGTAGTCCTATGGCTTCTGTAAGAAGACGACTGCTAGCTTGACTTAAAAACCAGAAGCCCCTGGGCCCCCTCATCTATGTTCCTGATTCTGAAGATCTGAATTCCATGCAGGGCAGAAGACTATCTTCCTTTTTCTCTAAATACCATTTCCTCTTCTTTAGCATTTTATTGCCCTAGGGTTTTCTGCCTCCTTATTACAGTTTTCTGTAACACTTCATGAGGGGCAAATACACATCAGTGGGTGTAAGAGGTGCTCATGCTTCAGTATCAACATTTTAGCAAATCTTATCTTCAATAGCAATAGATAGCTAAAGTACGTTTGCATGAAACTAGTGTTCTAGAAAAAAGAACTTGAGCCACTTTGGTAAGGTAATTCCCACCTAACATTAAATACATACAATGCAGATGTCTACAACCAAGCTAGCATCCTAGGCCCTCTTTGGAATCAATGAAGAGAAATAAACAGTTGTAGGCTATGATTAATGTGAGCTTTTTAAAATGCAAACTTTAGAATAAAATGATTTGCATCCTACAAGTGCTTATTTCTATCAACTAGTAAGGTACTACCAAAGAAGCAGAGCTACCTCAGACATCAACTTTTCCACTGTAAACATCTATTTTGGGGTATGTGAATCCCACCCACTGTACAGAAGAAAAACTAGGCAGAAAAACAGAAAAAAAAAAGTGACTCACAAAGCAAATCTGATGAGCACAGCTGTGCCTCAAAAGGCTGGAGAGTTGGTTAAATGCCTGCCGTTATGCTGCCTAACTTCATGGTCTGAATCTTTATTGCACCTACAATTGATATTATTGATTTAATTTCACATAGATACTAATTCATTTAAAGATTGACTATGACTCCATACTGCAAATTTGATTTGTTGCTTGTACTAGGCTGTTGTAATCAGTTTTGTAAAAAAAAGCTTTATATTTTAGTTGATTTTTACTTTTCTGCTATGACAAAATCATTAGAATGAAACATTTTTAAACATCCCACCTCCAGCTGAAACGTGAGTCACTGCCCTGGAAGAAACTGAGCAACTAAAGCAACTGAGCCATTTGTCACTTTGCCCTGCTTCCAGATTATAACTGCGCCTTTCTCAGTCTCCTGCAGAAGATCAACAGTGACATGAGGAACTTAGTGAAAACACTCTGTAATGATAATGAGATTCTCCCACCAATCAGTGGTATTTCCTATGGAAGAGGTGAAATGCGATGCAGAAGTGTTTGTCTCAGAAGAGAACAACAAACCAGTATAGAAGACCTAGCACAGAAATCCATCTTGCTTTCAACTGGTGAAGATATTTGCAAAACCAAAGGTTTAGAACAGAGCGCTAGATCCCTTTCTTCTTCCAGACCAGAAAATAATGCTGGAGAATTACTTGTCCCAGAATTTCATGCTCTCAGTTTCCCCTGCTCCTAATTACAGGAATTTTCTTCCTGGACAATAACTCATGGGACAGGAAAGTTCTTAAAGAGACAACAGAGAACAGGGTAAGGAAGTACTGAAAATTAAATCCCTTTTGTGCACAATTGCCAGAATAAGATCATCTAGTTTCATATGCCCTGGAGCATGCAAACAAAAACTCCTAGGTTCCTTAAAAAATGGGAAGAAATTTGAGCCTTCCAGAGAAGCAGTAGCTGGTACCAAGGGATATTGAGTACGTGACCTATACTGAGATCTTCAGGACTGTTCCACTTATGTTTGTGGTCCCTCAGCATCAGGATGTTCAAGGTAAAAGATGGAACAGTGCACTTGCGGGCAATGGCTCCAGTATAGGCTTCTTGGTACACAACAAATTGATTCTGGGTGTTTCAGTCCACGCTCATCAACAGGGCATTTGTCAGCTGTACCCACTCTGTATGAAGAACTTCAAAGAGACTTGAGGTTGTCATACGATTCGTTCTGGGCCGTCAGCTGCTTTTTGCTCAGCATTTGCTCTGCACCACAGACAGAAATCTGTGAAACTGGTTACCGTATCAGTGGTCTCTCATGCCCTCAAGAATGGCCTGAGGATACCAGCACAGCCTTGGCTGCCTATACAGAAGTAAAATAGGACTCCTCAATCTTAAACAGGCTCTTGACTAGATCATTAGTTAACTGCAGCACTAAGACGTATCAGCGCAGGGAGACTGACTCCTCATACAAAGAGAGGCAGTTCACTGCCAAAAGGTGGCAGATGTTTTTGCAGACCTCAGCCAAAATACCTTTTTCTTTTCCTCGAAATGAAGGCATTCACAATAATAAAACTATTCCATTACCTAGCTAAGAACTAACTAAAAGAGTTAAATCATGAAGTCGCTTATGATAAGGCCACTGCCAGTGTGCTAGCTCTGTAAATATGGCAAGACAGAATTGAAGGACAGTCGTACATCATTGCTGGCCAAAGCTCACCCTGAATATCTAAGATCAGCCTGTCAGGTGTTTACGCACACAACTGACACCTGTACCTATTAAAGTAGCATCACCAGTGGGCTAGAATATACCAGTACAAAATCGCCCAGACCAACAGGCTTGTACCTGAATGGGATGGGGAATACATTGCACCGGTATAAGGAACCTTTACACCACTATAATGTTATATATAATAGAGCTTTCCAAGTAAAAATACATTGGTCCAAAAGAAAACAAACCCCCGCCAAACAAACAGAGAAGCCACTTGACTAAATGAAAGATGTGTACAAACTATCAGACCTTAGTGACTAACCTCAGCTGTACTCCTCTTCTTCCCTTATTTTCTACCCTAACCCAGAACTATGCCACTTTTTTGAAGAATACAAGATACAACTGCAATTACTTAACTTTTGATGGTAAACAAAAGAAAAGAGAGAACAAGAAAATGTATGGCTAAACCACAAGCTGGATTAAACCAAACTGTGGTCTCCATGTTGTCCTGACCACAGACACAGCTCCCCAGTATTTCTGAAAGAAGGAAATTAGCTTTTGACCTTACAAATGAAAGAGCCTGCATATCTAATTATTACCAAAAGAGGATCATGGTACTGTCTTTGATCTGAACTCATCTTAGCCTGTCCTGGATTAAGTTAAACACAGAAATTCAACAAGGGAGATTCCCTTCTGTCCTTTTCTCATCTATTTTAAATCTAATTTATTAAATGTTCCCCTAAATATGTTCATAAACTTGTACTTAACTGTAACACTTGAGTAGCTGTTGAGTAAAACAATACATATTTCAAACAACTACCTAACTGAGTATTTACTCAAGAGACATGACCACAATTCAGGTATACTATTCCATCTGTGCAGGCAAATATTCTTCAATGTATATTACTTCATAAATTATTTTTATAGAGTATTTAAATATTCCTCAACTACTACTCCTCAGTAGGCACCAAGATTATAACAAATACTGGCACAGAAAGAAATGCAAAGTAATATTCTGCCCTTCAATGTCTCAGCAGCACTCTTGTTTTCTATTTTTATAGCAGTAGCTAATAGCTTACTTGCTCGTTCCTCCTGTGTCATACACCTGACTGTCTTTTGTCACTTCTGTGACAGCCATTCTATTATTTAAGCATACCTTTCCCTGGTAGCTAATATAAGCACAAGCTGGTCTGCAAATTGAAGCTGTGCTTTCTTGCTTTCACTCAAGCAAAACTCTGGTGTACTTCAGTGAGACAATTAAGTCCTGTTCACTAACTTTCCCAATCTAAAAGACTTCAGCAAAAGGAAAAAACACTGCAAATTTCAGTGGGAATATCCTACCCAGGTTCTGTCTCCTGCCGCAGGCAGAGACACTACCTCTCCCAACCTGCATGGGGGCTGGAGAATGCATGGAGGGCATATGGGATCCTTGAGGAAAGCCATGTGGACACCTGAGGCTTTTTCAATCTTCAAACTTCCCAGCCAGACAACACAATTCCATCAAGTCTTCAAGCCAAAGCCATAATCTTCAACAAAGCTGTAAACCAGACAACAAAATAAGTGGTCTGATCCTGAAAAGGGTCAAAACTCAAGATCTTCCAGGGAGGCTGGGTATACAACACTTTTCAAAATCAGGGCATGCTCTCCATGCTCTTCAACCTTGTACAGATTCTCCAGGCTACATATAAGCAGAGCTGTTGTGCTGGTCACTGACTTACCTGAAAGTACCAGATCATTAAGATGTGCATGGCTTTTCTTACTGCAGAGTTAGCTTCAGTTAATATGCATGTTGCTCCTAACTCGTCTTCTTGTTCCTGACAAACCCCCCACAACCACCAACAATACTCATTCAGGCAAGAACAGTTACACCTTCAACTGGAGTTAGCTGACCCATCAGTGGAAACAAGCTGAAGTCTCAGGAAACACCACATCAACCATTTACTACAGCTACTCAGTACTGCTAGGGCGCTAATACCATGGGATGGCTCTCTTCATTTGAGCCACGTTAACTTAAGGGGCATTAACATGAGTGCACGCGTTTTAAATTACCTCTTTAGTGAGGACAAGCCCTGTGAAGTAGCTTTTACTATAACCCTATAACGTTCCTGCTAGTAGTTCCTTATCAGGAATTCATTAGAAAAGAACAGCTTTTTTTCCCCACTCTTAATGTAGTGTTGCACAGGACAAAGCAACCAACCCTGTGCCAGATATTTCAGAGTGCTGGACTAGCTGCTCTTCACCTAGGACGCAATACAGTCACGACAGAATCGTTTTTATTTCACTTGCCGTTTTATGTGCTTTGACCTCCAGCATTTTGTCATTTTTACCAGAAGGAACTATTATTCTGAGTGCTTTTCGCTAGCCAGTATAAATCCTTGGCAGCCAGTCCCCTCAGCCTGACTGAAGCAATCAATCTGCCAGAAAATCACTACGGTATCATGTGCTATGAATATTTTATAGTTTACTTACTCTAATTGTTCATTTCCTGCCCAAGCACTGAGGTCACGCTGGTCACACCTGGTAAGATATGTGGTCCTCTGCGAGATCAAAAAGCAGATCACACACCAGAAAATTCTTATACCTCATGACTCAGTTAAAGAAAGATAAACTGGGACTAGGAAACAGATGAATCAACAAGCTTCTCCAGAACACAGTGCTATCAAAACACTTTCAAGCCACCTAACCTTTTTTCACCCTGCATATATACTTGTCAGGCACTTTGTGTCTTGCAATGGATGTGTTCTGGGTCCAGGAGCCATGAAGTGCCCATCTCAATCAGTTTTTGCACTTGCTTCTAGGATACGTGCTGACGTGGCAAGCTGACAGTGAACGCGGGATACCCTCAGGTTCAAATTCAAGCTACTGTCAAGGGAAGCATATTTTCTTTAGCAGGCTTTCTCTTCAGGATTTGTGCATCACTGTACCTGACCTGCATACCAATCTGTGGAACAGTGGACCACCCCAGTGCACTACTGAGAATGTGTGAAGATCATTCTGCACTAGATTTTCCAATATGCAGTGTATTTGAAGAAATACCTGCACTGAATAACCCTCTCAGATTCAACATGTTCTGTGCTTAGCAGCTGGCAAAATATCACCTTTTTTTCATCCTGATGAGGCTAAGCTAGACATGGCATATAGCACTGACAGTGAAAAATGGGTAATGAACGCTGATATATCAGTAAAGATTCTCAAGGAATCTTTAGAGAATTTTACTACAGTAGGACATCCCCCTGAATGCAAACATAAATACAGCAAATTAGGCATATTAGGGCCAGTAACAATGCTGAAGGAAGAGATCCTACAGTGTGCTGCCTGCCACGCCAGGGAGCTGAATTTGATGATTCTGGTCCTATGTTCCTAAGACGCAGTGATATACAGGACCCAACTGTACTTTCACCGACTTCGGGGGAAATGTAAGGTGTCCTGAAGCACAGTTTTTAAAATTAACTGGTCTGTCTTAATGGAAAAAAGATACTACATATCTACATATGTACGTATACTACAAATACTACACTAGCATCAAAAATAATCATTAGTGGTGTCAACCGCCATAAAATAAACCCACTAATAAAAAAAGACAAGATTTTTAGCAGTAATAAGCCAAATTAGATTCTTGAATCCATGTTGAGGCATCCAAGTATCACAAAGACTAACTTTAGCCAGAGGGTACAAAGCTGGTAACTCCTGTGAGCTTCCTAGGTGGGAGAAAAAGAAACGATCCCTTAAAGAGTGATTCAGATTAGCTAAAGATCAACCTTTGCTTTTGACCACGCTCTGGAGGACACGCTCTGCTCTCTATTGACAGCATCCAAGGATATTGTCTTAAGTTAGCGTTTGTGAACATCGTCCCAGATAATTTTCCAAAAGACATCTCATTTCAATCAATAGGAGCTGCTGCAGCCATAGGGCACTATGTGAGAGCTTAGATAACTAATGAGGTTTATGGCTTCAACTTCTGGTTCCTCTTGCTGGGGAATCTTGGCCACTAACAACTACTTTGGAAGTACTTGCACAGAAATAACGTAAGAGGCTTTGATTCAGCATAGCTCCTGGGGTATGCTGCTTAAAGATGACACATCTTCATAAGTATGCTCATGGTCTACAATTCCAGCAGGAGATACATGATGACTGTGGCAAGTGCTGCTGTGGTAACACTGCAGATGACGAGAGACTCAGATAAATCCATCTTTTTTGGTGCCGGTCTGGTGTTTCACAAGCTGTGATAAGAACCAGGCAGAGTCCAGATTTTGATGTACGGAAATGTTTCAAATAGCAGCTGGGAGCTCTACTATGAATTTCTGGAATGTGCTGCTCTGGTAAAACATGATTATTGTCAGCAGGTCCAGAAAATACATAATCTTCTTCTGCCAAGAGCAGAAAACAATGACTGTGGTAATATTCATGTCCAACAAAAGCCAGTTCTCAACTGTCATGCATACTGACGTGCAGCAGGAATCCCTAAAATGAACATTTACTAATTGTTTCCATGCAGTTTCAAGATATACAGCTAATTTTAAGTACCCACTCCAATATTGCTGTGTAACGAATGTCAACAAAAGCTGTAGTAGGGTAACTGGGCTAACCACAGTTAGCACAGAAAGCAGTTTAACATATTTGCCAGGATATGAGTTCTGAGCACTTGCTTTCTGTTTGGATTCACTGCTAAAAATCTCCCAAAGCAAAACTCAATAAAGGAGCGATCGCAGCTGGATACATGCCATGAAGTTGAGCTCCATGTATCAGACTTGTCTTTTTTTCTAGCATACATTTCAGAAAACGATCTCAGAAGGAGCAGTGTTTTATGCATAACCTGTATTTCCTGTAAAGACCCTGCTCTGGCGACGTATAATAATTACAGGCTGGGCTGTTCTTCAGCAATGCAACATCTGACAAATCTACCCTTTTAAAACACACGCATGCACACAGAGAGGTGGTTTTGTGTTAGATTTCTACTTCAAAGCTTTCCTATTGCCATCTTAAACAAAACTGTACCAAACATAATAACAAACTGTCTGAATAAACTATTAGTAAAAATGATTCTTAATAATGAATTTCAGTGCTGTATCACTGTTTATTGACATTTAATAGGATGCAATTTATCCTCATTATTTTTCTGATACTTTAATGGGGAAAAGGCCATCTTGAAATTTGTTGCTCAATAAAGTCTAAAAAATATTTTCAGTTTCTCTGTATTCTTCCAAATTTTTATGCATAAGATAGATTCACGAATACACATCTTGAATAAGTAGGATGCAAAATAATTGTGCCAAATACTGAGAACTCACATGTACAATTTCAGTATACAGAGATGGGACAAGCACTTTTTTCCCCATCCTCCTATGATTATTTGTGTCAATTCTTTAAAATTTTCCATTCTTTCAGATACTTTTTTCTGTTCCATTCAGATCCCAATAACTGTTTGGAAGATCTGTACGTATTTGTGTATCTGCACGTCCACTTCTTCTGCTGGTACTTTCAATTATGCATTTACTTTAACTTGCAACACCCTAAATAATAGCCTCAGCATGCCTGTATCTGACAAATTTGTAGACTGAATGTGGCTGCAAAATCTGGTCTCCTCACAAGCTATTCAGATGGTGTACAGGCAGAGACAGCAGGAAATAAGGTGGCTTTCTTGTTAAAGTTGCCACTTACCTATTTGGCATCAAGAATGTTAATATAACTGCATATCGTGTTTTGTATTTCTGCAATTTCTTCTGTTGTTGAATCACTTTGATATGTAATGCACTAAGGACCTTTCTCGGACACATTAAATACATTTTTTTAAATAAGGATGAAATTGGACAGTCCTCAACCTAGGTGTAAGTACATATTGTAAGTACATATAAAGCAAAAACATGTAACTTCTCCTAAATTAATTCATTATTGTGCTTTAGCAGCTGTGGAAATGATGCTTTGGTTGACAAGTTTAGTGCAAACATGGCAGCTAATCATACCAAGAATCCCTTGCAGATTACAGTTATGTGTCTATCCCATGTTCCCAACTGTACTGGAATCAGGTTGACATGGTTTAAGCACCTTTGCCTTAAAGCGATGTGAAAAAACTTTGCTCCATCTAGAATGTAGGTCATGCTTTTTTCTAGGAAAATCTTTCATATATTTTTTTCCTTTTTAGGAGAAAAAAAGGATCTTTGTTTCACGGAAGAAAACTTTGTAGTTCTTTGTCTTTTGAATAGCCACATATGACAATGGTAAGCCACCGCTGCTGATTTCATCTCCACTGAGGATGCGGTATGTCACATAAGCCTCACGTGACAGCACGTATAATCTGTTGCTGCAGTAACACCAAGCAATAGGAGGAGGAGTCTCCTACCAGCTAAATCTGTGATGAAAGCTGTTACAAGGACTGCTGGGGTAGCTGGACTGCCCAGTCTCTTGCCCTGGAAATACTGTATGCGGACGAGATGTCACATCCCCAGAGGCACAACAGGAATGGACACTACTGTAGGGCCTTGACTATCCAAACTAGTGGACTGTCTATGCAGAGAAAGTAAGCTACCCTGGCCAGCAGAAGACTGCAAGAAGAGGTCCTTTGGTTAGCTTTCAAGTTTTCCTTAGTAATAATAGCTGAAAAATACCATGCAATTACACTTGTGGATAAATCTTTTTTTAGCACCAGTAATGCACACACTTCCTAGCACAGACATCTAGCCTTAGAGCCTCTGCTCTAGAAAACCTTTATATAAAAATGCCTTGTCTTGTGCACCATCAGCTGAACAGTCAGCAGTGGTAGGTAGCACTGTTGCAGATATTGCCTACTTTCTTAGTATAAATAAAGTCAGAACTTCTTCAGTTCATTAGAGCTAACAAGTTAAACAAATCTTGGGAAGCCACTGCTTTAGTGACGATCTCCGTATTTACCAGATGAGCTGCAAATATTAGAGAGTGTTGGTGTATAATTTTTAAGTCAGGCCAATAGGGAGCTCTGCTTACTGGTAACCTGAATCATTGAATATTTCTATGTATTTTATTACAATATTAAGTTTCTACACATAAGATATATTTGATAAAAGAGAATTTGCTTTTGAGATATGCTTCATGTTTATTAAAATATTTCTTCAGCATCTTGCCATTCCTTCACTAACAAAACTACGTGCTATCGTTACAAATCAGGTCTCTTTCTTTTAAACCAATCTCACTACAAACAACTGCTCTTTTTGCTCTGATGTTGCTCTGAGTGGGCCAACAAGCAGGAGTTCAACATCAGCTCTGTGTTTATGGCAAGTGGGCAGCTTCTCGGGCAATGACAGCTGCTGAGCCTTCTCACGGGGCTCCCCAATTCAATCGCAAGCAATGCCTAGTTAGAGGAGGAACAGCAGAAGTACAGGCTATTGGCATCCAACTGAAGCTGGCTAGTGCAATAGAAACCAGGTTGAGTTTTGAACACTTAAACGGTTACCCTACCCTTAACACAGACACTTCGCAGGACTCAGTGGAAAAATAATAATAATACAAACCGTAAATTAAAGCACACGAAAGGATACATTTGCATGTTTGGTATACAGAACCCAAGCTGCTGTAAATGGCAGTAAATAACAGGCAGTGACCAACTGTCAGTAGTGCGCAAGCTAAAGACGACACAGTACCTATCAGTTATATTAGATGGTATCTGCTTCAGGTACACTGAACTCCTGGAAGGGAACTTGAAGCAAGCAACACGCGATACACTGATGAGCACAAAAACCACCAAGGCTGAACAAACCTCTTGTCACCAGGGCTGCTGCTTCTCCCCCCTAGCTCTGCACAGAGGACAGAGTGCCCAGTGAATGGTATGGAGAGCTAGATGCTCAAGGACAGCTGAAAAATGATGATTGAAAAAACAAAGTACTTTCTGCTTCTGACATCTGATTTCAGATTAAAGGCTATATATTGTCCCCTTGATGTACTATGTCCTTGAATACGATCTGAAACTCAATTTTTTTGTGTTTGTTTAAGTGGAACTAGTGGACCACAGACACATCTGTCCTTTCCTTCAGCAAAGGAACAGCAAAGCCCTCATTAATCAAACACAATGAATGTTAAACACTGACTCTATTAACTCACAGTAAATAAGCTACGTGATTACATTCATCCTGCAGGTCAAGCCCAAGGGGATTTGTCACACATCACTTCATAACAGGCTCCCCCTCTCCCCTGCCAAACCCTCTCCCCTCGCCAGATAAAGCATATAAAGACATGGACACAGGCCGTGTGGTATCCAAAATGTTCATCTGCACTGCAGCAGAAAGGTGTGAGCAATCGCTCTGGAAATCCTCAACCAACTGGACTGGATTCCTTAACAACAAAGTTGCACGCTAGGATGAGTAAAACCTCTTTGAGAAGCTGCAAGGAGAAACGTTTGTTTCCTACCCTGGCCTAGGCTACGCCAAAAGCACAAGGGTAGACGAGAAGCATGAGGACTTTGCACCATGAACTGTGCAGGAAGCCAGGAGATGACTTGGTACATCTCGCCATGCCCACCTGGAGCGCAGGTGGGAGCAAGGCCTCAGGAAGCCCGCAGACCTTCAGATGGAACAACTACCAGGAGATCAAATCGATGAGTAACTCCTCTGATTTTGGTGAACTACCCTTGCAAGATATTCCAAATTGGAGGCTTGAGGGAATAGCAGAATTTATCCTCATATGAGTAAGTAATTTATAATGCAATGCATCCACATGTGCTAGAACATACTAAAAACAACTATGTATTTCAAAACGTGAATGTATACTTACTGATATAAACTCCTTAAACACGTCTGCACTCAACCTCATATCAAATGATATGCATATTCACAAACCCAATGAGTACATTTCTTACACTTAATTAGCACTGCAGAATTTCTGCACTCTCTGATAAATTATCTGTGAAAATTATGTTACAGATTTTGCAGCTGATATGAAGACATTACAGTAAAAAACACCCAGTAAAAAATATGAACTAATTACATAATGAACCTTGAGAAATCAAGTTCTCACTTGGTACGTCACTGGTGGTATATCAGATATCTGCATCAGTGGTACCGAACAGCACTAATCTGCTCTATAAACACTGATGATTAAACTTAATAACTAGCTCACAATTTCGCTGAACTGACTATCCAGGTTTAGGTGTTTGCAGATGCCTGCAGTGCTTCAAATGATTCATCTATGTCAAATCAGGACAGGCAGCTCCCTCCAACACATATTTTTGTTCTAAAAAAGTACCTTGCTGTACATGCTGTAAATCTTCCCTTGCTCCTCTGTAGGTCATACACATCTTTTAATTCTGTACGCTTTGTCCCAGCATGTACTGCACTAAATTGTTTTCTGCTATTCACATGAAAGGCCGGGGAATCTTTACTGTCATGAGCATCCTGCGCAACTGAGATCATAAGGGCTATCCCCACGTTGGCCAGACGTGCACGCCAGTAACAGTGGCTCTATAGAGCATTAGCTCTGTAGAGCTCCATTGTAGCTGCAGACTCGATGTCCATGCTATGCCTGTTTCACATGTTTCTACTCTGAACTAGCCCTAGACATACCCTATGTGACCAAATCATACTTATGCTAAAAGCTGAAATTCTTTTTCTTCCACCTTACCCTTCAGAAAAGCTTAGGAGGTGCAGTAGCTGGGCAATGAAGTGTAATCGCAAAACTTCTCCTCCAGAATGATAATACATCACTTTAACGTGAAGGTCCTCTCCCACAAAACCTCGTGCAAAAAGTATATGTTTTTGTTGAGTGGCCTTCCCAGATTTAGCTTTACTAAAAGACATAAAAACCTACACTAATTCAAGATGACATTAGATGAGTTTTCTAAAAATGTATGTTCTGCTTAATTGTTCTCACTTTCTATATACGCTTAATGGTAAAGAGTTGAGGTTTTTTTTTCCTATTAGTCATTCCTTGTTTGTGGGCCAAGGTCAAACAAATTTAGAACAGATCTCTGCACATGTTCTTACCTCCTTAATTACAGTGCAGTTTACACCAGAGTGGAATCTAGAAGGCCCACTACAACCATCAGCAGATCACGCCAGATGCTTAAGTCTAGCAAGCAGACACACGTCCTAGCTACAGTTAGTTTGCAGTCACTATGAAAATTCTCTTTGCTTTGTGTGCTTGTGGTGGTGGTGGGGACATTGTCATTTTATTTACTAGTCTTTTAAAGACAGAAATTATTTTTAAAACAAAAAATTCGCACAACTGTCCACAGCTATAAAGTTGAGTAAAGACCAAGGGAAACTATGGCAAATCAGTGAAATACATGAAGTCCCTTCATGTTGGTGGCATACGAAAACTGTCTTGCAAGAAGTAAAGTAGTCCATGACCACTTTGATGTGGATTAAGCTGTAGGGACTACGGCTCCTGAATGAGGTCATATAGGAATTCAAGATGTTTTAAGTTATATAAATGAGATCATATATGAATTTGTTTTAAGTTATACAAATTGACCACTGCAAATAACCCATACAGTATGAGGATGAAAAGCACTCAAGTACTCTTATTCACCTTATATGAGTGTCCCCAAATACAACACGCTTATTACTCACTATCCAAGTGCTTTCAAGAAAACTGTATGTGCCAAACTAAACGATCTCTACATATCAGAAGGAAGGCAAACTGATAAAGGACAGAAACGCTCGTCATCAGTAAGGAAACGTTCTTCACAGACCACTCAAACCAATTCTTAGTCCTCATCCTCTAGGAAAACGTACAAAACAGCTCTAAGAGACAAGCTTGCAAAACACCTGGGAACTAATATGTCTCTATAAGCAACACATGCTATGTTTTGCAGTGCAGCACAGATTTCCCCATACTCAGATCTTGTTAATGCATGCTGTTAATGCATGAACCCTTTTTTTCTCTTTCATCTAGGAAAAAAACCAACCATCACTTCACCCAACTGGCTCCACAGGTGCCAAGTTTTCTTTCAAATTATCTTATTAGTATTATTATATTAGTATAATTAAGTGAAATTCATAGAAATTGTTCCCAATCCACATTAGATGGTATTGTATCTGTTTCAAACCTGGAGAGATTTTTTCTTCTGGTTTGTCTTGTTTCTAGCTATATAGCTGTGTTGTCAGTAACACACAAACGAACATACAAGTAAAAGAGAAATCTACAGTACGAATCAAAACTTACAGCAGGAGTACAACAGGTAACATTCAGAGACAGATCTAGGGCATTTCAACAAATGTGTATATTTAATTCTTGCTTCTTCACTGTCCATAATATCTCCTTACTCTCCTCTTCATTCCCATCCTAGAAGAAGCATGACAGTAGCTCTCAAACAGATTCACTAAGTGCATGCCTGAAATGTGGGAAAGCACAGTTAAAACAGCACATTGTTTTCAAAATCAGTCTCTGCTACTGATACAGATAATAAACAGAATTACATAAAATTTGATGCCCAGGAGTCATGAATTGGATGGGACAAGCCTGTAATAGATGCTTCTGACACACCACTACCAGCCTTTGACATCAAAAAGAGAAAACCTGAAGTAAGGTTAATAAGAGTACATTTTCCATTACATTTTTCCAGTAATTCTTGAAGAAAATATTGCCTCTGAGACTCTTCCAAGAACACAGAAGACTAATGATAACTTTGATCTTAAGTTTATTTCACTCTTTGGATGTTTTCTTTTTGCCTCCTTTCACATTGATTAATGTGGTGTTACTCAAACTCTTTTGATTATTGCTGTCTGTGACATTTCTTCCAAGAAATGAAATTAAACTTTTAAAACTCATTTTATTATTTTGAAGTGCTTTCTTCCTTCCTTCCACTTCCTCAGTAAAATTAGGAGCTTTGGGGAAAACACTAAAAATTCTTTCAGCTACATGTCTCCTATGCTCTTTAAAAGCAGTTTTAGCTCTTATTCTAGAAAAGCACAAGGAAAAAACCAAAATGGAGTGCACTGAGTGTAGCCTGACAACTGTCCAAAGCAGTTAAGCAAACAGTATGACCGGTAGCATGGCTCATTTTTGAAGTGTTTTTACCATTGCTCACTCTGTTTAAAAAAATAGCAGGATACGTATGGAAGCAAACTTTACGCTATGTGACCGACACTTATGGGAAAATAGAACAGACTCTGCCAAGCCTCAGTTCATCGGCCAGTGCCACAAATTGCTATATTCCATGTCTCTAAACAGATACTGCAGCAACGCATAAGCATCTGTTTCAGAAATAAAGCAATAACTTTCTCAGCTTTACCTTCTCCTCTTATTTCCCCCAATAAAATCCCTTGTCAAAAGAGAAGAGGAAAAACACGATGGGAGTGCGTTCTCTAGCTAAGATTCTTTCTCTGAATGTAATTTCTCCATGGACCTTCAGTGTCCCCAGGTTGATTGCTTGTGATATTTTCATACATTATTATTTTTTACAGTCATGAAATGGGATTCCCCACTGTGCCAGGTGCTTATAAACAAAAAGACCACTCTCGTACAGAAGGCTTTACGACTGTTCCCATTTTTCTAATTCAGTGAACGACGAAACACTACTACACTATTTTTGCAGAACTTCTGACTCATCACTGCTCCCTTTACTTCTTGCAATCACTTGTTTGTGACTCTTAGTCCCTTTGACCCTTAGGCACATGTGGAAAAGCAGGGACCTGCACTGGAATGCCTGTGGCTGAGAATACTGTTTTACCAGAAATTCAGAGAGACCGTCAGTGAGGCCTCCGCCAAAAGAAGCAGCAGACACCATGAGAACTGCCTACGAAGAGCAGGCCAAGGTCACAGTCAAGGGCTGATGAGTAGCTGCAAGAACAGAAGACAGGACCTTCAACCAAGAGAAGAAGCCAACAAGGGGAAGGGAAACTAAGAGATGAGGTGGTGAAGAGCAGGGCTGAAGACAGCACAGAGCAGGAGTAGCTGTGAAGTTACTCGACAGATCTGCAGAAGCGGAAAAGCAAATGACGGAAAAGCAGGTGCACAGTGTCAATGCTGAGAGGGATCACAGTCCAGCGCAGGCAAGCACAATCAATCTTAAAGTATGCAAGGATCCTGGTAGCAACTGGACTAGTCTGAAGAGAGGCATCAGATTGCTGAACCATCAGTAACTGCAGAAGAGAATGAGGAAAGGAATGCAAAAGGACCCATGATATACCTAATCTATCTCATCCACAGCACTGGAGAGACTTAAGAAGTACTGAAGCGTCCTACCATGCCCACCAAGCCAACTACTATGATGTTACCAAGCCAACTACTATGATGTCAAAGAACTGAACTGGGGCTTATGAACACCTCAAACCTTTTAAAAAACATCTATGCGATGAAATGTACCAAGAAGCAACCCATTACAGCTACAGGCAAATCTGTCACCCGTGCTCAGCAGAACAAAAATGGGCTATTCCGCCCCAATGTTGGCATGTTCCTTCTAGAGGGTGGTACAGCATTTTAAAACGGTGAACAGTTCTGACTGCTAGAAGCTTATGGGAAGGTAGTTGGAGTTCTTTGTTTCCTGAAAGGGTTTCCAGCTTATCATTCTCCCGTGATAGTCCTTCAGAGGGCTGGGTGTGGGCCTCAGTGTAATAAATAATAACGATTGGAATATTGTATGCTGTTGATTCTTCCAAGAGTCAAGATCACACCTGAAGTGCATGCCAGGGCTGTCAATCTTTTACGTACCCACCCTCCCATCCCAGCAAAAAAGACAGTAGATACTATGACAGCTATCAATAGTAGGATGACAGCTAACAAGACCCTTCTCTCCAGTACCCTTCTGTCAGAAAACTCATCTCACTTCTATATTTTGTTAATACTGAGTGTTAGTTTTAAGAGCATAAGATGTGCTAGTAAACCAAAGGTGTATTTGTAGCTGTGCCCAAACGTGACAAAAGGATTTTAGTGGCAAGGACACCAAAACAGATGTGTTACAAAGTGGAGATTTATAGTTGTATACACAGGATTTTGCAAGGCAACAAAGTTCTTGACTCTCTAAGTTAGAGTCTTTGTATTGATTTCAAATCTATTTCATGCCTACACTTTCAGAAGCCCTAGCACGAGTTTATCTTTTACTTAGAATTTGACTTACACAGCAAAAGAGCTGAAGATTACTAAAGAAGTTTCTTGCATTGCTACCCTTAGCTGAAATAGCTATATCCAGGCAGCAAACCAGAATTTTACAATGCAGATTCACATAGATTGTGACTTTCTCCTAATGTACTTAACCAAAGTAAAGTTTAATAATACCCCCCTGCCAGAATAAAACTTTGTCATATGAAAAGTGCCATTTAGCTGAATATGTGGAAATCTTTCATACTGGTTAAATCATATATGCAGTTTCATGCAGAGCAATAAAGGCACTATCATCAGAATTTCATGTTGACAAGAAGTAACGGGCCATAATTATTCCTGGTGAGATTTTATTATAGACTGTGGGGTTATATCTCGAAGTATAGTTTGGAGGCTTGCACCTATCAGATTTATGCTGACATGCTTTTTGGACCATCTGGGCTTTGATTCAAAAACCCGTTGTAATTTCATGCACCCAGATGGACTGTCTAATAGGTCCGGAAAGCCAATGGTTTGAAAAGCTTAATGTAACATCAGGGACTATCAGGTCAGAGACATATCTGTATTTGGCTTGGCATTCACATAACGCTGTTAGTGCTATACTTCTATATTAGACGCATCAAGCAGTTCAAGTTAAGTTTATTCACATACAACTTTCACAAAAGAGTGAGAAAACACACCATTACATGAAGCTTGTCTCCAGATAAAGTACTCAGAGAAAGAAATGCACATTCCTAGCTTATTAAGTGCCCCACACATAGTAACAAAAATATATTATAATAATCCTCAGTGAACTGGTAGGTACCTACAAAAATGAAACCAGCTATTTTAGTCGGTTTCTGGCAGACTACCAGCCAGTTTTAACTTCCAAAGAAATGCAGAAAGAACTGTGGAAGGGAGAACTTCCCACAGCAGAAGTGTGTCTTCTCTTCTTTCCTGAGGAATTTTTTTGGAGCGGGGAGTTGCCACATGACACTCCTGCTTCACGGCACGAGTGACTATTACCAAATGCAAACATTCAGAATGAAAGAGTATGCCAGAGACAGTGCCTGTAATGACCAGGCACACTGGTGGAATTTTCTAATAGGGGAAAAAAAGATAATCGTGGTTACCTGCATGGGGTAAAGATAAAGTCAGGGTGCTCTGCTTCCCGGCAAGCAGTGAGCGAAAAACAGTCATAGCATCTTGCATGCATATGGCTGGTGTCTAGCTGGCTCCGAAAGAACAGAGTGAACTGCAGCCAGGATTTGCAAGCACGTTGGCAGAGATGCTCCTTTCTGATTTTTCCACTAAAGAGAGAAAATGCAAAGTGGCAGCACAAGCTCTTCTATTTTCTCTGCTATATTTATGCTTATGTTCTCCTCAATCCTCCTCTCTAAACTCTTGTCACCATGTACTGTCCCCATTTCGGTGACAGATAGCTGGGATAGTCCAAGAGTACACACAGTGCTGAAATACCGTCTCCTTGGGCAACAGCTGTGCTATACAGCTCCCTCTCCGAGTCTGAGCACAGCAGTAAATGCCTTCTAGTGAAGAAGGATGCCTTAGATCAAGGTTTGGCTCCTCTCCATTTCCGATCTAATCTTTGGTATAGCTTTTCCTGTAGTTTCCTAGTTTATTTTATTCTATATTAATGAGCAAGCCAGTAACCATAAAAAGATATATAATAACAATGTATCCAGTAACATAAAACCCATCTTCATTTGACTCCATGAAACTCAACAAAGAACAATCCAACATTTATGAGAGTCCACAGTAAAAGACAACAAAGTCTTGTATCATCAACAGATTCGCATCTGAATACTTTCAGAACTGGGTGACTTCTTAGCAGGTGAAGAGCTATTACACAGATTTATTGGATCACATCTACCCCTGGCATAACTCAGTTAAAATAAATGGTGGAACAAAAGGAATAACTTTGGTCTATTATATAGTAAACTGTTTTTATAGCTTTGTTGAGTGTATAAATAATGATAGATAGGTTTTGTTGTCTCCTACTGCATGTATTTTCTGCACTGAACATTTGTATTCATGGCAAATACACTGAATGTGTTTTAAAAGAAAGCAATCATAAAAAGTTGCACACTAAGTTATATATCCAGTGTGAAAATTAAAACAACAACAAACATACCCAAAAGGAATATAAACATTTAGTCATGATCTTACGAGAAAAAGAAACATGCCTACCAATGTTCCTAAATTGAGGATCTGAACTCCTGCGGTGCTCTGACAGACCTATTCCAGGGGATTTAAATACTGCAGCTTAAGATATTGCATCCTCGGACGTCCATCCTCCTAGCAATTACTGCCTCCACAGCAAGGACAGCAGAAGCCAAAAGAAAATGTGATAGCTCTCTGGACACCAAAGTTCACAGATTTGGTGTATTAGTTTAAACTACCCTCAGTCTGTTGGATTTAACTGCAGGGTTTAACCAGCCCTTGGTGGGATGCTGAGGAGAACAGCCTTCTCTCCTGCCTCTTCTCCAGCTACCTGCTGGCCTCTTGTGGCGGGGTGTATGGACACCTGGAAGCAGTAATGTCCTTATTGCTGAAGTTTAAGCCTGCACAGCCTATCCCTCTGAACCCTAAACTGGCTGAAAACTGCCCCAGAGAAAGAACAAAAATTACTTTACAACACCGTCATGTTGTTTTCTCAGTGTATACTGGTGCATTTTAATAGTTTCAGACATACTCAAGCTTGAGCATCCAAATTCAGAGGGTCCATGGGGAAACAAGACAAGGTCTGGGGCACCCTGAAGCCTCCCTCAGCCAGTAACTTTTTGCAAAGATCAGATAAGCAATCCTAGCACAGTGCTGGTTTCTTCCTCAAGGAATAAATCTTGCTCTCAAGAAATTAGTGGCAAAATTTCCTTTTACTGCAGGCCACTGGGATCTCTCCCCAATCCAACTGTCAACATCTTATCAGCAACTGCATATATTCTGATTTAAAGCCACTGTCTTTCAACGCCAGCTCTTTTTTTTTTTTCCCCTTTCAGGAGACATGATCTCCTAACTAAGTCAAACCGTATACCCAAAGGAGGCAAGCTGGCCCATGCTTTGCTATATATACTGAAGATCGCATCTTGTGGCTCCGCAAAGAGTGAGGGCGACAGGAAAATGCTGTCTTTCTCCTGTTCAGAACGAAATGCAGCCATAGTGATGGTACATTCATTGACATAGTTTAGCCCAGGGTGCCTTACTGCATCGTGAAATGTTGTGGCTTTTATTGCACAGGACAAATACTGGTGGCTAAAATATGGATCCATAAAGCATTAGTAATTAAGCAGATAATGAAAATTAACTGAGAGCAATTCTCCTTTGTCACTGCTAAGAATTCACCCCCCGCCCCATTTTCAGTGAGAGAGAGGAATAGAAAACTTTAAAGTGAATTTAATAACCCACTGCAGCTGATTAACACTAAGTCAGACAATTTTATTAGTACAGTATTTTCATATGTAAAGCCATTACCTCAGATAACCTCACATTCCTCTAAAAGCACTACTCCTTAAAAAAACAAATTGCTCCCTCAGATTACATGAACAAAATAAGAGGTATGGAAGGTAAAAGAGGGGCTACCGAGGAAGAGGGAACAGACAGTGGATAGATACAGGGGCTCTCACGAATTTTCTTCTTTTTATTATTCACACACATACAAAACCTGCTCTGCCGCTGAATATCATTTTATTTTTCAAGCAGGTAACCTGCAGGTTGCAGACACAGAAACACAGGCAGTTATTATTTGAACTGCAGTATACTCAGGAAAGCACTTGCACCCTAGTGTGCTGACTGTATCACAAACAGAATTTAAAAAAATGTTTCTGTCCCAGTAGACCTTCACAGTCCCATAAAATTACATAAAGGCCAAATCTTGATGGTAAGTTCAACCCAACTCTTTTTTGGTTTCAAGTCACTCCATGTTTTATATTATACCCTTGGGTTCTCTGTAGTTTATTTCAATCAGAAAAGCATTTGGGAATCACATTATAAACAGTTCTGAAAAATTCAAAATGCAGGAGCATAAATTACTTTAGACACTGTCAACCTTTAAAGAGAGAAACAAAAGGAGGGGAAGGAGAGGTAACGTGAATGTGAAATGGGGGACAAATGGAAAGTAGCAACAACATTTTATTTTCAAACCTGTCTGACATCCAAGGGAGAAGGGAAGTGAGAGGGGATTTTCCCAGGAAGTTCACTCTGCAGAACTCAAATGGTTGCCAGGATAGGGAGGGAGGGAAAATGTCATCTTAGGCAAAATTTGCAGCCTCGCTCACAGGTGCAAATACACGTTCAAGATTGACTGGGGTTTTGCATGTAAGCCCTTTTCTTTTGGCTCCTGGTGAAGGGCAGCACGCTAAGCATGCCTGCTAAATGTGCCCTCCCGTGAGCCGCATGGGAAAAGAAGGTGCTTGAAAGTGAGACCAGAACATGCAGGAAGCTGTGGGGAGAGATGTTTATGTCTTGACAGAGTAGCATGACAGTTATCAGCTTGAGCATGTGCTGTGCTCTAGATCATGCCAGCTTTTCCTTTCTCCTTTGAAATACCCTAAGAGGAACCCTCTTGTGTGCTTCTCCAAGTGAGCAGACCACCAGACAAAACATTTCATTTACCTTGACCCAAAACATTACCTTGACTGTAAAACATTCCGTAAATCTTGATTTTTAAAGAACATAGTTGCTGAACCACCACCAAAGAGATTAACATCCTTCTATCTCTAAGAGCTGCAAGACACCCAATGTTGGACATCTTAGAGATGGGGGGAGTATTCAACCTCACTGTTAATCATATCTCCATGTGCCATCACAGGATATCAAAGCCACTCAGTAAGGATGGATTACAGCTAGTTTTACTACATTAATTTCACAGACAATCTTACCAACCAGCAGAGTCAGAAGCAGTGCTAGGAGACCCTGAGGTGCCTTTTCTCCACATGCTCAAGATACCCTTATTCCTGTAGTGCTTCTCTCATTGACTGTACCTCTTCTTCCAACAATCAGTAACAAGTAAATGAGACATAGTAGGTGTCTGCACAAGTCAGAGAGCAACAGAGATTCCTTGTCCCAGAGACACCTCTGCAAAGGTGAGACTACACCTGTTGCAGGCTCCTGCCATTCTTGGGGCCTTAGTGGGAAAAGGAGGCTTAAGAGAGCTGCTGTAAATTAACTCAAGTATTGGCCAAGGATCTACATGAGTAGTGCTGGGCAAGCACAAAGCCTTGTGACGATGCTCTGTTATTCATGGGGAGGAAGCGCAGAATAAAATCTTTATACCCAAGAGCCGTCTCATGCATGTCATAACCCAGCCTTGGGGATGAATCGCCTTGGGAGCTCAGCCTCCCTCTTCTCTCTTACTTGAAGCAGCCCACAGCACAGATCTGTAGCCTGTGCAACCATCTAGATGTAGAGGGGAGCAATGCACTCGCTGCCTGGCACAGCAAATCCCAAATAACTTAACTGCAAAGCCATGCTTGGTGACGCAACTTGAGAAAGATTAAAAGGAAGACACACCTTCACGCACAGAGCAATAGTTCAGAATGCAAAGAAGGAACACTCACTTCCCACAGGAAATGTCTACACACAGATTTTGAAAGAGGAACAAAGGAGAGCAAAATGCTGATTTCCCAGAGCAGTAAGAACAATGGACTTTCTCAGCAAGCAAAACAAAGCAAGCAACATCACTGCATGCTGCTGAACCTCCTTCTCTAATCTCCAAATATACCACCCTGGCACGTTGGCCAACCTCTGCTTACTCGCTTCATTCTAGCAAACCCTCTGATTTTGGTATCTTTATTTCCTTCATATTCCTTACCAATCCACCCAGAACTGTAGCTGAGATAGGAGCTGACAAGAACTCACAAAACGGATCCTAATGGTGATAATGCCTTCCTTTCCCAATACTTTCACTGTCCCATGTGTTTCCCCAACTTAGGTTCCCCTTCCCTTCCTTACTTTCCATGGCAGTTTCCACAGCAGTTTTCTCCATTTCTGACAAGAGTGCTCCTTCCATTTCTTAAGACTCCTTCCTTCCCCTCATCTTCTCTCTTACCCAAATCAAGCACACAAGCATCCTTCTGGGTCTTTCTCCATCTTTCATCTTTGTTCCTTTTTTCAGGGGCCCCTTCCTCCCCAGGTGCTCTGCATGCTACTTCCTTCTGCATCTCCTTAAAATACTCCCTTGCCGTTTTATTTACCAACCACAGATCATGCAAACCAGGATTTTCTTCCAAGAAAAACAAAAGCCTCTAAAAGGCAAAAACAGCATTTACCACTAGTCTCAAGCACTATAAGGATGTGGGGAAGTGATCTCTTCATTCTTTCAGACATGTGTCTGAGCATTCAGACTCTCCATTTTCAAAACTGCTCAGACCAGGCTATTGTAATTCCAGCAGCCTTCACATTCATCCTCCCCAAGATTGGTTCTTATTAGCCCTAATTTGTTACTCAAAGAGTAGTCTCACTGAGAAGCCCAACTTGAATCAGAAGTCCTGTTTTTGGAGAAATTACAAAAATGTTCAGTAACAGACAGCTCTTACTAAAAGAAGAATTTTCGTCCCAAACAAGCAGACAAATGAAGCATAATTGCTCCCACAGGCACAGAGGACTAAGAGACTTGACTATCATTGGAAAAAGTGGTTGTGGAAAAGCACAGGACTCAGTGAGTCATGCTTTTCCAATCCAAGCCCCATAACCAACAAAGCACGCCTACTTTTTCTTTTAAGCAAGCAAGCAAACTCATTTTAACCACCTCCTCCTCCAGGTAGATGCTCACCTATAAGTTGCCACCTTATTCCATCCCCCAAGCCAGCTCCCTCCACCCCACTTTTGAGCAGTGAAAAGTATGAAGAAACACCTGTGGCTGCAGGAGTCACCTTCTCTCTTCTCCTCTCTTTTTTTCCTTTTTCTTGTAATATCACCATGATATGTTTCTCTAAGCCTTTTAACAGTATTTTTGTATCTCTTAAACAGTAGCAGTAAAGCAATAGATATATGTTTAATATAAGCAAAAGCAGAGTTACAAGTGGCATTGTCCATCACTAGTACAGAAGAAGGAAAGAGGTAGGAATGTTGTTCTGTCTTGGCTACTTTTAATCTCTTAATGCTGAACCAGCTGCCAGAGATGATCCAGCTCATACATGGTAGTGGACCAGAACTATTAAGGATATTGCAAAAGAAGTCCCAAATCCAGAAAAATAAACTAATCCAACAGCTGTGACCGTGCATGCGAATCTTTCTCTTGATGTGCTAGGCATGACTGGGGAAGCAGCTAATCACTGTTCCTTCTTTGCATGATGGGGGGAAAAGACTTGGCTGAAGAAAAGAACAAACCAAGAAATAACTGTTTGGATGTGTCATCCGTAACTTGAGAGGATGGAAACAGCATCTTAGCAGTGCTCCACATGCATGTCAAACCAATCAAGAAAAAAAAAAGAGAGAGAACAATATACAAAAGATATTTTATTTAACTACTGTAATCCAGAGTCTAAAGCCATGCTGTACCAATATACTGCTAAACTGTTCAGAATGACTGACCTGCATAAGATTAGTAAATCTTAAAATATTAACAAACTCCCACTGGATTAGTTACCAGGATGAAAGATGAAGAAGTTTAAACATGAACATTTGAAAGGCGCCCAGTGGTGACAATGCATACCTAAGCCAGATCAGAGGTCTCAGTTTTGGCCCACTCAATCTGCTGGTACAGACGCTTTCTCTAAAAGCAGTTTGACAGTCTCAGGTCCTCTGGATCCAAACAGCAAAAGCACAGGACAAACACACTGCAGATGTTTAAACTGATTTAAAAATGACTGATGAACGCCATTCATGCTGTTATAAAGCCACTTTATGATTTCTACACTCATTGCTTTAGGCGCTTCACCTGACAGGCAGATGACTGAGTTCAAAGGAGCAAAAATTACCCAGTCAGCAGAGGAAAAGGTGGAAAGGGAAGGACAGAGCAATGCAAGAACTTTCCTGAAGTCACCGACAGGTTGGGCAGGGGACTTGGGGATTACCCTGGCCTTTTTGAGAACTGCTGAACACTCCTTGTCTTGCCAGCTTTCCTGCCAGCAGCAGTAGGACATCTCACTGCCATTTGTATGGTTACGGAGCAGCCTAGGTTTTGGCGATCTGCTAACCAAATCTACACAGGTGTCACACGCTTTATTACTTCAGTAATCAGCTGATCATTTGTCATATGGGACCATGGTAGTAACATCGGCTTGAGAACAAGAATACTCAGACAAAATAGCTGCCAAAAGCATAAGGTCTCTCTCCTCTCTTGTTCCTCCCAGCCACTATCCCACACCCAGCCCTGTGATTCTTTTTCTTCCTTTGTGCTGGGTCTATCTATCTGCTTTTTGCTGAGTGAGTTATCTGACTGGTTAGGGGAATGAAAGAGTCCAGGGAATGGTTGGGCAAGCACCGGAGCTGGCCCATGTTAAGCAGCAGAACTGTGTGGCCAGGACAACTGGGGAAAACGAAGGGAAGAGGCACAGTGACTTCCTCTTTGGTGGCCGTGGGGAGCTGCTATATCAGTTCAGGACACATTTGCTTTCACCCCTTCAAATACGCTTCCATTACAATGTAACAGTAGGATTTGTGCTGCTGTGGGACTTGTCTCGTCACGCTGATCCTAGAAATGCTTGTGGTTTCCAGGGTAGGTGATACCCATGGCCCAGCTGGTAGGGTTTTAACTACATGAAAAATTGGGAGAGGGCTAGAAGTCCATGTATTCTGGCATGGATTTAACATGCAATATAAAGAAGGGTATCCTAACTCTAGCAAGGGCTAGAAAGCCAATGGAATAAATCCACACCCTGATGCACATTAGGCTGACCAAGGAGAGGAGGGAAGAGATCAAAGTATGGGAGGAAATAGTAAAGGGAAAAGCATTACAAACACATGCATACATGCAAAGCAGGAAAGATGAATAAACGTGAAAGGAGTATCTGAAAACTAATCTTCTTGTTCCATAAAGCTTCTGTCAAAACAGAAAGGTAAAAAAGTCCCCTCTTAGGTGCTGAAAAAACTAGAGCAGGACTCAAAAAGCAGTCTGACTAGTTTGACTAGAGGCATGTGCCGTGTTCTTGATCATGCCAGCTCTTCCTTTCTCCTTTAAAATACACTAAGAGTAGCCCTCCTGCTGTTTCTTTCTCAAAGTGAGCAGACCGCCAGACAAACTGTTTCCAAAAGGGAGAAGCCTCAACCACTGAGAAGACACACACAGTGTCCTCCAGCTCCCACCTAAGACTTTTATTAATGAAAAACGCTTCAAGTGCAAGCTGCTGCCGAAAGAAGATGCCCTACTCTCCTTCTGCTCCTTCCTTGTGCAGTGCCAGCGAAGGTACAGCAGTGGGATGGGTCTGACCAGTGACTGAGCCAGCTGAAAACCAAGCCACCCGCGTGTTACCTTCCAGCTGGATAACTCCCCTAACCTACCTGACCCCATGATCATTAATGGTATTAAGGCTTCTTTCAATGGCAGTCTGTACTTTGATCAGTACAAGGCATGCCCTGCCACCCAGCACAGCCCTGCAGCACAGTAACAGCATGAACCAGTGCCATTCACCCCGGGACTCTGCCAGGCAGGGGTACAAGGCCGGGGTGAGAGGGCCAGTTGTGCCGGCGTGGCTCTCTGCCTTGTGCCCAGCTGCCATGTCTCATTAGCAGACGAGGAGAGAGAACTGCATTAAATGCTTTGCTTTTCATTTGCCATGCAAGCAATTGCTGTAATTAGGAAACAGAAGCCAGAGAATGAAAGGCAGAGTAGCACATAGGCACGGTCGGCCTACAAAGTAACCTACCCCAGGAAGTAAGGAGAAAGCTGATGTCCTCTGGAGCCTCATCATCTTCTGCTTGCTTACATGCCAGTAACTGAAGGCCTGCTAATGCCACAGAGACTTGGAATAAGCCAGGTTAGGAAAAAAAAAAAAGAAAAGAAAAAAGTGTGCAAATTTAAAGGCCTAACATTTCACCTGTTTCATGAAACAGGTCTTAAGTAAGTGCCTTTTAAAAGACTTACTGGAGTCTTTAATGACTAGAATTAAGGGATGTATTGTTTCTGCAAGGGAGTATTTTAAGAGGCAGACAGTTAAGTTGCACATTTTTATGAGCCCTGTGTGAACCACTGGCCCAGAACTGTGGATCTGAAGGACGCCCCCTCCCTTCACATTACACAGGAGATAAAGCACAACTTCAGCATCTGGTTTCTGACGGAAGCTCATTTTCAAAGCAGCTGCTCAGATATCATAATTATAACATTAACAGGTAGCAAGCCGTTAAAATGGGGAATTAAGATGAATATGGCTGATACTCATGGATTATTTCTTAGATTAAATGCAAGTGAGAAATATTCATGGTTCGGTAATTGCAATAACACTACACTAATAGCTTCCCTCAATTAATTACATTCTGAGCCAAATAAAGCCTCAGCGTGGCTGATCACAGCAAAGCTGAGCACAGTCTTCTCTGTCAAAGCAGCACTGCTTTGGTTTCGATAGCTGGCATTCCTGAAAGGAAGGCGAGTGCTGGCAACCATATCCATTTTCCTTAACAGCTCTTTTAAAATACGGTAATGAGGTGCGGCTTTCCTGGGCTCTCACCTGAAATTCCCTAACTCGGAAAGAGAACAAAATCCGCCAATCAGGAAAGGCAACGAAAGGGATTGGACGCAAGCCGTCTTTTCCCATTCAACCTTTAAAGACTAGATTAGATTTCATTTTAGTTTTACAAAACGCTGCTTGTCAATGAATTATGTAGCAGTACATCCACCTCTGCTAGCACAATTCACACCCAGCATCTCCTTCGCGAATTCAAAGCTGCGTATGACATCACGGCTATTTACATGGCTCCATGGGGCTCTGGCACCCAGAACGCTGTCACGTGCCAAAAAAGAAAAAAACAAACAAAATAAAAGTCAGAAGAAACACATCCGTCATGAAGCATTCAAAACAGTTCTGTAGTTTTTAGATGGAAAACTGTAAAATAATATTGAATTCAACCTTAAGTAATTTCTTACACACAGCCCTATCTTTATACTGATGAAAGCTGTCCTAATGAAGGACCAGTCAGAATAACACCTCTAGCAGAGAGATGAAAGAAAGTGACTCTCTTAATTAAAAGCTGAATCATGCTTAAATTTTCCACTTACAGTAGCTGTCAAACTGTTCTTTCCTGTGTTTTTCTAGAGTAACTCTGATGTACATCTCAGCATAAAGATGCAAAGTATATTATGGCAATGTACTGCACTGAATGTTCGCATAGTCACAAACAATAA
The DNA here is from genome assembly GCF_036370855.1 of Dromaius novaehollandiae. Classification (NCBI taxonomy): domain Eukaryota; kingdom Metazoa; phylum Chordata; class Aves; order Casuariiformes; family Dromaiidae; genus Dromaius; species Dromaius novaehollandiae. The sequence continues at coordinate 69,955,249 of NC_088099.1, read as the reverse complement.
ATAGTTGAGAACCATGTCAAAACTTTCAACTTCCAGCATTTTTATTAATATAATGGACAAACCTGTGAGCTTGACATTTATATGTTAGGCATCATCACTATCAGCCTTTAGTTGTTAGGTGGAAAATTGCCCTGAATTCCTATGATATAGAAAGTAGAGCACTAGTCACTTTACCCAACACATACCGTTAGAAAGCCAATGACATTGGTAACTATATCAATAACCTTACTGCAGGCAGAACTCATGGTTTTGCTCATTATTAAGACTACCTGACATTTTGTCTTATAATACCTTAAAAACAAAGGAAAATAATCAACTGGGTTGGCATTTTCCACCAGTCTGCAGCCAGACTTCCCACACTCAGTCATGCCACTCAGACACAGCCGTTGAGCCACTTCCATGGAGGAGATTAGAGAAAAATCCACTGCTCTGCAATTTCAGACAATTCAGACGACCTTTCCCTGAGAAACTGCAGCACCTCATACATTGCAAGAGTAACTTGGAATTTAGCAGGATGGTGATTCTCGTGCAAATCCTCCCAAAGCTGGCCAAAAAATGAAAATGTGTAGTGCCGCTATGAAAAACACTTATGCACAGGTTTCCCAGAGCTGGCAGCTAAAGTGCCTGGACCTCGTGGTCTTGCTGGGACAGCTCTGTCCTGTCCCTGTCCTTGCGCATGAGCGGATGCTTGCACGCCATCTGCGCTCCGGGACCAAGCGCTCCAGCAGGGAGAGATGGTGCCGGACCACGCTCATCCCACTACGGCACGCTCGAGGCTACAGCACTACAGGCACATGGAACGGAAGACACCAAGTCTGGCTTTCCCACACTGTCACCAAGACAGCACAGAGGAAGCAGCTGCCAAACTCAAACACAGCGAGGGGAAAAGGTAAACTTCTTCACTAGCTTTAGGTGCTGTTGTGAAGATAAACCCATTAAAGACTCTGAAGTGACCAGATAGAAAACATAAAAATAAGTAAAATAGTACTTTTTAATAGATGTGTTAACATGACATTACAATAGTAAAGCTTATTTATATTTTAAAAAGAATTAGTTTGCCTTCATTTTGCTTTTTTAACTATGTAAGAGTGAATGTATGTGCACATGCATGCTTAAGAGAGAGAAATAGGGACAACCTCTGTCAAAATTTTCACTCTACTAAAATCTACAGCTGGTGGTCTCCCTCAGTCTCTCATTAAATACCTCCCCCTGCCTCCCAGAGTCACAGTTGTCCTTATTACGCAGAATCTGAAAGACAGTGGCAAAACCCAGGCAAAGGGTTTTCCTTCTGCTGCTTCTGTAAAATGCAGTTTTATTATCATAAACAAAATGCTACAGCCACTGGCTGCTGAGGCATTTCTTGCATTGTCCTGGAACAAGCCAGCAGCCAAGCGTTTTTCTTGGCTAACTGTAAAATACGCTGAAAAATGGGTTTTTCATCACCACTTTAAACAACAGCGCGTTCACTAGCAAAACTCATCATCACTTCACTTTTACCTAGTGTTAAAGAAAACAGCAAAACACAGAGAAAATCTCCAGACTTGAGCAATTTCAACAGCTTAACATCACAAAACAGTCCTCAGCAGAATTTGCTTAAGCTCTGAAATCAGGAAACCTTAGAGGCAATTAATAATTTACACTCATGTCACCTTTCATTTACTATCCCCATCCATATTTTACACACTCATCAGCACTGTTTCACTTCAGTGGCAGCTGCACATTCCTGAAAACACTGGATTGGACTGATACTCTGGTTCAAGGTGCTCCTTTTTCATTTGTTTTACTACCATTTAGATGTTTCATTTATGTCCATGTGTTTATCTCTGCAGTATTTTCAGGCTTACAGTCAAAACATTTACTTTCATCTCCACCTTTCCCAGCTGCACCCTTTCCTTGGCCATCCTACTGACAGGTCTTTCCAGAACACCTCAGAAGTTCCTTGTATTTGATGTTTTGTGATATTCGAAAAACTCCTGACAACTTTTTCCCCACTACTGTAGCTAGCGCCGAACCGCTTCCTGATGCGTAACTCAGTGCCGAGAGAGAATTAAACCCATCCTGTTTAGAATGAAGCTCTGATTTCCATCGCTAGCACTATATTAGAAACAATCAGCCCAGTTCAGCTTCGGGTCCATTTATGTACAAGGAATCAAAAAACAGTCGCCACGTTGCACTGGATTTTAGACAAGGCACCTGCCTTCCTCTGCGTGTCTTCAGCCTTTCTGCACGTCCCCAGGAGTTTCCGCCATGCAAACCAGTGCAGTTCAGTTCACGGTACTCCAGGGGCTGTCACAGAGATGTACTTTTTGTCTCTCTTCAGCTGAAAGTGAGATGCGATCCCTGTATGAGCACACTGCAATGGCACACAGGCCGCCTGCACGGCTAGAAAACCCTGGGCTGTACTCAGACGAGATCTGCGCGAGGCAGTGTCTTGCTCCTGGAAACGCCAGACACCAGCTAGAGACTAATGCCAGTGCCAGCAATCCCATCCCAGCATGTAAAATTGGGAACGAGCCACAGCAGACAGCATCTGGCCCGCAGAGCTGGCATCTCAGTGGTTCTACTTTGTAACAGTCCTATTACTCCCATTTTCCGAAAGAAGAATTAACCTCCTGACTCCACGCTTTGTCAAGTTTCCAAAGCTTCACTCCCTCCTCCCAGGTGAGTTTTGGTTTTCTGGCAGTTCTCAAGGACCCATCTTCCATTCGCTCTCAGTTCCCTTCATTCGCTGGCAGGCATGATCTGGTATTGCTTTTCTCATACCCAGTGCAGTGTGAGTGCAAGCTCAGATTGATATGCTCATTATTTCCTATTGCAAACAAATAGACATTACCCCTCTCCCACACCTAAATTTCACAATGGATTTAACCACAGCAGCGAGGTTGATTTGGAGACCTCTCCTGGAGTAGCTACTGTTTATAACACTATTTTAAATTACTTATTTTGTTGTTCTCATCCACAACTCTGTTAAAGGCTTTCTTTTGTGTGACCATAAATATTAAACAGAGTTCAGCCAGCACATTTGTTTCTGATTACAAATGTGGGTGGTAACAACCAGCTTTTTGCATAGAAAGAATAGGGTTCACAGGCACATATTTTATTTAAATTGCTACTTTATTCCTTCTACCTGTATGCAAAACAGAGGAGACAATCGGAAGCTCCATTTCCTGCAGTAGGCACTTTAGGCCAAGAAGAAACTCAGATGCAAAGAGAAAAGAGAGCAAACTTTCACTCATTCCTTTAGGATATGATTCTTGACTATTCACAATAAGAACCAGCTAAAGTATGACCCAGTAGTGATTTTCAATTTCATTATAAGATGCTTTGCATTTTTTACTTAAGTCAGTGTTTAGAGTTTCAACTACCAGGAGTCAAGAATAGAAAAAAAATGTAATAGTTTCCTGGCACTTTCCAACAGTGCATTAGAATTATATGATTAACATCTGACACATGCTCCTTATTCTCTTACCTTCTTCCCTGTGCAGGGGGTCGCCCAGCTTAGAAATACTTTTTCTTTCTTCCAATTATAATTTAATAAGAATAGGATTCACCATGTATTTATTAGAAAAAAGAGTGTCAAGGACATGTGCCCATATCTGGAGGCAAATGTAAGATTGTGGTGGTTCTCGCTTCCAAAGAAAGCTCAGTTCAGAACTGTTTCTCCCCAAATTTTAAATGTGGCTATAATTAAAATTAGATACGACAATGCAATACACTATCAAATGGTTGTTTTCAAAAATGGCTGGATGGCCCTCAGATTCATTTGAGAAAGGTTAGGTGACCCACTGATTAAAAAAGGGTGAGAAGTGGCATCACAGAAGGAACAGTTCTTTTGAGACAGTGTCTCACCCTAAGATTGAGTATCCCAAACTCCACCAAAGGGAAGGAAGGGAAAAGGGACTTGCAAGGGAAAAGGACTGTAATTTTGAATTTGATTTCAAATTCTCAGCAATGTCTAGCAGAAAGTAGGGACATTTTGATTTACTCTTGGCATAGCTTGTAACACTGAGGAAACTTGTTAAAGCACTGTGTGCTATTTATTGATTCTCAAGAGTTCAAATCTCTGTGCTATACAGAACTGCAATATTGAATTACATATTGAGTTGCTACAAACTAGCCAAAAAGAGGATATTGTCTACCCCTATCACTTGCTAGCTACATATGCTTAATGAAACAGAACAAGAGAAAAAATGTTTTGGGGAGAACTACACAAAAGAGAGATTAATTGCTGCAGAGATTTTTTTAATTAAATTTATTCTGCAGATACATTTTCCTAAGCCAAACTGACACATACCTAGATTAACAAAAATTAAAATTGGTGTTTCAGATGAGAATGAAGTGCCTACATGGCCTTCGGTCACCCAGCACCTGGTTCAGCACCCTCAATTCGCATCTTACCTGCTTCAGCATCCTCAACCTCTAGTCGATGAAGAGGTCCCAGCAAACTTCTTGCTCAGTCAGTTCTGCTAGAGCCTCATATGCTGTTCCTTGGTACTGGTGTTTCTCTGAACCCAGCAGGGTGAACAGTAAACACAAGGCAGGCACATTTTAAGGAACATTCCCCCCTCTCATTAATAAACTAGGACTGCTTAGGAACCGGGAAGTCATTACCAGGGCTTGAATTGAATGGGAAGGAAGTGACAACCAGTGTTGGCCAGAGCACAGCACAGGGGCTCCAGCTCTTCACTAGGGTCTTCCAGGGGTGAGAGATTGGCGTGAAATGCCTGACAACTGCCTAAACACATTACATACTCCTTCAGCAGTGCCCACTAGGCAGCAGGTAGTGCAAGAGCTTTCACTGTCCTTGCCAAGCCCAGATCTCTCCTAGGTTTTTAAGGTCCATGAACACTGTGCAAACCAGGGCATATAAATCACCTTCCTGAACCATTAACAGAAACTGACCCAATTCCACAATTCTTGCTCTCTGAAGTACTCCCACTGACTTCATTTTAGCTTTTACACTGTGATTCTTCCATGATGCACAAGCAATGACAACCACAGAGACTCAGTTCAAGTGAAACGGGGAAAAAACCTGTGAAATGAAGTGTCATGAAGTCTTCTGTCCAATACAGGGACTTTTAATTAACAATAAGCTGAATATCTCTGCACGACTTCTATAACTTTGAAGGATAGTCTGTAACCTCCTGAGCAGAAAATCAGGAAAACTACTTCTGAGTTACAGAAAAAAAAAAAAAAGATGATGAACAAGAAAGGTATGCAATGCACCCAAAGGACAAGCTTCATCATGACAGATCTTTTTAAAAAGGAAGTATTAGATTCAGAATTTTTCAGCAGCCATACCTACTGACTTTTTTGTATGCTAGCTTAAACTTTCTAAGAACAAAACCTACCTCTCATTGCTTCATGGTGACTATTGATTTGAATAAGATGGGAAATTTGTGATGTACAACTGGACTAAAGCAAGCTTCCCATAGAGCAACAGACATGTTAGACTATGTCCATACATTTTACTATTCAGATATTGGGATAGTAGAATGGCTATTTGGTTAGGGGAATAGAAACAAATAATATGGTCTGAATAGAAACAAATAATATGGTCTTCAGCTGAGTAAAACCGGAATAAGAGCTGTGTCATGGATGTCCCCCCAAAAATTATGATGATGCTGTAAAACAGTATAAAGTTGCCAATATTCCACAAAATGAAAAAAATATGATTTCAATCTCCATAGGACAGCAAACATTTTTTCCTCGCTTCAGACTCATTTCTCTATCTCCTGTACACAAGTATGCACACATTCTGATAAACTATAAAAGCCCTACTCTGTAATATTAACTCAATTTTCATTGTATAATAATAATCTTCACCCTTCAATTGAACATTTTATTTGTTGAGTATCTACATATACTACAGCAGACTCAAATAGGAGAAAACATCACATTCTGAATGCATACATTTAGCAAGGAAGTCAGCTACTTCAGACAGCAGTGCAAATGCCCTCAGCAAGAAGGCAACGCAACGATTACAATTTGAATGACTCTGTCATTCCGACACCTAGCTTTACTTAATTATTTGTATAATGCTTTTATGGGACAGTTCAGAAATATCCCAGTTTATTTGAACTGACAGTTTCCCACAGTGAGTCAGTGTTGTTATTATATAAGAAATCTAATGTCTTCGCATGCAAAGTTAATTGCAGCATAGCTTCATTGCATCTCGTGGTCTGTCTGAACTCAAGTGACTGGCATCTAAAGATATCTAAATCTGGAGTAGAAAGAAACATACTGTTTCGCCATACCCAAGGGGCTGTTTTATGATTTGAATTGACCAGGAAGCAGAATTTCTGTTCAGCAACATCCCACAGTTTTCCTGGAAGAAATTTTTCCTCCCTATTTTGAGGTAAAAGCCAAAACCACACATTTTAATGGAAAGGAAAGCTGCAATAGTTTGCTTCAAAAGCACCAGGACATTGTCCAAACCTGGAAGCAAACATGCAAATAGGAGTAGGAATAAGGGAGGTATCATCATTGAAATATTCCAAGTTTCCCAGCTCTCTGATCTGAAATGAATGTGACATTTCATGGATATACAGATGACAGGGTAGTCTACACTGTTTCAGCTGATCTATCCCCTAATAAAAAGTGGACACCTGGAGGATCATTACTCACTGAATATGCAGTTAAAGTTCCCTGTGATTAACTGGAATTTGAATTTCAGGGCTAAGACACCTATTTGACCTTATGCTTTTCCTCAAAAATACATTTATAAGCTGTTTTAGCTTGCATGCAAGAGTGCATAGTATATTAGTAGGAAAAATATAATTTCAGAAAGAAGCCAGGTTATTCTGGGCTAAATTTTGTTTTTAGTTATGTGACACTAAATCAGAAGTAAGCCCTGGACTTTGAGAGAAGTATTTACATAAATCCTTTTAAGAGCAGAGCTTCTTCCTCCATAACTTTTCAGACTATTCTCAGAAGCAGATGGATATCTATGTTTACTAAGACACAATCCATTACCAGTGATACTATATGCATTGTTTTTCTAAAAATAGGGCAAAAGAGTACTATTTCAAGTACTAAGTACATTAAATTAGATACATTAAAATTTATTCAAATGCTTCATAGATGGAAACATTGGTAAATATTTACAAAGAATTGTATCCATCTAGGCCAAAGCATTTGACTGTTGGTCAGGTGAGCAGTGCCACATCCTCAGTAACATTATTCACAGAAGCCGCTGCTTTGGGATCATGATTCCCAAAGGGATTTCACAAACAGAGCTTTCTTGCAGGTCACGATTAGCTTCTGCACGACTGTGGTATCTTTGATTTTTACTTCTATAAAAGGTAAAATAACTTCTAGTACTGATGATGACAAAATCTTCCACAAACAGCTGTTGTCTAATGCCTTCAAGGCTTTATGATCTTTTATCTGGATCCCTCTTTGGGATTCTCACACCGCGGCTGTGCAAAAACCCCAGTAGCGCAGACCCCTGATAACTGCTCCTGCTTCCAGACCAGAGCCCGAGTGAGAGTCGCACTTGCACCGGCAGAACCTGCCAGTCAAGAGGTGGGCCCTGCAGTTCGTCCCAGAGTTAAGTTATGGGTCTAGATATTCTCTGGGGATCTTCCCTGAGATATTTTGCTCCTTGCTCTTCTCTCATTTACCATATGGTATTGAAACCATAAGGGCATATGAAACCACATGGTATTGAAACCATATGGACATATGAAACAGGGCTCTGGTTTATCTAACTGCTTTGAAGATAACGAGGAAAAATCCCGCTCTGTTTTTTCCCTTCCATTTTGCTCACTGTTCATGAGTTGCAATCAGTTTGTAGCCCTGAACTCCTAGATGCTCCCAGAACCCTACCAGGAGAGGAAGCTGCCCATAAGCCCACTCATTAACATCTTTGCCGCCTTCTAGGAAACAAGAAGTGTCTGTTCCTTGCAGGTTTCCGCTGCAGCTTACAACCCCTGTGGAAAGAATCCCAAGGGGAAGTTGTGAGCAATTTCCAACATCCTTAGCAATGAAGAAGCCACTGCTGAAGCTCCCAACACTGCTAGCATCATAAACCCCCATGTACTCCCTGCAATCCTCATCTCCCAACTAGACCTAAGAGATCCTGCAAATTTTCTCCTCAGTGATGATAATCTCACTACACCAATCGTAGTACATTTCAGAGGGACTCCAGCAAGACAGTTCTGTCAATGCATTCCTCTGAATGGAAATATCTTTAGTAAAAGCAGGTGGGAAACCATGCGTCTTGGACTGTACGTGTGTCTAGCAACATTAAGCTCTGCAGTCAATGCCACAAAACACTGCATTCAATAGAAGCAACAAGGTGGGGGAGCAGCAGAGAAGGTAAGAAAACAGGTGACATTTATTTTATGTTTTCTCTAAAAGCCAGCCATGAAAAACAGAGCTATTAATCTCTGCAGATACACAACATTATGAAGTATCAGTAACAGTTGGGTCTTTAAAGCAGGCAGGATGTGAACTGACCTCCTGGGAAACCTTATTGGCAATACTTCTGCTCATTTAGTGGTCCAGTGAATCTCAGGGAAGCCTCTAAAGTTCCCTAACTTTCTTCCAGCCTTAGACTGTCCCTTTCACCTTCATGAAGTTTCACATGCCAGCTACCACGCTGCAGTGCTGGAAGGGTACCCTCAGAAGGCTACCAGCACCATCTCCTAACTGCCCAGATGCGAGGTGATAGGGGGTACGTCTCCAGAAATTGGAACTGGGCTAAAAGCAAAATGTGCTTAGAACTAGGCCCTTGGGCAGGTTTGAGAGACTTCTGTAACTCCAATGAATGATCCCTGGGCACTCAAAGGAAGGGAAGTCAAACTCTTGGAAGGAGGATGAACATGCTCAGCAATTTGCTGGGTCAAGCAACCATTTATGTAGCATTTATGCAAGCCTCTTCTTGTTGTATAGACAGTTACTCTAGCAGCTTCAGATCTGGCCTCACTGAGCAAAAGCCAAAATGGATGTTAACATAACAGGTTTGAGGATTGCTTCCTGAAGGCCAAAAATCTGGCATACTTCTTTATAACTGCAGCACATTCACCCTGAATGTTTATTAGGTGATTCATACAGGTAATCATTAAAAAATAAAAACTTCAATAAGAGACCAGATATTAATTTCCAATGATGATGCAAGTATCTGTTTCAAAAAATAAGATGTCTGGTTAAAAGTTGGTAGCAAAGATGTTTCATTCACGAAAAATCATTATGATGAATAAAATACAAGAGCAGATGTTAAATGATCTGTGATGCAAAGGAAGATCCCAACCATTCTTCTGTTTAAAAATTAAAGCCACGCTCTCCACTTTCAAGTCTATCACCATGGAATTTACTTTGACCAATTCAGCAAAAGGACTTTAGTGAAAACAGTAACAGCTAATGACAGGAAGCTGCCGTATGACTGCAAGCAAAGCCTGGAAGACCATGCTTCCTAAGCGTTAATCAAGACTGCTAGAGCACGCTCTGAAACGGAGCTATCTGCCATATTTAAAAACAAGATCCAGAACAGCAGTTTCTAGGTGCTTTTAAAGATTTTTTTCCCCCTATACAAGTAGGAAAGACAGGGAAAGTAAATGAAACATGATGAAGTGCCAAAGACCTGGCATGGTAATGAACACAAAGGTGTTCATTAGCAGCGCAACAGAACGTGACCTTCGGGCTTTGCCTCCAGTCCAACTTTGAGGAAGTTACAGGACAAAACACATGTATACGGTGAGCGCAGTGTCTATACAGCACTTCTGAGGATTCTTGATTCCCTGCTTCATAAATCTTAGGGAGTCCAGCATTGTAATATTGGTTTCTCACTGCTGTTATAATTCTGAGCTGCTACATGTGTCTTTTGTACTGAATTCCAATCATAAGCATGTTCCACTGCAGCCACTCCACAGACCTTTGTGGGAGCTTGAAGGTAAATGAGAAAGGAGGTGAAAAGATCAGGCACAAAAATATTTGCAGCAAAACAAACAATGCCTCCCGTGACAATCAGCCTCTTGCGGAGACAGTGAACAACGTTTAACCAAAGATGTAGGATCAGATGGAATATAATTTAAAAATCATTCTTTGACAATTGTTCTGATACTACCATAACATGAACAATAGTTAAGATGATCCTGCTAAATAACACCGCTGATATTGAGGAATGACTTGACATGTGAAGACACTTGCTATTCCTATTCTCTGTTTGCCTCTTACTTCCTCTTTGCATTGCTTCGCGTCATAGAATTGACACTGACCACTGAAGAGTAGCAGAGTAGGAGAATGGCTGAACTGCTGGGGCTTCCCTGAAGATGCTATGTATCTCATTCAGCTCAGCACTGAAGCCTAACTCAGTCCTTTCAACCTTGTGCAGTTTAAGAAAATAGCTATAGGTTTCCTTTTGCACTCTGTTCAGACTTCTGGTTTCACACATCTAGGATACAGCCAAAATCATACCTTTCTGTCCTGTGAACAGGCTGCACAATGCATGCATTTTCCTAACTATCAGAATGCTGCAAAATTGTACTGGGTGCTGTTATATGCCAAAACAGGTTGAGGCCATGTAAATGCAAGAAGATATCAAAAGAATGAAGATACTAGATGATTTAGTTCAGTCAGACACAAATAGGACTGTATTCTGCCCTTACTTGTCAGCCTACTAAAATCAATGGCTACAAAGATATAACTAAAGCGTAACACATTCCATGTACACTCCTTATCGCAAAGTCATTTGTTTATCTGATTTGATAAAGGACTATGTGCCCAAAAGCCTGTCCGTCTGTCTGACTCTATTAGTGATCTAATGAAAGATATTACCCCTATTTGGAGACCTTGCATCACTCATCTGTGCCACCCTTTAAGTACACTCCTTATTTGCTTGAGCAGAACAAGATGCTTAACAGTCAAAGGCAGCAGCCACCCCAAACTTAAACATTTAGGTATGCTGAAGTATTTTTAACATTTTTTGCATTGTTGCTGAGCTTCTAGCTGGAGGATAAATAAAGAATGGATACGGATCACAAGCATGTTCATCCATGGAGAAAGCCCACAGACATCCTGTGCTCAGAAAAAAACTCATCTCTGAGAGGTATTGCTACTGCCCAGCTCGTGAAAGGAGAGAAGCAGCAGATGACAGTGAGTATCACGAAGTCCCATAATGGTTCAGAGGAGGAAGGCTCAGAAGGGTCTGTAGAACCAGCACTGAAAAACCCTACACCCAGTGCCCTGTTCTGCTCCTTGCATTTATCTGGTCATGCTTGGCCAAATTCAGAGCGAGCTTCTGGCTTCTACTAGAACATGAATCCATTAGCTGGCCAGTCAGTCCAAGCACAGGAAGCTCTACACCACACACAGCACATGCCCTCTGTTGCCTTACAAGGGTATGAGAAAGGCCGTGGGAAGGATGGTGGGATTACTGTGGAGAAGTGGAAGGGAAGGGAACAGGGATTACCAAAACAAAGGCAGTTGGGCCCAGGTAGCTCTGCTGCTCATGAAAGAATTTATTTTCTTCTGGCTTCCCAAGGAAAATGTGCTTATGTAGTCACGCTGTCTGTCTGCCCTTGCTCTCCTCTTATTAGAACATTTGACTACAATAGCCAATTTCAATCCAAACTTGACAGGTGGAGAAATCTCTGTTTGACAATTTTGGCTGCAAAGTGTTATTCTGTTGTTCTAAACAGGTGGGAAGTAGCCATAGAGGGTCCACTTCTATTTCAGGCAGCACTTAACACAAAGCTTAACTCTGAACAGATACTGACAGTTGAATGTTTGCTTAACTCCTGCAAATGGAGCATGTTGTGAGGACCAGGGTCATGGTGGTGAAGTAGGGCCACAGCAAGAGAGCTAACTGAACCAGCAACGTGTGCATGTGTATCTCTGCGTACGTGCAGAGACACATACCTTCTCCCAACTGCAACGTCTGTGTGAGCAACTAACTTCAGTTCTGCTATTCTGCTTGCAGAACCTGTACGCAGTTCCAGCCAAATAGAAAAATAACACCAATTAGAAACATTCAGAGCTAGTATATTTGTAAGACAACGCACAACAAAAATTATTTGAGAATCTCCTGTGGAAGGTGTCAGTGAGGGATGAAGAAACTACACACCAGGATTCTCACCCCTCTTCTGTATTCATATTTCATTGCCTCTAAAATGAATTTAAAATTAAAAATTCCCAGTCATGCCACAAAGGAGTTTCTGCTACGTATTGTGACTGGGAAGCTAAAATGCATAAAGAGAACAAGACTCGCTCAAGTATATGCCTCTGAGTACCAAACAGATATTTGAAGCCGCCTTTATCACTTATTTGTTTTATTATTCCCGAGGCCATCTGCAGCCAGTCAGTTCACCTAAGGCTGGTCACAACTGAAAGCCCCTTTTTGCTGCTGTTGTTGTTCCTGACATGGAACCTGCCTCTCCGAAAGACATGATACGAAACGCACTACTGGCTAACGGCTGCCCCCCTTCCTCCCAGTTGCTCTATGATTGTTTGATGTTAATGCAATTACGGGCTGTAGGATGTTGCTTGTTACTACCCTCATAAAACCACTCTCATGCATAGGCAGCTAAAACTGACAGGTTGACAACCCAAACCAGCATACTTATGCTCATTTTGTTCAGTTGCTGCAATTTCCATGGGTCTTTTTACATTTAAATGCCCGTCAATAGCAGGAAATCCTGTTGAGTAAAATATCTGAGAAACATATCCTGAAGGGTAACCAGTGTGGATTTTTGTGAGTCAAGATCTAAGTCACCCTTCCCCTCCTTGGTCCCCCACCTTCTCCCCACACACTGCAACACACTGTCTCTGTGCTCTGTGCCCATCTCTGTGTTCCATGCCCGTTAGGTGAGGCTCACATGTTCAATTTGTGCACAGAAAAGCTGCCGTTCCCCAGAGAAACGCAGGACTCTTTAGCACATACCTCCATTCGCTTTGTGAGAACCTACCCCGTGAACGACATGGCAAAGAAGGTAAGCACTGAATCACTGCAGCCAACACGGGGAATTTACCTTTAATATTCTGATGACGGCATATTACAACTTATTGTAGCTGTTACTGCTTATCTTAGAGTTGCACTTACAAATGACAAGCTGCAGGTGAGGACCTCAACTCCACCATCAACTCCAGGCAGGAAAATAATTATTAGCCAAACATAACATAGCTCATTATGGGACTGGAAATTGCAGCTGTGACTTTGAATCTCCAAAGTGCACTAAGACCATGCTTTCACACTTTCCTCTGCAATCATGAAGATCGTAACATTTTTTTTAATCACTTCTCCCAAGAACTACAAATTTAAGGAAAATAACTGTTTCTTGTCTTGCAGTAAAGCTACCAGAATTAGCAGCACTATAACATCATATTTAACCATTAAAGGGTTGGGTATGAGACAAATATACAAGACACACTGTATGTATGATGCCAAACTAACAGATGACATTATGCAGAAACCATGTTCAACATGCTAAATACTATCTCAGAGTGCTGAATAAGGAGATAGGGTGAATTAAAGAAAAAATAGCAGTAACCCTTTGTCAATGCACGTGTCCAGCTCTTCCCAGAAGGAAAACTACTATGGCCACTTTCTGCAGAACCTCAGCATTCCCACAGCCTCTAGAGGGTACCTGCCAGGGGTCATTTCTCTGACTGGAGATGGAATTTCTTCAGGCTCCATAAAACATATTCCAACTTAGGTATGGCTTTTTGTGTAGACTTTGCTCAGGAGTTTGTAATTTTTTGCTGAAAGGCTTCTTGCGCGCTCCAGCAAGTAACACCCTGCCATCTTCTCTTCATATGCAGAAGTTGCAATTTCAGGCAGAACATGGACAAATTAATTGTGCTACTGCTTAAAACATTATTTTGTCCTAAGGAAAATTACACTGGGCAAGAGATCAGAACACACAATGACACTTCTGTCACAAAATCTTCTGGATGCCTTTACAGAAATCTAATGCTGAAGAACTAATGCAAAATGTCAAATGTAATTCAGAAAGTTCAGTAGCTAAAATGATATTCTATCATTTCTCAGGTGTCCTGTAGCTAAAGTGTGGTGTTCTGGAAAGGTGTTCTGTCTGTATTCAGACAGAATGGTCTTTGCTAATGGTGCCTCCTAACTGCAGTTACCGTGTCAATACAAATAACCATCATTTTATATTTAAACTATTAATATAAACAGTGAAGCAGGAGCTTATGCTTGAATTATCAGAACAGCAACTTAAGACATCTATTTGCAGCAAGTTACGAGCAGAAGCATGTCATACCGATCCTGAGTCAGACACCTTGTTGTGTGTCACTAATGGTAAAATAAGATTTAAGAGCACAGAATTTACACAATCTATCATTTGGTTTCTCCAGATACATGGTGCTCACCCACCATACACAGAATGGCAATAATGAGAGCTCTCACAGAATTAATTTCTCTGTCAGTTAAGAAATGTCCCCAAATACTTCTCATGTCTACTCCGGAATAAATGAGCTTCCACTAATTCCATGGTAAGTTTTTCCATCGGGTATTAATTTGGGGTGGAAATTCCTAAGTTCCTCCTGTAATACATTCATTCCAGTTCCCATAACCATAAACAGTTAATTTTTCCTTTTAAAGACACATTCTGCCAACTTTGCACCAAGAGACAGCTTAGGACTGTCATAAATGTATCTCACTTCCCTGCATGTCTTCCTGGATTTGGCCCTTATTCCAGAAATGGCCTTCAACTAAATCAGTAAGCGTCTTTGGGAAATAAGATCCTAGATCGCAAAAATAAACTAGAAGAATCTGATCCCATACTTGCATCCATGGATCTCTGCACCCTATGCAACCCAAACATTGATATAAGCCTATCATGGTCAGGCAGTAAGTAAGTGGCCAGGCTAAAACTCTTCTCCAGCAAGGCCATATGCACTGCAGAGCAAGGGGGACTAAGATTTTGTTGCACAATCATCATATTTTGAGTTTGATACAAATTAAAGACGGGGGTTGTCAATGAAGGATACATGACCCTGTACAGTACAGTCAGCATATGTAGAATTTGCTTCATATTGTTTCCACACCATCTTTAACAACTGGTAGTTTGCAGATGAGAGTCACATGCCTTCCAAATGCCTCTGCTAGAATGACTGGGAGGGAAAACAGGGAGGAAATGCCCTCTGTTTTCTGACGACCCAACTCACTGAGGCAGCTCATAATTCCCACACAGCATTTCAGTCTGTCTGTTAACTCAGAAGGACGAGAATCCTCTGGTTTACAGTAGGACAACATTTTCCAAGGTCTCCTCTACTGCCATAAGGGTTTTAAAAACATACATTAAGAAAGAAGTATTAAAAATAAAAAAAGGAAAGATACCGAAACACTGTTCTGTGGGAGTGGTTAGGTTCTGTAGCTCCAGACGCACGAAGTACCCTCAGTCCCAGTTTCTAAATAAATTCTTCTGTATGGCTTTATGAATGTTAGGATATTTCTGAGATGGAGAGGAATGTGCTTTCTAAGTTTATTCTTCAGCTTGTTTTTTCCCAATGGACTGCTTCCCTCTCGTCAATATCTATTCTGCAATCAGACACTGTGTAATACTTTTGCACAAGAATGAATTTCACTAGCCCTCTTTTTCAATTAGCAGCTGACACTCTACAGCACTCTAGTTTTTAAAAATGCCTGGCCTTTGCTATGTTGCAACTTTTTCTTTAAAAACACCCTTCTACAATTTATACCTGTATCTGCTACCTCCTGTGAGTGGTAACTTTTCTTCATTACCACACAAACAAATTTAGGCATTAATCCCAAAGGAAAGACCATAAAATTGGTTTTGGCCTGCCTTTAAATTTCCTTGCGATTTACCTCAGCTAAATCCATGAACCAATCTCCAGCTCTGCAGCTTTGCT
This sequence comes from Dromaius novaehollandiae, assembly GCF_036370855.1. Lineage (NCBI taxonomy): Eukaryota > Metazoa > Chordata > Aves > Casuariiformes > Dromaiidae > Dromaius > Dromaius novaehollandiae. Next base: position 69,939,415 of record NC_088099.1, on the reverse strand, counting down.
TCCTGAACTCATGTATTAATGATATGTCAAAATCTAAAGCTCCCTGAAGAAAAGAGGTTGCCATGGGATACCGAGTGCTTAGGAGCAAAGCATAGAAAGACGTATCTCGCTAAGAAAGGCTTCAAAGGCCTTGCTGTGTCAGCCAGTATTGCTTTTTATCTCTTTAGATGAAACAAAGTCACTGCTCTGGGAGGCACTGGGCATCTGTCAAGCCTGATCGCTCCACGACACTGACCGCTTCAGCAGGACTGCAGGAACCCATCAGTGCAAAGGCAACTCCCCCAGTCCCTTGGAAACTCCAACTTCGTTGCCCAGCATGAGGGATGCTCTTCTGCAGCGAACATAGGCAAGGCATTTTTTCTTCAGTGGTACCTGTCTGAAATCATCCTCTTCCCCCCTAGCTTTTTAAATGTGTCCAAACTCATACACGAAGAAGTGTCATGTGCTACAGTTAACTGATGCTTATGAGGGAAGAGTGGAGAAGGAAACATGCATGTTTAGAGGCGGTTAGCTAGACAGATGGACACCACTTCCTCAGTGGTAAGGCTAACTTTCGCAACAGATGATAGAAAAACAAGAGATGAAGACTAGAAGATGTGACTGTGGAAGGATGATTTCCAGGAAAGGGCATTTCTTTCTGCCAAAAGTGTCTATCTGGCAAAAAAATAGAAGTCTGAATTGCCTGAAGGGCTAACGAGACAGAGGGCACATGTGGCAAGTTCCCTGTGTGCATCAAAGAGTCTGGTCATTGCCGTACTTGGAAGCATTTATATATTCCCACAGTGCAGTAGTCACACTAAAATCTTTGAAGTTTTGCTTTTTCTGAACATAAATTGCTGCCACAGAGCTATAGTGTGTCCACAGAAGTGGCTTCTGACAGTCTTTAGCAAAAGACGGATTTACAGAAATTCAGTTCTGCCTGCAAATATTTCACAAAATAGAAGAAAGGCTAAACCCAAGCAAAAATTTACACATTTCTTCCATCTTTGTAGCAGACTTACTCTTTGTAAGTGTACCTGTAATTGCTAACACTCTTCACAGTAATTTCATTGTTTCAAGAAAGCTATGTAAGAACACAGCCTTCAAACCACAGAACCAATTATACATTTACATCTCTCATATATATGTCCAATCAATTTATTTTGAGGGAATCACCACAAAATTTTGCCCTCTGGATCAGCAATGATGTTCAGCTGAAACACAGGTGATATTGATGATTTCCATTCACAGCTATCTAAACCTTCAGTGAGCAGCTCTGACCGCTGTCTTCTGCAGTTATTTCTGCAGTACAAATAGATGTGAGGCAAAGTGACACTCCGGGGACAACACAGCTACCGAGAGCACGCAAGCGTAGTGCATCTGCTTCGACAGGCAGTGCCTGGTGAAGGTGAGAGAAGTTCCCCTATCGCTGGTCATAATGGTTTCCAGTTGAAAGACCATGCTGAATTGCTGTCAACAGGACCTATTCAATATCGTGAGCATCCAATGCTAAAAAGATAACAAGAAACCCAATACGCATTTTAGCTGTACAGGAAAGATAAGATTTTATGGGAGAACTAGGAATATGGTATTATTTATCTTTAATATGAGGTACAAGCAAGATCCCACCTAATATACCAGTGAGATGTCATCTAAAATATTGTGTTCCTTTCCGTGAAAGGTCCGTATTACACAAAACACAGAGACCTTACAGGGGCTTCAGAGAAGAGAAGAACAAATTACTAACGAACAGCACATTCTGATTTATGGGTAAAGGTCAAAAGATTATAGCCTGGTTAAATTAAGGCTATGGTAAAAGGGCATATGATAATCATTTTAAAGTACTGGGATGTCGTAAGGAATAAAACAGAAGAGAAATTACTCACGCTTAGGGGACTAGAATTAGTAGTAACTGAATGATCATAAAAAAGGGCAAATTTTGGTTAATATCAGATAAGGGAACACTTTGCTACAGTGCATTTTACAGATCTGTACAAGTTTTCCTTTGAAAATGCTGGAAGTCACACCTCCTAACGTAAACGCACACAGTAACTTGTCAAGTTACCCAAGCAGGCAAAAGAGCAAATATATTTTAAGAGAGCTGTCTGTTCCAGCTTCCTCCTATGAACTCAAAGCACTAACTTACAAATTAAGAAATGAAAACTGTCTTGGGTTCAGAACAACAAATGACAGCAGATTCAACAGAAATATGAGCTAAAAATCATAGATTTTATTTCAACATTTTCTCCTACCAAACAGCTTTGAATCTCTTTACAAAATAAAAGAGAATAAAACAGAGTTGCAAATTTGCCTTCAGTGGAGCATTTCTCCCTGAAAGGTATTTTTATTTTAGTTCAGCAGTATCTTAAGAGTAAGAAATCTCTTAGAAATCGCAGAATCTTTCAAAGCAGACTTTCTGTTTTGAAGGCGATCATAGCGATTTTATATCTGGTGTATTTCTTATGCATTAAGAAATCCTCATCATTTTTCGACTGTATTATCATTAATCTAACGCCTGCTCCCATCTGAAAAGGCTGCTGAGGGTGGGATTTAATTCCCCTAGCTGCAAGCATCTCTCCCATTGCAGCCTACCTCTGAAGCGGGTGACTGGGCTCCATCACAGACAGCAGAGAGGAGACAGCAGTGCAGCGGATAAGAACCACCTAGACTGTCATTCATTTACCCAAACACAGACATCTTTGGCCACAAGCAACCCTTTCATATGGAGTACCACTCTTAGAAATATAAATCCCACCCTTTAAGTCCTTGCTAAACAGAGAGACCTGTGTTTACATTATTTTGACGTAACCTGTGTTAAACAACCGGAAGTTCAAGCAGCTGCAGTTTTATTTCCAGGCTATAGGGTTGCACCCAACATCCCCATAGGTAGGATTTTCAGGCTTAACTTCTCATGGATGTGGGGAACTCACTGCTCCATTGCTTTCATTTACATTGAAATAAATAATCCAGGATGATCGTTAAGTCTCTTTAAAACCCCAACTTCAAACACTTGATTTATCCTTGTCAAAGTCAACTGGGTACCTCAAGTCAAGGATGATCTCAAATTACCTACAACAAAGTTAAAACTACCTTACTCTTTTCTCTACTATGGTATTACAGCAACACAGCTGTCATCCCAACTTATTTATCTCAGCGTAAAGACATCCCTTTTTTGCAGGGAAGATGCGGCACAAGGCTGCTGCTTCTGCTTTCTCTGTGTGTCAGAGCATGGCTGTTTTGAACTTTGTGAAGTCAGCAGGGTCCCCTGGGTATTATCACATTTATTTTAGAAAAGACTATTGTTCTGGAGACCAAGACCATTTCTGAAGCTATTTTGAAACTGCTCCTTCAAATTGCTTATTGGTCTAACCTTCAATTCTAGGGACATCAGAGAAAAAGTGATTAAAGACCCATTTCCCCCAGCAGAGTCACTACTTTTATTCAATTTTGATGCCCTCTGGGGCTATTTATTGCCCTTATTGTTCCTTTTGATGGTTGCTAGGGAGGAGATTAAAACTCAGTGTGCAGCACAGCTCATCCTAAGATATATTTTTTCTGATATTTAAAATAATATATGCTAGATAATAGATAAAAATTACTGTGTTGAGCTTAAAAGGGTATATTATTATACCATATTTGCTTTTAATTTTTTTTTTTTTTTTTGCTCATCAAAAAATATGTTTCCTACGGGATATACAGGGAGAGGATGGATCTGGCAAGCACGAATAGATTTCCTCTGTGAATGCAAGAAGAAAAATATAAGCCTCAGGACAACAGACACAGAAGGACAGAGCTTTCTGATTCCCTCTACAGGACGAAGACCTCTCTCTTTGGAGAGGTCTAACTTACATTAATTATGATTTTGCATAATCAGAAGCATGTGCTGTCCTGCATTATTTGGAGCATATGTTGTAATTCCATGAATAATTTCTTAATACAGCTTTATTAGTAAAATACTGCTCAAAAATGGGCAAAGAATAACTCCTAGTAAGCTGGTCAGCTATACTGGGCTGGGTGAAACCCAGGGGCTCTCTTGGAAAAAGCAAAAATTGAGTCAACTTTGTTTTGCTCAGGGCCCCCAATGATATCCAGAGACTCTGAATCCTTGGGATGGTTGATGCTTGCAAATGGGACCAGCAGGGAAGTCGTCGATTCTGGCCAGACCACGAGGCATCCTTAGCTGGTTGAGCTGACTCCGAGAAACTGAAACCAGGGGCCGTACCTGGGAGGTTACCTGCCGTATGAGCACTGCTGAACCGCAGTAGGTATCCAGAGCAGAAAGAGCGATTCTCCCACTTTGGAGCCTGCCCAGACTAGAGGGAGGAAACTCAAGCGGGAGAGAACTGGGTCATGCAGAAGAGCTAGACAACTAAAATCAGGAACGGCTGTGCCATGGCTAATACACCACTCAGCTTGCACTGTTTTTCTTTTTAAGTAAAACAAGAGGCAGCACAGGTTGTCAAGTACGAAGAAGAAACCCCGTCAAGAGGACTGATGGGTTTCTAAAGCCCCTAAAACCTGGAAATGAATAAAGTCTTGTGAGGGAGTTTGGACAAAACGCTTACATTATTTTAGAAACAGTATCTGAAACTGGGTAGCTGGTTCTTGCTGCTGACACCTGTCAGGAAGAATTCAGAGGGGAATTTCTCTGCTGAATTAGAAGAGAAAACATGCCTATGGTCACAGCCTCTTCTTATTGCCTCGGGCTCAGTTTCTACAGCTGATTGCCTTTGGGCACAAGCCTGTGCACCGCTCACATGGTTTAAACACGGTCCCACGAGGAGCAGCGCTTGGGATGAGCAAGGCTCTACTCCCAGCTCCACCAAAGCAGTTCTTATGAGCCCTGGAGCATCTCGTTGCAGCTGCATGCCTCACTGCCTCATTCAAAAATGAACAGAATAATTATTATGCATTTTACTGGAAAATATTAAAATAAAAGTATTAATGCATCTGCCTCTCTCTTGTGTTGCATGGATAAGTATCGCACAGAAGTGTCCATTAATATTTACAGTGAACAAAAGCTTGTCAGATCGAAGTGTATGGCCATCTCCCCCGACCTTCAGATCTTTCTCTCACTGAGATTATAACACGCTTCGGGTGCACCAGCAGAACTTGTAAAAGTTGAATGTTAGCTGCTGATCTCAGAGATTTTAAAGACTACGTCTAACCAGCACAGTTCGAAAGATCTCTGGAAGACTCAGCTTTGGATTTCACGAGTCAGCCTGGGACGGTTGCATAGCCTGTGGCCGTTACACAGGACTCACTCTCAGCATCCAGAACTCCCGCCCTGGGCTGATGCAGTCAGCGGTGGAACTGGTAAACACTGGGCCTTCCAGGAAAGCAGTTTTTCCAATAGAGCCTTCATTCACCACTGTCTATCAAGAGCAATGCACAAACAACCTCAGCAGTAACAGCTATTTTTGATAAAAGTTATGAGAGCCAGTGGTAATGGATGCAAGAAACTCAGGTGAAATACTAACTCAGCTGCTTTCCTCATGGATCCTGTAAAATCTGTGATCCCTGAAATGAAGTATTTCTAGAGATTATAAAGTGTGGTGTTTGCTACAGCTGTTCATATATGTGGTTGGACTCAAAACTGAAGATACACAGAGATCATAAACTTGCCAGCCACAAGACCTGGCACAGACATATACGCTTTTCTTCTGACTGCCAGGTTCTGCAGAACTTTCATTTATGAAACGTTCATTCATGTATGAGAAGGAGAAGCTTCCAGCCTAAATTTTCCAGCCTTCTAGCTGCTGTTGTGTGTACATGCTACGCTGATGATACGTGTTGATAAAAAGCCTGATAAATAGTGTAATAGCGGTAACATGAATTTCAGCCTCAGTACATACAGAATACAGTTCCTCGGAAGCCGCTTCAGTTTTGTAAGCATAAACATTGGAAACCGGAAAAAACACACAGCAAACCCAAGGAAATGGGTTCAATGGAATGATCACATGGAAGTTGATAGTTGATAGAAAACCTGAGAACACGGCTGACTGCAATACTGTTCCAAGAGAGAAGGAATTCGCTATGGTGAGCAAGCTACGGGTGTCAGTGTTTTTGAGACAATCTCAGCTGCCCTTATTAGAGTCAGAGTACAGAAAAGAGGGAACCCACAAGATAAAAGGGAAAAAAGCTAGAGAGAGAGTATCCACTTGGAGAGTGAAGATTTAAATTAAAACAAAGGTGTTGTAGGAGGCAGGTGACCTGAGGTGACATTTTAGGGAATTAAACAAAATCTAAAAATGGAAATAGAAAATCAAAGGGATGATGTAAAAGCAGGGCTTAAAAATAGTTTTTGGAGGCAAGGGAAGGAAATACAGAAGGTGAACTTTTACTAGACTTGAAGATCAGCTATCAAGGGAAAAATGAAAATATTAACAATTAAGAAGATGGTCAAGGCTGCAGAAAATGACTTCACAGGAACATGAGCAATCTTAAACATCACTGGGAAGATGAAAGAAGACTTTTCCGAGGATGTGAGAATATAGTGCTATAAGACCTAAGGCAAAATGATTCTTGGGGTCAGGTATAGCCACTGCATCAACTACACTATAATCTGACCACCAATTTAGCGGTCAGATGTTATCTCAGCTGGAACATAAATAAAGTGATTGCGCAGCATCCTGACCAGTGCACGTATATATTACTGTCACTACCTGTAGAAAGATTTACTCAAATATTGGAATTAAAGTGTCTTCAAAGGGAAGGAATTATAAAAAAATATATACACTGCATAGCCCGTGGCTACTTACAGTAGTTGCATTCACAGAAATGGCACATGGCTGTGTTTTTGGAGTCTAAGGTATAGGATAACCTCTGATGTCACCTATGTTCAGTTAAGAACAATGGTTCCTATATGGAATACATCAAATGCCAGGGTGATACCCTACTGGAAGCCTCTCATATTCCAAAACATCTGCTTCCCTTCTCTTCACCTTTTGCAAATCCATTCCAACCTGGAGGACATGAATACCAATTCTCCTGAGGCACTTGATTTTAATTTAGAGGAAAATAAAGCCATATAAAAATGGTAACCTAAAGCTGGTTAAAACCAACAAAACCAACAGCTTTCTCTGAAGGAAAAACTGACTAATTTAGAAAACATCTGCGCTGGGTATTTACCACAGTTTTGTTCAATCTCGATTTAACTGTTCCAATCAATATAGCTTCAAAGTATGGCCCTCATGAGATATTACTGTTGGCTCTTCAGCATATTGGCTGAGCTACAGTACTGAGCAGAGCTGCATGGTATCTAAATGGAACCACACTCATTTTTCTCAGATAAGCATGTTGAAACTTTCAAAGGAAAGAATCAAGTCACAGCATGAAAAATGCAGAAACTTATCAAAATGAACACAGCATGAGCAAACTTGATCCTGTTTTACTATAAAGCAAGGCGACAGTCAATCATAACTCTTTTTTTTTTAAATCTGTGTGCTTCACACTAATTTAGACAGCAGAATGGATCTCTCAAACTATCAGATCCAGAATTATCTAGGTTTCTTTTTCATTTCAGTGTATCTTCCTTCTCTTTCATTTTGACTGAGAGAACATGTTCACATGCACACTATTGTTCACAACAGGTGGACTTACCTTTATAGAAAAGAGTACAAATAACAAAGCATTATTAAAGTTTCTAACTTAAAGAAAATCATGGACAGAGAGAGAAGACTACATACATTAAGACAAAGACAGAAAAACACAGAAACCTAATTAGAAATTGAAGTCCATGTATGTAAGCAATTACAAACCTCAGCTATGGGAAGCAATTTTAATGACAAAAATAAAAGTTATTTCTTCTCCTCCCTGGGCCCTGGCCCTTAGTTTCCCTCTGTGCAAGACGGATGAGATCCCAGCTGGTGTCTCTGCAGGCTGCATGATGAGAAACAGGCCAAAATTAAAAAGTTCAGATCTGTATCTGATGATGGATATATTTAACCTCAAACTACACAAGGAATGTTTGGATACAAAAGAAATTACAGTTCATTACAGTTGGCTCTTCTTCCTTCATAATCTAAATCCAGATACCAGACTGAGGGGATATTCACAGTTCAGAGTCTCAGGCTCATCTCAATATTGTAACCATATCTGAGCTCAGCTCAAGCCTCCACTAGAGGAGTTTATTATTCTAACCAACTAATAGTGTCACTGACCACAATGCAAATGCAGGGAGAATGCTGATAGTGCTTTAACTCCTGTGTGAAGTCCACGGAGCTGGTAAGAAACATTTATCAGCAGAGATTTCCACACCATTAAGTGACAAATTGTAGAGCTCTACAAAGTTGCGTACAGCTACTCCAACAAAAAAGCCAGCGAGATAAGGCCAATTATAAAGAAAAGAAGAATTACTGAAAAAATCAGAAGCTAATCTATATTTATGATTATATTCTTTTGTTTACCAGAAAAAGAACTAAAAATATGTGAATTCATCTCAATATCTCAATGTAGCAAATAATAGGTGAAGAAAGTTAATCATTTTTTATTGCAATTTTCTTGTATTCATTTTTCAATTATATGCTGAATGAGAAAACGTCTTTGGGAATGCTAGAAAAGCAAAAAAAAATTAATTGGCCAAATAAGACTATACAACAAGATAAACAAAAAAGAAAATGAAATGCTTCTATAGATATAGGGCGTAATCATTATGAAACTTAATAAAAGGTAACCCAAAGTTTTAAGAATCACTTTTCAATTCAATGGCTGTATAATGTGTTCCTTTTACATGCAAAACCTATCTTCGCTACATAAGCTGTCCACAGCTGGAAGAGTCTCAATTTTCCAATTACAGCTAATAGACATTTTAGTGTAAGCCGTGAGAAAAATTATATATAATATAAAAGCATATGATGACAAGGTGAGCTGTGAAGGTAGTGTGTAATCGGTAACGGGCAAGATTCAGACAAGGAAGAGCAACTCTTGCTTCAAACGAGCTAAAAATCATTGCAAACAGAACTAGAAGGCCAGATCTTGGTGGCTGCTGGTATACTCCAGGTGTGTGTGCATACAGGATGGGTATGCAAAAAAAGGTATGAAATAAGCTGAGAATCATTTCCCACTTAGCTGGGAAGCTTTTATCTTGCTACTACTGCTCTTCTTTGCATGTGAGGGATCCAGAAAAAGCAGCTCTGCTTGTACTTCACTCTTCCTAGCAGGACTGGAACCAGAGTCATTGTGGCAGGACATGGACCTAACACTACTATTTACAGCAAAAAGCTTGTGCAGTGCCAGGGCCCCATACAGTCTGTATGGAAGCATCCCTGCTTATGCCTGTGTTTCATGATGCACTGTACACTTCTGGTACCCAGATATATTCCTGGCTGCACCTTGACATCTTGATTGCATGCTAGAAGGAGACTGAAGTGTACTGCTTGGCACCTTCTGCTGTGGTTTCCTTTGGAAGAAGACCAGGGCATGAAAGTCTGGGGAGTGGCGATCTTCTCCAAAAATGAGTCAGAAAATTGGAAGTCTGTCAATCAGCCACTTCCAGTTGAGGCAAGATATCACCAATTAGCATCTTGTTTCTTTGACGAATGGTCTCTCTCCAATTGCCGTGCAATTTCTAACGGTACGATTAACCTCTAATTTGTTAGAGCGAGATATACCAAGCCTTGAAAAACTGTTCTTCTACTTCTACTACGCTGTCTTCTTGAGCTTGAGCATTCTTGTACCTGGTCTTTCTGCAGCCCAGGAACATACTCCCTTTACTGCTATTCTGCTTGCAATCTCTGTCACTCCTGAACTATGCTGAGAGTAGAAAAGCAATGCCATAACCCAGCATTGAGCAACTTAACAGAAATAAAATATAGCATTCTCTGAAAGTGGGCAACATGTGATGAACATTTTTTTTCTAAGCAGTTCTATCAGGGTAAAGCTTAGCAAAATCTGTCCACCCCAGTGAAAGGAAGCAATCTCAACTGGAAGAGTCTCAAAGACCTGCTTTTACAACACCTAACCTGGCATTCAGACTAATAATGAAAGGTTGTCCATTCTTCAACCACTGACTTGGCTTTCCTCTCTATGGGCAGGAAATCTGTCTAGCTCAATACCTTCGATGAAAAGGCAGGAATAACTCCAATTCCTGTGCTGGAACCCTTCCTTCTCTGAACTGGACAGAGCGTTCCTGAAAGGTGTAAGAAAGACTGCAAGAAGGATCAGAGCTCACCCCTTTCTCCTATACAATGGGGACCAGAGCCCATCCCTTTCTCCTATAAAATGAGCCGCTCTTTCTTCCAAAAACTGACCTATCTGAACCAGTTTTGAGGCCTGGACCAGCATAAGTCAGGATAGGAGAACAGAGCCCTGAAAGAAATACTTGAGAGCGTAACTTTAAGGAAAAAAATTGAAGCGTTCAACAGGGTCTGACAGGCAAAACAAGTCACCGGGGGCCAACTGTGTGCTGATTTTATGAATTTTAAATGTGTCCAATTAGAGAGACTGGTAGTTAATTCCACCTAAGCAGCATAGATCATCAGAGTCTTTTTAGAGGAGTGCATTTCAAACTGCACAAAGACAGAAAATCAGGGAAGTATTCAACTATACATTTATGTATGTAATGCCTGTTAATTTGCACTAACAACATGGATGCTATTTCAGTTCTTACACAGTATTACAAGGGTCCTTCAACTAGCTTTTAAAGGGCCCTAATCAGCTAGTCAGGAGAAGTCAGGCCATCTTAACTGCTTTGTGCAGCCAGGGCGGCCCTGGCTGATGCTCTGGTTCCAGTCACCAGCATGCGGACACTCCCTTGCTCTATCCAACCCTGTCTCCCACTGAAGCCCCAGAAATGTATCCTGACCCGAGAGCACAGAAACAAACAGAGGAGCAGAGCCGTCCACCTGCCCCTACTCACTGTAGCCCTTTCCATGGTGTACCCTCTGTGAGATGCTGGACCGCCTGCTCAGCACAGAGGTAAAAGGCAAACACAGACCAAGCATACCAGCAAAACAAGTAACCGCTGGCTGGTGTCCTGCTGGCCCAGTATGGCCCAGCAGCAGCGAACGGCACAGGGCTGCAGCAGGGGAAGGTTGCAGGGAGGTGAGGGTAAAGCTGCTGCTACCTGCAAGGAAAGGGGAAGGGCATTCCTCAACGAGCCCCACTTGCGCCAAGGCTGAACCGTTGTTTGAGCTCTGCTAGCTGTGGTAGAACTCCACAACGGGACAGAAATGCACCAAGTACACTCAGATAATGTCATCTCAGTTTTTTAAGATGAGGTAGGTTACTAACAGTGCTAATTGTGTTCCCTACTGTCTTACAGGGAAAAAAATCTGTCTAAGGAGTATCTTAAAAACAGTTAATGAGAGAAAAGGAAGCTTTCCAAGCACATTCATCTTACGTGCTCCCACTACTGTTCGCAGGCTTCAGTGCAGAATCTCTATAGAGCAAGAGACAACAGGGGAGGGAAGGATGGGGCTTACAGCCAGAATAAAGCACTCACAACTGGGCTTATTTTGTTGTATTACGCATACAGATGACAAATCCTTATGTTTTTTAAATATTTTCCCTCCCTCTTTCTTTTTTGAAGGGGAGGGAGAAATAAAGGTGGGATGTGAAAATTATTGTGAAAAGGCTAGCTTTTTGGCCCATAAAAACAATACATGTAGCCATTGTCATGCTAAAAATGGGAGAAGGAGCAGCAATAGAGGGAAAAAAAGAACTGGAAAGGGAAGAGGGAATGAAAGGGTAAGTAGATAGAAGTTAAGACTAGATATAGCACCATATCTTATTATGGTACCCCCTTTTGATGTAAAGGTTGCCACTATCTGCTAATACAGCCTAAGATAAGGTTAAGCCGCAAGACAAGGGCGAAACTGGAATGTTAATATGGGAAGAAATACATTCTTTTGTGAAAGAAGCAAAAAGGTTTCCTTCATTGCCTTATTCTAGGAGAACTTTGTAAAAAATATTTTCCTGTGAATTCATAATTTCTTCTGCAGCCTGTCGAGTGTTTTTCCCAGCACTTAACATCTGAGTGTGTAGATAAATTGCAAATCACCAACCTACTATTTCAAAGGCTTTATAACAGCTGATAGCTAAATAACATTTTTGTGTAATACCCTAGGTATCAGAAATCCGAGATTTTCAGCATTCAATCTTTATTTCCAGCTCTGACCTGAGGGGAAAGGAAACCTTAAACCTGACACTGAGGACAGAACAAGAAGTGACGTGGCCAAGCTGAAAGCATTTCAGTGTGTATTCTGAGGAGCTCACAAGCAATCCCGTCGTGCAGATATCAACACAAAAGAAGTCCTGTCAGGAGGGCACTTGGTATTTTTTACTGCTGTTTACTCTAGGCAGAGGGAGGGGGTCCTGGATCCGGGACTCTCCCAGGCTCCCTAAGGGCCCACATCACACACAAGTGCGTATATACTAATATCACTGCTGACAGAGCTCTACCTGGAGAAACATTCACCAGGTGCTGCCTTGTTATGTCCTTCCTTCCCTTTTCTGGCCGTAGGATCCCAGTGCTAGGAGATCCAGCAGTCCTTCCTTAGGGCACTTAGAGGAGCTAAAATAGTCCTTTCCATCAGCAAAACCATAGGGAACAGCTTCTTCCCAATAGCCAAGGAATGCCACAAATACAAGTATCAAGGAGATTGTTGTGAAAAGCTTCCAAAACTCAATATATTGAATTTGTGGAGATTTTTATAATTACTATATTTATTGCAGAGACATATATACAATGTGCATATGTATGTGTGCATATATATCACACATACTATTCTGTGTGTGTGTGTGCGTGTGATTATACCTATATTGTATACATATTTATATAGATAGAAGGAGGTTTTCTTATTGCTGAGGTTTATTGCCAGAGTTGTAGAGTGCATTTTAGAGTGCAAACTGCAGGAGATCACCAGAGTACTAGCAGATTTGCAGTATACAACTTGGCAAGCTCTTTTTGTACTTCTGTTGCAAACATAGCACAATGCAGACAAAACCTTTGCCTGTTATCAACCTTTCAGGCCGCTCTTTGTTCTTCACCCTGGACCTCCCTTTTACGTATTTCCACCATATACAGTAGCCCAGCTTTTGCTGTTTCTACACTGACTGGAGCTAACTACGCATTGTTTAGTGGAAAGAAAGACTACATTAAGGAGAAGAACACCTTACAGGAGGGCAGGGACCTCAGGAACAGCAACCACATCACATGGCCCTGTTCAATTTTACTAATGCTCCATCTCCAAACTGTTGAAGGCATTTTGACACCACTGCTATACGCCGGTGCAGTTAGAAACACAAGAACATACAGGAAAACTTATTTTGAAAACTCGGTCTCCGGCTGCTTACACAACTGCATTTCAGTCCTGACTGGCGCCGCTCCTAACTTGATTACACAAACACAAATGAAGGCTAAGATAAAAGCAGAGGAGCTCTCCAGTGGTTTGAACACCTCCACGGCAGGCGGTGGAGGGAGGCAGACAGACACGGAGGACACAAGGAACATGCTCACTTGAATAAAGCTATACTACCTTACACCTGCTGAAAATCCAGTCCATTGTATCTCAGTTGACAGCAATGAAAAGTTGGAAAGTGGGTTTAGATTACTGCTTGCATTAGATGAATCAGTAATAATGAAAATGCAACCCTTCAAATCCCTTCAAATGAGGTCTTTACGATGCTAAGATTATGTTGTACACATTATTAAAGAAAACTCTAACAGGTTGATTAGCTCTTTCTAATGGTGCCCATCCATTATTAATAAAGCAATCACACTTTTAAGGCCTCATTCTCAATTATTTCATTAACTGAATGAAAAACTAAACAAAGATGAAGAGAGAAACATTTTAGCTTCATTAATAGCCCTGGAAAGAAAAACCTCTTCTCCCACAGTATATTTACTGAAATATTTGGCAAGCAGAATAACCAGCCTTTACGGCTGAGGATTTTCAGCTGGTGAACATATGTCACTGAATCCCCCCAGATTTCCTCATTAACTTTGCATCATGGAAAGATTTAAGAGTACATCACGGTTAGCATTAGGAAAATGTCAAAAGATTTGGCTGCTTTGCTCGGCCTTTGTTTATGAATTGGCTTGATCTAGAAATGGGGCTGAAAGCCTCCCATAAACACCTTCTGTCTTTGGAAAAAGTGCAAAAGGAAGCCTTCTTGAAATACAGGCTGAATAAAACTTGTAAACAAATCCAGCTTTTCAATTTACATAAAGCTCACAATACTTTTTTCCTCTTTTAGCAAAACACTGAGAAACAAAAGAACTGTTCAGGTCAAGTGTCACAGATGTAACTTATAAAGAGAACCACAGAACTTCTAATAACAACACAATATTCAAAATTCAAGATGCTTCCCATTCGGCTGCTCATCTTCCCATACTCACACAAAATTACTAGCCACCGCATTTCCAGTTTCTGACAGGTGAATCCCCATTACCCTGAGCGAGAGCTAGAAATTCAGCTAACATTTTGCTATGCATCAGAGACACCTACTGAAATTTCTCCATTTGGAAGTAAAACAGAAGCACAGAGGTCACATCCTCCTCTTCCTACAAGTCATTTTTACACCAGATTAGCTCAGTCTCTTGAATTCATCTTCCATACACAGGCTGGGACACTCCCTGCGGTTACCTTCCCAAAGTGGAACAAACACCAGCCTCCAGGCTGATAGCCAAGCTGTGGCTTGCAAACAATGTGTGAACTATAGGCAAAAGGAAGATGAAAGCTTATTCTTGTGAAATTCCTGAAAGTTTTGTTTTTATTTCTTATTCTTTCTGACAGCCTCCGTGTACATTCCAGGCCTAACAGATATCAAGAAATCAAAACTGACTGCAGAAAGACCTAGGGGGCAGGAGTGCAGGGGAGGCAATTCACAATTGTACCATGTAAGAGCTGTACTAGGACCAAATGGATGAACACATTTCCCCAACAGCTCTCCAAGGCACAAGCGGATCGTGTCAGCTGCTGCGGCTGCATCCTTGCAGCTAATGCAACAAACTTGTAATGGTGTTGGCTGGTATTTTGGAGAATGGACATAGGGACCGTTTCCTTCGCGTGTTCCTTGGGGTGTCTCACAGCCCTAGAAACACAGGCAATCAGCCAGGCATGCCTGCTTGACAGGAATGAACTCACCTCTTTGAGTCTTGCTGCCACTCAAAGCACACCCCTTAAAATGACAGAAAAGTGCCAATTTTATCATGTGCTGAGAAGGTGGAATAGGGTATTCCAGATGTATAATAATACAAATGTTCAGCTAAGCACAAAGCACACATCTGTCTTCATTTTCCAAGTGTCTTTTTTTTTTATGCAACTATATGGCATTAAGGTTTTTCTTTTTATTTTTGTGACTGATGCTGCAAAGGAAGTATTTGCAAAGCGAGGTGAAAGCAAAGATGTACTAAACAGAATGTCGAAGTTTGTCCCAAGAACACAAGGCAACAGTAAATAAAGAGAGATGTTTCTTGGAGAAGATGTCAGGGGTGATAAGATTCATCTGTATGGGAAAATGGATGATTAGAATATGAAAGATTTTTTCTGTTTAACAATAAACTACAGCATTCCCCCAAAAGCATTTTATACCATCAGTCCTAAGCCTACCAAAACATATTCCTTCTCCTGCTGTTGTCGGGGAATAGCCAATTTAAGAGTTGATACTATCGGCTGAGCATGTACTCAAGGCTGCGCTTCAGCCTAGTCTCTCCCGTGTGTCAATGTGTGCAGTCAGCTACAGCTCAGGCCCATCTGTGGCCCACGCAAGGCAGGAAATTAAGCCCTAACACTCTGCCTTTGTCCAGGCTACACAGTCCCCCTCATGCATTCAACAGTGCTGGTAGTAAAAAGAGCTGAACGTTGCAGCTGATCTGTCAGAGCGGCTCTTGCTGAGCACAGCGTGGGTGTCATGAGCCCAGGTTCCACCAGCTTCCATGCACCGTCGCGAGTGGAAATGGTGTGGTTCACAGGTCACAGAACACACATGGCCACTCTTGCAGCCTTGTGTCAACTCGAAGCGTAGACAGACACAGAAACTGAACACCAGCCATCCAGACAGACAGAGCCAGCAACTGGCTCTCCAGCTCTTGGAAACAGGCTCAGTGCTTGCACAGTGCCTAGCGCAGTGGGGCCCTTTGATTAGGGCTCCATTCATTATTTCTTACTAATAAAATTTTCTGGACTATATGAGGACATCACTGCCACATCTCCCCTGCAAGCTTTTCAAGCCTAAAGCTGGTATATAGCTTGTTCCCAATACTTTCTAGGTCCCCATTGCATAACACGATGATGATTCAGGCCTACTATACGACTGCAGAGTGACAAAGCTATTACAGTCATAGGAAGGGAAGAAAGGTTTGCTCCAAATAGCATTTTGTTCACGTGCTTCATGATGCTAATCCTTGACCTCAATTTGCTAATACAATACTTTGAAATTCGGAATGCCAGGACCATTTTCAAGATCATCTATTTTGGTGCAGGAAATTTAATTGGGGCTTACAGTAATTGTCAGAATTGAAAACTGATGAGATGATACTACATTGTATTAGAGTATCTGATTTCTGATTTACTTTCTGCAATGCTATAGGAAGAAACTAATGTGCAGACATCAGTGATCTGAAAGGACTGGAAGACAATACCTTTATGTGATAAACCAGATGCCTAGTGCAACAAATACCCACTGTGTACTCCTTTCAAAAAAAGAAGATGAATTAAAATACAATCATAGTAACATGTAACATTGCAAGAAAGGTAGTTTAACAAACATTGATAATCCTCTGAAAGACAAAGAGATGCTGCACACTTTTGAAAAATGCCAGTTGTGATTCTTTAGAGTCCTACTTTGAAATAAGCAGTGTATTCGCCATTTAAGTATCTCAGGAAAGGCTGGATGAACTCTCCCTCTCCCCATACTAGGAAGGAGCTCAAATCACAACTCCTGCATCATTACGTTATCAGAGAACTTGATACAATCCTAATCTTTCCCCTACAGACGACAAAAACAGATTTTGCAAAACAGGATCGGCCTAAACATTCAAGTCAGTATTCAGCGTGAAAAACACAGGCTTTGTGTAAGTACTGAAAATCAGGAAGTATCACCACTCCTGCCTGTTGAAGTGACAAGTAGATGAATAATTATTAAAGTATCTATTTACTCATGAAAATTTGGAAATTATTCACAATCTTGCTTTTTCCATTAAACTGGGTTCTAATATCTAATTGATATATTTCAGGATAGGTCCTTTCCAAAGGAAAACAACCCATAACTGACTAGTATAGGTTCCAAAAAAGACACTGATACAAAACCAAGGCCTTCCAGCAAACATTCAACTTAGCAGAGTAGGGGCTACTCTTCTAAGTCTATTGAAGCTGGATGATCACCTTATCCCATCTCCATCAGTAACTTGCTGCAAGAACTAGGGAAACTACATATTCTGCCCACATATCCCATGGGTTTCTTGGGAACCTTAATTAACCAGTGTCCCTAGACATTCAGATGATACTTACAAAAACCTGGGTTTTCTTACCAGCGTAAGAGAAAGAATATCAGAGGTTTTTTTTCTCTGTTTTTTTTTCACATTTAGCTCTCTACAGGTGAGAGAAAACTTTGTTCAAAATTTCTTTGACCACATTCAGTTCTAAATGCTTTGTAAACTCCCTCACAAAGATTAGGTTTCAAATCACTTATTCACACTCATTCTGTTAGTTCAGTGTTTACTCATGCACAGACTCAAAAGGCAAAGTAACTTTTTTTTTTTTTTTAAATATGGGGGGGGATTTCATTGGTGTCCTGGTTTCAGCTGAAGTGTTCAGCAGGAGTGAGGGATCCTAGACTAGTTTCACTAGTTTCCAGTGTTGACACTCTCAGGAAGTCAAAACCCAAGTCTTGCTCTAAGTATGTATTTTAATTTCTAATAATTAGTTAATAATTTAACTCTTCCCTCCCTTTTTATTAATGCATTGAGAATTCTTTGTAATTGCATCTGGGTTTTGAGCTTCTGTAAATTGCTTTAATTTGCTCTCTGTGCAACCAGCAGGGCTACAGAGTAAGATCACAGAAGTTACCACATACCAGAAGGAATCTCGGAAATAGAGCTGCAGGACAGTGATGAGAACCACCAGCAAAAAAGTTCTCATCTAGAATATGGCTACAGAAAGCTGTTGTTTCTTTTTTTTTTAAAGCCTTCATCTCTTCCCTGCTGGAATAATCCTCATGGATCCTTTGGGCTCCTTTCTTCTTTCTCCTTCTCCTCCCTTTCTTTTTTCCATTTCTTTGGTTACAGAAAATTTACCCCACTGCAGTGCTGTGTTCCCATAATTTCTATTATTAAACTTCACCTAGATGTAAAATTCTCAACAGAAGAGCACACAGAGAAACATGATGAAAAAAATCCTTACAGATATGGATATGAGAAAATGGAAATTTGGATCCTTGAAAGAGAAAAGGACTGTGTGAAAAACACATTAATAGCTGAGGAGAAACAAGGCAAAGTTACAGCAAAGAAAGCAGTGCTGTAAACCCTGGATAGACTTTGTGGGAGGAATTTGCAGGAATGAAAATTAGCTTCTTCCTAAATGACTTGCTTTGTATACTATAGCTTTTAAGTGTTCTGAACACAGACAGCTCCTCAGCCCACCTTTGTTTTCACCAAAGAAATTAAGTGATGCTTGCTGCCTCTCTCAAAATATTGCATCAGTCTTGCAGTCCTGGTCAAGCAGGCAGTAATATGGCCCAAGGCTTATATTCTTCCTGCTCAGGGCAGAAATTTTGATCCAAACAGATTCTAATATTAAGAACTGCAGTTGTGAGTTGACTAAAGTGATTTGAATCTTATCTCTTTTAATGAATAGTATTTTCTTCCACATTACTGCTCTTGTATATTTTTAAATCGGTATCAGTGTCTCTTCGACTGTTGTCTTTTCAGTAAGGTTTTGATATGCCCTATTACATCCATGTCTTCATTTAGAGTCATGCATTTCAGTTCCATCTTATTTCTTAGATTTATTCAATTTGTTTAGAAGTATACATACTGCTATTCTAGTTCCCCTCTTGGCAGTCTATTTAAATGCCACTCCATTTGTTCTTCATTTCCTATTAGATTTGAGAATGGAAATAATCAATTATTCACTCAAGGATACACATTTTATAACTTCCTCTAGAAGCATTATCCCAAACTACTATTCTTGCACCCAGCAGAAATGCCAAAAGCTCAGTCACAGTTAATAAAAAAAGCAGAGATCTTCAGCTAGTGAGAAATGTGATATTTCAATATTTGGACTTGTTCCAAATGAGAAGAAAACTCTTTTTGAACTGCCCAGAAATCCAGGAATTCTGAAGATTTCTCAGCCTTGGCGTTTTAATCATGTCATTTCCCAACAGATGCCCCGTAGTTCAGAAATGTCAACTCCAGTTAGCAGGAAGGATTTCCTTATGTCTGCTCATGCGAGCTGGGCAGCACAGGAAGCCAATCGCCCCAAAACTTAGGAAAGATATCTGGTCCACAGAGGAGCCAGATCTTGGAAACTTGACCTGAGTTCCTGGCTTCATGCCGTGAAGCACTAACACTTCCACTTTTAGCCAGAGTTTTTTGGGGTTCCACAAGGCTTTAGTTGGGGATCTTAAAAATTTTAGGCTCCTTCCTCCAGAGAAAAAAGGCTGGAAGATCTGACACAAGGGGTTGCCCTTGGAGACTAACCAAGTTCCTAGCATCTGCACTACCTGCTTAGTAGATTTGTGCACCCATTTATGAAGACACAAGATCCAGCTTGCCGGAAAACTGGGAACTAGACTTGTGACTTAAAGGAAGTTCATCAACTCCAAACCTTTTTCCATGAAAGATTTGCTGATTTGCAGATTCTGATTTTCCAGTGAAAAATGTCCATCTTCCTTCTATTATTATTTGTTCCCAAATAAATACTACATATGGTTTCATGTTAAAGAGTTCCTGAGTGTCTGCAAGGAGGGATAAATATCAGCACTCAAAACTTAAGTGAAGGAATGCACAGTGCCTGATTGCCCTCTGGACATCCCAATCTGACTGGGGCCATTTATAGAAAATTGTCTGTGGATACTCCTGTTAGCTTTCTCTTAGAAAAATTCATGCAAGGTATTTCAGTGAAGGCAGTGATTAACTTCTTTGTCCTGGCATACTGCTTCCTCCAAATGCTACAGCTGCAGCTACTCACTGTTACATATGGCGGAACAGCACAAGCACAAGACCTGCAATGAGCTCAGTTCTGTTGTACTTGGTATTAATAGCAATTTCCCAAATACTCATACTGAAGTCAAATGAAGTCACAATGTGCGTGCCTGCTATCACTGTCAGGAGCAGATGCCTAGAAGATTGTACGAATAGGACAAACATACTTCCCCCAGACTCCAGCAGTTAGCAATGCAAGGACTTCCTGAGCCAAAGATGCTGTCTTGCTACTCTTCTTCCAATTAATTTCTCTAATCACATTCTGAATCCACATAAATGCAACATTAGCAAAAGTGCAGAAGGAACACTGGATACAAAGCTTTTCCTCCTTGGCCTGGCCACTGGTCTGCCAGATTTTTTTTCAGGAGCAGTAACTGCACTGGAGTGTCCAGAGCATCTGTGGATGCCAGCTATACATAAAAGGCAAGAAGAGTTGTGTTTCTCCCTTCTGGACTGCCTAAATATAGACTGTGACTAAGCTGCATCACCTCTGAAGGGCAATATGACTCTGACGGCTACTCTTTCCAGGTGAAACTTGGGAAGGGCAAAACAAAATTCTGAGGTACCATGTCATATCCTCCCCAGGGGAAAAATCAGCATGACTCTGTGGAAGTTCAGTGGAGTGACACAATTAACATCGGTGGAGGGTCAAGCCCTTCGGCCTCTCCTCAGTCTCTGCCTCTACCCTCTGTATGCAACCAGGTACGGTGTGCACCTGAAAAGAGCACAGTAGAGACAAGAATTGCTCCATTAAGCTGAGAGCCTGTCTAATGCAGCTTAAGCTATAAAAAACACACCTTTAGGGAACATCAAAAAAAAAAAAAAAATCCACCATCTGTTTTTATATGAAAGACTAAGAACAGAAAACTGCACGTATTACTCTCTTTCAACAAAGTTACTTCAAAAGCAGATGGTATGTGAAAGATGCACCTGGCCTATGAACACGGCCCTTGCCTAGCTCTCTTCAGCCTTTGAAACAGTTCTGGCCTGGCAAAGTTCAAAGCACTTGAACACTGTGTATGGGGCATGTTCTGAAGCTCCTTTACTAGCCAGGAGGTGTACCCTGAAATAGAAATATGATGCATGCATGAGCAGCTGTGAAGTCTTCTGCTTCTGAAAACTGTGAAAAGCATCAGATGAATTTGCCCAACTGCTTCCTGTTAATGTACAACTTCTTATCATGTGCTCTGGTTCCAAAACTCTGTTGTTCTAAAATACTGTATCTAAAAATCTAGAAGTCACAAGCAGTTAAAGCAAAACTGAAGTTTAAGAGCCTTCTGAGTGCCTAAAATCTAGCTCTTTACATCAAGAGAAAGAAATAGTCTTTTCTTGGAGGAAAGGAAGAGAGTAAGAGACAGACTGAGAAGTAGTTGTATTACCCTGAGGATTTCTTCAAATATATAAATCCAAAGTGAGGATGGATATATATAAAGGTATGTATACATACACCTACACACATCCATGTACAGAAACTGTTACTTATCCTGAAATTATATCAATTAAGTGGTTTCTCTTAGTGTCACAGTCAGAAGGTGCTTCCTAAGCCAGCCAGATAGTACACACCATCGGCATCATGACTAAACAAAGCTGACCTTGACCAGCTAGAGACAGTTAATCTCCTGAACCAGGGACTTCTCTAGTTCTCCAGGAAGTAAAAATCGTATCAAACCAAACAGTCAATGATTCTGCTGGAACAATGTAATTGATATGAGCAGGAAAACTGCTCAGGCTTCTGTAATACAGGGAAGGAAGTAAAATCACCTGCTTATCTCTCATTTTAAACATACAATCTGCATCAGTATAGTCCTGTGAAATGACACTCCTTAAGAGACAAGTCATCTTGGAAGAATCCTGGGAATCTTTTGTTGTTTGATAGGTAGTTTTCTTAAACTTAGGGCACTGTATTTTTGAATCCTGAAGCTTTCATAATCAAGACTTAAAAGGAAAGCTGCCTTCCACACTGAAATATTCACATTCCTTTAGCATCCTCTTCACTAACCATCTCTGCTTCTTTGCACTAGACTGCCCGAGAATTATTTCCTTTTGAAACGAGGTCACTTGTTCTCCTTCCTGCTTTGGATCTCCCTGGGAGCATTTTCAGCTAGCATCAAACTTTTTACAGCAAGTGTCCCACCAAAAGCAGATATCCTCAAGCGAAGAACTTGCTATTCTAATTTTGCCATGATGCAGAGCCCACACTGCTGCTACCACAGAGGGAGCTGGAGACTATGGCAGCTACTGCAGTGAAGAACTGGTCCCTCTACACAGCCACGGTTGAGCCCCTGCCCCCTGACAGCAGCAGGAGAGCAAGCCCCATCTACACCACCACAAAGCCTTGAGTTGGCTCAGAGAAGAGTTGATGTATTCCTGACTGTTAAAATGAGCGTCTCCTTTTTCCATGTCTGTCAAGGACAAAACTAGGCTTCCAATTTTGCTCATTCTGTAATCCTTTCAGTAAACCCTTCAGCAGATGAAATGAAACATCATTCTGAGTACAGGAGAATCTTTAAAACATCATTCTTGAGCACAGTTTCCCAATGACTAGACAAAAAAACCTTCTGAATTATCATCTATTTTTATTTTTTTAAGGAAAGATTACGTCTGATAAGTCATCTTGATGTCTGCTCAGTTACTTAGATCCTCCAAATCCTCACACACATGAATGAAGGCACTACACACAATAGCCATGCTATATGAGTTTGGTGAGTGACTTCTCTTCCAAGATGGATACATTCACATCTCCAGCAAATACCTGTGCAGTGGAAAGATTACTCCACACTGGCATTTTTATATCTAACTAGGACTGAAACATGACTGCCTCAGGATGCTGAAAACTGTTATTCTGTTAGAGATTATTTTTCTTTATTAAGATGCATTAAAAAGGAAACACTCCTAATCTCTCACACTCAACTTTTCACATCACTTTCTGCAAGAGCAAGGTTATTAAACAGCTGCTTGTTTTGACCCTTTGAAATGACCACAATTTAGTAATGGAATTACAGTTCTTCACCTGTCGCTGCATACCAATTTGCTAGAAGCTTTGGAATGAATTTATGTGCAAATGAAAGTGATTATCACTATTGTTACCATCCACAAAAAATGGATTCAGAGTGTTTCTTAATAGGATGCAAATGCCAGGGAGTTTTTTTCCGATAAATTACCTCAATCCAAAGACACAAGAAGTTTAAAAAGGTGAACATAAAGGTGCAGTCAGCAAGACAGCAAATGTTAAGAGGTATGCAGAGCTTTAAGTGATGGCACAGCAGGATACCTAGACTACAGAGAACTACCAAAAGTGGATGCCCAGAGTATGGAGCCTTCTTTAATTATCAGCAAGCTTGTCTGAAACAGACAGTCTTCCATGGTAGCATTACACTTTCTACAGAGGTGGGAGGACAGTCAGTTAATTGCTTCTTCCCAAACACTTAACTTCATTGTGCAACTCAAAGTTCCTCACTTTGGTTTACAGTACATTTCTCTGTTACGAGTCATCTGGAGAATTGTGCATTGGTGTGGTCCCAAAATCAACATCTGGTCTGTTTAATCACACCCCTAACATTTCAGAATTGGCCACATTCAAAACCCCTCACTCAGTCCGATGACACTGCAAGCAATCAGATCACTGTGAGGATTATAGAATATTAGCGTGCTACCCTGACACATCCCTGCTACACATCACTGTGCCTAGTCCCCTTGCTGGCTCAAAAGGAGTGGAGAGCAAGCAAGGAAGATGAATCAGACTCAAGCTTTGTCTACTTCTGCCCAAATCTCCTTCAGGAAAGAGACAGCAAATGCATGGCCTGTTGCCTCCAGCGTATCCAGTTCCAAGATCTGATGGGCCATCTTGGAGATAGTTCTTGTTCAGGTATGCATTTTAAAGACTCACTTAACTGTCTACATTTTTAGTCTATTTTAAACATGGCAATAATACAACACTGATAGAGGATCTCACGATTGCCAAGAAATGGCCCATAGGATAATTTAGAAGAGTTCTGCAGGCAGTTTTATTTCACAGCATCCAATGACCATTCAGGTCAGAAGGGACCTCAGCAGATCTCTAATCCAACCTCTTGTTCAACGCAGGGTTAGCCATGAAGTCAGACCAGGTTGCAGAGGGGTTTATCCGGTCGGGTCTTGAAATCCTCCAAAGACAAGAGACTGCACAGCCTCCCTAGGCAACCTGTTCCTATGCTCAGTTGTCCTCATGGAGAAAAAGTTTCTTCCTACATCCAATCTGAACCTTTCTTTTCCAAACTACAGCCACCGGTTTTCATTCTCCTGCCTTGCACCTCAGGGAAGAGCCTTGCTCTGTTCTCTCCCTAACCTCCTCATAGGTACTGGCAGGCTGCTGTTATGTCTCCTGGAGCCCCCTCTTCCCCAGGTTGAAGAAGCCCTGTTCCCTCTGCTCTCCTCACAGGTCAAATGCTCCAGCCTCCCAATCACCTTGATGGCCCTCTGCTGAATGTGTTTCAGTTTATCATTTGTTTGTCTTTTATTAGGAACCCCAAACTGGACAAAATATTGTAGAAGTGGCTAAAGAATACTGAGAAAAGAGAAAGAAGAATGTGATTACTTCCCCTGATTTAATTACATTCCTGTTAACATAGCCCAGTATGTTGTTAGTCTCCCTTGCAGCCAAGGCACACTGCTGACTCTTTCGCAGCTTACTCCACCAAAAATACTCTTTCAGTCATATGCTGCTTAGCCCTAAGGAGTTGTTCTATCCTTTTCTATGCTAATTATTCCCGTCAAGAATACAGTCCATAGGAATTTGATGCTGCCGACAGCAGTGTCAAGAACAGTGTCACCTTAGCTAACCAAGAGATTTCCTAAAGAGAACCAGAAATACTTCAAACACACTAAGCCACGTATTACTAATATGGCTATTCAAGTCCAGTACTTTAAAAACCAACAAAATACTCAGTCAAAGAAAAGACATATACATACATTTTATATAGCAACACAATAGATTCACCCATATTTGTGATGAAAACGATGTATAAAAAGTGCACTACAATAAAAAGAAATTAAAGCTTAGTTAATTTTTCTTACAGTAGACTAACTAATACGGAGGAAAAAAGATTAATGATTAGTTATACCTCAGGCAACTTTTCATCTTTAGTATCGATGTTTTGTTTCTGCTAACAATTACTCCTAACACTTCACAGGAAATAACAGCTGAATATTTCAACTACTCTTAACAGGACAAGGAAAAAAAATCATTCCCTCAAAACACCACAGCTTACCAGGCTTATTCTTTTCCAGAAACTAGGATTTATTGTTTTTTTTTTTTTTTTTTAATTGTTAAATATGCACAAGAGGCACTGAGGAAGAAAGTATATTCAAACTGCTTAACTTAGATCACTGAGTGAGGAGCCCAAGCATACCCAACTCCCTGCCTCAAGCCCTTTTAACATGAACAAACTTTTAAAAATCTTGCTCCAGGTTGGTCACATGCATTCCTACACAAGGGTAGATATTTTATATTTGTCTTAGAGTTTTATGTTTGAATCATCACCATCAATATCTGCCTGCTAGCAGTAAAGAGTATTTTCTATGACTTGAGGTTTCACATTGGTTTTACCACATTGCAAGGCACAGGCTCTTACTTAGAACTTTTAGGACTTCTAAAAGGTGAGTGATCTTCACACGGCCAGTCCTGCATATCCCATTTCTGTTACGTTAAAGCCAAGCTAAACCCAAAGTGGGCTGAAGGTAATTTCTATCATGATAAAGTAAGGTTGCATGCACTTGGACGGCACTACTTGCTTTATGTCTCCTCCCCACCCAGCTGTTTTGGCTGGATTTTTTTTTTTTAATGTGAAAGACATGATTTCAACTGTAGTTTCATTTCATTCCATTTAATTCCAGTTTCTTACTACTGATTTCTCATAAGATCTCTTTAAACCTTGTATGTTCTTCAGGTTTTCAGCAAATTCAAAACCTTCCTACTCCTTCCAGAGCACGAAGAAAACTCTTTTTTCAAAAATTTTTGAAAGCTATGAAAGTAGTTACCTTCGAACAGTATTGTGAACCTGTCACCTTAGCAGTGCCAGATCAGAGCGGAAGTTGTCAGAATCCATTGGTGGCTACTTCGCTCCCATTCTAGAAAGCATTTATAAAGGTGCTGGAGGCCATTCCTAACCAGGGCAAAATACACACAGGTTTAGAGCTTTAAAAAGAAATCCTTTTTCTGCTGCCACCATAGAACTGAATAAATTTACCTAGATGTTTTCTAAAGTGAGGATCCTGGTGAGAAAATAGTTGTTTCAAGCAGTATCAAAAATGTATGCTCCTTCCAAGCTTGGTTTGGTTTGGTTTTCCCTTGCTATTTCTTACCTAATGGTTCCAATACTTCCTTGCCAGGTCACCTGCACTGCCACTGGTTCCTTTTGCTGCATCTTCTGCTCATTCAGTGCTCACTGAATGATATACATTTTTTTTTCCTGGAAGGTCTTTGTTTTAGGTGATAACAACAAGGCAATTTCCTATGTAATTATCCGTACACAGACTGAACTCAAAATACCTGCACGATCACATACAGTTCCGCACTCTCTCCAGGGCTCTGCCCACTCCCCCAAAAGCATGCCCACTCCCCCAAAAGCATGCCCACTCACGGGTTACCTCCAGTCTCAGCATTAGATTAATGACTGCAAGGACAAGGTCACCATTATTCAGATCTCATGCTTTTAATGAAGGCAAATGATATTTTCGTTTTCACTGAATGTATTAAATGAGTGCATCTGCACCTTACCGGGCTCTGTTCAGACGGCTCCCTTTTCAGAGACCTTTCCTGCATTTTCCGCTATTATTTTCCTGTCTGTTTCTTTTCACTGGTTCCTAGAGAACCAGATTCTAATGGCTTTTATAGACAAGCACATGAATTTGCCGTTTTTCTGTCTAATATTTCTACTAAAGTGCATTGTGAATCACCACATTCATAGACCAAATTGCACTTGAGGAAGGAAATGAGCAAGATGAAACCTCCTGTCTCCTTGCGTGATTAGATCCATGCAGACTGCGGCACTATTTAGGATGAAGGGATAGGACTCACTTTTGATGAACATAATGAAGATTCTTTATTCAGGATGTTGGAGACTGTCAAATCCCCTACTTCTTCCTCAGTTCTATTAAACAAGCTGTCCTCTCCACTATTGCCTACCTAAGATCTCTTTTATGCCCACGTGACGTCTATAAAGCTCCAGAACAGATCTTTATCAACACAAAACACAGAATCTTTTTTGATGTCTAGCCCCTTCCTGATAAACCTCTGAATCCTCAACAGCAGTGAAAACTTGTTTATTTTCAATTAATAGTCACTCTCACTCAATTTTTTTCCAAGAGCTCATGGAGCAAAACACAATTGTTCCTATCACTGCTTTAGACACTGTTCCTGCAAAGCTCTTCTCTTGACATTAATTTTACCGTCAATGTAAGATTTGTTAGCAACATTCAGTTTGAATGTCACTATTCCTTTCTAATTTTTCACATTTTAACGCTGTCCTATTTACAATTGCTTGATACAAAACTAATGTCAAAAAGATTTATTTTTGCCTCCATAATTTAAGCTCTGCTTTCAAAGTATGGAAGCATCATTTATTGTTCATCAAGTTCAAATAAAATCTATAAATAATCCACAAAGCAAACACTACCTCTATTCATACTTTATGCCATTCGGATATGAGAACTGTAGAACTGCATTACAATTCTTGCTATTTATTTAAATAAAGTGAGGGGAAGTGAAGTCAGACCTCAGTCATGTGATGCAAGTGGAAAGCAACTTCAATGAAGTCTAAAGTTATTCCACTTACACCCGTGTCAGGGAGACCAGAGTCTATTGCACTAGATCTAGCAGTCCTGAACTCTTACAGCTGTTATTGCTGTGGTTTGCCAAAAGTCCTGACTGTAAGATAATCAAGCTATATTAAATGTACTGATTCAGAATGCAGTCTGTTTGGAAACTGCACAAACAAAAGTTAACAGCAGTAACTTTCCAAATACTAAAAAGAGCCATTACTTCATCTACAACACTATATATGGCATTCAGTGCTGCTTAGCTAAAAACACCATTAAAGCCATTTCAGGAGCACTGCAGGCAGAATGTAATACTAGAAGTGGACTGACAAAATCATAAATTATTCATGGACACTCAATGGCATTGTTAAAAACAGACTCCTCTTCTGAGAGACTCTGACTATTCTTTTGAGAATATCAATTGAACAGCTGCTGTACCTTAAGACAAAAGTCTTTCAGTGAATATACAACATAAACAACTAATGGCACCTACATCTATGCAACATAAGCCCATGTCTATAGGCACAAGCTACCAGTCATGTACAATGAAAAGGGTATAAAGTGCCTAGCATTGAGAAAGAAGAGTAATATATGGATGTCTTTAGGTATTAGGGTGTAATGAGTCCTAAAACTCTCATAAAAAAATGTACAGGATCCACACAATCAGGAACACGATATTCATATTATCAAGATAGTAAAAAAAAGAGGGAAAAAAAACCTTTTAATGTAAAAATAGGTTATTAACTACAACACTGTGAACTTAACAGCTACTTAGGCTTACTGCTAAATAAGGAATAAGCACTTCGACATGCTAGCTTTTGTGTATACACACTGCAAAAGCTCACACACAGAAGTTAGCATGTCTAAGCAACATCGTGTCCTCAAGCTGCACGCTTTTACCACTTTCAGCGATCCTCGCAAATCCTCTATGCATGCCACTCATGCTTTGCCTTCTGCCTGGAAGCAAAGAAATTGTCCGTAAGCATCCTGGAAAACTTGCATCAGGATGACATAATAATCAGCTGAGCACCTTCATTTTCAAACATATTTAATATGCAGTTTCACATAGAGTACACTGCAGGAATCTAATCTGGAGGTGAGAAAGGCTGGAATACCAAGGTTCAAAGTTAAAAACCTCTTTGCTAAGCACAAATGGGGAATGATATCCCTGCCCTTCCATGATGTCATCCAAAAGTCTGTTGTGCTAAAACTGCTCTCACGCTATCAACTCAAATGATACAAGTGGTAGGTGGACCCTCTCAGATGAATGAGATGATAGTCCCTTCATCTTCATTTCCATCTTCCAGTAATTATTTGCCCTCTTCTCTGTCTGATCTGGATTGATTTTAATTGATCGGCTCTTCTAACTAATCCCGTGCTATTACAAGCTGGTCATGTCAACTATGTTATTTTGGTCAGAAGAGGAAGAGCCGTAAGCCTGGGTGTCACTAGAAACTATCATAAAATAAACATGTTCATTAACTCCTCAAATAGTCCCAGAAGCCTACAGAACGAGGGGAAACAGAGTCTGAATCAGATCTGATTTGTCTTTCCACAAAGCAAAGTTCCCATCTCTCCACAAAATACAGTTCACTGCAACAAGAGAAAAATCAAGGCTGCACACTGAAAGACAACTATCCAAATTACTCAAGTTTGCTTAACACTCAGACATTAACTCTTCCTTAAATGGAGTATTAAAAAACAGTGTACTTACCTACAGAGGGAAAGAATGCAAACATGCAGCCATTTTTTAAATCATTCTAACGAATCAGGAGAAAACCTGTACTATAAGGTAACCCCTTGCATTCTCTAGGGATTTCTATCTTTGCTTAGAAGAGCCATTTTTAAAAAGATGGATAGGTGTATTACGAATAACTGTTATTTGCTCCTACTGATGTTTCTGCTTTCATCAAAGAGGAACTATGCTTGTTTCAATTTGCTATTCTCCCCAGTCCACAAGCTGCCAACCGCAAGTATTTTTGCTTTCAGTCCAGTAGTTTCTGGGTAGTTTCAGTCCAGTAGTTTCTGGGTAGTTCCATTGGGAGAAAATGTAATATCCATTACCTAATACCAAAGATAAAAATCTATTTCATGTTACTTAACTTTTATCAAATGTTTTTAGTGTAATCTCTTTTCCAGTTGAAGAAGAAAAACAAAGGTTTATTTGTTTCCCCTTGTTTTCTAAGATGTAATGAAAGATCTATGTGACGTCTCACACAATTTTAATTTTTCATGCATTCTGAAGCAGACTCCATGCCGGTATCTCATCGGTTGCCGCCACCTCCCCCCTCCACCTTCCCATCTGCCACTGAGAAAGCCACTGTCATGTCCGGGTCAAACCCAAACTGAAGTTTCCTATCTGACAGCTGAGAACAACTTATGCTTTGCTGTCACTAGGTAAATAGGATAGTGCTTTTCAAGGAGAATCATAGCATGAGAGGAAGCAAAGGAGGCAGTCAATAAGAAGGAAAAAAAAATGTCCATCAAAACAGTGCCAATGTTTTCCAAAACAAAAAAAAGCCACACCACTGCAGCACCTCCTCTCGTCATTTTTCAGAGATAGACAGTTGCAGAGGGAGCTCATCATCTTGGTGAGGCTTGATTCATCAAAATTAAGAACCTAAGAGTAGCTTTTTTTCCTTCAGTGCAGGCCTTACTATGAAGGGCTACTACTGCAGTCATCTGAAAGTGAAGCCCACATACTACCATAAAAAACAAAGACGGATTATAGGATCTTTAGTAAGCGTTTAGTACACATTTCATTTCATCCCGCTCACAAACGCGTCCCTGTTTTTGCCGGTCAAAACTAGGAAGTGCCCAGCACAAGTGACAGAGATAGCTCCAACTGAAAGGCACAGAGCCTTATCCCTCACCTCAGCAGAGTCATTGAGTTTTTTCACATTACAGTTGCACCCACGGGACAAGGGAGCTCCTGAATAAACCTCCTGTGACCTTGGAAAGAACCCACTGCATATGTTTTAGAAGTTAAATGAGAATCTCGAAGGCTATAAGAATTACCCATGTAACTACTACTGAAATCAAGGCCTATAGGTCATCTTGTATGTAACAGCCTAAAGATTGGACACGGATATTGACTCATCTTTTAACTGGGGGAAGAAGTTCTGCATTTGTGTTTCTCTTGGCATCAACCTGAACTTTTTCACTGTGTCACCTTCATGGCATACTGAAGCAGAGAGAGCAGTGCATTCAGTGAAGAACTTGGCCCCTGGCTGGTGCTTGCTACTTCATGGAAGGCCTTAAGGAAACGTGTAGCAGACAACTAGGAGAAAAAGAGGACACTCCCAGAGGAAGGCCATGATCCAAAGTCTGGCACACAGTTTAAAGCAAAAGGCAATGCAGTATTTACCCTTTTTTTATATCACAAAAGTATCCCTACCATCTCTCTGTTCTCATCCTCTTTCCAAGAGCATTTCCATTCACATTACCCTATTTGCTGTCTTTCCCATCCCATCCCATCCCTCCAAACACCCACAGCCTCATTTCCTCTCTGAGGAACAAGGAACAGAAGTATTAGCCAGCTAGGCCATGAAATGGTGTGCTAAGAAAATTCCAGAATTGTGAGCATCAAAAGGATGCCAATTGGACTATGGATCAGGTTTAAGGATGGTGAGATATTTATGCCCACAAACCCTGGACCCATACTTTTAAAGTACCTGTTGGAAATTACTTCATCCAAGGAAGCTTGTGATGGAAGTCTGCATCGCAAAGTTCGCTGCAGTGTTCCAGGACCACCATCACCATCTACAACTTCAGACTACAGCATACACTGTTTGCAGTCCTTTTCATCAGCCCTTCCTCTCTACAACACACAGATTTGTCTCTGTATCCTGCTGTGGGAGCCAGCTCCATCCTCTCCTCCAGATTTCCAGATCCTCTACCCCGGCTTCCAAGCAAATCTTCTTCCTCACAACTCTTTCAGCACACGAAGCTCAGGTGGCTAAGCATCACCCGACCATCAGCTTCTTTTAGAGGAATTAGACTCCCAAGATTCCCATCTTTCAAAAGGGCAATGCTCAGGCTAACCTTAACTGTGACACACTGTACTCTAAGAAGGAAGAAAGTAGAAATGATAGAAAGAGACAACAGATTAATGAAAGCATTAGGACAGAGCATTATAAAATTTAAACAGTGGATAATTACCAAACTTTCTTGATACTTCCTAATTTGAATCTTAAAATGAAAGGCCATTTTCAGGTCATTACAATATAATTTGGTATCTCAAGAAGGAATAGAATTGTTTAAAACTGTCTAAGACAATTAGGCTTCAAGTTATTTAAAATATATATTGGTGCTATTCCTTATTCTTATGTATAAAAAAGATTACCTCATATAGCAGCTCAAAACCCTGTTGCCTTTTGATCTCCCCTGCCAACAAATTATTTTAAGTAGAGTTAACAGGGAATGCCACAATTACAGGACATATGATGTGGTATATTTAGGAAATGATTTAGTTTCTCCTGTCAGAGCAGCTGCCTAGGCTTGGTGCACACAATCTATCACCTAGCAAGTCCAAAGACACAGAGACACTCCAGACAAGCTGGAAATTTTAACTGGGGAGCTAACATCAAACCTTGGTCTTGCGCAAATGAAGGCAGCAGAGCTACCAAGAGGACAGAGCGGTAGTGTTTGTGCTGCTCCACATTCCCTTGGCAGCTGAGCTTTCCATAGGGATTCACCTCAGCTTTGCAGGGCTCTGCTCACCTGCTCTCCTAGGCACAAGCATGTGGGGTAGGATGGAGCCTGCTTCCTCTGGACAGACCAGGAGGAAAAGGTCCAGAGACAGTGCATTAGGATGAGCTCGTTTTGACCACAACAAATCAAGGAAATGACTCTACATGTAGAAACCAAGGCTAACTCGTGTTTGGAAAGTACTTTCAGAAGAATAACAACTTACTAATGCTAATTTGAACTATGAGTTTAGAATCAGTGCGACTCAGACCACATTACAGCTTGTGAATCTGTAAGGCATTTGGTGATGTGGAATATTTGCTCCACCAGAATGGGACACATCTTTGTTTAAAATCACCAGTTGGTTTTTTGAAGACCTTGAAATGCCTGGTTCTGTAAGAGGGATGCAGCTAAAGCTATGGGAAATGATACCCCCCACATACATATCAGTTCATCCTCAGCAAAGATACAAGCACAGAGAAGCCATGTCTGTGAATTTAGCAGATATAACATTTAGAGTAAGTAAATAAAGCACTTCAGTTTCTATTTGGGAGCAATGCTAATGGAAGGCACATTCAGAACTCTTACAAAGCAACTCCAAACTCACTAATGCAAGGGCACTGACTTTTGTTATAAATGTCATCCTGTTCAACCCGAAACCTGAAAAGCAATTAAAAAAATCTCAGCACAGTTTTCTATTGTTAATTAATTTCTCATTAGAAGGATACATGCTAGAACTACTTTGTTTACAGCAGCAGAGGTTGCCATGCCCTCCAACACCTTTCACATATGCCTTTCAATGAAACACACCACGCAACATAATCCCAACTGCTCCATGTTTTGACACAAACGGGACCTCCCCCAGTAATCGTAATGCTTCCCCTCCTCCCCCAAAGTTGTGCCTCATTTACAATTTTAACTTTTTTGGATACTTTTACAGTGGTTTAAATGTTGTATAGAGCAACTGTCCAATTGCAGTGATTGTGAGAACTAAATTCAGTGGCTAAAACACAGGTCAAATTCTACCCATCTTTATCCCTCTTCTGCAACCTTCTGATCTAAGTTTACTTTAAATTAAGCTGTTAAAAGCTGACAAAGCCATGACCCCATTATTGCAGGAACACCCAAATTACTACAGTTTTACTCACTACTTAAAACATTTGCTAGAAAAACCCAGCCAATATCAAAACCACAGATCATTTAATACACACATGATCTCATCCTTGCTTTCCTTGCTTAGAAAGCACCCACCTTGCCTAAGTTATAAACCAGGAATGCAGTAACACAGGCAAAAGAAAGGGTCTGAGAGCCACCTGCAATGTTACAACCTTCAGATCTTTCTTCAAACCAGAGCACTAATATTTTATTTTCCATACTGTATTATGAAAAAAAAAATAGTGTGGATGCATGTACACGCAAAAGGTTTTTTTACACATATATTAAAAAAAGACTGAATCCTTAAACTGTTTTACACCCTAGTCACCTAAATAGTATGCTGTTCTGTCACATCTCATTTTTTCCACAGAAATGCCACTTCCTGACTCATTTACACAAGTCACAACAGACGATTTCAAACTTGCAAAAAAGAGCAAATTTGGACCCCATTCCTTCTCCCAGAACTGTTTTCTTCCCACACTTGGCACAATAAGTCTTACGGTTTGCACAAACAAGTTCTCGTTGTTCTTAGACATCTTGGTCCTGAGAATACTAGCTCATCTGGGCAGCACTGCTGCTTTTAATAATCCAGGTAAGAAATTACGGCAGATAAAAATCAGTTGGAAATAACAGTGATAGGTTTTCGTTCAGAATAATCATTGGAAAACTTTATCCAATATAGCACTGCTGCTGCAGAGGCGCTGCCAAAAACCAAGCCACTCAGGCCTGTCTCCATTCTCTGCCCTAAGCCATGCTTCTAGACCACACAGTGAGCGGGTGCCATGTGTGATGCACCCAGCCTCAGACTACTGTGGGATCTCCTAGATCCAGAGGAGAAGGATGCAATTCTTCTTCTGTTCATTATCTCTAGGCAGCGCATTATGTATTTGTGTGTCCTGCACTGGCTTTCAGCCTCTATCCCATTTCAAGTGCCTTTCCATTAGACTGCAAATGCACCCTGGCACCTCGTCCCTTCCACTAGCCAAGCATGTAAGAACAGAAGCCAACCATGTCTAATTCTCTTCATCCTAATATACACCACGACACTTAACAGATTTCCAGCTACAGAAACATTTGCATAGCTCTCACCCTGTTCAGTCCATGGCTGGACAGGCAGCTGCAGTCCCTGGAGAGTGCCGTTAGCATGCCAGCTTCAGAGATTATTCACACCATGCCTGACCAGCGTGAGCAGTTTGAGCACGTACATGTCAGTGGGAGGATGGACTGTCTTCAGCAGTAAGTGTTCGGCAGAAAACAGAAACAGACTCTTTTCAAACGATCGCCTCCTCAGAGGGTGTGATTCGATCGAGAGTTGCAAAACGAACAGGCAGCAATGCAGCGCTGCCGTGTGTGAATCTCCCTTCGACACCAAGAGAGACTCCTCCATCAAAGGTTTTTGGGACACTTTTTCAGTTCTATAGGGTCTTCATCCAGAACGGTAAGTCCAGTATATTGTTACAAATACTACTAATAAATGGCAGCAGTCTATCCCGAAAAGCGCATTAATCTTGACAGGCTGCAATAGGCTGCTGTTTATCAGACCGCTTTAACAGAGTGCAGACATATTCTTAGAGATTATTAATTGCCTTTCAACCTCAAGCACCCACACAGTATGGAGTTGATTCCACCAAAATTGCCATGTAGGTTGAAACACAAAGAGAAGAAATATTTTTACGGTACAACAGTTAATCAGGCCAAAGTAACTGAAAGCCTTACAGATTGCTCTGCTGTTCAGTCAAGTCTCCAATAAGGGACAACAACTCTTTGACTGCTTCAACAAAAGAAGGTGCAATAAATGTTGTCATCATCCAGAGAACTGTTTAGGTTATACTTTACATCAGCATCACAAGGTGCAGGTTATGGCAATTCCTCCAAAATTTAGTAAAAATTTTCAGGTTTGCCCTATCACCAACAATGCTTTTTGGTATAAGTATTTCTATGCTATTAGCTCCAATATTTCCTTGCCAAGAATACATTAGTTCTGTCATTGCAATAGTATCTGTCATACCCCAAATGACTGCTTTCCACACGGAACCGTACCTGAACACGTGGAATGTCAATGGGCAGCTCCTGCACAAAGAAGCTGGGCCTTAGTTAGGGTTACCTAAAGCTCACGAGCTTCCTTGTACTGCGGAGGCTGGAAACTTTGTTCAAGGAGGTCTGAAGTCACAGGGGAAATCCGCTGGGTTCTGTTTTCTGATTGCCCTTTGGTCAAGAAGCGCGCGTGTGTGTGTAGGCAGGTAGGTAGATAGATAGATAGATATGTCTGTACGTATAAAAGACACACAAGACTGATGTAGAACAAGAAAAAAGCCCACTGCATGCAAATAATATCGTGGGCATCAGAGTCAATGACCATTGATTTCTCAAGGGTTTGTCCATTCTCTAGTGTCTAATATGGACTGATCTTTTTTGGCTGCTTTTCGCTCAGTGAGTGCACAAATACAGTCTGGCTGCATACTCCTATGAAACGCTTTGTAACCTTCGAGAACTCTAATCCCTGTCAAAGCTGGCTGAAGTTAGTTTCAAAGTTATTAAGAGGAAGACTCGCACATATATTCAGAGAATGACCATCGGAGGTCTCATTTCCTTAGGAAGCCAGGCTTAAAAAAAAAAGACAGAGGATAGTCAGAATGAAACACTAAAGCAGAACTGTGGGTCTGTTTCTGAATATCATATTCTTTCTATATTCACAGGGAAAGACCCCACCTTGCTTATGTGTGTAACATAAACATTACACTTCCACACTCAGAGGGAAATTGGGATGACAAACTCCCATTCAGGATGATAACCTCTTCAGACACTACTGTGTCTAAGCTGCACACACCGCCCAGGCAGACAGAAATTGGCTACATTGCTGTAAAACAGAAGCAAGTCAAGTACCTACCCACACTAATTCTGTTTCAGAGGCCACAAGTCTTTCAATTCTGCAGGGATTCAAATTCACCCAAAGTTTAACACTTTTTCCCTTGAACTTACTAATTTGGATAGCGCTGCTCACTGTTTCCATTTTCAGCCGCAGTTTCACCATCTAATTGGAAGTATTGCCTTCACCTCTTTCCGTTTTGACACAGCACCTCAGGGAATATTGTACTAGATAAAGCTTATGTAAGAGGTAGGAAAAAGTGTTGTTTTTGGTTTTGGTAATGCTCATTTCTTTTCAATGTGTACCATTTAGCAGAGGTGAAACACATCTAATCTCAGAGATAGGAAGGAGCAGACTTCCTTGATTTTTCAATGCCTGCTAAGAAAAAAAAATAGATGTTTTTTGAATACTTATGCAATGATTTCATTATGGAGAAAAATGGTACCATCTTTCCTTATGCCACATGCAAACGTAATGCCAAATTTGGTGCAAGTGTAAAAGGGATAGCATAGTTCATGGAATATTTTGAAAAAGCCTAATGGCATTGCATAAGGTTATTATGAGGGGTTACAAGTCAGCCCCAAAGATTCAATAGATGCACTAAAATGTTCAAACAAATAGTGTATTGTATTGATTTCATGGAGGGTATTTGTCAGAACATCGCCACTGAAAGATGGCATTGTATTAGCTGGATGAGAATGACCGTCATAAGAGCCCTCAGAAAGTATTAACCCTTTTCTTTCCAATATAAGTAACAGATGATTCCCAAATATCTCACTGAGTAACTATGCAACCACATAAAGCCAATTAGTGCATGTGTGTGGAAGGAAAGAAAGGAAGGAGTATGTCCACTCAAACAGATCAATACGCTACTAAATTCTTTAACATTAATGATTCAGACCAAAACCACACCCTCAGAAACAACTTGGAATAACTCAGCTCAGCAAAACTGCATGCATTGTAATTTTCATTTCATTTACTTTCTAAACTATTAAATATTCAATAACATATTACATACATCTGCTATATTCTTGCAGTTCCAGAGTGGAGGGAGTTTTATGCTTTAAAAGCAGGGAGTTCACCTGCGTTTTATACCTGAGGAAAGCAGCATATCCTCTGGAAGTACAGTATTTCAGGTTCAGGCAATGAATGAGTTTTCTGAGACTACAAACTACTTATACTGGCTATAGCTGCATGTCTTGAAAGTTATTAAAAAGTCTTTTTGCTGAGGTCACAGAAGGAAAAATGAAAAAAAACCCCACTGTGTCATTAAAAATTACTTTAACACAACCTGCATTATTATGAGTAATTAGAACTGTACGCGTAATAAATAGCATTACCAAAGGGCTGAAGTAGGTTTATCTGAGTCCTCTGCAGCCATGGTGCCATGATTGTTAAAGCCGGGTCTGGGCACTATTGGATTTCTCAGCAGTATGAGCATGTCACAAACCAGGCACAGACACCACTGCACTACTCCCCAGCTCACTAAGGCAGGCTGTACACTGCAGATGTGTTTATGCTGGCTGCAGAAGAACAGATGATACCCAAGGAGGCATGAAGCCTGCTGGAACAAAGCTCCTGTCAATGTTTTGTAAGCTTATCTAAATGAGTTTAGAAAAATGTGTCATGTGGTTGCAGTGGGCTTGATCTGGCAGAAGTTTGAAAGCCAGATTTTCTACACCACAGTTTCACTGAGCATTTCTGCCATAGCACATTTAGCTTACTTCTCAGTATAATTCTAAGATGTTGACACAATTGCAGTGAAGAATTACTTGCTTTACCCAACTACTTATCCTGAAATCTAAGGTTTCCAGTAGCTCTGACTTGTAATAATATTAAACCCAAACAGCCCACTTCCAATTTCACTTAGACCAATGTCACTCTAGGGAACAACTCCTGACTCTGTATCATGTTAATTTATCTCATAACCAATCCTAAGACAACCTCATAGGCAAGTATTCAAGACCTTTCATGCATGTCTCTCTCAAAAGATTAAGAGCATGTCTACATGAGTGTTTTGGTCTGGATCAGAAGTCCACTTTTGAAACGTTGTCCCAGTTGTCCCCACTTTACACTCCGGTTCATGGCTCAGAGCAATCTCAGAGCTAGTGAACTGGATTTCTCCTGGATGACGCTATACCAAAAGATGCACTCCTGCGGTGCACCTTATGCACTCCCATTGCTAAAGAGGGTTCAGTCCTAGACACTAGAAGCAAGACCTGAGTAAAACCTCTCAAAATATGTATAGCATAGGCAGTTTCTCACCATCAACCATTTCCCTCCACAGATCCACTCTTATGCATTGCCTAACTCCCTAACGTACAGAAAGCTGTTGTGACCGACTGCTTTTTAGAATCTTCTGATTCTTCTGACCCGCCATCTCCCTGTTTGGATGAGTCTGCTAAAATGAGACAGCCTTGTACCATATCTACCTTGTACCATAACTAATAACTAAACCAGGCTCTAAGTCAAGCTCCAACACACCACAGAGAAAGTGAAAGAAGCCTCAAGCTCAAATTTGGCAGAGATAAACTGTAGGTAAGAAATATGATAAGAAACACCAGGAAATGGAGGTAAATGGTAATTTTCACCAAATCTGTATTCTGAGTATATGCAAAAAGAGTGTAAAATACATAGTGCAGAAGTGAAAGAAAGGGTAAGGGAAGGTGCAGAGGAACCTGCAAAGCACCTACATAAGTGATAAACTTGTATTTCCTATACATACATTAGGCTGGCACAGTCCTAAAAGATGAAAATCATAACAAAAAAGGATCTAAAATATTTCTGGAATCTGTCTTTTCTTGTACCTGTTTTTCCATGAGGGATAGAACATAGGAGTAGAACATCATTTGAACATAGGCTGCTGAATTCTGATTTTGATTGCACATAGGTAAAACAATATTACAGGTTATTATTTGTACATCAGTCAAGCGTGTTAGGCACTGTACTAAGCAAGTATTTTCTCAGTGTTCTGCCATCTACCCAAAGTTATTCCCCCAAAAGCAAGCATAACAAAGCTTAATGTCCATAAAAATGTAGTTAAGACCGAGAACTGACACAGTTGTATTACAGTGCTACTCAGCTACCCCGAGTCCTCAAAAGCTCAGCTTTGCACTGGTGTTAAGATAAGAAATCACAGCACACTGAAGTGTCAGGAAGAAGGAAATACTTGACATTCTACATAACAAACCCACGAAACATGATGTAACTCTGAAATTAGCTCCAGTTCTGAAGCTGGCCCTGCTTTGAGCAGGGACTGAAGGGGAGGAGGGGTTTGGACCAGATGAGCTCCAGAGGTTCCTTCCGCCTTAAATTATTCTGTGACTCCACAGTCTTTAGTATTTTTTGACTGGCAATGTAAATTTGCTTTATAAGCAGCACAAAATGACAACAAGGCCTTCTCTAGCTTCAGGGCTCAGAGTTTTGCTCAAGCAAAATTTCAGGTGATGGAGGAGAGAATTCTGGTGGCTGAAAAATCACAATGCTTCACCGGAATGAAAGCAAAGGAGCTCTCACGCTCTCACACAAAAAGGTAAGGCTTATCTCAGCACTTAAGCCTTTAATTTGTATAAACGCGCATTACTGGTACAACCAAGTTATTTCTCAGCCAGAGCGCCTTGCAATTAAATGGAATGAGTGCGGACTCCAGAAGAACTGAGTTCTGCTCCTAGCCTTATTCCACACTGCGTTTACCTTTGGTAAACTACTAGAAGTGTGGACGCTTTAATATACAAGAAATTTTGTTCACCACAAATAAGTCTGTGAGCAGTTAAAAGCAAGTAAAATTTTACTCATTCTAATTTGAATTAGATGTATATCTAAAGGTCTGAAGAAACAGGGTCTAATTCTTCTGGAGCTTTAGTTTTCCCATCATAAAACAGGGAATAAGATAGGGACTTGGCAACAGAAACTACTGAAAGAAAATTCCTTGGCTTCTGTTTTACAAGAATCAGACTAAATTATCATAATGGTCCTTTCAGCCTTAATCTATACTTCCCTACCTCACACAAATTCTGTGAGGATGAATTCACCTGGGTATTATTGATGATGGGAACAATTTAACTAGATTATAGATAGAAAATGTTCTTTCCAAATGAATGGATTAGCAATTAAAGATGTCAATAGCATGCTCAGTTCTCCAGTTTCATTACTAATTATCTGCATACACAGGTAAATACACAGATATTCACGTAAATATCTGATT
Source organism: Dromaius novaehollandiae (assembly GCF_036370855.1). NCBI lineage: Eukaryota > Metazoa > Chordata > Aves > Casuariiformes > Dromaiidae > Dromaius > Dromaius novaehollandiae. Next base: position 69,898,582 of record NC_088099.1, on the reverse strand, counting down.
TTTTTAAACACTAACACTTGACGTCTTTGAAACATTTACATTTTAATCATAAACATAAGAATTATCTAATGGTGCCAACACTCTGGCAAAGTAGGAAAATAAGTATTAATATTCCTTCTTCAACAAAAGGAAAATTGAGACTCTGAGGTGAGCAGTGAGTGATTTTTTCTAAGACCATGCATCAAATTAATAGAAGATTTTAGCTCCTGGTTCCATGCTCGTTCCCTCACTCCATGCCGCCTCTAAGTTGATTAGTTTCTTATGAGTAACCATTAATAGTTCCACATTATGCAATCATCCCTGGGTAAAAGAGAAGTTTATTCTTAATAAAAGACAGTGAAGCTAAACAATTTTAGACTACCATAAAATGTATAATAATCAGATTAATTAAAGTGGACTCTGCTCGATTATGCCCATAACCTGATACACCGAGATAGTCAGTCTCTCATAGACTCTAATTGCTAGACAAAATTACATTTCAAATGTATCAGGAAAAGAGAATCTTTTCCTGCATTTTGAGTGAAGCCATTATATTTCTTCTCTGCCAACCCTATGAAATCCAAAATAACCCTTTCTGCTCCTTAGCAACAAAAGTAAATGATAAAAAAAACCCTATGTAATGAACAGAAGCCCTGGTAAAACAGTGCAATCTTTTTCAATAGACAGCAAAAAACCTTGCACTTGACAGTGAAGTAGAAGTTACTCAACTTTAATAGATCTGACCTGGTCACTCAGGACAGCATTTGATAAATTAGGCTCATTTAGCAAAGTACATAAGTGCGTGCTTAGTATTAACTTGATCTCACCCTTGTGGTCATTAGGCTGTAAGCACACATCTGCGCAATGTACTGAGACTGGATCTCTATACTGTTACGCTGTAGTTCAAGCTGATGAAGTAAATGAAACGTGATGAGGGATGCAAGTGCTGTCTGCTTTCCTGTGAAGAGGGAGTTTCTTGCTGATTAGAGCAATATATATGGCAGACAGCTCAAGGAAAGGTGGTGAATGCAAGTCTATCCATGCTCTCATCAAAGATGATGTGAAGAACATAAAAGGCAGCTACAAACATGAGTTTCAAAGAGGGGAGAATTCCAAATTCAGTTATTTTAGGCCTGTAAGTTCTATTTCCTTGCTGGTAGAACAGATACGTTTTCTTGCCCTCTTCCAAAACCCTTAAGGAACATGGAGGAGAAATCTTGGAAACTTTCGAAAAATTAAGAAATCTTTAAAAACAACACATTATGCTGGATAACCCAATAGGTTTCACATCCTTTGGGGTCTGGAAAATGGTGTAATGGGATTTCAGGTTTTCTGCTAGCATAAAGAACTCTACAAGCCCTTAAATTCCTTCTGTGCAGTTACATGGCCAAAACGCCCTTTCCCTGGGAAGTCCATGGGTCAAATAACCCTGCAGTAGCAACACAAGTGTCAGACTGTGCTCCCACCTCTTGACACCTCCTGGTGCTACTTGCTTCTTCCCCCTGCTTTTTCTGCAGGGGAACAGAAAGCAGTTCAAGAATAATGATATCATATGCCAGGAATAGATAGAGGTTGCTCCAGGCTGAGGAAATGCAAACAATTTAAGGCAAAATTTAAGTTAAATCTAAATGCTGTCTGTATGAGACAGCTATAAATTCATTCAGGAAGTGAATGGGAGCAGGTACCTGACTGCAGGTTTTCCTCAAAGTAAAACTCTTTGTAGAATTGTTGAACCTGAGTTTTTAATCTATAATCGAGGTGATTATTTAATTTGAATTTTATTAGGAACTATGCACTGTAGCGACATACTCCTTCAGCTTACAGAAACCAGTCGGGTAACATCAGTGCGAAGAGCTGAGGTGAAACATCGCACCTCCCTGGAAATTCAGCATGTCTAATTAGTCACCTAAAGGACTGATTAATTAAGCCTGGGGGGAGGGGGAGAGTTGTCTCCATCATGCTAAATCCTTCCTGGAAACATGCAACATGCTCATAAGAGCATCACAAGAAAACCAAATTATAAAAGGCCACTACCACTATTTCTAAGCCTGCAGAAAACCTTTTCTAAATACTACATACCACAGTGAAATACCAGAATTATAGACCTAAAAGAGGCATTCAGTCTCCAGTTTCAAAGATTAGGGGAATTTTGTTGGACCACTTTGACTTCTCCTGAGATTAAAATTTTAACAGAGGGAATGGCATTGCTCAGTTTTCTGGAAAAGATATTAATACCTATTAGAGTTTGACTTTTGTTAACAGTTACGGCAAATATCTACAAGATACCTACAATTTAAATTACAAGGGAATACTTGCAATAAATGTAGACCATGCTACCTGCAACTTACAATCTGTAGGTTATTAATGGCTTGTGCAATTCAGCCACACAACCTGAAAGGCTGAGAATCAATCCTTGTTTTGGAAACACCCTCTGCAGCTGTGTCTGGCCGTGGTGCCGGGCTCTGAGCATCAACCTCACAGTCTTCCTGTGACAGCATATTACGGCTTTTCTGTTATTACTCTACGCATCAAGAACAAATTCTGCTGCCTTTCTTTTTTTCCTTTTTCAGGGAAAATCTTTCTGACCGACTTCCAGTGTAATCCTGCCTCAGTCGGGAGAGCTGATCTGATCCATACAACACATGAGACAGCAGAACGGGGAAAACACAAGCTGCACACTTACCTCATATTTATTATTAATCATATTCATTGTAGTATTTCCCAGCAGCCAGTCATTGCTCTGCTTTCATCCTTTTCATACCACACAACAGAGAGAAACAGGCTGTTTATAATCTGTAAATAGGAAAGCCTAGCGGGGAGCCCTTGTAAACATAACTAAAGGAAACCAGCTTGGATGGGAAAACAATCAGGATCAGACGTGCTTGCTTATCCTAAACTGCACGAACGGATACAACACTAAATGAGTAATTCATGTCAGCGTAGAAGCTGTTACATTATCAGACATACAAATCTGGCTGTATCTGAAATATGAAAGCTAGAAGAATACGTTATCATTGTGAAAGTAGTCTTACATATTTAGGAGGTCATTTCTTTCCTGTAAAAAGATATGAGTCTGTATTCTTCAAAATGTTGCAAGCATTTACATTTTTGGCACTGTAGTTTTATAAGGACATTATGTATAGCACCATGCAGCACACTTCTGCTTTAGATAGCAGACTTAAATGCAGCAGGTGCTGAAAGGGTCAAAAGCCTGGATGGGAAGGAGGCACAGCTTTGACCTACTGTCCTCACACATCACTTTTTAAACTTTCTTGTGGCATTTTCCTCTTAAAACATCTGGTTCAGTCTCCCATTAAAAATGATTTCCAATGACAAAAATGATTTCCAACGAAAGCAAAAAAAACCCATCAGCCTTCCTCTCCTTCTCTCAACATTTTCCTTGGGGAAATACTCGGATTTCTTTTTCAGCAGGCAAATTTTTACAAAACAGTGCTTTCCAGGCTGCTTTGATTTGATCAATATTCTGGCTGCCTTTCAGTCTTTTCCTGCTGCAGCTATTTCACTTGGCATAAACCATCAAACAACCTCCCACTCACAGACATAAGCTCAAATCTCAGAGAAGAATCACTGCCACCATAAATTCAGTGTTTTATCCCTTTTCTCTTCCAAAAAGAGAAAATATTTTAGGGTTTTTACCAGTGCAAGACAACAAAAATGACAGAGCCACCTCCAACTTCCAACTCTAGCACCACCCACCAACTCTTCAAGTCAGGAATCACGCACGGGTCAACAAGGCACATACAGATGCCTAAGGAGGTATTTTGCCTCCTGCTGCACCACACAGAAGAACATAACACTGAGTAGACCAAATCTAAGCTGATGAGACCAAAGATGCATCCAGCCCCACAGCCTGGCCCTGAAAATGGCCACTACAAGGAAGAAAGTGAAGAGAGGTCACGAAGACCTGAGCAGGGCAGGTCCGAGACGCAAGCCAGCCCCAGTGGCCAGCAGAGCACTTGGGGAAGCTCTCCAGCACGCTAACAGGATCTCAGCAAACCTAAGGGAGCTCCATGGTCTGCTGTCTCTCAGCTGCAAAATCCTCTTTCCCTACCAGCTGTCAATGCAGATCTACACAGCGGCGTGACTTTGACCAACGCTGCCCCAAAACATTTCATGTATTTGCTGCTCCCATTTCCAGACAGGTTATATACTGGGAGACCCGTCAGTACTCATGGCTTATTGGAAAGCCAGGCAGCAAAGAACCAGCAAAGCTGTACGTGCTTTGCTGGTGCCATATCCCACTGGGTCCAAACTGGGCCTGCATGCAATCAAAACTGGAGAGCACCTTCACTATGTCTTGTCTAATATAACATACTTAATCTGTTACTGGCAAAGAACAGCTGAAGACAGAAGGTGCCCTAATTCTACAATTTTTTTGAACTATTTTGGACTTAACAGACCCTTAAAAACTTCTCAGTGGAAGCATAGTAAATTGACAACAGGCGTGCTTTTCTTAGTTATAGGTTGTAAAGCAGCAGTAGTAGGAGCCATCCATGGATCTCCAGACCTGTACAGACCAGATACTGAAAACCAGTTCCAGTGAATAAGGAGGCCTTTTTCTTTTAAGCACTGTGACACTGGCTTTTATTAATACTAAATTATACCACTAAATAAAAAATAATGATTATATCATATATACAAATACTTTATCCAAGAGTTTCAAAAATAGACGAAAACTCCACTGTATCATTCTGAAGCTAGAAAATCATCATCGGGCTAATTTGCTTTGTGGGATTATAATTAACCCCCCGCGCGCACACACTCTCTAACAATGAAAACTCCCTTAAGAAAAACTATTTCCTTACAGCAGTTGTCTCAGAGGTAGGATTTCTTTCATTCAAAACAAACAAGGAACCTAAACCAGTGAAAAAGCTCAAAACATCTGCTTCTACCTTGAATGCGGTTTTTTAAAATTCTGTTTTCCACTTTAAGATATGAAAAGGAACCCTCCAGGGATCGCTGTTCTCCCAAGTAAAAGATGCAATTAAAAATCGCAGTCTTGTAAAATGTTATTGTTTCTCACAGCCAGGTAGAAGAGCACTCATGGTCTTGTGCAACCTGAATGTAAATGAGCTCCTACTGTATCTCAATATAATTTGGCTCTGTTCAACAGAACTGCCAGTCCCTGGGTGATTAAAGGGCAGAACAAAGATAGCGAAGATGATGATGAAGAAAGTCAGGCCCTAGACTGGCAGACGGCTTGTCTAGCCAATAACAAGTAACTTTTAGCTTAATGAACTCTTTCAGTGCATTTCTGATTTTAAGTAGCTGTCAGGAAACATATACAGATGCTGTATTTTACATAATTTCTCTTGAAAAGAAAACTGGAAATTTCTCTTTTTGCCTCTGCTAACAATCTCACAGCCTGTGCACGTGAAAACAATTTCTAACTGTTTTGAATTCTTTTTAAAAGTATTCATGTTAAAAAATTATGTTTGATACCTTGACTTCTTGCATCATGAGAAAGAAAAAACAATTCCTGTTGTTCTTTTTCACACTATTCATGGTTAGCTATTGTTTATGTTCATTGTAAAGTTGAAGTATGCGAGTGAGCTCCATCTCCTTACATGTGGAAGCTGTTCCATACCCTGGATTGATTGATGGTCTTTGTTCTTTTCTAATTTTCCTCTTGTTTTTGAGAAAGAAGTCCAAATCACCATGAAAATTTCAATATGTGAACATATCATGGAGTTATGAAAGTATTTATGCAGCAGCATGATTCTGATGTGCTCCCCATTCTTGCTCATGAGTGGCAAATTTTCACTGTCACTTGACATTGAGCAGATGTTTTCGAGGAGCTCTATATATAGCATTACTCTAAGAGCTGTGCTGTAAATGCTAATATCTAATTTCAGGACCATAAATGAAACAGGTACACTACAGGTCATCTCCCAATACGAATTACTTACATTACTTAAATGAATACGGAGTTTCATCTGCTATTTTATTGCAAAAATCACTCTGTAACATAAACTCTTCCTACAACTTTTTGCAACCAGCATCAGTTCTCATTGCCCTTAATCAGTTGGTTTCATGAGCCAGGCTGACCACTTCAATGCTACCCACATTTATAGTGCTCATTCGAGTAATGTTCTGAGGTTAGCAAGAAAAGAATTCAGGTTTGAAGATGTCAAAGAACTAGTGAACTAGAAAATTTGATAGTAAATATAAGGAAGAATGATTTGTCTTTGACATGGAGAGCATCTGATTTCTGCTGATCAGACTGTAGAGTAAAAAAACATCCTTTATTTTGTTAGAACTGAAATGTTTTCTAAGTAAAAACAGAAAATTTTTTTTAACAATTTGTTGGGTTTTTAAATAGATATCCAAAAGATAAGTAAAAATAATGTTATAATTTGCAATGCAAATGAAGTTCTGTTAAACCAAAAGAACATTATATCTTGAATTTATGGGAGGATCACGTATAAATGCATACTTAAATAACGAATGTACAAATTATCTGCTTTGAGGATTAAGAAGGATTTTAAAGAATTGGCTCTTTGAAGGACTTTTCCTATAAGATATCCTGAAACCTTGCATTTATCTTGTTTCTGTCATGATGGGGGTGCACATATGAGAGAACATGGTTGTTAGAAGTGACTTTGATTTTACTGCTACAGGTAGCTCTCTCATATTTTGTTTGCTTTTCTGCACACAAATACTAAATAACTTTATGGACAACTATTTAAGAGGGTGAACCTACTAGGCAAAAAAAAAAAGGAGCAAAATGTAACATTTTAATATCTGATTCAGGAGTTTAGTTTAGAAGCTACATCCCTCCACTCATTTTTCTAGATCATGCTTCAAAATGAAGTACTGTACAGCATAAAGAAACCGCAAACTTAAAAATGTGGTCCACTTATGCATAACTTAAACATACAGCAAAATCAGCTGTAAGCACAAGGAGACTGCGTGGTCCTGCTCTGAATGCAGCTCTATGAGGACTATGTAACAGAGGAGAGAAAGTAATTCATGCGCATAGTACACAATCATCAGCTTGCAGAAGGGCCCCTATTGATTTGCCATTTGATCTTCCACAAACAATTCTAGAAAAAGCCTGAAATTAATCCATCAAGCAAATGCCAGGAAAGGATCAAGCTAAAACAATATTCTTGGTAAACAGAGGAATGGCCCTGTTGCTCAGATCACTGTATGCAATCACACTGGGAACTGTGAAAATTCTTAATAATATCTCTTACTATGACTAAAATATGACTAAATAAAAACCCAGGAACCAGCACATTTTGGCCATGGGGTTACAGTCCACATCTGCAAACATACCTAAGCACTTAACCCTTATTTAATACTACTAACATGAGACTGGCTTACAGATATCTTTGTTGGAAGAGAGTCTCAGTACTTCCAGCTTCCAATACCTACTGCTGGCCCGCAACACCTACACAACTGGGTGTACTCATTCGACTGAGCAGAGACTACAGCCTAATTAAAAGCAATGTAGTCTTTTGGAAGGCAAAGAAACTGGGTATTAAACCTTTCCATCACTTAAAACTAAAGTGCTTGGAGTCAGTCGCTCCTAAAAAATTTTGAGGTATACAAAGCCACATTGACTGCAAAATGCATGCTTTAAAAATATTTGAAATAAACTCAAATCATGGAGAGATTTAAATGACACTTCCGTCTTTCTTAGAACAGTCTCATAGATACTTCAAAACCTTCAAAGGAAAAGAAATACGTCACAGACTACCGTATCTGCAGCCTTTGAAGTACATGTGGGAGGCATTCCAAGCAAGGAGGAATGTTCCTGGTAAAGACAGTGTACATTTACCTACAGTTAGGCTGTAATATAGCCCCTCTTCAGCCAGGCAGCTGTTATTTTCCCTGTCACCACTCATCCCCAGCTATGGAGACTTTGAAAGTGAACTCTACAGATACCAAAGTCAGAAGAGAAGATAGGGACCTTTGCTGGCACTGATGGCTTGCAGGCCTAGAAGTGAGGAACCTGGATTAATTCATTTCACTAAGCATGCAACAAAAACAAAGTTTGTGCAGCTCCTCTCCTTCCCTGACTGTGTTGGTCTTAGATGAATGCTACAAGCAAAGCCCTGACCCGTGCTGCCAGCCTTGCCTCTACTCAGAGAAGCCAGAGGCTTTAGTGAGCACTTCACATGATGGCTTTCAACCAGTCCATTTTATGAAGCTTTAGTCCCATTGTCTTCTCCTGGAAAACAAATTTATCGGTGCATTCAGCCTTGTCTAAATCCACATACTGCAGCATGGCCAATCACCGGGAAAAGAAGATTCTTCAAAACTACTGCCATGGTCCCACCTAAGCAGCACTACTGGAAGAACTAGCTCGCATCCAAACACTCAGGGATCTGAAGTGGTGACTGTATCCCTGAAAGCTTGCTGTTTTTTTTCACAAATACATCAGCTAATTTAAGGAAAGGTGTAACCTCTGTATCCCAACCTTGCACATATTTTTAGGCCATCAGACTTCAAGCATCATGACTAAGTTCAACCCCCCCCCCCCAATTGGTGAAACGCACCAAGAGAAAGATCGTTCTAAATGTCACAGGCTAGATATTTTACAAGGAAAATATTCACATTGAAAATATCTTGAACTACTGACTCAGTGTCGCTGCTCTGCAGTATCATGTCAGTGAAGAGAAGCACTTCTCTTACCTGCTGCGGACCCAAGTGGTCTGGACAAGCCAAGGCAACTACGGTTTTCATAACATCTCCTCGCACCTGTCCCTAAGCACCTTTCATTTGGGGGACAGAAAAAACCTGTACATGCTCTGTAATTCTGCTGCAAGCTCAACGGATTTCTAAACTGTAAACTCTGATAACAAAGAAACAACTAGACTGCTTGTGTCCTTTAGGAAAAATAATCCCAACAATAAAAAGGTTTTTGAGTTCTGGTTTTATAAGTAAAAAAAGCATTCTTGAAAGGAAAAAGCTCACTAATGTACTCATGACAATGCTGAAATATTTCAAGATTCAACACAAATGCTGGAATCCATGAGCCAATTTTCCATCTTGGAAACCCTTTCTTTTGTTCAAAAGAAAATGTCTTCTCAAAATAAAAGGCTCCTAGTGTGCTTGAGACATTCATAAAACAGTATAACTCTATTCGCAACAGCAAAAAATTCTAAGAGAATATATTTTGTACATCACAAAATGCTCAAGAAGGGATCTTTTTTGTTTCTTTTTTCCCCCCTATGTTTTATAACATTGAGGTGAAACAATTTCTTCAACGATGTGAAAATTTCTAAGGGGGGGCGGGGAATCCATCACGAACAACATTCGATTTCAACTTCGCAATCTCATTTATTCTCTGAAGAAAGAAAGAAATGCACAATTTTTATGAGAAGGTAAATTTTTGTGGGGGATGAAACATCACAGAGCAGTAGTGTAAGACGTGTGATTGGGAAACCTCACAAAAGATTTTTGGTTTCACATTGCTCCAGTAGTACCCTATTTATCTGAACTTGTTGGTACGTTTTACACGTTTCATAGCTGCTGTAATTCTTCCAGATGGAGAGCTCGCAGCAGCGCTGGAGAGCAGCAGGTCTTCCATGTACTAGCCACAGCACAAAGCACAAGGGGCCGACATTTTATCTGCCCTAAATTGCTTATAATCCAGCGGCCACGATGTGTAGCTCGCTGATTATGGCACAGTCACAGCTGCCAAATAGGACCGTCTCCAGTAATGCTGCTGCTATTTCACACAAACAGTTAAAGTAATATTACTTAGAAAGGTTGCATTCTGAGGCCAATCAAGCGCTGGAAATCTCTCTAGCCGCTGACTACTCAGGAAAGCAAAACGCTACTCAGAATTCGGGTGCCACTTCTGCCAGCCTAGCATACACAGAAGCAGCAGGCTTCCCAGCCCACTGGGATCAGCATATGAAGAGTACTTTTTGACACAGTTATTTCAGCTGGCAAAAGCAGCTGAAGCTTTTCACCCTCTGTGCAGTATTTCTGCTTCCCAAATACAAATGATCATAATTCTGTGAGCAGCAGTTTAGGAGGAAAAAAAGGAAAATCAGGTTGACTACTTTTTCTATGTAGAAAATTATAAACTTTCTACAGAATTCACTTGTGGAATATCAGAAATTACTGAAATACTAAATAAACGTCCTGTCTTTTGGTTCCACCTTCCTTTCTAGAAGTGGAGTCAGAAGTTTGACGCATGTTCTGCGGGACTGGTGGATTTTGGTGATGCTAATCTGTGAGGTTGGCACCTCCTAGCAATGTCTCCTCTGAACCATCTGAGAACTGCAGTCTCTGATACACCGCTGCTCCACTACAGCATTGCTCATTTTGTATTGTAGGCATAACTGATAATGGATTTTAAATGAAGCTGATACAGAAGCACTACTGTTCCCATCCATACCTCCCACACACAGAAGGTTTTTGCCCCTTCAGAGCTAATTCTGCATTCATCCAAAATATGTAAATGGCACTGTCTGGCAAGGGGGAAGCAACTCCTAAAACCGACTACTTTAAAGGAAACTTCTGCTGTGCTGGTGGTGGATGCCTTTCAGAAGGTCTCTGTCCTGTCACCCAATCCTGTCCCTGAACAGCTGGGGATGGTGTTCAGACAAGGCTCTGTTCAAGCAGTAATAAAAAGATTTGAAAAAGTGATCATACGAAAACCTAGTATGTGTAAAATGGCTACTGTTTAACACCTGCTCAATGATTTCATCCAAGCTAGACCTTTTCCACCCCTAAGAGGATTTCTAGGATGGAAGTGATACCTGAAAAATAGATGATGAAGTCAGTGCAGCCTAAGGTACATCATTTTAGCCCATATGATTAATGGACACCCTGGAAATGCCGAAACAGTCTCAGAAAACCAGTGGATTTGCCAAGCTCACTCCCTCTCTCACATGCACATTTGTAAGGGGAAGCAATGGAAGACCAACCCTATGTATACCAATACTGTGCAAATTAGAAAGCCACAGGCACAACACAAACAAGCATGCCACAATGAAGCACGAGGTACAGCCATGGGCCAGATACATAATTTTTTATTTCTTGTATTAAGTTTCACCAAAATGGAAGAAGGCAAGCCTCCAGAGTACCACCTTGCTAAAGGTATCTTGTCAAGAACAAAGCAAGCTTCACTCTTTCTTCGCAGTTAACTTCCACCTGCCAGAGACTGATGGCATAATTCATTGAACTTCTGTTTGTTTTTAAAAGAAATATCCCTTAAAATGTTACCCTTTGACCAGCATTATTTTCCATCTGTCTCAGCAAGCACAAAAAGAGCACTTCAGATGCTACGTTACTAGAGGCTGCGTTACAAGGGCTGTGCAGGGGGAATGAGGACAATACGGGAAGATCCTATTAAAGCTAATCTCCGCGCGTGGGCCGGCGCCAGCCCGGGCTGTGAGGCCAGTGCTCTCCTGGGAAGCTCTGTTCTTCCAAACTCAAGCTTGAAAACAAATCTCCAGGGTGAACCAAAAGCCTAAGGATTTGCACAGCTCTACTAGCACACAGGTGTAAGCTACACTATCTGGGATGCATCCCTGCGGAGAGCCAGCCTTACGTAACTGTTGTTAAAGGAGCAGCAACACTGAAAGGTCTGGGAGAGGGGAGGAAGGAGGAGATAGGGAGGAAGGGAAAGACATCCAAATAGCAGACATCCAGGAGATGAGTTGGTAGAGAAGAGAGTCAGTAAATTTGTTCTTGCCTGACTCCCGAGACCTTAGTAAAGCCTGTGGCTCAGCTTACTATTCTGGAAATGGATGCATCCCTGCAGGTCTACTGTGATTTGAACTAGAAAAATTGTTGTTCTTGGGGAAGAGAAAGGGAGAGGACAGAACACCCTCCTGCTCCACTCACACTGATACTATGTTTCAGATTCATCTAAACCTGTGCCAGAATAAAAGACTCATCCAATTTTGATTCTGGACTCTGAACTAAATATACTTACATAATTTCAGCATTAGTGGTTGGACACGAAAAAGCAACCATTTGTTTCCTTGCCTGCTAACAGCCCCAGTTCCTGAGAGCTGAGCTCCCCAAAGCTGGCAGGAAAGCAGCATTCTCAGGTGGGGACATACTATTCCCCTTGCCCCAACCCCACTGCTGTAAACTCCCAATAAAGCAGAAATTCCCACATGCCATTCCTTGGCTGTGCCAGCTTTATGCCAGCTGACAGACAGAATATTAGGGTCGAATTAAATGATGCTCTCAGCTATTCGACACGCACCCAAAGGCGAAGCATGGCTGGAGCAGGCAGCTGCCTATTAAGTCCCTAAAAAGGACAGATGTATTCTGAGGAAGAGAAGAGGGGCTACTATTTGACAGCATTAAATTTGAGTGGTCTGCAGGGAACTTTCACAGGTATAGTGCTGAGCAACAAGGGCTGTCTAAAATGGATACAAATAGGTTGACAAGCCTCTCTGACAGATCCATTATGGGTGAACAGCTTAGCAAAATGAACTAGATTTAAACTGCCTTACACTATAAATGCCACAAGCTCAGAAGGACTCAAGCTTCAAATTGTCCCATCGTTCTCTCTAACGTCAGCAGGAGAGAGCTGGCATCAAAGAGAAGCACCAGGTCAAGGGGAGCCTCATCCAGAAAAACACCACCCCAGCAAAGAGTCGCTCTGTCACATGCCAATGCTGTCACGATGTGAGAACGCACACTTTCAAACGCATGCACTCTCACGGTTGCTCTCTCTGCTTGTCTAATTGCAAAAAGGAAATTTCAAAGCAGTCACAGAAATATGCAAACAGATGTATTTTGATTTCTCAAATTGCACCAAAACCTGGCAATACATGACATTTTTTCTGATGACAAACTAATTAAAATGTGTAAGAAGGATACCAACTCAGTGCTGGTAGCAATCTGCAACTTTTAAGTGACATTCCTCCAGAGGGGTTAGCAACGATACTTGTGGAACTCAAACTAGGAGATACAGGAGACATGTATAGGTAAATGAGGGAGATTATTTTTTATTTGTTTTTAATTTTCAAACATTTGATCTCCAATGCAAACTTAAGTTTCATGGTAATAGTTGAGGTCATGTTTGCATTTTTTTGGAAGCAGGACATCAGCAATTAACTCACCAGCCAAACTCAGGATCTTCAAAGAACTAAAACAGCATGAGGGAAGGGGGAGAAGAGGGAGTGGGAAAGAAGAAAAGGTGAAGTAGGTCATCCCAGCTCTCTAGGAAGATTTTCTCACACAAGGATGAATTTATTTGAAAACCATACACTCTTTTACAAGATTTCCTATTATTTCTTTACTTTAAAATAACAAGCTTTGCCACTCTCATCAGATCCATCTATTCAGCATAAGGGAACTGCTCAAACAGACATAGTTTAATAGAGGATTTCCCACTAATTTAGCATAACATAAACATTGCCATATGTGTAGATCCAAGTGCAGGAAGATGAGGAAAAGCATATCAAAAAAAGGCTCAGCCATATATGTGCCCTGTTGGTGAATGAGATGAGATACTTTGGTGCACCAGGCACATTCGTTGTGGAGACTACAGACCACTTCACTGGTTTATTAAAGCTCAACCCTGGCCTTGCTCCAAATTGCATGTTTGATGGCACAAAATAGGAAGAATAGCAAGGAATCCTTCCTGGGGGATGATCAGCTAGCTCCACACACTGCTCCACAGAACCAAGCATCACTGACAAAGCGATGCTTAGGAGGAGCTTCACACACAAACCAGAACACACAAGAATCCCTTTCCTCTCTCTTCCTATTCTCCACCATCCCTCTTTTCAACTGCTACGCGGTGACCCAGCTAATAGTAAGGTCCTCCTGCAGAAATACTGGTTTCCAGCCCCACTCAATGAACAAATGGACAGCTGACCTCCGACCATCGCCAGGAGCTGGTCAACATTCATCATACAAACTAAGGACTTTCTCCTATGCTTGCTTAAAGGACCCTGCCTGTAAGGTATTACCTGGATAAGTCAGCAACTGCTCCCCCTCTTTCCCCCCATTTTTAACACACATGCTTCAGCTTTTAATACAGTACAGCTTTTTACAGAGGTGTTTACCTCTGCACCCTGATATCTACAGGAGTGAATATACTCATGCCAGCTCCATTGGGGGGAGGGGTGGTTTGAATTGGGCAGGAGGGATATTTCCTTTTTTTTTTTTTTAAACTGGCCAAGTCTTCTCTGGCCAGATTACTTTTTTAATGTATCTAGCTATATTGTTGTCATGAACTCAGACTAGATATTCAAGCTAACAGACTAAAAATTCTGCACATAAGTCCCAAAGGACAGCACTGGATTACCAGTAAAATTTGATAAAAATAAGTGCTCTCTTTTTTTTTTTTAGTGTGCCCATATTAAAAAAAAAAAAAAAGGGAGATCAACTTATGGAAACATTTATCTAAACCAAGTTAGTGTCATGAAGTGATGACCTGATGAGATTGGATAAAGAGCCATTAACATTAAACAGCCAGGCTGCCGTGAAACCAAAGAAGAAAAATAATGAGACATCAGGCAGTGTACCATTAACAACACTCCGCCTCCCGCCCCAACCAGCCTCCGGTCTTCAGTATTTACTGCACATATAATGCCAGGCTGTTAATTTTACTGACATCTTTCCGAGCCTTTGCATGATACAGCGTCACAGTAACAGGAACAGCACTGGCAGCACAGAGAAGGCCTCATTTTCAGAGCTCTATTTCTATTAAAAGTATATTTTCATTTTCCTCAATTCTAAAGTTCACCTCTATGAGGAATAGTACTCAAAGTGCAGTTGCTGAAATCTAAATAATGGCATTACTGTAATAAGTAATTCTAATAATCAATTTAAAAGCAAAGCAACATAGGAAAAATATTACTAAAAGAATACCATTAAGAATAAAAATTGGCTATTTCTAATCCATTCAAGCGTTCAGTTATTCCACATAACTTATGCTAAGCATGTTAGAAACATTGCATTAAGAAATGAAACCAATAAACAAGAGCAAGGTTCAGCAGGATATGCTTTATGGCAAGCCCTCTCTTAATGAAAATGTCTGAAGTGAGTTAAAATTATTTGTAATGATTAACTTTTAGAAGCGAGCTGGCTCTGACTTCTTACATATACAGCGTGTGCTAACTGCACTATTTACCTTACTGAGCACCTCTCCTGTGCTTTTCAACTACACCTGGATGATGCTCCTTTATCTTCTAAACACATCACTTACTGGCATTACTCCCTAACGCGTAAGCAGCCTTTCACAATTTCCTCTGTCAGATCAGATTCTCTTCTGCAGTCTTTAGGGGACCTGCATGAACCTGGCCTCTGTGTCTCCAATTTAACCTCCCTCATCCTTGCGCTCTGCTCAAGCCACGCTCCCCGTCATTACAGCAGAGGGAATCAAGAGGGCGAGCTACCAGTGCAACAGCTAATGGAGTGGCAGGAACAAGAGAAACCTAATGTCATGAGCCAGGAAAGACTCCTTCATCTTTAATTGTGTTTGTCCACCTTCTCCATCCCCACCATCTCCTCACTCTTCACCTCCACTATAACCTCAGCCTTTGACTCCCTCCTCTCCCTCTCAGTTCCTTATTTTCCACTTCCCAGAATTTCCTTCCCTTAACAAGTACCCCATGCCTTCCTTCCCTTTCCAACAAAACGCCCTTCTTCTTGCAAGTCTAAAATCTCTTCATTACTTGCTCCCACATAATGAGCTATAGACACATCAAATCCACTGGCTGACATCTATTTTTTTTTAGGACGCTAATAGTGTTACTTTGAAAAATGGCAAGTGTGCTCCATGGTTTGAAAGTATTGTGTCACATACCATTTTTCCGTGGTGTTTCCAATTTCACCCCGCTGCACAATTTGTATGCCATTTCCTCCAGATCAGACTTTCCAAAATGTTGGACAGTTGCTCCTGACACAGTGAAGGAAAAACTGTGCCCTTAAAATGTAGCTTCTTTTAAGTAAGGATCTATTTATAAACACCTACATGTTTTATGATATAGAAAAGATACATACACACACACACACACACAAAGAGTAAGTCCAGTTCTGAAAATACGAGCTTATGGAATGAGACAAATCCTACCATTTCTGTCCACACACTTCTGCAGCACCATTTCTCCTTTCTCTCCTTCCCACAAGCAAGCAAGAATTGATTTATTCAATCCATACTAAAAGAAAATATAGCAATGGAGAAATATATCCATTCAACCAACATTACCACTCTTATACATCACAGCCATGCAACACAAATTTCTCTCGGGTGCTCCTGCAATGGGAGTGCACCTCTCATTCAAGGAATTCACAGTCAGATCACATTAAGTGCCTGCCTGTATAATTTATCTCAAGATATTACATGCTCACAAAACTAAACTAAGGTTTATTTTGGCAAGTAAAGGATGAATGCCTTAACTATAAATATACCAGCATTTCAGAAGCTATTCAAACTACATATGATACCTAGATCAGAATGGCAAACTGTTCTTGCGCCAAAAACATTATTACATGAATTACACTCACTATTGTTAAATTTACTGTTACTTGTTCACCATCCCAGAGTTGGACAGGTGCTAGCAGATTGCATTTGCTGGTCTGGGCCAAAACAAATAGATGATGCAATTTAGTAAAAAAAAAAAAAAAAGAAAAAAAAAAAAAGAAAAAAAAAAACCACACACACATATTTGGTGCCCTGCAGAGAAGTGTAGGCAGTAAAATGGATTGAACGGAATTAAATTCTTTCCTAGGCAGCTTCACAAAAAGAAAGCTCTGAAGTATCAATGGACTTCTACAGGTTTATCATCACGTTCATACCAGTAGAGGAAGCAGTGACACTTTTCCCTACCTTTGTTTTTACATTCTAACCATAAAAATTGGATGTAGTCAACAACATGTACTACAAATAGAACTCTAAAAATTCTACCTAGGAATAGGTAGGAATATATGTTTGGTCTAGATCACTTAAGAAAAAGTTACTCTGAAACTTGAAAACCGACATCATTAAGCAGTCTCCTAAGCTAGATTTCAGAGAAGCCAAACAAAAAGCTATCCGTCTCTTCTACCTTCTTGCAGCGTTCCCAGAAATTATACTGCAAGTTTCAGTTCAGCTTTGTATGCCAGATCAACTCTTTATCAAATTAAATCCCATTCTCCACAATTCACCTGCTTGAGTGGCACAAGAAGTACAGGACACCCCAGCTGCCCACCTGCTTCTGACTGCCACAAGCCATCCACTAATCATTGCCACAGTAGATGTCACTGTGGGAAAGGGTTCCTGGGGCCTCCTGCCACACTTAGCTCAAATCCTAACAAATTATTCTCCGCTGTAACTCTGAAACGGGAGCAGTCTCACATGCTCCAGGGTAAGTGAGGCTCCTCCTTGGTGACGGCACTGCTTCATGACTGCAAAGCCAAAGAAGTCTGTAGGTCTAAGGCCTGAACAACTGCCATGGACAATAAAACTCAATGAACAGCACAATATAAAACTCTACCCTAACTTTAGTCTCTCATGTACGTAGCGGCCACACGCTCGGATACTTTGCTTAGGACATCGCTTATCTGATTAACCAGGTGAAGAGAACAGAAAGGACAAAAGGTGCCACTAAGAAATTTAGCCTCGTTGACTGTATTACTATACCCAGTTAGTTCCTACCCTATGAACATGGGGACTGTGTATCAACTATAGTAGATTTTCTGAGCTGTCTCCAGGTAAACCCAAACATCCTTTTTCACACTATCTTACTACCTTATTTCAGCAATAGGGTAGATTTAAGCTACTTTTTTTATTCATTTATCTCCGGCTGCTTATCATTTCTGAATAGAAAGTTCATTAATAATGATTTAAACCTTGTTTCTGAAGTCTCATTTGGGAGAAGGGGAATGGAAGCAAATTTTCTTTTCAGTTCCACCAGTATAAATGCAAAATAAGTAAGATAATGCCTATACTCTGCACTTACATTAGTATAATCAAGATCAGCATTTGTCATGTTGCAGCAGTGTAATAAGACATGCCAAAATCAACTTACCTATCACAACATCAGATGTCCATGAGCCACAATCCTGTCTCAATCTGAAGAAAACTTGACCTGTTGGATATAAAGCAAGACATTTTCACCTATGATAACATCTTGTCCTCCTTTATATCAGGCTAGCAAGTCTCAATGCTCATTTTTTTTGGCGGGGGGTGGGAGGGGGTAGGACTGCTATGTCACTAGGCAGAACTTAGCATCCCAAATCTTTTCTTCTGCTTTCGATTACAATTGTAATAGTTACAGATAACTGTCTTGCCTTTCTCTTTATGCTGAGGTTTAGTACCATTGAGGTCATACCATTTGGTTCTAAGAAGCATCTCAGGAAGATTTTCAAAAGACACCCAGAAAATTACTGATTTTAGAAAATTTGTACACAAATTCTGAAAAAAAAAATTGAAAAAATCTGAAAAGACCAGAAAGGAAAATACTATAAAACTATTATTGATCCTGTGACTATTCAGACACAGAACAGCGTGTGCTTCAAGGCTTATAGTTTATTGCAACTGCAATATTTTATCCCGGCCCCATGCAAGAAGGGCTGATCCTAACAGGAGTATTAAAGGGAGCGACCACCTACAACATGGTAAGCTAAATGCTCCCCTTCTTCCTTCCCTTCCAATTTTCATTTTTTTTCCTTTCCACAAGTTACTTCTCTCATACAGTAAAATCAAGGGGGGAAGGAACAGAAAGAAATAAAAGAGACTGCTAGGGAGATAAGAGGGCTGTTTTCTGACAGTTGTGCCAATACATTAATTGCATCTTTATAAAATCAACCTTCTGAAAATCCCAGCTCTCAAGTATTTATATTTCTTATATTCATACCGTATAACTTGGATTCAGAGCAGTTTTGCTAAAATTTCTTGAACTATAAAACAAGACAAAGGAGGCTCTCTAGAAGCCTCCATTCTCTAGATAGCAGGCAAAAGTCAAGGGTGCCCCACACTCCTTAATATATGTAAAACATATTGCTAATGCTAAATATTGTTCTTAAAAAGAAAACAGATCAAGTCCCAACTTTCTACTATTATTAACTGACTATGCATCTGAGACCATACAATACACACAATACAACCCTACACTGGAAGATGCAGAACTCACTATATTCAAGTGAAGCACAAAACATGACTCCACCATTACTGCCTTAAACTGTTCCACTGACTCCACTTCAGGGGCACAAGAGATGTGGTTTCAGGTTAAGCGAAGAAAAGATACTCAGCTCAAGAGAGGTTAGCGTATGAGACCAGCCACTGCTTTTTTCCTCAACCCATATTAACACTGGCCTCCCTGTTTTCCCCTGGTCATAGGGGTGTACGGAACTCCACTGGGTTGCAAGGAGGTCAGTAAGCATTTCCGCTTCAGTAAGTGGTAAAACTTCCATTAATTTCATAGGGGGCTACAGCAGAGCCTGAGTGGCAAAAGATATCCTGTAGGCCCCTTTTTTCCCCTTGTGTGGGATTACAAGCTTCAATATTTTAGAATACAAAAGATGACAACAGGCAAGCTATTTGGGAAGACTGGAGGAGGGGCTTATTTTAGTGTTTTTGCCTGGTTTTGTTTTTGTTTTTTGAGGGGACTGACACACAGCCAAATGCAAACAGGAAAGTAAAAATTAACACCGTTATATATACCACAAAGGGAAAAACCCGCCAACAATCTGGTTTTATAACGCATCAGCAAATTTCCTCGAGGCTATTGCTGTCACGGCAGGCTTGCAGATGCTGAACTGAATAAGCGGCTGTGGGAGGAGGAGATTTCCGATGGACCGGCTGAAGATCATCAAGGTCCTGATACTGCCCGCAAGCAAACTGCCTTGCCACACAAGAGCAGCACACCTTCCAATAAGCAGTGTTGCACAGAGTTAGTCCTTTTCTGCTGATTTGCCGCAGCTGTTTGCTATTAAAACAGTTTTTCTTACAGAACACCTCAGTCACAGAAACAGATGAGCCTGTAGCAACTGGACAACACTGCAGCTCACCTTAAATGCATCCCCTGTCTTCGAACAAACTATCTAACACTGATTTTCCCCCCATATATGAGATTACATTACTGTTTGCCATCTCCTTGGTTCTGTGGCTCAAATACCTTTGAAGCAGTATTTTCATTAGATCCTTGGAAGCATTCAAACCTCTACTTTATTAACGATCAAGAAGAGGAAATGAAACCAGCTCCTTTGCTCCCCTGCAGCTCTCCAAAGGCTTGCTATCCCATTTCCCCTAAGGGTCCAAAATGCCTATGCAGTTCAGTGGGTTTTCCAGGGGAGCAGGGAGGTTTGCACAGGCTCTGCCCCAGCAGCAGGCACAGCTGAGACCGGCTCTCACCTCCTCCTCTTGCAGGCATCTCAAACATCTTTAAAGTGCTAGCCACGATGGTAGCACCAATACAGCTGCTTTGTCTTTAACATGTATTTGCTAAAGGCCCAAGGAAAAATATTTTTAAGATCCATAATATCTTTGGGAATATTACTACTTTTTTCCTCTACAGTGCCTTTATCTTTATTTGCATTTTTGATTAGGCAAAGGCTTAAGAATCAACCACAGTATAAGGGAAATACCTCAAAAATTCACACAATTTAACATACGACATTTTTCTTCTTTTAATTTAAAAACTTGTACTTTCTTCAATATACAGAACTGAAATATCGTTTCCTTTTTAGATAAGGAGGGAGCTCATGACTCGGTCTTCTCTTGCCCGTTTCTGAGAGCAGCCTACCTTCTCTCAGCACACAGCAGGCCATCACACAGTATTAATGAGGGGAAAGTTACCTGAATGAATCCTGTTAGATGTGTGCAGCTTGTGGGCAGCACAGCTGGTTAGAATAGCAAACATTTTATCTTTGGGCAAGACTTTAAGAGAAATAGTACATGCAAGCTGATATGAGTAACATTAGAAAAATATGCAAGTCGCACAAACCTGCAGCTGATTTCTTAAAAGAATTGGAGCCTCCAGAAAAAGTAATTTGCTCAGTGAGTAATGAGGACTATTCAGCAGGCCACGTTATCCTGCTACCCTTTTTCAGTTGTTTACATTTACACTACATTTTACAGTGTTGTACTCCCTCAAATAATAACTTAAAACTCCTCAACTTTCCTTGTAAATTGTTTTTTGGCATCTGAGACAACACACACTTCTGCTGTTTCAAGTATGGGAAACAGCTCAAGTTCAGACAGCTGCTGCCCCTAAAGGCACAGGCTCACGAAGCCAACGGTCCGCCCCTGTGCTCAACTTCCCAACGCACCTGTCGTGCTGGCCAAGCTGGGCCAAAGCAAGCCCTGGAGGACACCTTCTTCAACCTCATGGAGAGGACAGACTGCAAGCCACATGAGCCAAAGACACCGCGGGTCTCTCTGGTGGCCATTCCCATAATCCATGAGGCTCCTTATTCTTCTGTCCCAGTGTGAAGGGTGAGAAAAGTCTGTGATACAGCAATTACTGCTCCATAGCAGTGAAACATCAGGGGCCAGTAACTTGAAAACCAAACCAAACCGAAACGCGACACATGAGGAAACATGAGTTCTCGACTGGAGTCTAACCTTATTTTTTTGTGTCATACAAGCCAGCAAGCAAGCAAAAGAAAAATTTTTGCTAGCCATGAAATGCCATAAAGGTAAGAATTACTTCTTTTATCCAGGACACCAGGAGACTACTGGCAAGTTATATGAAAGGAGAGCACTTTATAAAGAGAAATAGAAAAAGGCAATGTTAATGACCATAACTTTGTATTTCCCCTTAAAATGGAATTTGGGATGAAAAAACCAGTTTGTATACTGAAAACAAACACAGAAGTGGATCAAATACCTATGGATCAGATTATTTTGTAGTGCTGAGCTGTATTCTAACAGAGCCATACTCAGATATTAGGCCTGCAGGCAGCCTTTCAAGAATGTTTCTTAGTTATTTATATTGGCATTTCACAGTCATGATCGTAAGTCAGTGGGAGCTCTGGATACTCAACATGTAGAGGGGAAAAAAAACCCTCAACATCTATTCAAGTGCCTAAATACTGGTTTAGGTTCCAAACTTCTGGCAAGCACCTTTGGTTTGGATCAGACTGTGTAACACCATGTGTTGGAGCATTCTGCACCTGAGCAGGTTCCTACTTTTGTCTTTCTTTTCCTCTTAACGCATAAGACTGCAGGAAAACTCAAAAAAGCATTCTTCTTTTTTAATCTTTTAAATAAACAGAATTTATTTTACTTCAGGTAAGATAATTAAATACTTTAAAAAGAACCCTAAACGATTTGAGGTAGCAGCAACAAAATACACCAATTTCTTTGTTTTCTCCCCAATGAGACTGTACAGTAGGAAGTATAAAATTTTAATGGTTTAACTTACGTCAGAAATATCTATCATACTGAAGAAATCCTCTCTACCTTTCTAAACACTTTTGGCATCTGTAGAGAGTTGCTGCTTGTCAGATTTCAAAATCCAAGAGCACAGATGTGTATGCTGGCTCTTTCGCCTTTCAAAATGGACATACGAATGAAGTCACAGAAATGATACCTTAAATAAAGGCAAAGGCCTCGGCATTGTCAAACACACTCATGTACATCCACTGACTAAATCCATTATAGAAGTTGACAGCTTTAGATCTGTGTATTATGTTTTGGTGACTAAATGCCACTACATATTTAGCCTTTACAGAGCAAAGCTTTTATTTTGTGTATAAATCTGCATTTAATGAGCCTTGAAAGAGATGATTGCTAAATAACAGCCTGCTGCATTCAAGCTCAACTGCCTCCAATTATATTGTTTATAATTACGTAATTGTACAATATAATGTGTCCAACACTCTCTCTGTTTTATTACTGCACAGCACTATGACACTGATGCAAATCACCTTTTCACTTTCCCAGCCAGCCTCTTTCGTTTTGCGTACTCAGCCAATACAAATGCATACAGAACCGCACTTTTGACTGTTGAATACATCAAACCAACTTACAAACCTCAGCATAAATAAGAAACTAATGGAAGTGGTCAACCCACCAAGAAGAAATGGAAAAGAGAGGTACTGTAGATAAAAGGAAGTGAAAAAAAAATGGATTAGTTCAAAATCAGACATAGTATCTGTAAATCCCCTGTCTTAGGGTGTTTCCTGTTGGTAAATGCTTCTGAATACACTGCTTATCCAAGATTCCCATGAGAATGAGTACAAGACAGCTCATATTGGCAGGTAATGTTCTTTGTATTGTTTCTTCTGATATCGTTATCTGGATACTGCAGCATTTACCGTAACGGCACCAAAATTAGCAAGAACCTTATTAGCAAACACACCATTATGCTGTTAACCACCTACACTCGCCTCTCATCTTCCCTCCATCCCGTCAGAACAACATTTCTTCTCTCGCTTCTATCATTTGCAGACTAATCTGACTTCTAATCAGCAATTTAATACACTAGCATTCAGCATATATTTTGAATAACTGCTGTCAAAGAAATTCTAGCCCCAACATCATGTGTAAAACTCTTTTGACTGCATAGTGACAGCATTTCACTGCTTCGACATTACTTTTCATATAGACTTTCCAAAGGAACAAAATCCTTGTTTTTAAATGTGACATAAAGCTCCTTGCCCCCCTCCTCTCCTCCCTTCAAACACATAGTCTGCACAGGCCTTTTCTCTCTGCTGTTCAGCCCATGAGTCCTTGCATCCACAAAACCTGGCCTTTTAATCAGTGGCACTCCAGCACTGCAGTTCCCTGTTAGAAGGGCTCGCATTGGTGTCCCTATCGTGGGAGGGCAGAGCAGAGCTCCCTAGCGTACCTGCCCTTCGCCTGCTATACCCACCCCTCTACCCTTCGTTCTGGGCTGCCTGGAAAACATTGACTTCGAGTTGGTCCAGACTGACTTCTGAAGTCCATAACTTGGCCTTGCTCCAGCTCAGGTCACTCAACTTTGCCTGGACAATCTGAAACAAAGACACTTTTACAGTTTTCAGCACAGGGTCATAAGATGGCAAGTGGCTGGGCATTTAACCAGGGGCTTAACGGGGGTCTTTACGTGGACGAATTCACATCCTCTGAACTCCCCCAATCCATCCTCCTCCCTCACCAGCATTTAAACACCTCTAACAATCTTCCACTTCAAGGAATGCTTAAAGCAGAAACTTTCTTTGCGCTTTATGACTCAAATCATTGTCTTCCGAAATCTACTGCTGTCATCATTTTAACAACTTGGACAATTTCCCAATTTGGAAGAAGTTGTTTTAAAGCTATGATTAATTTTTCAACGTTACCAATAAAACTACTGCAAACACCTTTTCAGGTCAATTAACTTCACTATTGCACATTGGTTCCCAAACAGTCCCTTAACTGGAGTAAATGACTGTAGAAAAACAGTGCATCTGAACTTCTCTTAGATTTAGATGTTGTCTTGGAAATGAAGATTAAATTAAAAATTAAAATGTAATTACATTTATGAAGTTATTTTAAAATAATTGTATAGTTTTATTTGATCTGGAAGAAATGTTTCACTGCTATTTAGCAAGCAACCTATTTTTATATGCCATTTTTATGAAAATTCCTCAAACTCTGACCTTAACACGGATTTGCATATTGTGTTGAATGCAAGTGGGCAAGATAAATACTTCAAATACACAGAATTTTAAAAGTGATGCTGCTTAACCGACTTTAAAAACTAAAGATACAGATTATATTTCATGATACAATTCCTGTGCAATTTCAGCTAGTGAAAACCACTGTCACGGGCTCTCATTCTAGTTTTGAAAAACTGGCATTACAGCAAGAAATACTACACATAGGTATATAACACATAGGTCAAACCACACAAACGTGTTAATACAGCATTATTAACCTGTATTCAGAATTAGCACATCATTTCATGTAGCCAGATAAACTTGTTAAACAAAATTCAAGCCAATTAAATGACACCAACTGACACCCAGGGGCATGAGGGAAAAGACAGAGTGAACAGCCCACAGACTGCCATGCACATGTGAGTCCTAGTGACCACCTGAAACATCTCTGGGGCTGACCATGGGGCCACAAGGAAAAAATAACGTGCTGCCAGCACAGACCACACCATCATTTTCATTCACAGTATGGAGACCTATCTCCACAGCTTCCAGATCCCCCAAACCTACTCAGCCTTAGTGACCCAGCTTCTATCTGCCTTACTTTCCTGGCTAAAATAACTGGCGAGGTTTCTCACAACATCCTCCCCAGATTCGCAGCCTCTTCCAAAATGAGCCTCTTGAGCACCTTGCCTTGAAACGAGCCTCTTGAGCACCTTGCCTTGAACACCAGTGCTTGTTACAGGAACTGAAGCAACACTACTGGGTGAAGAGGTGCTCTCTGCTAAACTGTAAGAGTATATATACCTCAAATTGTTAAAGTGGTTAAATCAGATTTCTACAATTCAGGGTGTCCTTTCGTTTGCCTTCTTGTTTTCAAACCTCTAGGATATACTCTCCCATGTTCACAAGCTTTGCTCAGCAAAAATAAGGGCTAGAAGTTTGGGCTTTTCCAAACAAATACCAAAGTTCCATGTTTTCTCATCCTCTTTTTGTTGAGGGGTGGAGCACTGCGAGATCCACGGCACAAAGAAATCCCGTACTCGGTTCGATCCTGTGGGCACATTAGGAGACAGGGAGTAGCTCCATAGGACCCCACTGTCCAAAAGCAGTTGCCTCGCTCATGAAGTGATGATGCCCAGTGTATTTCAGCATTTTAAATGAATGGGCACCAGAACTGCTCTCTCACCTGGCTTGTTTTCAAGCACCATCTTGGTAACAAATTACGGAGCAGCAACTGAGGGAGGAGGTACTTATTGGCTGGCAGTGGAAAGGTAGGGCAGGAGCAAACTTAAAACTGGCAAGGAGGCAGAACAGACCAGCTAAAAATCCATTACCAGTTGAGGAGAAAAAAAAAAGAAAAAACAAAACAAAATGAAAAGATATAAGCTTCTTCAATTTTTGATCTTTAAGTTTTGGGCCAGCTTTCTCTTACATATGTACCACATACCTCTGAAGGGCTTTTCTTAGATCTATTTGTGTTTGATTCTACTTCACACTTTGC
Organism: Dromaius novaehollandiae; assembly: GCF_036370855.1. Classification (NCBI taxonomy): domain Eukaryota; kingdom Metazoa; phylum Chordata; class Aves; order Casuariiformes; family Dromaiidae; genus Dromaius; species Dromaius novaehollandiae. The sequence continues at coordinate 69,872,595 of NC_088099.1, read as the reverse complement.
AAGTCAGAACTGTTGCGATTTTTTTGGTTTTTGTACATGTGCTTTAAGGGCTGTTTTTTTGACTGCTACAGTGGGGAGGTACAAATCACTCTATTCTCTAGAAATTACTCAGTTTGCTTCAAAATGTCCAAGTAAAACAAGAAATGATCTCTCCAACAGATGAACCACTTCAGAAGATGACTCCCCCTGCCTGCCTAAGAAGTGGTATCATTACAGGAAGAAGTCATGGCTTTAAAAGAAAAAAAAGTGCATGCAAGAGTCATTAAACAACAGTATCTGTTTCAACCTAAATATAAAGAATACAGCAGCTGGAAAGGAAAAGCAGAGACATGAGTATGTCAAGCTTCAAGGAAAGAATGATGTCTTCTTTCCATGATCAATAATAAAAGACCACTTTACACCACCTGAAGGTATGAAGTGGCAGTAGACACAGGATGCAGAAGGCAGCAGAGAAAGAATATATGTTAGATATCAGAAACTTTGCTGGGAAAAACAGAAATCCAGTCACTCTATGGATGCTGGACATACTGAACAGGTCATACTGATCTGAATCTTATCTTACAACACATACCTGGAGTAACTACTACACACACAGGCACTGCTACCACGTGCAGCAATTTTCTGGCTGGTTCTTCCAGTTATCCTACACAAACTCTTCCGTTTAGACATGTCCAGGAAAACGCACATGTTCAATAGACCTAACTGCACACACACTTTAAGCCTTAAATCTGCAAAAGTTTAAATGAAGTTTGAGCAATAAAAGCCTTGCGTAATTTACTTTTTTTTACTAGAATACAGATAAATATTGTCAATTGAAAGACATAACTTGCTTATGTGCGTGTGCACACCCAGCAAGAGCACTGCTGAGAAACAGTTGTTTTCTGCTATGACTCAGCTCAAACAACCTTTGAAGAAGTGCTTAACTGTTTAATGAATTTTACATATATTAGATTTGGCTCCTTCGCAGCGGTGAGGTAGCTTACAAGGGTAAAAAAAAGCATTCATGCTTCAACAACTTCATCCCAAAGTCTAGCTTTATTTAAGAAAAAAATGCATGTCAGTGCACATGATTGTAAAGTTTTCACCTCTCCTTGAACAGCCTTCCACCAAAACTTTGCACAATAGGCTGTTTTAATTTATTTATCTTTACACAGAAGGATTTCAAACACACAGCTTCATTCCTTCACCCCTATCTCTCAGACAACCCAGCAATCTACAACTGAAGAAATGAGTTCTTCTTTTCTTCTCCCATTATTTAATGGATGTTCATTGATCGAAACTGTGGTGCAAACAGAACTCTTTATTTATAGGTCCATCAAGTACGGTATGCCCTAATTTGATTCTGTCAAGAGCTTGTAGCTGTCACTATGTATTCGGATTCATAATAGATATGAAACAGAAAATAAATTAAAAAATAAAAAAGAAATCAATGAGATCCATTTTAATAGAGCATGCTAAAGCATTTCTCCAAAGAAATAGAAATGAAAAAAGAAAAAGCAAAGGCAGAAGAAAGGAGTTACTCCCCCAATATTAGATTTTCCTCTGTACTGAAGTTCATGTCCTTGCTGATAGCTGGCAGGTAATACACTACTGAAAATGACCAATAAGATCCATTTCTTGATCTAACGCTACAAGTCTGCATCAGGAATTTAAAAGTCAAGGGTTTGTGTCCTATTTATAAAGTATATATGTATGTAAAATTTGTGATTGCACCTGCTGAAATGCCCTTCCCTCCCCACAATCATTTTTTTGTCTTAAAAAAATTGGTTTAACGTGTTATTATTAGCATAGCATGTATTATTAGCATAGTTTTTATGGTTAAAAGGTGTTAAGGGCAGCCAGCTACCTATGATATCATAAACACCACAAGACATGCAAATTCACATTTCAGCCATTGGCCGCACACATTCTGGCTGTGCATGTCATGCACAGATGAGCTTAAACAGTACAGAACAGGAAAATGAACAGAATAATGGCTTTTTCCTTTCACATGTGAAATAAACAGCTAATTCTGAAGCCTGAATTCTGGGTGTGGCAGTGATTTTTTTTGCCACATCAGAATCAACTGCCTTCCCGCATGGCATTTAGCTGCAAGAAGCCTCCAAGCTTATCAACATTAGCTTTCCATGATCTCCATTTACCATACCGCCTTACTTTACTTCCATTACCTGTCACTAAAAGAAGCAAATTGCTGCCTCCAAAGCAGTAATGAGCACAGCTGAATGCGCTCTCAGGGCTCGATGCTTTCACGAGTGCAATTCCAGCACAGGGCAGCGACCACTCTTAGCGCGTTGGGTGACCAATTTTGAGTTTTGCCTACACAGTCAGTTCTTGGGTTAGCTGGCAGCTAGAGAGAGACCAAAGTGCCAAAAGCCACACATCTGGGGCCTGTCTCTAAAAGGGTCTTCAGCTCTTCACAGGAAACATTTCCTGCTGGGGACGGAGCCCCGCCACTGTGTGCTGTGAGCTACCTGCCTACTGGAGTAGTCTGGAGGCTTGCTGGGCAAAAGGCTTCCCACAGGCAAACCCAAGCTAGTTCCCCTCTCTTGAATTCACATGGCCTCTTTAAACTGCTCATACATGCCCGCCGGGAAGGTTCTCTGAAACATTTTCAAGACTCTAGAGTGTTGCTCTCCTTTTCAAAAATGCTGATATTATTGCTGTGTCTCTTTTCAAAGGTTTTGTCACGGTTAGGATTGGCACAGCTTCTCCTCTAGGTGTATCAATATTCCTCTGGGCTGTCAACCAGGGAAGTTTCCAGTTCTAAAAGTACAAGATAATCTAAAAGAGTCATTTGTCTTATCTGCCTGTTACTTTCCAAAAGTTCTTAAATTCACATACTTAATTCTCCACCAGACTGCTAAAACCATTCATCTGCAGCTGTTTTCCATGTTAATAGTACTGATTCAATTTCTAGCTCTGCTCCATCATACCAACCTTTCCGTGCCTGAAGTACTTTGCCTAGTCCCTCATTTATCCTTTGCTTCCTAACATTATGCTTGCTGCATATTGTTTTCTTTTAAACTTTTCCTTGAATGCTTAAAAAAAACCCTCCTTTACTGGCTCCTTGCCTATTACGGAAAAAACTTTGTTAATTCAAAATTTCTCCCATTTCAAGGAAGCAAAATCTGCCTCTTCCACAGACCCTGAACAGATAGCTGCAATACCCAGGAAAACTGAAAAAAATAATTAAACCCACATAATAGTACATAATGCACCTCCAGGGAAGCACAGTGGTGAGTCAGTCCAGTGGCTCTATAAAGAGCAGATCAAGCCCAATCTCATGAACACTAAGCAAGAGCTAATGAGCCAAGCCAGACCCAGACCAGCTCCTGCAGAGCTATTTAGATGCATCAACATTTGACTCCACAGCCTTCTGGATCCTGGCTGGAATTGTTAACAGGACTCTCTTGTATGCAGCAGGACACGCTGTATTTGCAGTGCGCTGCATCTCAGCTAGCAAGCCCGGAGGGATCCAGCCTGGCTTTTCACAGGCCATCTCAGTTCCTGTTCATCTGCACCATAACTAATTCCAAAACTGAAAAAATGCCAAGAAACGACAAAGTTAGGAAGCACAGTGCCCATGTACTGAAGTAGCTCTTGAGGAGTAAGGCTGGGTCCAATCAGGCTTCTGGGATGAACACGGGCCATTCGGGACCACCGCTCTCTGCCATACAAAGCCACCTCACTATGCCTGTATGACTTCCCAAAACAAGAAGCATGGTGCAGAGTCACCCGATGTGGCTGTGCGCAGAGCCAGCTTGGGTCCCAGTTGGGTGTATTTCCCCAGGCCCCACACCACAAGAAAGGGACTATACTACTTCCAGCCTAGACCTGGCCCTAGCAGCAGTCTGTCCATGTCCACATGTACATGAACCAATATGACCTGTCAGATGGGAGCTGACTTGGCTGGGTCTGTGTTGTCCAGTATGGACAGAAGAGATGACACCAGACAGATGCCAGTAGACAGCACTGCCCCCTACCTTTGAGGGGAACAGGAGCCCATGCTGTTGGCAGATAAGACTGAACAGGGATGGGCGTTTAATCTTGGCTATAATGGTGGGAAAACATGGCAAAAATTACTGGAACAAAAAATGAGGAACATCATCTTGCTCCCTAACTTCAACTGCATCCACATTGCAGTTTCAGATACAAGTCCCATGTTTTCAGGATGAAAGTGGGAGGAAGAAGAAAGAAAGCTTCTTCCTTGGTATCTCACGTATACTGATAGAAACTTTCTCTGTGAACATCCAATGAAAGAAAATATGAAATGCAATGGTCTGATGATGTCATAGATTCCATTAATTTATTACAAAAAAAAAATCAGTTTTCTCTGGCATAGGGATTTCCATGTCTTTGGGCCAACTATTATGTGAGAAATGGCAGTCCAGGAAAACAGCAAGGTTATGATAAGTTTAGAAATGCTAAATACAATTATATTTAGATTTATTAATGGTTGGTCTTACAATTTTTTTTCCCTACCTAAATCCTGGATCCTCTTTAAACATGCTATTTTGCTACAATTATAACAGTCCAATTTATTCTACTTTGAAACATCTGAATTGACCACATTTAGATTAACACACAAATTCTAAAAGAAACAAATATTTATCTCTCTCTCAAATTTTTATATATCAGGATGTATCCTAACGGAATTTTCTTTTCTGTCCCATACTCCCTGCTTTACGAGAGTAATTATTAAAATAAGTACCTTCAACAAGATGGAAAATTTTTTGAAAAAAGACCTATAAAGTCAGAATTTTCTTACTCCCCTTTCCAAAAGGAATGCCTTCAAGAGAGTACAAAAAAAGAATAGGAAGAAAAATTGGCACTGTTAATATGAAACTCTGAATCTTGGACTGAAAATTAAGATGCTGTAACCTGTATGCAGGCCTAATAGTCACATGGGTGTCATTTACTAACTAAGAGCAAAGCCGTTTGTGTTGCTTAGTATGATAAAGTAAAAGAAAAACCAGGAAGATTTTCAAGCCCAAGGACTACAAGTAAAAATTGCCTCTCAAAAGAACTATCCAGTTGCCTCAGCGATTTAAAGCCAATAAAACATCTCCTAGATAATAGTTTTCAGGCATCACAGACATGTTTGTGAAAGTTAGGTGAATTTTGACCTTTATTCTTTTTGCAAATTGTTGGTCAAAATATCAGTTATAACAGTATTGTGACCAGTCTTAGTCTGGTCATTTTGATGCACTTCAAACAGCTAGAAGATGGGGATTAACAAGACTTCTCAAAGTTGAAGTGTTTGCTTTTAATTAGCAGCTTCCAAAACCAGTCTAACCTTCACATCTGCATGTTTTTTTCTGGAGAATAAATCCCACATTAGTTCCTAGAAAGGCTGAAACCCACCATGCTGCAGAGCAATGAGGGCACCACTAGAATATCCTGGGATTGGAGCATCAAGTCATTTTATTGCTTGCTGACAGTACACCTGGGGATTTACAGTTTTTATTTAACCTCACAAACATACATGTCAGGTTACTGAGGTGTATTTTTTGTTGTCAAACTGTATTCCGTAAGTCTCAAGGCAGCCTCTCAACCAAAACACTAAGATCTAAATATTAATAAAAGCTGGAGATGGGAAATGTTCAGGACACGCAGTTCTCTTCCTGCTCTGCAGTTCCTGGCAGGTTTCCACGTAAACCTCAGGGATATGCATAGCTGAAGGTAAGAAGGTAAACCAAATAACACAGCCGATACTACTGGGATAGGTCTGAGTTCACAGGGATCACTCAGAAAGCCACAGCTTATGTTCTGCATCTTGCTAAAAGGAACTCTAGAGTAATAGCTCATTCATTAAACAAAAAAAAGATGATGTTAATTGGCACAGGAGAAGCAAGACCAACACTCTGTGAAACGTAACAAAACCTTAGGCAGGTAAATCTGTTGTCTTTGCGTTCTGGCAAAACTAAACATTTTGTTATAGGCATTTAAAAATAACCATTGTGTATCTGCATAGTTCTCTCTCAGTAGATACATACTGTTCTTTAACTACTTAACTTCACCAGTCTCAGGGAAAAATAATAATAGTTTTCCCTATAGTAATTATAATAATAATTTTCAAATTTCATTTTTTTGCTTGCAGATGATCTGAAATCTGCTCACTTTGGCCAAGTTTCACACTTAGATATTCTGCACTTCCAAAAAGGCAGACACGCAAAGGTTGGACCAATCTCATGTGAATTCAAATAACTATGTTTCAAAAAGCTCAAGTTCTGACCAATTCATCTTTCCCAGCGATTCCTATTAACTCAGAAAAACAAACACTATGCCTGCTTGAAGAATTCTTTAAGACATGCCAAGAAAAATATAGGATACTATTCAGAGGGACGTCAGCCCAAAAACCTTCAAACCATTTACACACCTCAGTACTCAGACAAATTGTACTATTGATTATTCCACATGATATATTCCATGTCAGCCTTAAAATTAAATATACTAAAGTGCAAAATTATGTCTTCTGGTGGAACAGCTTGTTGCTGCACTGTAGTCACAGACATCATGAATACTAGATATGACTATAATATAGGTTTTTTTCAAGGAAAGTTGAACATTTCCACAGAAGGGACTCTACAGTGCTCCACACTGTGGTTCTCCTGTTTTATGCTCCTCCTTGTCATCACTAGCCATGCTCAGTAGTCCCAATGGAAAGGCAGGGGAGGGAGCCAGATGTTGGAGTTTCCTCCTACAGCATAGCTTGGGGAGGGCCAGCCCACTTAGGGAGCTGAGTCCCACATGGAGAACGGAAGCCAACAAAAAGACTCCAGCGGCAATTCACAGGAGACACGGCAATACAACAGTGAAGCAAATATTTTAATTTGTGTCAAAAACCCAACTGTCTGAGCAAAAATAACACCAAAATCAGCAGTCTTTAATTAGCCCTAGTCGATTCCACCAAGCAGACGATAATTTTTAGATGAACCTTCAAAATATCCAAGGACATGCAAAATTAAACTGGTCTACTTTTCTGAAGAAAAAGCTGCTTTGATACACTTTATATCATGCTACTCTTCAAATCCAGATATTTTTGTTCTCAGTGTGGAAATGTAAATACTGCAGGCAGACAAAAATAGGGAAACAATTGTTGTTCCAAGTTTCTTGACTGCTATACCTCTAATTCTAGAAGTCGAGATGTTTCAGGTCTCTTTGAATGCATACAAGGCACAAAGTGCATTTCCCACAAACTCCACATGTTTTATCACAGGTTTTCTATCATATTAACAAAAGCAAATGAAAAAAGAAGACATTTCAGCAATTTACCCCGTTTCTGAAACAGTCACCTACAAGGAAACAGTTGGGTGTTTGAGCACACAAATCAACAGCATGCCTTGTAAATCATCATCCAGTGAGCTCTAATTTTTCCTTAGTGCACTGCAAAATACAGTTCTTCTGAGGTAAAGAACAGTAAACTGTAAGAATTAAGTTTTTTAGTTGTGTAGTTCCTGCATCATTGGGTCACTAAATAATGCTTTGGTGTTATCATATAATTTTCCAGTGAAATAAGCTGCAGTAATATGAAGCATGGATCATCACAGCACAACTGAGTTACAGCAAATGAATATTCTTGTAAATGTCAGTGTTCGATATAACTTAATGCTTCAGCCCTGAAAATATCAGGGTCTCCCATGTGTAACACTGGAGAACCAAGGAGCCAATGTCTCTATAGACCTTTTTTTTCCCTTCCCACACAGCTGTAAACTTGCAGCATTTCCAAAACTAAGCAACATTCTCCATGCTGGGTCTGCGTAACAGGCACCTACAGTAGTGTCCTTGCAGAAAGGCTGTGGGGGAGCGTGTACGCTGTCTGGCCTGCCCATTACCTAGGACGCTGCCCCCGAAAAAGCAGGTAGCTAAACAGAAGCTATCTATTTTTCTGCTTGTTGAGAGGGTAAGCATGTGCTCAGCAGGCAAATGCCAGTAAGAGGTACACACGGTTTCTCAGCAGGCTGAGACCCATCCCTGTTTCCCAGCAGAACTGACTGCAAGCCAGTCTGGGGCATAGGCAAGCTGTTTATGTGCTCCAACCCAGGTTTGCAGTTTGAATGTGTGTCAGCAAAGCTTAAGATTTGTCTTTGGATCTCCTTAATAATGAAAAGACCAGTTTCAGCCTCATGGTGGTGATCCAGCTGATAAAATGAGTGATGAGGAGCAACTCGCATCTCTGTATTCAGCAACTAGTAAGGGCTGATGACGGAGAAAGCTCTGCCTTTACTGCAGCAGCCTCAGAGGACCACTGCAAGGATCCCAAACCAGACACCATCAGAATATTTCAGTCATACCCCCATCATCCTGACATGCCTGCTTTAACACCGAAATACCTCCCAAACATACACGTACCTCCCCTAAGATACACTATACCTTCAGGACTCTTAGGAAATGGTGCAGCACTTACCGGTTCCATTCTGGATTTTAATTTATCACTGAATTTCTCCCCTATAGATCTGGTTCTTCTGAACCTTGCCCCAGTGTACATGATTCTGCAAAGGGCAATGTGGGTAATACAATGATATCTTGACAATGAAGTAAACAGTTAGGCGCAGTCTAAGGAGATGGTAGATCAGATCCCTAAAACATGGTATTTTGAATTGCAAATTCAGAGGATAAATTACCATTCCTTTGACTGCTGCGAATCAGTGTTTGTACTGCTACACTGCTTAAAAGGTGGGACATGTACGTGCATGCATCTGCGCTGGAAAGGGAGGCCATGAAAAGAAGGGGATGGAGAAAAAGGGGACAAGCCTAGACATGGAGGTCTCACAGCTGGGAAGAGGGATGGCAGTGGACATGAGAGTTAATTATGCAAGATACAGCAAAAAGGAGCTCTCTTTGTTCATAAGGTGGCTTCCTTAAGAGCTCACCAATTTATTTGATTTGGGCAGCCTCCTCTGGAGCACACAGAAAAGTCATGAACTGATTTTGACAATGTAAGTACCTTCAAATTATTGGGTGCCTGCACAAGACAGCTGGAGAGGGGACTGGGGAACTTAGTCCCTTTCCTAAATTTCTGTTCATATTGACACCTCTCTAGCTGCAAATGACAGGCAGATTCTCAGAAGTACGAGCACAGCCCTTGAAACTACTGTTTCATGTTCTTGGCAAACTGTACTCACCTATTCCTCCTTTACATTTCCAAGGCACCTGCTTCACATGTAAGTACAGATTTTGGAGATCAAGGTGACAGCACAACCTCCTCTCCCCAAATCAGAAAAATAACATCAAAACAAAAATCTCCAGGAATACTTATATAGTGCAATGTAGCCCCATTTGAGATCTGGCTAACTATAGCTATAATAAATTATTATTTGACATGGCATCACTGACTTTCATTAGCTGGCTAGTCCTCCTAAGATCTCATGCTACATTTTGTTTTAAAGACAATTTTTTTCCTCATCTTTACCTGATAATATTCAAAATAATTCAAAAAATATTCTAGGAATCAACACTTTTACACTGAAATTAAGTACTTAAAATCTTTCATCACGTAGAAACATCAAGAATGCATGTATAAAATAAATAATAATTATTCCCAACTAATTCTTATGAAGCAAGAAAAACAGGGCCTTAACAAGGTGCTCTTCAACTTATTTCTTTAAGTTGGATGATTCAAGTCTGTACTACTTCCTTACAGGTGAGTTTCTGAAAGCATTAAAAAATTAGATTATTTTGTATGATGAATAACATAGTTGGCATTATATATAGATCACTATTCATTGGCTTCATAGTCCTCTAGGGTATATCATACACCTGCAGGGTATACCTAACTGCCAGGCTTGAATTTTTTTTAAGCCAGCAAATGAGTAAAAATGCATAAATCCGACAACTCTCAGTTGGATCAATTTCTCAGAGGCTTCTACAAAGAAGGTTTTTATTCCCTCTAAGAGTTGACAGAACTGTATACCTCATTAAAATTTTGCTAGATAAAAGCAGTCCCCTCCCCTGTCCCTCAGATTTACCATAAAGACAATTGCTGATGTCAGGCAAAAAAAGCATAGTTCAAAACAAAGGGATCCAGATTCATAAGGGGGGAGGGGGAAGAAGTACAGAGACCTGCAGAATTTGGAAAAGAAAAGGTTCGAATTTCAGTTCATCTCTGTAACTCCAAGGAAAGCTTCTACTAGATACAGAGAAAAAAAAGTATTCCTTATATTAGCCTTTTGGAAATACATGCATACAGGTCTGGTAAGAGCCTGGTATTTCTACCTCCTGTTTTTTCCCCTCGGTCTACACAGAGGTTTGCCACAGAACTTCATATCGTAGTTGAAGGCCAAAGCAACCATAAGCTCAGTGTAAGTACTTCTTTATGAAGCAGTATGAAACTATTATCCTTTTAAGGGGCACAGGATGACTGTTTCAACTAAATAAACAATTTTGAAGCCTTGGCTCAATAAATCACCTCTCAGTAGCAATACTTCAACCATCTATTTACTAAAGACTCTGTTACCTTATGGAGGTCACCTACTGGCTTTTGGTCATCTAGTTTCAGAACCGAGACATGGCATGAAGACTACTTTTTTTCTCTTGGTTGATGATTTCACCTGTAGGAGGGTAAATGTGTCATTTAAGGTTCCTCAGTTTCATGAGAGGCTGAGGAGTGGCTGAGCTACGAAAAGAAGGTTGCTGAGGTTACTGCTACTGGAATGCTGAAGATGATTAGAGCTGCTCAGAGAGTGGTAAAGAGGTAAAATACAGAAAACAGACCCTCATCAAATGGGTTGGGGACTGGGTGATAGTGAACAGACTAGCCATAACATTAGTCATCGAGAAAGCAATCATTCACAACTGCCAGTAACGATGGTAAATGGCTCCCACGTGCTCAGGGTTCAGCCACAGGAGCACACAAATAACCGCAACGGGAGGCAAGTTTCTTCCTGTGTCCCTCAGTAAACTGCACTCATATTTAATGCCTTATTCTAACATGATGCCAGGAGAGAAACACCAGAGCAGTTATGTTTTTGAGACCGAGGTAAGGAAATCCCTGAAGTGCAACTATTAGTGTAATGTGGTGGGCCTATGTTTGTAGATAACATTTGCCTATCTATTTGCATGTTAGGTATGAAATGGTTTCTGACAGTAAGAATAACTAGATGTATTATCACATAAAGGAAGCAGGGAAGGAGTTCTCCCACTCAGCTCCGGGACTGCCTCCTTCCTCTGAAGTAGCAGCAAACCCAGGATAAAAACAAGAGCAAAACTTCTCCCATTTGTTGTTTGCCTGCCATTCCCAGTGGCACTTCCCTTTGGAGAGGGAAATACAGCAGTTCTGACCAAACTGCTCTCCCAAATGTTGCAGCAGCCTGGGAATCTTCTAGCAGAAATACGCGTGCATCGGGCAGCAGCCCCATTCTGCTGAGGCCAGAGCGGGCGAACATAGGGGCTGCAGACCTCCAGCCCTGCCACGGCTGAGCCCTGGCCAAGCAGCCTTTCCATGGGGAAGACCACCTCCGTGGTGACCCCCTGCTCTGTGACTATCTCATTAATATTGCCACAAATGAGTCCCCTTGACGATGTGGGAACAGTCCTACTCTTGCACATGTCGCCTCAAAGTCCTCCAGGCACCACCACGCAGGGCTGCAAAGCACAAAGCCCAAGGACTGCAGCCAGGCGACAAGGAAAGGGGTAGGCTAACGCACCAGCCCACAACAGGCTAAAAAAGGCCTGTGAGAGTCCTCAGTATTGCATGAAGGATACATTACTGTATGCACCAGTCATGAGGCTGAAGGCAACCAGGTAGCCTAGAAAGTATCAGCTCAAGCTGCATGCCTTTAAACTGGTGTACCAGACCACACAGCACTGCTAGGGTCAATGTGCACTGAGCACGTACATAATTACCTTCTATCAGATTTCCAGTTGGTTAATAAGCAACAGCAAATGCATGAGGCAACGTAAGAGGAGCTGATGCAATTTCTACAAAGGGGAGCCACAGCACGGGCCCAGGCTGCAAGAGGGCTGGGCACCGCGGCGATGCTGCGCTCCTCAGTGTGCCCCCACACTGAGCCAGCCAGGAGCACGGCACCGAGCAGCCCAGCGCACCTCAGCCTGCCCTTAGAGGAACTGGGATAATAGAAATAAATAAATACATGAGAGACAGACAGACTGAGGCCAGTGGCCAGTGGATGAGCCCATCAGAAGGGCAAGTCAGAGTCCCTAACAGCCAGTGGAACAGAGCAGGCTATGGCTTGTAAAAAGAAATAGATCCTGGGGGAAAAAAAACAAAAACAGAAAAACACATACAAAAAACAAACTGGGAAAAAAAACCCAAATACTCACCCACCCAAACTCAACAAATAGTACTGGAGCATGTTTAGAAGAGCACTTTGGTACATGAAGCAAGAAGAATACAATCCCAGTTTCTCTCTCCTTCGGCTCTGTGAGCTTCCGCTGTGGTACAAGCGGAACCCCTGACATGTATCCACAACCGGTGAAAACGCAGCAGTGAGGCACGTGGGAAATGTGCTTCCGTGGACTAACGAAATAACTCCTACCGATTCACTAAAGACTCCTCAGAAGTGGTGCTGACAAATAACTGCCCTTCTGCAGACCAAGACAAGTCTCTCTCTGGTAAGAACCAGCTCCTCCTGCCTTCTGCCATTTTTATTTTTGTATCAGCCATCAGGAGCATCTGGCTTTTATCTTGCTGCAGGACGGAAGCATTTTTACACTCAAAACCTTTGAGGGATGGGAAAGGCAGGTATCCTGTTCAGTGCTGCTGCACATCCTCTTCGAGGTTTTTTTCCTTCAGTCTTAATGTCATTTTTTAATTAATGCCATCTCTTCTCCTTACACTTTGACAGAAAGTAAATATCAGAAATAATACTACTACTTACTGATTTTACAGCTAGCACCAACTGAATAATTTGCTATGGTGGTATTTCTCCTGGTTTTTGCAGTACATTCTAGCTACCATTTTTTCTAATGTAATGGAATATGAATTGTGTGCTTCCACATAATTTATTTTGTTGTCAGTCTGGTCAATTTGAAGAGAATGAAATTTATTTTTGTAATATTCAAAAACTGACTTCTGCCCATAGTCTGCAGGGCAACATGAAAATACATCACAAGGCAAGGATAGTGATAGAGAGTCACTAAATAACTCCCCCCCTCAATCTTTAAATGTAACCGGCTGTGAATTTTTGCACCTGTAAGCATCCTTTAGGATAAGTTAAATATGCTAGAAGGTGATTGACAATTTTCATCAGTCTTAAAGACTGAATAATTTAAATGCAGGGCTTCTTCTCATCTAATACAAAGTGCTGAGTACAGAATCCTAAACAAACTCTTTAGAATTTAAATCTGGTCTGCACAAAATCTAAAATGGAGGAAACCATTTAACCCACAGTAAGCCTGCAAACTCCAGGACTGCAATACAGCTTCATGACTGGGAGAGTGGCAGGAAAATCTACCCTGACTGCAAAGCAAAAAGGAAAAGGGATAGGAAATGTTAAACATCTAAATAACCCCCCCCAAACAAAAAAAAACCCCAAAACAAAAACAAAAAATCCCCACCCAGCTGTGCTAGTGTTATGTGATGACCTACTCTGGCCTTAGCACTGTCTTAGTGCCTGGATCCTCATGGTCCAGATAGTCACCGCTTTGCTGAAGCTATGGAGCTAAAGAATCAACCAAGAGTCAGGCAAACACTTCTGTTATTTACAGAAAGCCTCCAAAGAGCATCAGAACAACAAGAAAATACCACAGTAAATCCTTTCACTTGGAAAAGGATCTTTGTACACATGGGCAGGTGAACTGTGCTCAGGAATCAAGTGGTGCCACAGAGTCTGATGGAGATCCACTTCCTCCAGCGTCCACGATCATCCTGCGTAATGTGAGCTGTCGTTCAATGACCATCGACCAGTCCTTTTCAAAAGCCTTAGCATAAGGCACCTGTTCTTCCCAACAGTGTTCACGTAAGGGATTTTCCATAATTTCACCTGCAAATTAATGCCAGGGTGCCTTATGCACCTTTTTAAACATCAGCACAACTATCACCAGGCAGTAAACAATTCATTTAACTCCTATGGTGAGATGTCCTGGGACTCAGCCATCTCACTCTGCTTCGATTACAGTCTGCCCAAGCATTTTTCAAACAAAACACCTTGCTCCATGGCTTTTCTCTATCTTCCTTCTCCAAACTGGAAGCAGTGTCACTACTTCTTCCACTGAATGACAATTATATGAGATTGTTCCTTTGCTGCAACCAAGCTACTTACATCATTATTTCTAACCATCATTACCCACATAAAATACAGAAAACGTCTTTTTTCATAAAACGGTGCCAATCTCCATGATTTAGAACACGCCGAGTTTTTTGTTTTGCTTTTTCTGTATTTTCAGGTACCTGCAAGTCACTTGCAACTCTGACACTCTTTTCTTACAGTGAACACAGCTGAGCCTCCATCCTTTTTTTTTTTAATAAACGGTTTAGTATTAGAATGAATAACCCACCTACTTATTAGGCTAGAAACACACATTCAGTTCTAAACTTTACTGCAGGCTGCTTAAATTCTTGCTTATATTTTTTGTAGCACAATCCTGATGAGCTTTTCTGTAAAGCTCATCTAATATAGACAGCTACTCCTTCCATAATAAAGGCTAGAAATATGCTGTTCTGGCCAACCTGTCCCAATAACCCTAATTGCTTTTTCTGCCCGATGTCATTTTCTGTAGTAAGCCTGACAACCCCATCTTTGCCTCTTTCTTCCTTCATCCCCATCAAACTGCCATTCTCTATAATCTAGCTATGATTAGCTAGAAATAGCTAATTTCCACTGCTAGGCTTTTGATAAATGTTCAGGAGAGGATGCCTGCAATCATCAAGTTTTCCCAAGGTCTGTATTCAACTGCAGCCACCAAAGTCATCTCTATCCTTGTCGAGAAAGAGGTTCAGTCAGTCAGACTCCTTCCAGAAAAGAAAATCAATTTCAGCTAACTTAATCGCCTGTAATTAAAGAAATGAATTTCTACTTATTTATTTTCTGCTCAGACAACTAACATAGACTTAAATAGCATTCAATTTCTCTTGGGAGCGAGATGCATATGCCATTGCTCTCTTTAAAACATACTGTTTTAGGACACATCATCGGTGTGCTCCTAAGACAGGACACAAGTAACAGTTTTTTGTTTGCTGCTACTGGACAACATATTCTGTTCTTCCATCCTGATTTTCATAAAAACCACTACAGAAAATTCGTAACTGCTGATCAAAAGATGCCTCACTATGAAAGCTTTCGTTGGATGTATGATTTCCAAGATGACTTTCTGTACTAACAATATACAATTGCGGAATCTGACTTAAACACACTTTTCTAATATCTGAAATCTCTGACAACATTAACTTGAAAAGCGCATATTTAAATAATAGATTTACTTCATAAATAACTATAATAACTGAGGTATGAAATATTTATTTAATTACTGGATTTCACTGAAGGCAACAGAGCTTGTCCTTTTCAGAATTTGTCACTACATTTTTATTCAGTTTTTAATACAGATGCAACCTGGCATGACAAAAACTAATGTCTGCCCAGACATGGTCTGATAAGCCAAATTCCATGCTGATTCAAACCCTGCTTCAGTGGGAACACATGGGTTTAAAAGACAGCATACAACAGTTGCTGTTGCTGAGAAACTTCTGAAGAGAGAGATGCATCACTGTAACCAAAGTCAAGTTGCCTATTGCTGGGACTTTTATGGAGCAAGAATCCAGCCCATTTTGATCTTTGCATTCATCTACTGCATATGCTTTTATGTTTGTTTCCTTTCTGCTGTTATATGAACTCACAGTTTGTGAATTCTTGCTCCTGTTGCTATTTCAAACAGTCTCGTTCCCACGTACAGAGCACATTTCACTGTGCTCCACTGCACGCTCCATTTCTATGATGTAACTGAGGTGCATTGCCACTGATGCCAACAGAATTACCCAGCATCAGATATACAAGAATAAAGGACAATAATCTAAACATGAATCTAGACCTACAGTCAAGGGTTACCTTGACATAATAGCTTCTGATAATGCTGTGATTACCAAGCACAATTAGCTAAATGTGTGGGTACAGATAAATGTGTATGGGCTACGCTTGTAGCTGAAAAAATGAATAGAGATAGAGATAAAACCTGTCCAACTCTAAGAAGAGAAAGCAAATTGGAAAATCAAATTGAAATCTGGAACACTTTCATGAGTATATTCTTTTGGTCATAAAATACCTTTATACACACACCTGCACGCACACACACTTACTAAAAGCTAGCTAATATTGCTTCAGTCAGCACCTGATGCAATAGCAACATGCATGTATTTGTCAAGGAGGATGGTTTTCTCCAGTAAGTTAATGCACTCAAATATAGCTTATCATAAAACACTGTTGTTAATATTCACTCTGAGCAGAAGAATAGCTCTGATTATGTCTACGTCCATTTGATTTTTCTCTTCAGGCACAGTCCACATTGACTTACTGTTTGCTGCTGATTAACAGAAAACAAGTTCTGAGTACAGTCTACATTAAACATGCATTTTACAGCAGCTAAACAACTCTGACACAATAAAAAAAGTCAAAATGATAATATTCCCAGCATTCATATAAACTACTATCAATGAAAGTTGAATCTTCCCCAAAAAGTTCAGGTCTGTGGTCATGTCACTCAGCTTAATCCTTTCCCAATTTAAGGCCCCAAGGCAAAAGTAAGCCCCCCTTGGAGAGCAAGATGTAAAGTACCAGCAGAGGGAGAGATACGGAGGAGGAAAGAAAAGACGATAATCCTCAGAAGTACCAGAACAGTAATTCAACATCTGCTCAGATGAAGCAGATGATCAGCAGCTGATAGGGCTAATGAGCTGACCACCCCAGGGATTACCCCTCTCTTCTCCTACCCTTCCTCCATTTCCTTGAGGAGCAACATCTTCCAGCAACTTTGAGAAGCCGGGGTCACTCACCCTTCCTCTCTTTAGTGCACTGGGTGGACCCATGGCAGGGGCTCACACTTGCTAGCCTCCTCAGTAGGGCAGCCTGTAGGAGAAGGCACAAAACACATCCTGGGGACTCTCTACCCCAGCTTGAGAAGAAGATGGTGGCAAAAGCTTGAATCTGTCTTTTCTTCCTTCCTTCCCTGACTACTGCTAGACATGAAATGAAGAGGAGGAAGGAAACATGTTCAAAAAAGAGACAGAGGGGGGGCAATTTATGAAGTTTGAGACCTACAGCCTGATCACATTTTTAGCCTTTTAGACTACTTCTAAGAAACACCATACACTTTAGAAAGAGAAGTGCTGCCCCTCCCAAAAGGCAGTTCCTCTAAATTTAGAAACTCATCACCTGAGTGATCCAGCTGGCCGTTAGAACCCTTCCTCCACCCCACCACCATGTAGGCTATTCTGTTTAAACATGCTGATGCTTTCACGCAGCACCCTTTATGCCTAAATTTTCAAAGCTCTTTGAAAAGCATTATTTTCAACTTGTATGCAAGAAAAGCAGGACACACAAAATTAGAGTGATCTGTCCAAGGCAGCCTCCTAAACAACGCTTTCTTTCCCTTGTAGTGCAAAAGGCTCCGCACTACTCTCAGTGCGAGCCAGTCAAGACTGGGTGTATCTGTGCACATCAGAAAATCGGACACAAATATCAAAGCTAGCCTTGAAAGCACTAGTGGCAACACTGCGAGCAATATAAAGCTATCAGCACAATGCTCAAGACTAATAGCTATGCTGCAAAACAGGGAATAGTAGTCCCCAGAGCATCATTCTAACGTAAGCATGCTGTGAAAATACGCAAGCAATGGTAGCTGTGGTCATGGCGCCCAAGTAAACCTACCCATTCTTAGACATAGCATTAATTTACCTGTAGATGGAGCTCAAGAATATGGATATAATTCCTGCATTTTGTAGGATCAAAACCTTCTGGCCCACATACTCTCTCTAGCTCCCTCTCTAGAAGCTTCACAACAAGCTTTGCACCAAAACCTAACCCAAAAGTTATATACAGAAATGACTGTATGCAGGGTCAAAGCCGCAGAACCGTATTTTCAGAATAATACATGCTTACCTGACTGAAGAGATGGACTGTGCCTGCATTACGTTACACACCATTCGACAATTTAAATTAACCATCCTGTTAATCTATTCATACATGCAACAGTACCTCCCAGGAACTCCTCTCTTCCCTCATCCCTGCCTAGACTGAGGCCCCTTCTGCAATGAACAGGAGAAACAGAGCACAAAGATGCCCCTAAAGGCCAAACGCCCCAAACAAAATCAACCAAGGCTCCATTTGCATTTATCCTGATACTGCAACAAAACTATATTCAGAAGGGCCCATACAATGAGCAAAACCAGACAAACGCACCTCCGTGATTCCCTGGTGCCAGTTAGAAGGGAAGTCACTGGAAACATTGTCTTCTGTACAGTATATGGTGTTCTTTCTCCTAGAGAAGTGAGATTTTAATAATCCACTCCATTTTGGATTGCCAATATTTAATTTCTTTCAAATCTGAGCAGGTTTTCCAGTCTTTGTTATTTTACTGTTTACTGTTATTTTACATACAGCGTAGATTTTGTAAGTTGTTAGGAGGCAACCTGCAGGAGTTCACAGATACTGTCTGATAAATATTTCAAATGATAATTATTAAAATAAATTTGGTCAGAGGACAGTATGCCTCAAATTCTGCTCTAGAGTTATAGCCAATGCCACCTCTCAAGAAGTGAGGCAAATACTGCTCCAAGCTACTCCTCTGCAATGCTATCTGAATGTAAGGGGGAACAAAATTCAATGGATGTGCTAAAAATGGGACTTTAAAAAGTATGCAAGCCAGGATCATATTTCCAAAGGCAGAATCAGCTAAGCATGACCTGAAGCAACACCGCACATTGTCACGTTCTAACTTCGTAATGCAAATACGGCCAGAGCGGTCCCACAAGAGAAAACTGACTGTTCATTAAATCACTGTTAGTCTTGTTACACCATCTAAGATGCAGAGCCAATATTCAACTGCCCCAATCCTGATTCTATTTAAACAGAGTTAAATCTACACCAAATCCACTAACAGCAATAAAATAATTCTGGATTTACACCAACGCAAATGAGATCAGGGTATAGCCCTTGTTGAGGTTCCTGAAGGACTGACAGTTGAATGACATTTTTATTATAACAGAGTGCCTGAAATGATTCACTAGGTCCAATAGAGATTAGCAAACCCATGCATGGTCACTTATAGATGGTTTGTATGTTCCAGGCTGTCGTTTTAAGAAGCACTTGAGAAAATTAGGAACTAGGGAAAAAACAAAACCTTGGAAATTATGCAAGTAAAACAGGCACAGCGATGGGCAGGGAAATGAGAACAGCAAGTGCAACAGAAGCAAGCTGAAAGCAACATCAAGATTCATGATTTCCTGTTTCTTGCATTTTTATCACAAGTTTCTAACCATTTCACAGAAGCTGCAGCAGCATTTCTGGCAGAAGGATAAAGGAAGCCCAAGGCGGACGTAGCCACAGAACCAGCAGCAGATGGGAACAGCTAGATAACAGTCTGGCAGCGTACTGGCAAGTGCAAAGGAGGATTTCCACACTGAAAGAACCAACGCAGCAGAGAGCTGGCTGGGCAGAGCACTTGCCCCGGTTTGCCTTGGAGCAATGAGCAGGATAGCCAATTCCACCAAAAGGTAAACAAACATGGGAAAGGAGGAGGATATGTGAAGTTTAAAAAGTCCAAAGCCTCAGACATTTCACTGAGTGCCAACATTCAAAGCAAAACAGTGACATTCAAAATGGAAATTGCAAAATGCCAGAAGCGCAGCTCCTCTGCTGAACCTGACAGTGGCATCCTGCAAGCTGTCCTCGCAGAACACTGCATGCAACCTTGCTGTTGCTACGATTTGTTTATGAGATTCAGTTGCAGTGCAAATTAATTTTAAAAGTTAAGACCTAAAATAAGCACATATACGGGTTCTCTAGAATCTATAAGGGCCAGATTGCAAAAGGTTTGCATTTCTTTTACACGTACACGTTTTACAACACAAATTTCATTGCAGAAGTCCCCAGTCTGCATATTAATTACCTAAATTTGAATGCCTCCATTTTTTAAAAGTTTGGCCCAAACACAGAAAATTCAGAAGTGAGCTTAATAACCAACCTTCTTCTTAAACGCACATCATCCATAACATGGTTTGAGTAGATTACAGCAGAAGGTAAAACACACCAATTCAGCAGCAGATGCAAGACTCTTACATAAAACATTAAAACTATGGGAACGTTAAAGGTGGTATCTGTTGTCACTTAAAGTCTGTGAAGTGCTGCATGCCATTTCCATTCTCACCACTTAAAATCAAAACAAAAAACATACAGCTTTCTCCACACCAAATCAGAGCAGGACAACAATTGTGGATTTCCAGGGGTTCAAGTAATCTTTATGAACTAATAGAATTAGACTATTTTCCAGTTTGTGCATACCAGCACCAGCTGGTAACCAACCATAAGATAACCAACAAACACAACACAGGTTAGGGACAGGGTACAGACTTCAGCAGTGAGCAGTAGAAGTCTATATAGCCTTTCCTCTTATACCAAGAGGTGGAGAGGGAGCCCTCCAGGCTGAGGAGCAGCTAGGCATTGCTTCAAGGGAAGCAACTGGGCCAACAGACCCTGTGCCTTGCAGGAACACCCGGAAGAAGTGGTGAGTGATTGTTGTGGGTAACTCCCTGCTGCAGGGAACAGAGGCACCCATCTGCCAACCTGACCTTTTGTCTAGAGAGGTTTGCTGCCTGCCAGGGCTCGATTATGAGATGTCATGGAAAGACTGCCAACACTTGCCCACACGTCAGACTACTACCTTCTGCTGCTCTTCCATGTGGTCACTAATGATACCAAGGGCAAAACAGAAATCATCAAACAGGATTTCAGAGCTCTGGGGATGGTGGTCAAGGGTCTGGGAGCCCAGGTCATTTTCTCCTCAATCCTGCCAGTGAGCGGTAAGGATGATAGGGGGAGTAAACAGATTTTCCAAGTTAACAACCAGCTACGCTGCTGGTGTTGGCAATAGGGTTTTGGTTTCTACAGCCATGGGACCCTGTTTGAAGATGGACAACTGATGGGGAGAGATGGGGTCCACCTCACTAAGCGGGGCACTCGCATCTTTGCCAACAAGCTGACCAACCTGGTAAGAAGGGCTTTAAACTAGGAAAGACAGAGGAAGGGGGGAGTTATGGGGACCACGCAATCAACAAAACAGGTCTCAGGTGGGGGTACCTCAGGCATTTGCATGCAGACAAGGAAGTGCCTACAAGACAACAGTCGGGGGAAACCTCTGGCTCCCCTGCTGGGAAATCGGCTCATCTGGATGCCTCTCTGAAGTGCCTGTGCACAAATGCATGCGGCATGGGGAATAAACAGGATGAATCAGAGACCTGTGTGCAGGGCTATGATCTCATTGCAGTTTCAGGGACATGGTGGGATAGCCCGCATGGCTGGAGCATGGCCATGGATGCCTACAGGCTCTTTAGGAAGGACAGGCCAGGAAGGTGAGAAGGGGGAGTAGCCCTTTATATGACAGAGCAGCTGAAATGTATGGAGCTCTGCCCAGGGCGGGATGATGAGCAGGTTGAGAGCTTACGGGTAAGGATTAAAGGGCAGACTAACATAGGTCATAAAGTTGTGGGTGTTTGCTACAGGCCACCTGATCAGCAAGAGGAAGTAGATGAGGCCACCTACAGACACCTGGAAGTAGCCTCACAGTCACAGGCCCTGGTCCTCACAGGGGATTTCAACCACCCTGACATCTGCTGACAACACAGCAAGGCACAAGCAATCCAGGAGGTTCCTGGAGAACACTGATGATAACCGCCTGAGACAGGTGATGCAGAAGCCAATGAGAAGAGGTGTTCTGCTGCACCCTAGAACTCATCAACTAGGAAGGGCTGGCTGGAGAGGTGAAGGTTGGGGGCAACTTCACCTGCACTGACCATGAGATGGTAGAGCTCAGGATCTTGTGAGGAGAGAGCAGGGCAAAAAGCAGGATCACAACCCTGGACTTCAGACTTCAGGAGAGCAAACTTTGGCCTCTTCAGGGACCTGCCTGGAAGAATCCCATGGGATAGGACCCTAGAAGGAAGGGGAGTCCAAGAGAGCTGCTTGATATTCAAGGATCACCTCCTCCAAGCTCAAGAGTGGTGCATCCCAATGAGCAGGAAGTTCAGCAAAGGGGACAGGAGACCTGCACAGATGAGCAAAGGAGCTCCTGGAAAAACCTCAAACATAAGAAGGACGTATACAGAACGTGGAAAAAGGACAGGCCACTTGGGAGGAATACAGGAGCACTGTCAGAGTATGCAGGGATGCAACCAGGAAGGCTAAGGCCCATGTGCAATTAAATCTGGCAAGGGATGTCAAGGACAACATGGCTTCTTCAAACACATCAGTAGCAAAAGGAAGACTAGGGAAAATGTGGGCCTGCTGCTGAATGGGGTGGGTGCCCTGGTGATGAAGGATACAGAGAAGGCAGAGGTACTGAATGCCTTCTTTGCTTCAGTCTTTACTGCTAAGGCCAGCCCTCAGGAATCCCAGGCGTTGGAGACCAGGGAGAAAGTCTGGAGAAAGGAAGATTTCCCCTGGTCAAGGAGGACCGGGTTAGAGATCATTTAGGCAAACCTGATACCCACAAATCCATGGGCCCTGATGGGATGCACCCATGAGTGCTGAGGGAGCTGGCGGACATCATTGCTAGGCCACTCTCAAACATCTTTGAAAGGACATGGAGAACAGGAGAGGTGCCTGAGGGCTGGAAGAAAGCCAGTGTCACTCCAGTCTTCAAAAGGGCAAGAGGGAGGACCCAGGAAACTACAGGCCAGTCAGCCTCACCTCCATCCCTGGAAAGGTGATGGAACAGCTCATCCTGGATGCCACCTCTTGGCATATGAAGGATAAGAAGGTGATCAGGAGTAGTCAGCATGGATTCACTGAGGGAAAACCATGCTTACTTAACCAATCCGATAGCCTTCTACGATGGAATGACCGGCTGGGTAGATGAGGGGACAGCAGTGGATGTTGTCTACCTTGACTTCAGCAAGGCTTTTGACACTGTCTCCCATAACATCCTCATAGGCAAGCTGAAGAAGTGTGGGCTAGATGAGTGGACAGTGAGGTGGTTTAGGAACTGGCTGGACGGCAGAGCTCAGAGGGTTGTGCTCAGTGGTGCAAAGTCTAGCTGGAGACCCGTAGCTAGCAGTGTCCCCCAGGGTCAGTACTAGGTCCAGTACTGTTCAACTTATTCATCGATGACCTGGATGAAAGGACAGAGTGCGCCCTGAGCAACTTTGCTGATGATCCCAAACTGGGAGGAGTGGCTGATATACCAGAGGGCTGTGCTGCCATTCGGAGAGATCTGGAGAGGCTGGAGATGGGCAGAGAGGAACCTCATGAAGTTCAGCAAAGGCAAGTGCAGGGTCCTGCACCTAGGCAGGAATAACCCCAGGCACCAGTACAGGCTGGCGGCTGACCTGCTGGACCAGCAGCCCTGCAGAGAAGGACCTGGGAGTCCTGGTGGACAACAAGTGGACCGTGAGCCAGCAATGTGCCCTTGGGGCCAACAAGGCCAATGGTGTCCTGGGCTGCATTAGGACGAACACTGCCAGCAGATCGAGGGAGGTGATCCTCCCCCTCTACTCAGCCCTGGTGAGGCCACATCTGGAGTACTGTGTCCAGTTCTGGGCTCCCCAGTACAAGAGAGACATGGAGCTACTGGAGAGAGTCCAGTGTAGGGCTATGAGGATGATTAGGGGACTGCAGCACCTCTCCTATGAGGAAAGGCTGAGCGAGCTGGGACTGTTTAGCCTGGAGAAGAGAAGGCTGAGGGGGATCTTATGAATGTGTATAAGTATCTGAAGGGAGGGTGTCAAGAGCATGAGGCCAGGCTCTCTTGAGTGGTGCCCAGCGACAGGACAAGAGGCAGTGGGCGCAAACTGAAACACAGGAAGTTCCATCTGAACATGAGGAAAAACCTCTTTACTGTGAGGGTGACACAGCACTGGAATACATTGCCCAGAGAGACTGTGGAGTCTCCTTCTCTGGAGATATTCAAAACCCACCTGGACGCAGTCCTGTGCAACGTGTTCTAGGTGACCCTGCTTGAGCAGGGGGGTTGGATCTCCAGCGGTCCCTTTAAACCTCAACCACGCTGTGACTCTGAGAGAGGAAGAACAAACCAAGAAGAGACCAGAACACTGGCAGAAAATAAGCCTGGCACGTTAGCTGCAATTCTATACTCTATGTAACGCAAACGAGAGAGCTTTTTTTTGTGTCCCCTCCTCAAACCTTACTTCTCCCACTACACGAGAGCGCAGCAGGACTTCCATTAACACAGGATGAGGTCCTCCTCATCAGCTTTCTCAAGATTTTAAATACATACACATCAGTCTGCATTTGTGTCAGGCAAAATTAAGCTTTCGTGAATTAAAACAGAGACATTCAAATCCCCAAACCAGTTACCAATAACTGAACTAGCAAAGTATGAATTGTTTCAAAATAAATATCACCTCCATCATGTGCTGCAAAAAAGCATATTCAGTGTTAACTTGACCATAGTCTGTTTACCACTTTGCTTCCGTGATTCCCCTCCCCTGCCACCTTTTTGCACTAAGGCTGATCCGCACAGTCTGTTAAAAATATGCTATCTCATTAAACTCAACATGTTTCATGGAGACACTTCGATTTGAACAATGTTTTTGCTGAAATCATTATTATTATTAAGGAGTGAGAAAGATGGGCAGAGATATGTGTGACCACTCACATTACACAAACTCCATAACCAAGGATGCTGGAGGTCCTTGTTCAAGCACCTGAGTTCTGTCTGATTCAGTAATAGAGGATGGCAAAACTCTGCTTCGAACTGGGAAATCATGAAGCTTGGTATCCCATATCCTACCCACCAGCCCCTCACGCCACGGATCAAACTATGCTGACACCTCTTACTGACTTGGGACTCTCAGGCTTTCTATTTGAAAAGGAAGACAAATCAACATTCAGACACCAGATTAAGGCAAGAACATTAAAAGGGTTTGATTTTCCTTATGGAACCTGAGAAAAACAAAATTTAGACGCCTTGGAAGGTGAGACAAAATGGCAGCAGCATCCCAAAGCCAAGCAGAGCCTGCCCTCGCACTGCAACCTGCAGCAGATGCTCAGAGACCGACTCCTTCCTCCTGCTGCTTGGCCTGTCTCTCATGCCAAAACACACAGACACAAACAAACAGAGGCAAATCCTCGGTTCTGCTCCTGCCAGCGCAGCTCCAGCTCCGCTACCTTCTCCCCCGGCTTGAGACCAGAGCACTCAAAATGATTGTCAGAGTATCCCTCAAATAAATACCTGCAAGTGGTTTAGAAATTAGAGTTGGGATAAATGCACTGAAGATTATTAATATATTTTTTTTATGTTGCTTAAATGTCATAAATAGTAGCTGTAATTGTCCCTTAAAGCATTTTGACAATGAATCACTATAAATCAAGTTAAATATAACCAACAGAGCTGCCATATCAAGTAGCATTGTTTTAAAATTGGCTGTAACAATAAATTGAATGGCAGGAGCAACTGACCGCAGAAACAATGCTGAGCTGAATGGCTCCTGAATAACAAAATAGCACTTCACTTCAGCAGCCACGGACACATCGCAGCCCTCACTTAGATTTCATCCACTGTGCAACAGCAATAGGTTGGAAAGACAGAGAGAAGAGTACTTCTAAAAGATAAATTTGCAAAAAATGTAAAAACAAAAGATCTTTCTCACAGTAACACGCCCACTCACATAGGCAAAAATGTGAGAAACACCTCAAACCCAGTTACCTGATCCTGCAAGCATTACTGGGAGAAGCACTCAGCACTGCAAGGGAACTCACTGATTTCACCACGAATGGTGGTTCTAAGCACCACTGAACATTATTTGGCTATTTCCAATCAGAAATAGTTTGTGAAAGGGGAGTTAGCAAGAGATACAGTACTGAAGCCCTCAAATACACTCTAGCTGAATTCTGAGAGCATCACACAGCAGCAGCAGCTACCTCTATCATAACTGTATATACATATATAAAGTGTGTGTGCATGTGCATATATACATTTTGTGTATGCATACACACACACATATATGTTTATATATAAAATTTATCATAACAGGCACATCTCCAGGGTCCAGAAGCAGCGCTCTGTGGTTTGCTCCAGCAGGCTGCTGGAAGAACTGCCAAACAAGTGGCCTTCGAGAGGTTTGTTGGGCATCACAGTTCCACCAACCTAAAGCTCACTGCACTGCTCATGGGGTCAGTAGAAGGGCTTTCTATTCCTGTCTCGTGTCACTTGGACTTCTGAATTAAAGCTAGGATTTGTGGTGTGGGTGCCATATGAATCCTCTTTGCCTTAGAGCTGAAGTTAAAAAAAAAGAGAGAGAGAGAGAGGTCATTTAAGCAATTCCCCTAAAATAAACCTTCTGGGAAAACCAAGAGTAAAAGTCTACTGGGAAAGCCAGTATATAACAGGGTAAAAGAGTACCTCATGACAACAGCTGTTTGCAGCTACAGATAACATCTGGGAATGAAAAATGTAGATGGGCTGTAGTATAATGCACAGATTTGTCCTCGACTCCTTATCTTTTCCACAACATTTGGGAGACAAATTACATCTTGGAAAAGTATAAAAGTATAGCAAGAAACAGAATCAACAGACATGAGCTTTAATTTATAAAGAAATTAAACAAATATTGCCTTTAGATAACTTCTTCCAGTACCACCATCTCCAGCAAGAATTACACGTTTCTGACAGCAAAATTTCACCGGAATACTTCTGCCAAATCAAATTACAGGGTAATTAGTCCTGTAAACTGGAGGCTTTATTCAATGTTCCTTACACAGTCAAAACTGCTGCTGAAGCCCTAGGGAATTCTCCATAATTAAGGCACATAGAAAATGGCCCTAAGATTGCATCTGAAGAAATCTGGCCTGAGATGGTCCCTTTTGAATCACAACAATTCATTCAGAAATATTACTGGTATCCATCTGAATGCTATGTTGCAAATCAGAACATGAGGCTGGGTAGGTCAAGGGGATGCTGACAAGTAGATAAATGAAGACTTTGCAGACATTAAAGCTCTCTTCTGAAAAAGATCAGCCCTTTCCAAGCAGGTCAGGATCTTCTGACTTCAAGTCCTAGGAGAGACTGCTGTCCCAGAAAAGCCTAAGCCAACCTACCTGCTGGCTGCTGTAGCCTGCCCCTCCCCAGCACTGACGTAGGCACTTGCCTGAGCCACCACTGGGCCACTTCACCTTGCTAAGCTGCCAAGAAACAATTTTGGGGCAGACCCACATAGACCTCTGTTGCCTTAGAGGTCTACAGTACCACAAAACAGGGTCAGGCAAGTGCCAGCATCATGGCACAGGAAGGGATGGTACCACAGTAGCTAGCAGATAGAGCACTGTAAACAACCATGGATCCGAAGCACAAGGGCAGTTACATGAGAAGCCCCAGTGCCACCATTGATGGAAGAGGCATTGCTGCTCCCTTTTCTCATCTCACCTCTCCACAAACATCCTTCTTCTCCACCTTGAACTGTGTCTGGTACTTGACTGACTACAGAGTAAACTAGCTCCATCTGTTAAAAAGACAGCAAATTAACCCAGTGAAAGAAAAACGGCAGGTATTACCTGTCTTACTGGCAAACTGCACTGCCTATCGTGCTTTCAGGGGTCAAAGCAAGGGAGAAGGTATGACCACACAGCCACAATTTTTTTTGGAGGGGGGAACAGGACTACCACATTGGGTGACTGTTGGATTAGGTCAGTGAGGTCTTACAACTTGAGAAGCAATTTCAGTGGGGTCTGCTTCTGCGTGGCACTGTTGAAAAGTGTGTCCAAAGAACATTAGGATGCTTGTTTGTACTCTGCAGGCCAAGCAAAGACATGGTACTCTCTTGCCTCCTTAGTGCACTTTTACAGAGTATGCCTTCCGCTAATTCATCTTTTTCTCCCCCCCCAAAAAAAGCAGACAAAAGAAAGTGTCTGTTTAAGGTAAAAATTAGAACATTTTCCTTCTCTTTAAAGCTGCACATAGAATAAGTTATCATAAAGAGACATGAAATTAATTTCTAACTAAGCACACTTCAATACAACTCAAGCCAAAAATGGGAAAAATAAGGGGGACACATTTTCCTTAGTCTTCAAAGGCAGGCTTATTCTTCTATCTACATGGAGGCACCTGTACATAGGAAAGGGAGCTGCAAAACCCGTTCAGACTGCTTCATAAAACACCTACATGTCTCAAAGAGCATGTCTCTAAATCACCTGGACATTTCTATCCAATTAATTTTTTAAAGTGAAGAGGTGCCTAAG
Source organism: Dromaius novaehollandiae (assembly GCF_036370855.1). Classification (NCBI taxonomy): domain Eukaryota; kingdom Metazoa; phylum Chordata; class Aves; order Casuariiformes; family Dromaiidae; genus Dromaius; species Dromaius novaehollandiae. The sequence continues at coordinate 69,844,240 of NC_088099.1, read as the reverse complement.
TAGTAGCAGGCATAAGGCATTCAGGCACTTCAGATCTTTAAGAATTTGGACTCACTGAAACAGATAAAATATTGTATTTAAACAGACATACTGTAAAGTGAGATTCTTATTTACAATAAAAAAGACAGGCAAAGCTTGCCTATGTAAAAGTAAAAGCAAAAAAGATGGGTGGAAATTGAAGGAAGGTTTAGAGTTGACTCCACAGTCCTTCAAGTTCTCTGTGTACATCCTACCTGAAGTCAATAAAACTTTGTAACAGAATTTTCAACATTGCTGCTAACAGAGATATGTTGGAAGTGCACTGAAATCAATGAAGGAGTCATATCAGTATTCAGGGAGCTGAACAGAATACTAACATAAGTTAAAATCAACAATTTGTCCATACGGTCACCAAAGGGATCAAACTCAGCATGTAAGAGGGGGGAAATGCCACCAGTATTTCTCATGCAAAGGAAGTGAGTGCAAAAATTCTATAGATATTAAAATCTCACACACATACATATACACACACACACACATATATATTTATCTAGACACCTCTTTAAAAAACTTCCTTGGAGAAAGGATCTTCCTACTAATGAATGAACAGAGTGAAGAAATCCAATACAATATTTCATTTACAGTGGTATCAAGGAAGAAAAGTGTTCTTATCTCCAGATCTCACCAGATAAAAGAAATGACTAGACTGAAGTAACAACTAGATAAAGAACTTTTTTTTTCTTAAAGTTCTTTTCTCTTAGATTCTTTGCAAGCACAATAACTTAACAACTTAACATATGTGTGGCCACATTTTATTTGGTACAATAACAAAATGGGTACACAGGTATATACACACACACAGACACTTCTAGAAAATCTACAAGACAAGGCAGTTACTTCAGTGTGTGAAGAACTAGGTTAAATAGCTCTGAGTACTTATGATAGAAGCATTTCAGGATGGAAGAAAAAGGCTACTGGTAATGTTATTACCAGTTTCATTGTGCCTGATTACACTTGCATAATATATCAGTAATCAACTGGCAAAAGGTTAGCACTGAGGCTAGAAACGAAAATAAAGAGGCAAGGGGAAAGGAAAGTATATTGGGCAGCTTCATGAAAAATAAAGCTTCCTAGAAAATGCCTAACAGCACTAAAAAGAAAGTACAAAATGAAGATAAAGAGGGATTACGGAACATAAAGGAGTGCAAGCGGCTCTAACCACATCAGAAATGTAACTAGAAAGGCCATCTTTGGGGTTATTTTATTCCAAGAGGCAAAGTCCCTGTCCTGCTGCCAACTGATGCATAAACTTCATTCCCTCTGGAGTTAATTATAGTTGCGGCCATTACGGCAGTTACTGTTCTGCTGATGGCTCTCATATCCAGTCCCAAGAGCCATTGTTCTGCTCCAGTTTGCTCCAGTAAAAGAGGGGCAGGTTAAAAAAGAATAAGGATTGAAGCCTTGACACAAATGGTTAACTTCTGTTCATTCATAAATGCAGTCCTACTTCCTTTCCTCATAGTGCAGACTCTTGACTCGGTCTAATGATCGGGCCTAACGCCATATTCCGGTGGGAAACTTGTCAGATTTGGAGCGTGCAATATAACCTGTTACATATCAAGCTAAGCACACCCAAAAAGTATCTATCTGGAAGAGAGCCATGCTCCTGAAAGTGAAGATTGATTTATGTCTTCAGTCACTTGCTCCTCTTCATATCAAAATGCCATGCACCGCAAACAGGGTAGAAGCTGCATATCCTGAGTGCTTATGGAAATGTTTGTTTTGGAGGGGAAGATAACAGGCATTTGCCAGAACTTCTGCATAAACAAATGCTTCTGCTGCTTACTTTTGGGCAAGGGGGTACACATAGACTGACTCTACATCCAGGATTCCTGTACCAGTTCATGACAAATGGATAAACTTGACAAATGGCTGGAATTATATACAGAGGAATACAAATATTTATGATGAGCTGCATTACTGGGGTCTACCCTTTACTAACAAATATTTTTAAAAATACAAGACTCCTTAACAGATATTAACCTAGCAAGTAACTTGTCCAAGCTGATGGATGCAATATGATAATCAAAAGAAATCTCTCAGTAAGAGACTGACCATAAATTAAAGATTTATCCTATTACAAGAAACAAACTCTTGAATAATAATATTGTTTGAAACCCCAAATTAAAAGCTTTATACAATATTGATTGTTTCTGCTAGGACAGCAGCCAGAGGCTCCTGTTGGGATTCTTGGCTTCACTGAGCAAGGTGCTGCACTACATGTCCATAAAAAGACGGAAAGCTCTTGGCCAAAAACCTTCACTCTCCCTTACTGAAAGGAGAAGAAAAATTTATCAGAGCTCCCAGGAATAAAAATGGCAGTGTTCAGGGACAGATTCCCTCTCTGTCTGAACAGAGCACAAAAAAAAAAAAAATCAAAAGTTTAAATGGGGGCAGTTGCAAAGGGGTAAAAAAAAATTTCTGCCCTGGCCCTGCTGCTCCTGCAGGAGACTTTTACCCCTCCTCCCATCTCCCTGTCCCTTTTCTGTGACTGCACCAAAGAGGATCAGCAAATGCATACCGTTAACGAACGCTGCTTGGTGTTAACGAATTAACTGCTCTCTCTCTTTATGTAGGGATTTCAATTCTTGCTGCATCTCCTCAGCCCTGTTCTCCCCTCCCATTCATTACAGAAGCAACATTTTCCTCTCACAAGAGAGAATTGTGGCCACAGGAAACCCCTAAAGCTTTCCTAGCTTTCTTTGAGCTTTTATGCAGTCACAAAACTCTACACCCTAGAGTGCAGGGAATAACACAAAGCCGTAATGCAGACCAGCCACAACAGGACAACGAACCTGCAGACTGCTCAGTGGTGGCATCTGCTTCCTCACCACGCGTTGAGGCACAAAACAAGTTCACTGCATCAGCAACACATTAAGCCTTGAAGGGTGCTGACTGACACCTTGCAGCAGTCCTAACCAGTCTAGCAAAACAGCCCATTGACCTACTCAGTCCACTCCTCCGTCAGGGGCTGCTGTTTGCACAGCGGAGCTATCTCGACAGGCCTGCTCTCAGTCCATCACACTATGCCTATTTAAACCAAAATCAGCAGTTGTTTTCATTAGACCACTGGGCTGTAAATTGGAGCAGCTAAGAACTGAATATTAAGTCCCATTCAGCTATCGCTAATACAAAGTTTGCATCAGATGACCTCCAGAAAAAGGGCACTGTGGACAGTTAAGGCTGTAACTATTTCAACTTTTCCAGCTGTATCACTTGTTAAATGCAAGTCTTTGATTCATCACCAGATTTATTACCTGAGTCTCCAACACTGTTTAGCAGCAGTCAAAGTCCCTTTGAGAATGCTCAACCTAGAGAGAAGACATCCCTGATGAACACTAATATGGAAGCGAGTGTCTAGCTGCCAGCAGTTCCTTTAAAATTCCCAGCCACAGACATTATGCAAAAGCAGAAATAAATAATTAGTGCACCAACTACAGAAGAGATTGAAGTAAAGGCAACTCTATTCACAGAGGACTCCCAAATACCGTATTTGAAAAACTTCCAGCTCTGTGAGGTACATCTTACATTTTGCTGTTGCACAGCAGAGGCAGTCCAATATTAAATTTATTGGAATTGCTGAGAGACACAGAAAGATATAGTAGGAAATAAGCACTAGAGCTCAATGATGAAAACCTTTTTGATGGTGGGTGGTAAACTTGCTCTAGAAAACATGGCAACTTATCTGCTTTTGGTCCATATCTCCCTTAACATCAAACTTGGTACTGAGGTCAGTGATTCACCATTACTACTGAAGATAAAAAAATATATATATATTATTTTGGACACCTTTTGACATGGAACGAGTGCATACCCTAGAAACCTTGAGCACTATGACAAAAGGCAGCAATATATGGATCTACATCAATTTAAAAGAAGTTAAGATTTCAGAAGGAGCAAGAAAGTTTAATAAACTCCGGAAAGGCACAGAACACCTGCACATAGGGGGAAAAAAAAGAGAGATAAACTACAATATAAATGTTCTGATGTTTTCATTGTTGTGAGCTTAGAAGAAAAATCAATATGAAAACAGACACGAATTTTAAAATGAGATGATACGCTTTAAAAAGGTAGGGTCATACCCCACTGCTGTACGAAACCTTACATTTACCGTAACTCTGACAGCATATACTTGGAATGAAAGAACGCTACTAGGACACTTGGAAGCCTTAGGTATTATTTGAATATCAAAGATGATTATTTTTTTATAAGCTGAAATTGAGGGGTTCCATGTATTTACCTGAGGACTGAACATACTGAAAACCAATGACAACAACAGATACTCTGAGGTAAAATCTTTTAAACTGCTCTGTGGCTCAAAAGGAATGAAGCCATTAGCAATGGTAGTCCTGCAACAGACGCACAAGTCCCTACAGGTCTCTCTTTGTAGCTACTGCCTCTGAAGTCCTGTTGAAAGCAAAAATGGGGAATGATTTGAACATGCTGTTTTCTTGTTGGCTTCCCCACTACTTGTGATCCCTTAGTAACTATAGCCTGTTAATAAAAATTAATGCAGCCTTCAGGCTGCTCTAATGTGCACTGTGACAGTGAATCAGAGACCTGTAACCATCTGCTGGGGCTCAGGTTCCTCTCCTTTCCATTCCTGAGCTGCTAGTGAGTGACAACCGAGCCAGCTCACTCTAGGAGCATCCTTGGCTCACGCAGAGCCTGTGACTTTCTGCATAGTTCTCCCCGAGGTCTCTCAGGGACAAACGCCCATCTCACGCTTAAAGCTGCAAGGAACCGTTTAGAAAACGATGCTCCCAGGAAGTATAGAAGTACAAATCAAAAAGTCTGTATTTTCTTAAACCAAACTTCCCGAAAGTCACAATGTGGCTTACGCCCCAATCAGCATAAGCTAACAACTCCCTAGACAAGAAAGTTTTGCTAGGCACATAAGGGAACTGAGGCCATAGGGATTGCAAGTCTCAAAATAACACTGCTGGCAGAGGTAGGAAACAAACCCTGACTTTTCAAGTCAGCCTGTTGTGTTACAATTGTTAAAACACCCCCTCTCTCCCTTCCAAAACCTGAGGGTTAAGAGGAGATCAGAGAAATGCTGGATTTTTAAGAATAAAATAAAATCAGAAGCATCTCCGCAGCAATGATAAAGTCTTACTTTAAGCTTGCCCAGCATAGGTGACAAATAAACAACAAAAGGCATGGGAAAACAAGACCTGCACTGTTCTCATCTTTAAACTTATTCCCCCCCCCCAAAAAAAAAAAAATCAGCTGCCATGAAAGCAAGGGAGCAACAGTATTGACCAAGCCAGAACGTGGGCACAGCGGGTACGTGCCAAGCTGAGAGTGCAGAAGGGCCATGGCACGACCTTGTTTTCATCCTGATGTAGCTCCACAAAATTCTGCGCAGGTCTCCTGATTCCACGTCAGCAAGTTATCAAAATACAGCTCCGGCTGCTAATAACATCAGCTCTCAGGATTGCTCTTAAACTGCTTATAAGCCTGCAGGGCATGTGTGAAAAGGGTTATTTTGGGGTGTAGAAATAAGCAAATTTTCATGCAAGCTTACAGAATTTAAAAAACAAAATACGAGGGCAAATCCTCAGCTGGAACAAGCTGTCCATTCATTTCAATAGAACTGCCTCATCGTATTTGCACTTTTCCAATTGACCCTGTCAGAGACATTGGCAGCTACTGCTTTTAAATACGAGCATCTCAAAAATTTTCTGAATTTATCATTAAATAATAATAATAAATAATAAAAATTAAAAATAATAACAACCCATACTAAAGTCAGAATACTGGTTCTTACTCTCCTTCCCAGTTACGCATCAAGCTGCCATGTTCTGCTCCAGAAAACAGAAATGTGAATTTTAGAGTGAAATATCTTGTGAATATTTTAAAAGTCAAATATCTCAAAAGTCATGCTCCATGGCAGTTGTATGGGAAAAAAAATAGGTATCAAATAAAATGTGAATGGGTTTGATCAATGAATGACTGAAGGTAAGATTCTTTTGTAAGCTTCCAGCTAAAATTGAAGGCCATTGTCCCAAGTTTTCAATGATGCCCATTCTAGCTTAAATTTAGAAGTGTCCAGTGCCACAAAACCCTGTTTTTTCTGTCACATCCCAAACCAGCAAAAAATGTGGAACTCCCATTCTAGCCAGGATAACCTTTTGATTTTGCTGCCTTTCTTACGCACATATCTTGCAGTGTCTCCTGAAGGGGGTGATTCCAACCTTTTTACAAGTATAAACCAGTACCTTAAGTTTCACAAGAGCTTAAGAGAACAAGGTTCCAAAATACTTAAAATCGACCATAGCAAACAACAGGTCCAATTCAACACCCTTATGAAAGCAAAAAATCCTTAATGAAATTTCTGGGTTTTTTGTTTGTTTGTTTTTGGTGGTTTTTTTTTCCTGATGAACCTCAAGACCTCTTCTGGCTCCACACTCATGCAACGAGGCACTACCTGAAAAAGCTCCAATAGCCAGGAGTCACTGAATCATTCCCGAAATGAAAGGCCAGGGAACGGCCTCGAGTGCACTGGTCCTTCCTCTGGAATGATATGTTGTAGTTGAAGGACAGGCATGATTTGGGATTGGGAGAGAAACTGGAGATACCACTGCCATTGCTCTTTTAGTTAATTACTGGAGACTGTTACAGCTTTTTCTTTTTTAATATGGTAATCTTTTCAAATAAAATTACAAGGATACATTTAAAACAAAGGGATTAATGAATAATTCATTAGTATATAGATGGCATAAATGCATCCTTGCACTTAAAGTAGATTAGCTAATATTTGAAAAAAATCATTACAAAAAATATGTAAATGAGTTTTCCACTGCAATCATATTTTATTCACGGCATATGATATTTATAGCTGCATTCAATGTGTAGCTTTGTTTTCATAAAGGTATTTATTGCTATCTAGATTAACCTGATGCTACTAAGTAGGCTTTAGGATATACAAATATACATATATGTACTTATTAATTTTTAAAAAACACTCGGAAACACTGCTGGAAACAGAAAAATGAAGCAAACTTGACAGATGAAAATCAATTTTTCACAAGAGCCTTGTTGCCTTTGCGATACCTATGTGCAGCCTGCTAGATGTCAATCTAAACCAGATCCTGAAATCGACCCTGTGGCATAAAGTTTTACAATATCAGATGCATGTTATTTTGAAGAGTTAAACAAACAAGCAAAACAAAAAAATAAAACAAGGAAGGTAGAGATGGTCATTAGGCCTCCTACTCCACAGCCCTTCCATCCCCCCCTCCCCCAAATTCTACTAGTTGAAATGAAAATGCAATTTTTAAGCAGTTTTGCATGATTTCATAAGACATGACCTGATTCTGGTGCTACATTATATTTTAGCAGTTATTAAAATAAGGGCACAATTTATTTTACGTGATTTGAAATACTGAGATCAATAACAAAAATACCAAGGCATTTACGGCTCCTGCTCACTTTCCTGCTACATCAGCGTCCAGCCCCCTCGCCACCGCATTCCTCCCAGCCCACCATCGGGGGAAACCCTCTCTCTGTTAAAGGAGTTCACAGAGGCACACATGCAGAAAATGTCGAGTAGAAACTCAAAGAGGAACCACCATATTCACATTCTCATCACTACAGGGAGGCTTCTTTAGTCACTGGATTCTCTGTGATATCGCTACAAATGAATTTCTGTTGAGATCAATAACTGCATCGCTCAGCTTCCTTATGAGCATCTGCCCTTCCCTTCCCAGAAAATTCAAGCTAAGTCTATGTTATAACAGCACCAGAGATGAGTCAGTCTACTCAGGAGCACGGAGAAACTCAAACTGTAGTGCTGCAACATTACCAACAATTAATTTCTTCCAGCATGTTTTCTCAAACATAATAAAACTCCAGAAACCTGTCCAAACCTCATTATATACAGTGGCAAGCATTTTCAATAGCACTTTAAATACATTGTACCTTAGGGGAATAAGGACTTAATGCTTGCTTTACATATCAAATTTCTATTCCTCTTCCATTTATTCTTTCCAAGTTGCCCCAGCATATTCAGCTGGTTTCTGGCAACATAAATTAAGCTCTTCTTCCATACTTCTAGTGCCACTTAGACACATTTAGCTGAAAACATACACTCTAGACCAAATTTCAAGCAATAGCAAATCTGAAATGAGATTTACTTTATATTGAAACTATGCTTCATACTAGAAGTGTTGACATAATTTATAACTATAACATTATTTCATGCATTCTAGCACCTTGCATTGTTTTATGTTTGTCTGATTTTTAAAATACCGTCAGACAAATAGGTGAGACTATGCACAAATGGTGCTTGACTATATGAGAGTCCACACAGCATCACAGTCATTTTTGTCCCTTTTGGATTTTTATAGTCAAACAGATGCTTAAGGAACACATAAAAGACTTTAAAAGGTTTTATTAGGTTTATGGAAGTTATCCTGCAACATCCTGATCCAGGTCTTGCTGCCGGAGTTCCCAAGTGGGGAAGCAGTGAGAACTGAATAGAGGAGAAAACAAACAAACAAAACCCCCCCCAACCCCTGCCTTTAGTCACTGGAATTTACCAAATTCTAGCAACTACTCCCCCCCCCGGCAAAATAAGATGGTATTTATTAGAACCCAGAGACAACAGGGACTTCTGGCCTTCCTCTGTGCCACATTACCTACAAACTGAGGTCCTTCCTCAGCAGACGGATCTTGCAAGGACTTCTTAAAATTAAAGCATCCACTACCTCCAGCCATATTCAGGAAGAGGTTCCAGTATCTGAAATGGACAACTCTGTCCTAGAAAGAACGGAAGAAAAGCTCTCCTCATCTACCTCGAGCAGTAGCGTAAGGGCAAAAAACTCACTGGCACTAGCGCTGCTCTGTATAAAGGACATTTGGATTCTGGTGTTCCCGTGTTCACCTTCACAGGAAGCAGGCATCTTTAGGGTTGAAGGAAAACCTGGCATCTCTGTCCTAATTTTCATAAAAGAAATCCTTCTGGATTCAAACTTTTAGATGCTAGTTGCTATCAGGACTGATGCCATAAAGCCATGTCTCCAATTCACATACATGTGTATAAGTTTGGAGTATAGTATGTTATTTAATGCATGCACAACCATATACTATGGAAAATACAGTAAAACAAGAAGCCTTTACCAATACCTTTCTATGGATCTAAAAAATTTATCGTATCACTGAAATTATCTAGTCTGCCTTTCTTTAAATCACGTATTTCAGGTCCTAAGTCTTCTCTTCAGTCTTAATATCCTTACAAGAGGTGAATCACTCTTGTAAAAAGATATTCTTGAAAAAAAAAAGAAAGACTTTTCAGAAAGACATCCGACATTGACTAAAATCCCTGAAATGCTAAAAATCACCCACATACATTGGTATTTAACTGTTATCTACCCTATCCTCACTGTTATTAAACCATGCCCCATTTCCAGCCTGAATTTTCTTCAGTGCCCAAATACTGGAGCTTGTCTTTGCCTGATGATGCAAAGCTTGCTCCCAAGTATAACCTATTTGTGTAGGTACTCAAAAGCTTAAGCTAAAAGATATTTTCCAAAATGATTCTGATGTCAATTCACAGTTTCACGTAGAGTTGATTATCTTAGACTTAAGCTTCTTTTAATCAGTATTAAATTACTTATCAGGAATCATGACACCTCACACACCATGCAGACTTCACTGTTCTATGCAGATCTCAATATCCTGCTCTCTTATCACGCTGCAAATAACCTTGTGAGGAACGAGATCTAAGGAGTCGGTTTGGCCTTGTTCCTTCACTGACTATCCTTTGACTTCAAGTACAGTTCTACACAATTAAAAAGAAACAGGGTGTCACTGCACACATTTCCACACCCTTCACACCCACAGAAGTAGTATTTATTTACATTTTAGCAAGGATGTACAATCAAATCTACTGCAGCATTTCTTGCAAATCAAAACATCTGTTATGCACCAAGAGAGATGTCCTAAAAACCTACATAATGCTAGATTTTATTTTTCTATTAAGCAGCAAAGCCTTCTGTATTTATAACCATCAGCACACCAGGGATGTTACATATACATAGGTTCAACATTCATCTGTTGAACATTGCCAGTAATTAATTCCTATACTTCCAATGCTAGCATACAAGATTTGTAAATTTTTTTTTGCATTGTAAGACACTAATTTTAGCAAAATTCAGTTGCCACCATTCTTGGTTACAGACATAGTCTGTACTTCAAAACCACTGTTTCTCAGCTAAAAGCAGAAACTGAAACATTAAAGTAATCCTTCAAAGATTTTCTGTTGAAATCTCAGGATTCTCATGACTCCCTAACATATGTTTTCTTTCTTTCAAATCTTGCTTGTCTCTTACAGAACCCATTTGATCTTACATATGACCTCTTTGTGTAGGAAAAAAATATGTAAAAGAACACTTACCATATCTCTACTTCAAAAATAACAAAACCTGCAGTGGAAACAAGTTTAATCAATGACCAAGCATAGGGCACAAATAGATCCTATTCATCCCTCCTCTTCCCAAATTTATGAGGTATTCAAATCATGTCTAGTTTCATAAAACTAAATACATGACCAATTAAAAAAAACGCACATAACCTCTGCTTTTGTCAGGAATGATGACATTTTTACTGTGCAGAGGCAAAGGCTGATTGTATCCCTCACATCTGCACAATGTGCAGACTCTCTGTACCACCCTGGAAACCTTACTTTAGCTGTCTATTTACCCATGGGCAAAACATCCATCATGCACACAGGTGTCATGCTGTATCACGGGTCTGTTTCCCTTCCATGGGTTCACGCAGTTCCCCACAGCTTGCTCAGAGCAACAGGGTGACTAATGCTGGGTTGTGCATTCCTCTGTGATGGCCCAGCACAAAGCTGGGCCCACTTGGCACCAGTGTTCCTCAGCTCCCTTTTGGCTGTAGCTCAAAGGCCCTTCCAATTCAGAAATGGGGGGAAAAAGAAAAATTACACTTGAGAAAGCATAGATATTGGACACTTTAGGATTGTTACGCTGAATATATAAAAGGTCATGATTAAGAACTGCTGACATCCGGAGCGAAAACTCTATGCAGAGATCACCAACAAAAAGCATTAGAGCGTTAAATGAATCTGAAGCCTTGCAAATGATACCTTCTAAGCACTGATAACCTCCTTATTAAAGCCTCTCTTCCAGTGTTTAAAAATCACTGAACAAAGTTGTATTAAACTTCCACAGGGGTGGTGCTGGGGAACAGATACATTGCAACGGAAATGTTGAACAAATCATGCATAAAATAGAAATGAAACTTTGAAATTTATGTACTTCTTGCCCTATTTTCTTTATAAATTATCACAGATTGGTCTAGCTTCCATGTCAGTTGCTCCTCACACTAATGAATTTGGGAGGAAGGTACTCTCACTATTTTTTAAAGCAAAACGAGAAAGAGAGAGTAATTACCCAACTATTCTTATACAAACTAAATGTGTGATGAATGGTACACTAAAAAGCTCTATGACCAAACAATATGAGATATCCACAGTGTAGAAAAGTGACGAAAAGAAACAAAAGCCACACATTTGTGACTTATAGAAAACATTACTCAAGTTGGATTTTTTTTTACATTGACATTTCTAACAAAATTTTTCCTGATTTTTTTGTTCTCTCTACATGTTATTTCTTCCCTTACATTTTTGTCCCCTCCCCCCCCCCCAAAAAAAAGGGGGAAAAAAAGGGAAGAGTTTCATCAATGACCATGAAGGTCAAACCAAAACCAAAAACATCCCCTGCCCTCTCAACCACCCCAAACATCTTTTCCTCACCCCAAGGAAAGCTCAATACAAGATTTATTCATGCTTGTATTTAGTGGACACCTTCAGTAATTATCTCAAGCAGCTTACCTGCTGCCTTTAAATTCCACAAATATGAGGACTGAACAGACCTGTCCTGAATGTAGGCTGAAAATTTATCTGTACTATATTTTTCCTTCTCTCTCAGTTAGAGACAGGTTTCAACCAGACAGGTTGTAGCAGGTTCGAAACTATGATGACTGTCCAGTAAATCCTGCAAAACTACTATCACCTTGCCACGTTCTTACATCTCCTGGGCTACATGGTTAAAAATGCTCCTGGCTTATGCTTGAAACCTGAGATAACATTTGTCTGATAGGAGTGTACATTATGGGAAGTGGAATTTCACGGAGCCCCTTAAGCCAACTAATCAATCCTAAAAGCTACAAAGTGACAACACATGCATAACACCAACACAGCATCGCTAGCAATAGCCGCAAATGTGATAACGATGCATTAGAAGTCTTGTAACTCAGCAGAATTAAAATATTTCTTGGACATGTTACAAACCGACTTTATGGAGAGCAGCCCTTGTAGTTCAAGTCAAAGAACAAGAGTCTCAGATGCTGCAACTGCTTGCACTTAAACATAGCTAGTCCTAATATTACCAAGTGAGGACCAAGGACCATCTCTCTCCCTCTGAGCATCCCACATTCAGACTGTATATCCAGTTCATCCCTAGAGAGCCAAAGCTATCCTCCGCCTGTTTCTCATCAACGCACAAGTGCATGGGGGTGGGGGGGGCAACAAACACAACTGGGAAAGGGAATAAAGCTACAGCTCAACTAAATGTAGAGGAAGCTATTCTCTTTAAAGACTAAGCTGCTGACCCGTCTGCATCTCTAGAGCAGAAAAGGAGCTACAGTTAAACAGAACAGGCTCAGGACTTTCATAGTGAAAATGCTAATAACTTAAAAACAATCCCCAAAACCTCAAAGTTCATTTGAGAACATTCTTACCTTGAAGATGAAAATAAACACTAAAATGTTTTAATTAGGAGTTTTCACATCTCTTCGGGAATAATTTTTTTCAATGGCTTTGTTCTGGCTGCGTGTCTAGAAGGTATGGGTGAGTGCCTGCCTGTGGTGGGAGCAGGCTGTGCAGCGTGCCTCCAGCTGGGCCTCTCCCTCACGCTCCTCCATCCTCACTCCCACGGGAGGGAAAGCTGGGAGCTGCAGCACTGCCCACCCCAGCGGGAGCCCCGCTGCAGCCATGATGGAGGGGCACCCCAAAGGGCAGTCCTCTCGCAGAACAGCTTTGGCGGCACCGTGACCTGCTGGCAAGAGCCAGTGATGACAGCTTACATGCCATCCCTCCTCCTTCCTCACCTAAAGGTCCGACCTGCCCCAAAATGAATAGCTCTGTACATAGAGAACACCAAGAAAAGAAAGAAAAGGGCAATAGAGATAATTAGCTCTGTTTGCCTTAGAAAAACAAAAAACCAACAAAAAAAACCCCACTCCTCTCTTGGTCTATCCAACTGCCAGCCTGAACAGACAGACATACATGGTATTTTTAGAGTCAGGTTCTTCATAGGGTGGTATCCTGAGATGTCAAATATACATATTTTTAAATGGTAAAACATCTCACCTGACAGTTAGTAATTACCAACCTGCTGTACATATTTTACCTCTATAAATACTTTGTAAAAACCTGTAAAAGCTCTAACCCAAATTAGACGGACAACAGGAACATCTCGCAGAATTTAACGTTTACTGCTGTGGGTCAAAAGAGCACGCCACGTATTTAATTTTACCACTCCAGCGTATTGACTAAATCTCAATGAAACATTAAAAGAATATGTCAGATATGAAGCGTGTGGTGATAAACTGCCAAGGAATAATATCCTAAACGATCCTACCCTGTCTATAAAAAAATTGTTCCCTGGGCAGTATCATCCTCACAGAGGAACGCTGGAGTGCTCCCTCTCGTTACCTTACTGCTTGTGACTATTAACACCACACACACACGAGCTGTCCATCAGCAGCATCTGAGGAGTGGATGCTGTATGACAGATCCGTCTAAAAAACAAGTCCAACCACATCAATAAAAACATGAAGGTAACAGGCCAAATTAATCTCAGGAGTAACTTCATTAGGATAAATTTTGCTCTCAGTTTGCTGATGGAAACTGAAGCAGCTTTATTCCTGTAGTAAAGTTACTCTGGACGGGGCTGGCAGAAAAGAGCAGCACTTGGCTGACTTGACTATGGATGAGCAATAAGTAAGACTCAGTTCCTGCAGCCAAAAGAATTTTTAATAGTGTGAATGTGCAAATGTTTCCGTCAGATTTGTGAGATCTCTCCAAAAGTTTTAGCAATTAGTTAGCTAAGTCATGCCACACTGTGCTTCACGGCTGCAGTTGTCCAGCGCTGTCTGACAATCCTATCACACTCTCAAGCGGATCCCACTTGCAGCTCTGTCGCTCTGTATTTCTAACCACTCACTTTAATAAGGAGAAAGTAGCTTTACCAATGAATTTTACAACCAGATTTGCAATGCTGCCCTGAAAGAAGAAGCTGGAAATTTGCACAAACTGTTAGAAGAGCTTTATCAGCAATGCATTACAATAAGCGTATTAAACAGAAGCCTGTGATTACAGGTGGCTGCAGAATTTCTATTGTCTAGGTAATTAACAACACTGCATGCAGGGACTTGCTTGCAATATGTTTAAGATTTTAAATATTTGCAAAGTATTCCCCCTTCACTTACCTGCCCAGACCTAATCAGTTGTTACTGCTATTCTTTATTACTCGTCAAGCACCTCCACTGTGCTTGGTGCCTGTAGATCCCTCCTAGCAGACTGAAAACAGGATTCGACCTGTGATGAGCCTCAGGGGGATGCTTTATTCAGGCTGTGGGACACAGAAACCCTCGCCTCCCTAACCTTCCCTCTAACTCAGCACAGCTTGTGCAGCTCAGCGTGGCCACGCAGGGGCTTCCCAAGGCCTGGCCTGGAGCATGCGCTGGAAGGGACAGAGGCCCGGGCTACTGCAGGACGGCACGCACTGCCCTGCTACGAGGCAAGGGAGAGCGGGGCTGCTGCGCCGGCAGCCAGGCTGCCCAAGTGGGTGCAGATTTATCAGGGGTTAAAAACAGCTGAACAGGAAACCTAAATACGAGTTTGGTAGACAGCTACTGGAACCCCGTAAATAATTATCACCTGTCCTGCAGTTCAGGTTTATATATTCAAATTTTTCCTCATTTCTACTTCATTACTAACATAGGTGACTTAAGGTCTATTAATTGAGTTTACTGCCTAAAAGGGTTTTATCTGTACAAAAATATTTAAGCTTTTTGAGCTCTCAACCATGTATGCTGGAGATTTAAGAGATCATTTTTAAGGCAGTATTTAATCAACTTTTAGAAGCTGCAGTTTTCCAAAATACATTTCCAAGAGGAGAGAGGTTTATGGGTCTCCCTCTTTGGTGCCCAGTCAAGGATAAAGACCCAAAGGCTCAGTGTCCTTAACTAAACAAATAATCAGGCCTCCGTAGAGCTTTTAGACTTGATTATCCCACAAATCAGGCTGTCAGATCCTATGAAAAATTCGGGGTTTTATGTTAAAATGTATTTGCCAGAATAGGAGAGTCCATCAGCCACCACAGCAGGGAGAGGGAGCACGGTACCACTTGTGGGCAGTGCTGCTCAGGACAGCGGCAGAGGACTAGCAGATGGTAACGGCAGAGCCTTCATGGAGCCAGGGGTAAAGGTTCAAGAAGGCAGCGAAGACAGGTAGCTTTAGAAAGAGGGAGAATCATGTTGATTCAGGGGTGAAACCCGCTGACAGTGGATCATTCATATTCTTGCATCCATGGACATAAACCAGCCCTGAGATAGCTTAAATAACCTGTGGAGGTTAGGGCTTTTCCCTGCATCCCTGCAGCTGCTATTTTTGCTCATTGTTCCCCATGAAGTCCTTAATTCTTGAGGCACTAATTGAAGGAGAAGAAAATCTGTCAAAAAGCTAATCACTCAAAACAGACGAATGTCACAATAAATTAACTAGTGTTAAAAGTACTCATTCTCTGACAGTCTGTCACACACCCATACAGGATACACACCTGCATGCAGTAGACCGAAAAACACAAACCCAAAATTTTCCTCCAAGACAAGCAATTCCCTAGGTTTCTCTCTTTTCAGAGTTTCTCGGCACAATGCAAAGGGAAAATAATGACTGTATATTATATCTTCATCAGCAGATTAAGCTGTCTGCTTTGTCGCATTCCCAGATACAACAGTTTGTGCTGTTCCTCTTTTGGCACATATTGACAAAGACCAAAAAAACAGGAGGAATAGGCCATCTCTTTCTCCCACCATACATTTATTTTTCTAGAGCACCTATCTTAAGGCACCTCTGAAGACTCTTCATTTCTATGTCTCCATTAGCTCCTTCTCCCCTCCAAGACACCTGGTCCTCTTGCCTCCTCACTCTGCAGTCAGCCTCACCTCGGCCCCAGCTGAAGCCTTCAGTCTCCAGCCTACCCTGTGCTCCCCTGTCACGCAGCAAAGCTCACTCTCATCCCCTTCCTTACTTCTTCCCTCCGTACCCACCTCTCAGAGGGAAAGAAACTGTTATCAGACTGGGAGATCACTGCTCTATTTATTAGGGCTATTACTTCTGCCTCTTCACTTCGTGGCCAGAGGAGACAGCAGACGGCATTTCTGAGTGGTCACTGCAGAAGCTGCCGAGCTTCTCGCCCGTCTCTCATCTGCCAAATTGCATCTGTGAGACTGTTCCCAGCCCCAGGCATAAAACAAAGGACACATTCCTTTGTAGGTTTGGAGGGACAACAGACAGCTTAATAGGAGTATAACTCAGTGAGTTTACCATGTGCCTTATGAAAACAATTGCATCAAACACAAGATTTGTGCAAATGCTTTCCTGAGATCTAATGCTTGCAAATAACTTTTCAAACAGTATTTTATGAATGCTTTCCTAAAAAAAAAGAAAGAAAAAAGAATAACAACTGTAAGTCTCTTACAGAACAAGTTCCTGACTGCAGACTCTATCTACACCTAGCTATTTATCGGCTTGTGACCGCAGGATATTCTTGAATGCCCTTGAGCAAACAACCCCACTCAAAAGCATGACATTTTTGCTTGAAACTTACAGGGTTCTCTATGAAAACTTCAAGATATTGGACATACGAAGAGAAAGTTTGACTGTCTCCTACTGGAGTGTTTTCAAAGTATGTTCTATTTCTACACACTCTATCTTTATACATTTCTTTCTGTAGTTTGAAAATTAAACCATAACTGAGCTTTCCAAAAAAAAAAAAAAAGTTGACATATTTCTCTGGGAAGGATTGTTAGAAACAAATAAATATGACAGTTGTCCTACTGCTCCCGCTACCATGTGTGCTCCTGCTGGCCATTTATGCCCAAAGAATAGTGTAATTATACAGTTTTTTAATATATATACATACATACACACACACACACTCTCAAATGGATGCATATATATTCATACCCCCTCCTTTTCCCCCCTATATATTCAGTCCTGTTAGAGCACCTCAGCCACCTATAATCTTTCCCAGTCTTGGGTTCACATCTAAGAGATTTCAGTAATTCTTCCTCTCCTTTTTCACCACTGGACCAAGCTGCAACGCTGGGCTTCTTTGCTGCTTTGTTGCGAAGCACCGCAGCACTACTCAGCAATCTGCTTAAGAAAATGGAGATCCAGCTCTAAGGTACTGCAGAAATTACACTGTAAGCATCGCTATATTTGAAGACAAGGTACAAAGAACTGAGTAACTATGGGCAAAACAAAACAACATAGCTGGCCATGTGCTAACCTGAATTGTATTGGTGCTAGCAATAAACTGGAAAACATTCAAAAGCAGTGTGCCGTTGCTAAAGCGTCACTTCTCCATCACACTGAGGGTCACTAAGCGTTCCCAACTGCCTGGCAGCTGCACAGACCACAGCAGCATGGAAGCTGGCTTGACTTGCAAGAAGACCCCCCAGAAGATTAATCTGCACTGGAGGCTCCCATGTACCTTCAAGTTTTGGAGCAGGAGGCTGAACACAGAGAGCAGAAAATCAGTCTCTTTCCAGAAAGAATACGAGCTCTGTCAAGTTAGAGAAACTTATATCCATATTTAACCTATGGCTAACACTACCTAGCTAAGAGGTAATAGGTGAGTACATTTAACCTGTTGCAGCACCATTTTAATATGGCAGCAGTGATGTCAATACCCAAAGTAGCTTGCTTGTCTCCATAGCTCTTCCCTGTGACAAGTCTCTAATTGTCTGATTAGCGGCAAGTACGCAATGCATCCCGCAGGAGCCACGCAAGTAAAATTACACACAGAGCTAGAGTACAACTGGCCAGCTTGGAAAACACCACTGACTTTTTAGAATATATTTCTTCCTATAAGGTCTCTCCCTTCTCCCTTCCCCCCCCAATCCCCCCCCCCCCCCCGCAATATATATATCAAAATGTTTAAAAGTTCAGGGTTTTTTGCTTCCAAGCAAGAAATACTATACCTTTTGATAGACAAGTAAATGCCCAGCTCAAAAAAGAAATTAAAGAGTAAAAATCAAACCAAAATTCTTCAGTTAGCTGGAGCTGATTTGGGGAGAAATATTCATTTCAAACTGTTATTTCAATATTTTATCCCTGTTTCAGATGAGGAATTTAGTTAGGGGATGTAGAAATGTATAAAAATCTGCAAGGCAGTCCTCTGTCAACCTTTCCTGCCTGTAATCATCATCAGTTTAGTAGTGTATATATAGAGAGAAAGATGATTCCTGCCTTGAAATGTTGACAGTCTCAGAATTGCAAAATGCATAATAATGATTAAAATTCTGCTCTCAGTGGGAACAGCGGGCATCTAAAGCTAGGTACTCTGGAGCTTGTGCTAAGTACCTGCTTTTCAGACATGCTAAATATCCGTTCTGCACTGTCAGTGGCTTCAGCAGAGAGAGAAGCTAATTTTTTCTGGCCAGCCTTCTGATTTCCAGCTGACTTCCACTGACTTTCAAACCATACTGCATCCGATCATTCAAGCTACTGGGCCACACTGAGACATTCGGCTGCTCTTCATGCTAGAGTTTGGAAAAGAATCACAGGCTATTTCCAGCTTCCAGAGAAAAAAGTCTACCTTCCTTTTCCAGCACAAGATACAAAGTCCTCAAACAATCTGACCCTTAATTTTAAGTGTCCTGTCCACTTCCTCAGGACCCTTCAGTGTGTCTTCAGGACTTAGTGGAAGCTCTAAATGGACACTTCAAAACACAGTATAAGAACAAAAAGTGCCCATAGTGACCAAAACAATGAATTTTGCTATAAATCAAGTCTTGTGCTCTAGCAGGACTTTGGGCATGGACAACACACTTAATTCCTCCTAGCATCTCTGAGGCAAGGAGAGCGCCAGGGAGAAAACCAGTAACAGTTGTGGTTTTCTGTCTCTACTGTAGATTAAATTTGTCACGACAAATGTTTTACAGCCTCTGGCGTGTTGGCCTTGTGGAAAAGATACAAGGAGCTTTGCACCAATTGCACAACTGCCTGTAATTTCAGAGGATTAGATGTGGCCTGAGAGATGGTGCCTTTCATAACTACATTCTCATGGACTTTGTGGGCTCTTAGAACAGTTGATACTTGCCAAAAATCAAGCATTTTAACTGGTAACGCACGTGTGGTTTGGATAGTGGTCTTTGAACCAGGACATTAATGAGTTTTGATGTTGAAGAACTAAGGGGCAGTTGAGTGCATAAAAGAAGATAGTCAATTATCTATGAAAAACAAGTGGAGGCTGGCACAAGAGTGCCAAGGGTGTGCTTCCACCTGCACTGTCACACTCTGTGGGTCCAAGTGCGAGGAGGAACAGTACAGATCCCTCCACTCCCTGTCGCATTTTCCACATGCAGGTAGGTATGCCTTGCACAGCACCAAGTACAGTACACTGACTTGTCCTACTCGAAGTACAATGACAAAAAGATTCCTTCTGTGCATTCCCGTTTCCATTAAGGTACAAGCAGACACCAAGACATTCTGGCAGTGGGGACAGCATCTAAAGTTTGCAAAGTGAAACACTGGAAACCGAGGTGTTCATTTCTATTACTGCTGCCTGGCAACTGTTCAGAGTGAAGAAAACATAGCTAGATTGCTACATACAAGATTTCTGCAGGCAGTTCTACTGTACCTCTTACAACAAATTCCAAATACACAATGGAACTGGCACCTGTGGTACACCAGTTAGAGACAGACATCATCCTCTATAGTATTGTTGATCAACTTTGCTTTTTATTTACTATAAAGTCATCTCCTAAGGAGGAATAGTTTGAAATAACCCATAATATCCATGAGAAGAATAAAAACATATGGTACTTAATATTCACCAGCTCAGATAACATAAAAAATGTAAATGCAAAGAAGCATCATCTAGCATTTATAGGTCAAGCAGACATTTCCTCCTTAATTTGCATTCATTCCTTAATTTGGGGACAGACTTATTTAAAGCAAAAATGAATAGCAAAAGAGGAAAAATGGAGGAAAGAAAATTACAAGTTTTTTTTCCTCCTGTCAAAATATTTGGAATGGTAGGCACCAATTCCTGCATTTCATAAAATTCATAAAATTCAACTCAGATTTTCTCAGAAAAAGAAAGTTGCCAACTATACACACAGAAAACAACAAAAAGCACAAGAAAGAGTCCAGCAGCCTTTAGCAACTAGCATGCCGTTTCTCTTGACTCATGCACATATTGCAGAGCATCGCTGCTCAAACATCCACGTGCTATAAAGCCGGCGCTGTCCATTAGTATCAAACCCATAGCTATACGCATCAGCTAAGGATTTTTTGTCCCCTGCCCCCATGGGGGCCTGAACAACAGGACACAGTGCCCTTAGAAGCTGGGAGATGTGATTTTCATGTGAAGAATCATGTCTGCATAGCTATATAATTCCCAGGCCTTCTATCTGCTGCTAAGTCATTCAGATACACTCAACAAGCTCAGGCCCTGCCCCTGCGTGGGCACATAGAGCAGTCTGGACCCTGTTGACTCTTCGTAAAGCTCTTCCAAACCTTCCATCCCAGAGCCTATAGGGAAAGTCAGTCCAGCTCCCCACCTGCAAACTAATAAAGGTCTCCAAATTGTCCACCTGCAGACTGAAATTCACAGCTGCCAAACAGTCCTTCTCCTACGACAAGCTTGAATCTCCATCCTGACTGTAAAGAACACCCCAGCTTCACCGTTCCACAAGCTTGCAGTATTGCACCTTCTCAGTCGCAAAAGTCTTCAACAGCCTTCCCAATAACAGGCCAGTGGTTCCCTTTTCCTCTACCCCAAATCTTCATCCATCCTCTCTACTAGAACACCTTTTAAAATAAATCTCACTTGGCCTTCATAAATTTTGGTCCTCAAAACATCGCAAGCCCAAATGCCTCAGAAGGGGCAACCATCCACATCCCAATATTAATGGCATCACCTACAGACACTATCTTTACCAGAGCGTATCTGAATACATGCAACCTGATCTGCCAGGAAAACATATGTGCCACAGTGCATAAGGCCACTTGATTCCTTGGGCAAAACAGGACTGGCAGGACAACGAAAAAGAGAGCTTTGACACAGCAGACTTCACGTTCAGGATGAGACCTATTAGAGACAAGATCCATCTGAGAAAGGACATAAAAAATTACAAGGTAACAGAAATGGCTGTAAACTGGAAATTTGCTATGGAAGTTTGTTCAAAACTGCCACACAGCTTACCTTCTGCAAACCAAGTGAAGTTAAGGGAACAGGCATGTTAATGCAGAATTAAAAGTTGGGAACTTAAAAAAGGAGATTCAAAATTCAGAAGCCAACCACAACTCAGTCATTTGTGTAAAATGGGCTGGGTGGCACTTTGCACTTCAGGTGAGGATTCGGGAACTCTGTTAAAAGCTACAGCAGAATTCCTCAAGGAGCAGATTGCTCACTTGTTAAGAATGATATCAATGTTCTGCAGATTTAGAAGGAACTGACCAACTAACTGAAGAGTTAAAATTGGCCTTTTAAATTCAGTTAAAAAGTGAACAGCTTTCTTTTAAGCCCCAGTGCTATTAAAGAACAACAAGCATGCTCTTCCAAGCACCTTTCTGCATGCCTCTATAACAGGATACAGTTAAGATTCCTGAGATGAGGTTGTATTTTCCTTCAAATTCAAGGCATCTTCTAATTTCCCTGTCTGTATATATGTTTATAGATATTCTCTTACATAAGAAATGCAGTCAGGCATTTGGCAGAAAACTAGTAATAACATGTTCCTCACCTGCCACTTGTGCAGCCAACATTGTTGGGTTACAGCTTTTAAACATTTGGACTGAGACTGTCAAAGATCCATAAGGGACACGGTTGCCTATCCTATCTTACGAATGACAGGCACTAGTAGCTTTAAAAAACCTTAAACATCAATGAAATCATTGCATTAATATGAACTTCTTTATTGGAGAACTACTGGTCAGCTTTCGTGCATCCCGCCCTCAATAAATGCAAGCATTTCATTAGGTTTGGATTCTTCAGACAAATTTTAACTTTTGTCATTCACATGCACAAACACCAGATGGATGTCAAAGGACACAAATTTAGATACCAGGTATACACATTTGCTATACATCAGTGCCTCTTACAACAACTTAACGATCAATTAATATTTAATAGTTTGGGACCATTTTTCAGGATGATTTGCTTTTTTAATAGCTTGTATTTACAAACAGTACTTTAAACATTAAATTGTCTCATGCATACATTTTATTCCTTTGCCCTTACTATAAACCAAACATTATTGACAACAGCCTACAATTAAATTGATACCTATGGTTAATTAGGCAGTTGCCACATTTGCCTAAAAATCCTACTCTGGAAGCTACCTTCCAATTTTAGCTGTATGTACAAATGAATGATTTATACTCACTTTGGCCAAACAGTCATCTGCCCTACAAAGCTTTGGAGTATATTTTTACACTTTGCTTATGACACAGTACATACTGTATGCGTTTTTCCAAACTTGACATAAGTGAATAACATAGTATGTCCTGCAGCAATGTAATAAGTGACAAAAATTATATGTCAAAAAAATGGACCCATGATGGGCATCAGTCTACTTGCAAATGAGTAAAAGCTCTGCCATTCATGTGACATTTGCTGTGCAGGATCAGACCTCATATGACTTCAGTGGGCGCAGGACTGGCCACCACTTCATCTTTTTAACCAGTCTTTGGAGTCAGAGCAACAAATCACAAAAACACGACAGCCCATATATCCCTTCTGTTATGCCCAGGAAATGCAACCTGAAAAAACCACCCAACAAAGATGCATATATCGATTCTTTATTATTTTTATTTTAGTCCAGAACACGACAGGTCCTATTCTGTCCTTCACACTGTAACCACCGGGCCCCAGCAGACTTGAACAGAACAAAGGGACAGTTTCAGGTGCCTTGTATGGAAAACTCATCAGGAACATATGAACTGCTTAAATAAGAAAGATCTGTGATAAGAATATTTCAAGGTATGCAACAGGCTTCCTGGGCTACTGAAAGGTTGTCACACTCCACTCTTTCTTGCTAAGGCATGCCACTGCTGAGGTGGCATGTCACAGCTGAAAAGCTTATGGTATTCCTTTCATTTTGCTCAGAGGCATGCTGTGCAATGCAACAACCCTAACTGTAAAATACCATCCTAGATCCCATACATCGATGAAGCATATAGTGTTACTGGGCTACTTAAAATTGCCACAGTCATGAAAAGGCCAAGAAAGTGGGGGAGGGAAGAATATCCATGTGTCTATACTTTCTAGGTCACACATATGGTGGATCAGCTGTGTTTGGCATATGAACTTTCAGCAGAAGGTTGCGTATTTCACACTTGCAGTTATGTTAAGCACACTTGCTTCTTAGGCCTAGTAAAGAATTGTTTAAAAATCCTCTTCCTGATTAGGCAGCCAAGTTGAGACACACAGGAAACCAAAGAGCATATACAGCAAACTTTATACCAGGGAAGCTCAGGTTAAACATAGATCATATACAAAGTAAGCACAGAGACAAAAGAAAAATAACTGCAAAGTCAGATCTGTCTTTAGGAGCACATGGAAAATCGCAAATTCGCAGAAACTGATGATGAAACTCCTATCAGCATCACTTTGTGCATTTGTGCAAGGCCTAAGCCAATGTAGCCACAGCACCCATCAGCGAACGCCCTGCTGCTACGAGCAAGTCGCAAAACAAGTCTTCACAAAAGGCAACACTCGGGCAACTCAGTTATCCTGGGCAACAGAGTAAGATAATTCAGATTATTGGGGGGGGGGGGGAAGGGGGGGAGCACTGATAGCACAAAATACAGATAACATTAGGTGTAAGAACATATCTAGTACATTCACCCTTGAAAAAATCCATGTACAGATGTCTGTAAAGAGTAGAGGAAGCCTCATACATAGCCAGGCAAAGGAGGCCTGATGCATGCTGCATTTTGCAGCTAGCAACACCAAAAGGCCTAATTAATTCACAGCACCAGACAACAGAAAGCTGGCTAGCTGCCTGAAACCCTGTCCGCCGTGTACAGCCCTCCTCTTACTGCACAGGCTGCGAGGCGAGAAGTGTCAGGTCCTGGGGACAGGCCTTGCCGTGAGGAGTTGTGCAGGCACGAAATCATACCCAGCTCCTACCTGAACCTGCTCATACAGCATGCCCTCTCCTGCAATTTAAAAGTGGAGCCAAAAGCTTTTTGTGCCCCTGAAGGAGCCGCTTGGGAAGCCACGACAAACAGTAAAAGCTTTGCTGCCTCCCTCCCGTGACACTCCATTTCGAAGGGGAACACATGCCGCATGGCCTGTGCTCCCCCAGATGGCCCGCCCGCAGACGTGCCTAGCCACTGGCACACCATCAGCGGGAGAGGCGATAAAGCTTAAAGGAAAGGGGGAAGAAAAAAAAAATCACAGGCAAAGGCAGAAAAAGACTGAAAGGAAAAGGGAAAAAGAAAGGAAAAAAAGCAGAAAAGGCAGAGAGCATAAACATGTGGAAAACATCCATTTTTTAAAATCAGATGGTTGGGTGCTACAAGAGCCACATGCGTAATTTCTACATGAAACGTGGGTTAAATCTTAAAGCCCCTCAGACACATTTTCTAAGTTACGGATATGACACTAAACTTTGGCCAAAGGCTCTCGCTTTCCTTTGCTTTTGCCAACCAGTGGTAATTACTGCAGCACACGAAAGCGTCAGCGGAGAAGCAGACTTGCAGCCTCCCTTCACAGAAAACCCTCAGATCAAACACTGACAGATCCTCAGATCTGGCAGCAACCTGGGTTCTCAAACAAACAACAAACCCTGCAGCCTACAATCAAAACCTCTTCAGGATCACTGAAGGTGTTCGGATGAACCACTGCTCACTGATGAGCTCCCTGCATGCAGAAGGACTGGCACCCTCCAAAAGAAACAAGCCAAGTGAACGTTAGTACCGTTCAATCCCCAAAATAGCAAGCAACCTCGACTTTGATTGCCATGCTCTTCAGAAGTAGCACAGGAGAAAACCCGCTGAGGTTTTAAAGGAGTGCGTATTCACAGATTTCAGCTACTTTCCTGCAAAAATCATTAAGAACCCCACTCAAACGGCTAGAGAGGAAACTCCCCATCGCCCAGCAGCCTGGAGAAGTGAGAACATATCACCGCCGATTAGAAAGAAAAATGCATGCTTCCTTAACCATAAGCAAATCAAACAATTTATAATCCAAGCCAACTTTTTCTTCTAAACCACTCTCAATCATATTGCATCTAATTTAACTATTAAATCTTAACTGTCTTCAAGTGCTTTCAGAGGAAAAGTAGATCCACAGATAATAGAAGCAATATGTTGTCGCACTGATTAACGAGTTCATACTAGTACTAGTTATATTTCTGTAACAGCATGAGTTATTTAGAACAAGAACTTCACAGAGTCCAAACATGCTCACTTTCAAGCCTAGGAAACACTGGTGGAAAGAAGGTCAAAAACACCTCAAGCTTCAGCTAAATTCTGCAGTTTTTCAGCTACTACTGCTCACCTTCAATCCTACATTTTAAAAGGGTACGAGATGAAATTTAAAGACGCAAGTCCAAAATAACCAAAGGAGGCGTGGGCTAATCCCAAAGAAACAGAGAATGCTCCTTGCCGGCGGCGAGGGGAAGGGCCCGTGCTGTGCCTGCCCGTGGGAAAGCCACAGCTCGCTGCCGGGGCGGCACACCAGCCTCCCAGCGCTGCGAGACGGAGGGCACCAGCCACCAAAGCAGCACCGGAGAGATGGTATCGCTGGAGGCCAGCAGCTCACTTCCGCAGGCTGTTTAGCACCGTGCAGAAACATGGCCACGGATCCACGGAAGGTTCATCATCCTGCGCTTTTTTACAATATGTGTATTTTTCATTAATTATATGCAATATATTAAGGCAAGGTTACAGATCTAACAAAAATCTGATATACAGCACCCTGGGACCGTGCACGGTCAGACATTGCATCTCCCAAGGTGCCAAGCCCTACCCTTTAGGCGTCTGCAAAATATATATATATTTTTCTGACTGACATTCCAAACCAGTATCTGTCTGATTTAGAAAAGCAATTTGAACTATGGTTTCTTTAACCTAGAGGTGAAACTCTCCTATTGGAACTTTTCCAACTTTTTATTATTATTAAAGTTATTATTAAAGAAAAACAGAGAAAGGGGTATGATCCCACCCCAGAATACTCCGCAGCTTAGGTACTAGGATGGTCTCCTGAGCTGTGAGAGTACAAAATCCTGTTCAGACAGAAACGAAACCTCCAAAGGAATAAAATTATTAAGCTTTCTATTTTTTACAGAGAATTTAGCAGACTTGTTTCATATATAATAAAATGATGACATTTGAAAATGAAAATCATTCTGAAAGGAAAATTTTCAACATTTCTCATCAGAAGTGCAGGTATCCTCTATTCCTTTTGTTTCCAAAATATCATTTTTGCAATAATAGCATAATTTTGAAAAACAACTGGATTTTAGGATTATGAGAGAAAAGATCTCAATAATTTCCAGTCGGGCCTACCCATAATCACTAACTAAGATACAATAAGGAGACAAACGTAAGCCTACACTGATGGGATAAAAAACTGTGAATGTAATGATGCTTTTTCAATTTAAATTTACATCTAAGTGTCACTGACTATGGCAGTAAGAAGTGAGTTTAAGAGGCTTTAGATTGAATAACCTGTATTAGAAACTGGAGCCATGCTCTCCCCTGTTTTAGGCACGCATTTAACTGCAGTGTCCCAAATCTGATCTGCTTACATGAACTGTGGATCAAGTTATGAATGTTTTTCAGCTCCTTACAAACAGAATCCTAAACATCATTCAGTAGATTTTCACAATTACTCTATTGTTTTGCCAATAAAATCACCCCATGTCTCTCACAATAGGAAAGGTATGTACTACCAAGTATAATGATGAATTGAACGAAAAATCTAGCAATTTCCCTGTATGACAGAAAAGGTGTATGAAATATGTGCCACAAGTAAACCGATGAGAAATTGGGTGGGGAACCCATCTGAAAAGGATGTCACTAGAAACATGAAAAAGCAACAACATAATGTAAATCTGTGATCTGATTTTGCCCATAAATGAGGCTGTTAGTGAAAAAATAGCTAATGAAATCTGTAATGCTAGGTTACTAGGACTGACACATAGAATGTGGAATTTTTTCACATATGTGCCTTCTAATTGATGTGTAAGTAGTTGATATTTTTAGCAATAGCTTGTGTTCCAGATTATGAAGGGTACATTTTCAATAAATAGAAAGAGCCTTATTTATTTATGACTCCAGCAGTGTATAAAAGAGCTGAAAATAAATCAGCAAGATGTATCTGGAGATAAAAGAGAACCATTGAGATTCATCTGATAAATTAATTTTAATAAGTACAATCAGGGGAAAAAAAACGAACCACTCATCTGTTTTATACATGGATTTCTTTCAGTTTTCTTAGAAAGAGCTGGGACTGGCTGGCAGCAGTGACAAGACCCTGAGCCCAAGAGCCCACAGGCTTGTCTAACTTGGCTGTTCCATGGCCTGTTCCATGGCCTATGCGGCCATCGGAGCAATCAGGTGTACACAGGAGATCAGGCTCACTCTCACCCCAACTCGCAGGGACATGACTTAGCACATGACCGCAAAATGAGAACAGTTTTCAGCAACAATGTTCTATAGAGCTTGGCCTTTACCACCTACAAATCTCTCTCATATCTCAAAGAGAAATCATGTTTGGTTTTAAATAATTAATTGAGTACTCAAAATAGCATTTTAAATGAAATATTTAGTAGCTGCCGCAGGGCAACCATGACAAGCGCTGCGTTCAGTCTTGCACAGGAATTTACAAACAGAAGCCATGAGTCTCCTCTTCAGCTTTGTAAGGCAAGAACTCCAGCAAGTTCAACAGAGTTTTACAGGGATATAAAAGGAGCTGAGGCATAGACACCACATCTGGTAAAATCAGGAACAAATTTTTCTTTCAACATTGATGATTACACAATTAAGGCATTCCTCCTCAAAGCACAGCATTTTCCCTTTTAGGTCAAACTGCACATTGACAAACACCCAAAACTACTGTTCGGCATGTGTGGAGGGAAGGAAAACAAGAACAAGTTTTTTAGCTATACTGTATGCACCACATCAGTGAGGGACAGCTACCAAGGCAGTGAAGTACAGCATTTGGGCATACACTTCCCCTGCTAAATTCTGCAGCATCCAAAGCCATGAGCTGCAGTCTCATTTCATCTGGAACCATCTACGAAGTTTTCAGTAAGAGCCCATACAAACAAGACCTCCCTCAAAAATGACAGGCTTGAAATTCTGGATCAAAACTGCATCGTTTATTATGATGTGCATTTCTGGACTGTGAAAAAGCAAAGGCTAAAAGGAGACTTTCTTCAAGCTTTACTTCCCTCTGCCAGCAGACAGAAAGAGTAGCCCTTATCTTGGCTGATTCAGACTCTTTCTTCTTCTTTGTCCAGTGCCAGAGCTGCAGTAACTGATAGGGACAGCTTTTTGGAAGCAATAGGGCAGCTTTGATTTATCCAGCCACAGATAAATGAAACTCCATCCTCCCTGGTCACCCAGCACCACACTGCTATGCCTCACCGGTGGCGGCTGCCTGCTGCCCGGGCCCCTCAGCGCTCTCTCAAGCCACCCTCCCGCCATCTCTATTCTGGGCAGCAGGAACAGCCCACTACAGAGAAAGATGAGGAGCCACTAAGCACAGAATCACTGTGCACAAAACAGCCCTCCCTAATCTGTTCTGAGCTCTTGATCCGGTCTGCAGACTGTTTCTGCTCATCCTTCCTTATTTTTTCAGTGCCCTGTCAGCCTGTGACATCTTAAGTGTACGTGTGCTTCTTATACACATGCAAAGTCTGTAATTCAGTAGTGCACTTATACTGAATAATCAATATGAATTCAGTCACCTTCGCAATGCTCTTGAATATATCCTGCTAATTATGCACCAGACTGTGCAATCCCAAGCTCTTCTGACACAACACTGACAGCATAATCCTTTCCATGGCAGCATATGGTGTAATCACAGTTCCTGAAAATACTAAACACAGGCAATACCTAAGTAGATGCTTAAAAATGTACTGTGCATAACAAGCATGTAAGTGAGCCAAAAACCAAAGACTATAAACTCCACAAGTGTGGAATGGTTTATTACTAAAGGACTGATTAAATATTTCACATAATCATTCACTACAAGGCGTGACTGGAGTCATTCATCTGTCTTTCCTAAAAACCGTAAATATTTCTGCATTGTTCAGGAAAGGCAGTACCATATGAATAACTGTTTTTTAAAACAATCAATATGATGTCCAAGTTCATGTAATTAAATTTCCCTTTGTCAAGACAGACCAGGAACAAGCCATCAAGAAATGAAAGGTATTCTGATTCCAAAAAGGGAATGAGAAAACACAGGCATTATAATCAAAGTTTAACTGGTATTATAACATCCAAAAAGGCAGTGAGCTATCAAATTCTCTATTACTAGGCCAAGTAACAGATATACATATCATTTATAAATTCTTTCTTCCCTCGCCCAACCATAAGTAGATGTATTATCTGTTAGAGCCCTCATACAAACTGCACGTGCTACAAGTAAACAACAATTCTGTCGGCTAAATCCTTCCTATCCCAACTGCAGTCAGTGGCAAGGCTCCCGTGGACTTCAAAGGGAACAGGATTTGGCAGGGGTAAAGTGCTCCAAATGGTATTCAAACAACAGATGGACACTTGCTGTAGTTAAAAATCGTGAGGCATAGTTTGTGTATTACTTATGTCAAAATCTTATCCCCACTTATATACGTGTGGCAAGACCGCTGCTTCCAAAAGTAAGGGAACAAGCGAGCCTGCGCAACCCGCCACCCATCCGCTTTGGAACCACAGTGGAGGTCAGTTTACTAGGATGAAGGGGAGAAATGATGAAAAGCTGGCTGGATGCGATGGGAAGATAGCAACGGTCAACAACAATCCAGCTGCCTGCAGCAGATCCTGAGAAGCAGGGATGCATGCCTCCATCCCAGGTACACCTGGTTAAGCACATACATCAGCTTACTTTGCCCACAAACTTACGCTCAGAGTTTCACTCACCCTGCAGAAGCGGACACGCGCGTGCTCACGCCCAGGAAATGTGCTTGCTCGGCCTGCAACTTGCTTTTATTTTGCGAGTTTACAAGGCCCTGTCCTGTTGAACAAAAACCTACTTTGAGGACCTACATATTATTAAATGCCAATTTGATGACCGAGCAGGTTCTCTTCCAGCTAAAACAGGAATTCAGAAATAAAAGAAAAAACCACCTCATTTTCCTGCTCTCATTTAATCTCCTGGCATCTCTCCAGTTTATTCCTTCTTGCTAGCTTTCTTCCACACACAGAGAAAATTGCTCATGGGTTTGATTTTTCAGTCCCCCCCCACAACAGTACTTATATGCAGCCATGTCTATTTAAAATTGAGCTCTTCAGATGTCACCTGTCCAGCAGCAGCCAACATCATGATCTTCGTAGGAACTCCCCTGAATTCATCCCAAAGGCAGGAAATTCCTACCAGGGAGGCAGAGTTTTATAGCGTTAAGTGAGGCTTAAAAACACTCAGCTGGGACAAAATAATATAATGCTACAGAATCCAGGAGAGATTTGGAAAACACGATTACTTCAAATACAGTCGACTCACCACCATCCAGGGGCGGTATATCCAGGCGCTGGACTCGGCAGACTGCAGGCACAGAGGCATCCGTGCTGGCCCCAGGCAGAGCCAGTTTGGATCCAGAAGCCGTGTAACCCAGCTCATATGGCAAGTGTCCAACTGGCTCAGGTGAGTATTAGCTCACTGACAGCTCTCTTCTCCACTATGCTTTCCCCCTGCATTTTTATAATGTAATTTGCGTATGTTTGGTATTATCTGTAATTGTTTTGCACAGCCACCCAGTGTCATTGTCCTCCCCTGCTCTCTCCCCCACTACCACTGATAGCTGAGAGTTCCCTGCATAAACCAACTGGCGTTTCCAAAGGGGGGAGGGGGGCATAAGTGCTCCAACATCTGCATGAAACAAAAATACTTCACTGAAATCAAGAGAACCATTCAGTGAGCATAATATGAACTTCAAACAGTTCCTTGCTCTAATATTCATAACAGCTATGCTGTATGCTCTTTTGTAAGTCTGTTCTCATATTCCCAATGCGTGGAAGCCAGTTAGAAGATACTTCAGGCTTCCAAAGAGTAGCCCAAGCTGCTTCTGAGTTACCATTCATTCAGCATCTTGCTGGAAAAATGAAACAAAGGGGCCCTTTTGTTGCGAGTGCCTCTGACTGAGAAATGACTTTGCTTTACAAGTCCCTACTTTGCATTCTCTCTGAGCATTCACAGTTTCGAACTAAAGTGCTCTAAAAACAAGAGCGTTATTAAAGGCTGTTTGGCAAACTGACAGACTCTACGCAAGCAGCCCCGACAGCAAAACATTTCACCGTCAATTTGACAATTACACTTGAGAACTGAGGGCTAACACAAGTTTTCATTCACGAACAGTTATGCTAGGTATTTTCCTTATAACGGTACGCTCCAAAGTGTAAACTGAAGATGCATATTAGAGGTTCATCATGCAATAATTTTCCTGTTGTGGCACATGACTCTTTCTCAGAGAAGTTGTCTGATGAGGGTTTTGTTTCAGGATGTAATGAAATCAGTGTTTCCCTAAATTTCATGACACTGTGCTTAACACCACGTGGATCTAAGCCATCTTTGGCCCCAGAAGCAGCGCCACATCTCAGCTGTATCCACTCACTGGCAAAAAACAACAGATATATTACAGGGGCTTAAAAATCTCCTGTAACTCTCCCTGGCAGTGAAAGACAGCAGTGAGAGAGCTCTCTCACTTCCCACATACTACTTCACTGCTGCCTCTGCACAGAAAGTCAAACGTAAGGCTACGTAGATAACACATTTCTTGGCTCCGCCATTGACATGCACACACACGCACGCTCAGTGTTTTTGTTTGTATTTGGGTCAGATGAAAGGTTCTGCCAAATCCAAAACTAAATATTTAATTTGCGCACTTAAAGAAGAAAAAGCAACGGCCATTCTTTTTTATCCAATATCCCACCGCACAGAGTATTTACTCATTTTCTCAGCCCAAGGGAAGTTAAACTGCCTCACGGCCCAGGAGAACAGCCCACTGCTGGCATATCAGCTTTTCTAGGGTAGCATAAATCAGAGGATGGAGCTCCTAACCTCTCCGTTATACACACGCTGGAGCAGATGTGTGAATCCAGCTCTTCAGCCTCTCAGGCAGCCATGCTAGCCGGCAGCGTAGATAACCACTCTTGTTGTCTTGCTTGATAAAATCTCAGTATTCAGTGTGACAGCGCTGCAAGACAGGAGAGAGATCTCCTGCTCAGAATATCCTATCCCGGCAGCAGCAGATGGCAGAAATGGATTAAGACCTTTCAGGCAAAAGAAAAATTTCAACTCAGGTCTTCTATACCTCAGGAGAAGAAAGTCATCATGATATAAGTCGTGAAGGAAAAGAGCAATTCCACTAATACAGTTATCCCAGAATTTTTCTGAGTCAGAACTATTAAATCAATTCAGTCCAAATTCACGTTATACATGCAAATCATCCATTAAATATACCATCTCCTGAATTTATTTTGCACAAGTCTACTCAAATATAAGCAGTATCTCTCCCCCATTCTCCACATCAGTTAGAAAACAGACAGCAGAATACTCCCCCTCCTCAGCGTACTGTGGTATTACTTGAAAGTAAGTCTGAAAGTTCGAAATGTAGATGTGAAATCACACATCTACCATCTCCACAACACCACCACTACTTTTCTTATGCTCATTCACAGGAATCCAGGAGATGTGCAGGAGCAGAGGCATTAGCAAGTGACTGTGAAGATGAGTTTTATATTAAGAATGGAAGTTTGATGCTGAGGTTTCTGTAGGAGGAGCAAAGAAGCAACTTAGCGGCAAAACTGAGTAAGCCATTCCCATCAGTTCATAGTTAGGCCAAACAGTAGACCACAGAAGATAGTAAAGGGCAGCCTTTAATACTTTTACAGAGGTACAGTACTTTTCCTATACTCACTTCCTACCCTGTCCTCAACAAGTGACTATTTCAGTGCTCTAACTTCTATACTTCTGCTTAGCCTCTTTTATTCTTCAGCTCAAAGAAATCTCAGTCCCAGAGGACCAGTTACTCTCATATACAAAAAGTAAGCCATACTTTCCTCTTCAGTCCGTAGTCTACTACTACTCAAGTGTTAGAATATCATTCAGTGAGAACCAATTTTTGCATAATTAAAACTAAACCCACTAGTGACATTTCTGCCCTTTAGTTCTCCCGAGCTACCTCAGGAAACTGAAGGATAACTAGTACAATCGATGCAAAAAGCTTCCTTCATCACAGACAAAACCAAGCAATAACATTCATCTTTATACAAAGGCTGTAAACACCTCTGTACAGCAGAGGTACAAGCATTAAGTAGAAATACTGATACGAGGCATGGAAGTGTAAAAACAGCTTTGTGTTAACTGCTTAGTATCACTTGGCCATGCTAGTGTGTGCATTATGCCGTTCATGGGGGGAAAAATATGAAGCCTTGTCTTCATGGAGTGATTTATCACCTCTTCAGATATCCATGTTTGACCTCATACACTCAGTTGGTCATCTGCAACTCTGCAACGTAACTCCTCCCTGCTCCAGTCCCACTCCCCCTGAGAACAGCAGGGCCACAGTCTCATAGCAAGCTGTCTACACAGCAAAAAGGTTTCATGTATTTGAAGTGAGGCTGTGGGCCTCAGGCCTTCCTAACCATCACAGACATGGTGAAATCTAAACTACAACTTGTGGAAAGATGCAGAGACCTCTTCACTATACTGTTCCAGACCTTCGTTTCATTTAATGTCTCCTGCCCCTTCATAACATACATAAGAAACACTGGAACAGAGGAGGCTGCGCTGAGGAGACGTGTACAACACGGATGTACAAAGGGCTACAAAATCTAAAACAGAGACAAACAGATAGACTTAATGAGTTGCTAAAAGGCTTTTACTGTCAGTGGTCAGGTTCACTGCAACACAGATCTGGGAAAAAAGTGTTCAGCCCTCTGTTGAACAGCAGTCAGACAAGTGGAAAAAATCCCAGAGGATGTGAAAAAAACTAGCGTCAGTCGCACTAATGATAACACTGTGCTTGACAGTGCATGGGGGCAATTCTGGAGCACCGTCCACCCTTTTGAGCTCTATTCATGAGATGAAAATGGCGCTCTCAGCAATAATTACCTGCTTGTGATATACTGTGTACACTGTGCTTGGGAGGGGAAGAGACATGGAGCTGGGAGGAAGAGGAGAGAGATCCAGTGGAAAATCCCAATGTAATTCTGTTACATTTCACTAACAATCTCAAGTCAAAATCTAATTCTTCTAACACTGAAACTACGTATTTTTCAAATTCAAGTAAAAAAAATGCATTGGCCACAATTATAATAGATCTTTCTTTGATGCACTACATTATTGTTTTGGTGATACATGTGAAACTCCCTCCCATGAAATCAAGCCACACAGAACGAATGGCACTGGCGACATATACCCACCTACCATTAAAAGCATTCGAAAGGCCGTTTCTATCCCAGAACACCTCTAGATATGCTTATTTTTATATCATCTTCAGCAACTCAGTATAAAAAAAAAAAAAAGATATTTCTTATTCCAAACCACTCGATTGACTTGGGCCCACTTCCGCAGAGTGGTTTGGCCAAAGCACATCCATATAACAAGAGCCAACTCTTCTCAGAAGAGGGACACGCTGCCTCTGCAAACGCAATACAAAGCAGCACGTCGCCGGAAGCATGAGAGCAACATGGCCCTCCAGGAACCTTTATTGTGTTTCTGACCTTGGCCATTCCATGCAAAGGCACCGCGTCAGGCGCAGCATGAAAAGACTTCTTTCAGCTGCATAGTTTAAACAGGTTGTCCCCTTATTTATCCCTGTACAGCCTCACAAGAGCAACACACATGCCCCTGTAGCCACAAAGACCAACTATTGTAATTCTCCCCGTATCGAGTTTCCCCGCAGGGTTTTTATGCCTCTTGCAGTTAGTGCAGAATGCAGCAGCGTGCCTGCGACCAGGAGAGAGCCGCAGTGATCATGTTACAGCCACCCAGCCCTGGGCTCAGGCAAAAGAAAGTCTTCAGAAGAAAGGCATCGTACAGATCTGTTCACCACTGGGTGACTTACATTTCTTAATACTACTTGCCTCCCCCTCCCTCTGCCCCCCTTTCAAACTAATGTGAAGGATCTTAAGTAGCTTTTCCTCCAGGTGAACAGCTTGCCTGTAAAAATCTCTATGGGCCTTAGCAGGTCATGGCTGCCCTACGTATGAGTCTTACACGCTCAGCCAGCCCTCTGGTCCATATGCAGTTATGCCTTTCAGAGGGGTCTGCTCTGATCACTGTTTCACACCAGGAGAGTTTCATAGTTATACCAGTTTCATTCCCCATAAAACCCTGTTTTGCACTGTTTAAGCAGCCTCTCTCCTCTCTGGCTTGGTGCCTTCGGGACTTCGGTAGGCTAAAACGATAAGTCACGTTGAAATAGATATATTTCCTATATGAAAAAACAGTATGTAAATAGGTATCAGACCTAATGATGACATGGCATAAGCAGCATTACTCCTCCTGACTTGATTGTATTTAGTTAGTTCAAGTGGGTCCAACATTCATGCAATTAGCCTCCAAGGCACGTGACAGTGAGCACATTATCAGCACACACAAATGAACAGGTAAGAATTGTCAGTGTGGCACCCCTTACTTCTCTGCAGGTCTCAGGTTGGAGTGTTTTATAGGAAAAACCTGAATGCAATTCTGAGGGCTCCTCTCGATGGAATAAACTCACATTGCCCTCCAGGCTTTACACAAAAGCACTAATTTGAAGACCATCCAAAGAGCTAAACTTCCTGGCCCTCTCTGTGGTGCCCGCTAGCTCTGTCGACACTAAGAAGGAACTCAGCACAACAGCAACAGATTAGTACATTGAAACTACTGATACTGAACACCTATATTTAGCTACACTACCTACAGCTGGGGGATTTTAGTTCAGACTGCATTTAATCTGATCCCCTGGACCAGGTGTTCACCACACATGTGGTTCCAAGCTGTCCAAAGGGCCCACCAATGCCTTGGACCTTTATGTCCCCATCAGAGGTTGAAGCACACTTGGAAAGACGTTCTCAGTACAGTCTCCCTTAAAGGCATCTAGTTTGTACACACCAAAATCACTCTGCAAGCCAAACCAATGAGCGGTATAAGTGAGGATGGCCAGGTGATTCGGTTCAAAATTGCACTGTTGCTCCAAACAAAAACAGTAATGCAGTCTCAGCCACACTGACCATTTTCAGGGGGAGCCAAGTTCACCGTATAGTTAGTCCAGATTATGAACCTACAAATCTTGATAAATGACAGCTGAGAGGTGCTGCTACTGGATGATACCTTTCTGGACCTCTGCTATCTGTCTCTCCTTCAGAGAGAGAGATGCCTGAGAAAGGAATAATGACATCTTCTCTCCTGGGCCTCAACTCAAGTCTTCTAAGTTTAAAGTTTAAGTGCTTACCTCTATCACTCTATGCAAGCTAGGAGCACAAAGAATGCACATGGCACACATTAAAGATAAGCAACCAGCAAGCTCCACAAACTAAAGATATTAAAAATCCTCCCACCCTGAGCATACTACACACTTAGCAGGGGGCAAAAAGCCACTCTGTTCGGATATTATAACAGAAACATTAGAGATGACAGCAGACACAAAATTAAAAAAAATGTGCATGTGTACATATATACATATATATGTACACACACAACCCCCCAAAAAAGAGAAGCTGGAGTAAAGCAACAGTAATGTTAGTGCAACAGCACTAACTGTTCTGCTGAGCAACACTGCACCAAGCTCACTCCCTCAAAATCTAGAGCTGAAAACGCAGTTCAGAAGCAGTGGCTCTGGACTTCCCCAGTGCCACGGGCTGGTGCCTCTGCTTAGGGTCCCAAGGAGCTCCCTGGCTGGAGAGGCGGAAGGCCCCGCGTCCCTGCAGGATATGAGGAGGGCTTTGCTGCGCCCCTGGCTGGGTTTGGTGGCCCAGCAGCACACCTGCCCTGGCTGAAAGCCCCCAAATCTCTTCTATCCAGCTGCTGCCTCCGCCAGTTCAGCCATACTCCAGCAGGTGCTGTCCCATACCCCCAGATGGGCACACCTACACCCACCCAAAAGCAAATGACCCTGAACTTTTGCTGCAAGTGTGTGAAATAGCAGAGAAGGGTCAGACCACAATCCTCAGAACCAAATACTACTAAATTTCAGGCTTCATCAAGAACACTTTGCATGGCTGTTTCCAAATACTGCGATATTTGCTTCAGTCCATGACAATTTCAAGTCTTTCTGTCCAAATAATCAAAGCAAATACAGCATGTTGTGCCAAAATTCACGTCTGTCATTGGTACAGCTTCACTTATTTTAGAAGTATTATCCAATTAACAGAATTGTAATTACAATTTTAAAGTGACCTTTATATTTTCCTGGAAAATGGTTAAACAGTAACTGCAGGAGTTCATCACCATAGGAGATTAGATGCAAACAGCTGAAATATTCAGATCCGTGCTTTTTGCCAGTGTACCTGTTAATCCGCTATCCATCTGTTAGATGAAAACAGCATGATCCAACATAGCCTATAAAAACAAATCTTGATCAGGTAGTACAAACAAACAAAACAAGCAGATTTCTGATAATTAACATGCACTTTAAAAAAAATAACATAAGTCATATCACTACATTAATTCAGTTTCCCTAGTAGAAGTAAGTTTTATCTTAAGCCGAATATTTAAAAAGACTTTCAGTTCAGGAAAAGAGTGCATAAAGGCCTTAAAAATTAACCTGAATTAGTACCTTTGTTAGCTGCACACAGTATAGCTTTCTGATCCAAATTGTCAAAAAACTACATACGGTGGCACGTGACCAACTCAGACTTGCAAATCCCCCAATGCATGCACATTTTTGCATGCATTTGAGAACACAGGCCTCATTAGTGGCAATGTTTCAACAAGCAATTTTGAAAAACAGATTCAAAGATCTTCTTGAAAAAGTGTCAGTCATTGTCACACAATAGTTACTATCCTTATCAAACAAGATTCTTGAAAAATGGGGCAACTGCGGTCACTCATTTAACAATGGATCCCTTCCTCTTTCCTCCTCTCTCCCCTCCCAAGCAGCAAACACTGAGGAGAAGCCTTTGTTCAAATTGTTCAATTGCTGCCGAGTTGTTTACTGACCTCTTAAATTCTATAATACAATATGCTGCTGTGGTAAAACCGTGTGATAGCACAGACAAAATAACTGCCTTATAAAAGTTTCTCCCCTCTCTCTGATTGCACAAGCAGCGCAATTCAACAGTCGACGACCACAATTCCATACTAGTCCCTTGCTTAAGATGGCGGACAGCTACAAAGGGCTAGAAAGGAGTTACAATGAGGCACAGCGCTCCACTTGAAGGGTTGCTGCCTTCAAGTATGTCAACCTGCCAATTACAGTTGCAGAAGATACTCCGAGACACGCGAGGGCCCTGAACATGGAGGAGAGGAGGAGCCCTCGCTACCCAGTTATGTCGGCAGCAGGGGTGAAGGGCACGCTTTGGGCTAATAACAGATAAGGCAGCAGGGTCAGAACGACCTTTTGATGTTTTTTCTCTTAGAGGAATGGGAAGGATATGCTGTAATGAAGACACAGGTGCCGTTCATAGCAGATGAGATCTGCCTTGTTCTCATGCATACTTGCAAGTGCTAGGAACCGTCAAAATTCCCTTTGGTAGCGCGCCTCTCTGCTGCCCACCTAGGCATGCTCCATGCCACAGCAGAATTATCCAGCCTGAAAAAGATGAGCCACTGCACTCAAAGACTTGAAAGTTGTTATTTTTTTTTTAAAGCAAGGAACTTAGTGTGATCTGTGCTTTGCATAGAAGAGGAATGACTTAACAGACCTGAGTGTGGAGGTCTAACCAGCATTCCCATAAGCTTGCTAAATTACTTTAAACAGTATGTAAGAACAATCTAAAGGTTTCATTCAGGAATCGGGGCCAGGCTGGGGAAATAAGAAGGCTGTATACACTCATCATTAGCCACATTATCCAAATGTGCAAAGTTAGAAGTAAGTCACAGGAGTTTATTTATGCCATGGTTCGGATCGCACTGAGGCTAATTCTTTGCTCAGTTCTGGAGTAAACAAGGATTCAGCGTTCAGCTACTGGAGCCACAACACCGCAAGATCAGGCCAGATATCAAACTACCATGCTAGAGCTAGGCCCCTCATGAAGAAGGAAGAGGGTAAAAGCTAGGCTATTTCCTTTCTCGAGGTTCATGGGAGAAGCCCACACTTATACTTTCACTGGACAGTTTACACCAAGTTTACTCTAGAATTAATTGACTAGTATGGCTATACAGGAGTCAAAAATATGCAGAAATGCCAGTATAAAACCTAGTTTCCCTGCAGCCTATGTCAGACACTGTGTTTGAAAATTGCTGTTAAACCCATCTAATTTCTTAAAAAATGTTGGCATGACCAACTGTCATAAACCGGCCCACTCTGATCTCTGCAGGTGCAGCAATACTGCAAACCTGACCAGAACAAATGCAGCTAATGCCAGGGAGAGCAGGGAAGAATCCTCGTGCTGGTATCACTCTACTAATTCCCCAAATAAAACTATGGACAAACTATGAACAAAATTGCTTGATTTGTAAACAACGGCATCCACTCAGTGCAACACCTGGCCCTAAGCAACGCGCCAGAGAAAGACAAAGATGTACCGTGGAATTATTCAGTTTATTATGAGAACACCGATTTGAGAAATTAAATTCAGGTTAATCTTATATTAATGGAAGTATTTGGTTTCAGTAGTACTGACACTGTTCAAACAACAAGCCAGTAATGGGACATGGCTTTAAAACCTGTTTTCTCTAAGGCTGATACCTAGAAAGGGAATTATTAGTAAAATGAAAATTCTCCTTGGAGAATTTCAGTGAGTATCTTGTTTCTTAATTACAGAGGAGGAAGAGAGAGCAGGAAAGCAAGTAGATTAGGAGAGAACTTCAAATGTGTCTGTTTAGCTTGCTTCTAAGAAACAGGCATTGCAATAAAACATCATCAGTTGATAGGAAAGTGTGGAATAAAAGAAAAAAGCCTTGTGATCTTTAACTTAAAGAAGTTAACACACACGTTCACATCTACTAGAGACTTATTTTTATTGGACCATGTTTTTTCAGAAGACGTTTAAATCAAGTCAGAGAGCGATATGCAGGGACATCCCTACTGCCTTAAAACCACACCATCTTTCTAGTAGTACTAAAGGGGTGGGGTGAACCCCCAAGATAACATATTAGCATATTCTACCTCCCCAAAATGTCATAATTTACAAAAAGGAGGGGTTCACTCTAGAAACCTCACATGCATTATTCAGATTATTGGGCTAAAAATAGTAAGTTACTGTGCATACATGATAGGGAAAAGATTCTGTGCAAGCAACTGCAAAATACATCTTTCAGGGAAACAGGTTTTAAACAGTGCATGATGGAACAAACCCTAAACTGAAACCAAAGTCAGAATAATAATTTATACAACCAGGTGAAAACATGATTAAAACAGCATCTGGATTCTAGGTCTCATCCTGGACAGGTAGTAAAATTAGTATAGCACAGTAGCAAAGAGTGTATTAAGCCATGCGATCAAACTGTTGAAAAAAAACAGGATCCAGTTATACTCTAAGTTATACATGTGTGAATCTAGAGTAACACCTGACATCAATCTTATTTTGTATATTCAAGGTTTAACAGGGAACAGGATAGGGTGAAAAACAGTATGTGAGGACTTTCATACACCTTTGATAGATTTTATAGTTAAAAAATGCTTTATTAGAAGGCTGCTTGCAAAAGGACAGACAAAAACAGCTATCATTTTGCAGTCTTAGAAGATTTAATATCTATGTGCTACCACTTGTTACATTTATCCAAAAAGATGCCCAGGAAACATATTACAATAACGCCAGAAGGGAAGCAAGAAAAGATGACAATTGTTTTCTTGGTACTGTCAGAACGGGAGCAAGAAGAGAAATGTGAACTGTCTACTGGGGCCCTGAAGGACTATTATACAGTATCTGTTACCAAAAATAAATAAAAAAATAAAACCTCCACAACCTGTCCTTACACTTTGTAAGAATTGTTCTGTTCTCTAAGGCTGTAATGGATCTACCTGTTTCTGCTAGTGTCTTATTCCAGGGTCTTTTGGGAAATCCCTAGTCAAGTTTTCTCTCATCTCTCAAGCTGCTCAATGAAAAGGCAAAAATTGTGGCAGTGTGAATGCACTTCATGTCTTCAAAACTCTTTCATACTTAGTTACTATAAAACAGAGAATGTTGAAAGTTCTCATTCATTAATTCCAGCAGCTGGCAGATTTCCTGTTAATCCCTGATGTTTCCTCAAAGAAACATTATCAGTTCTTTAACTCAGAATAGGACTTTCATTAAAGGGAAATTGCCTTATCATCAGCACAAGTGGAAACTGAGGGCAACTAACCAGTGGAGGGCAACAGGCAGAGACTAGTTTAAGGAGAGAACAGACCTTAGACTTTTCATCTCTTTGGGCTAAATGAAGAGGAGGTCTGATCTTACACAAGCTCTCCATTGCTTTAGGTTTGCTGACTTGCCCAGAGTTACTCATTAATAGTTATGATCTAAGCAAGATTCGAATCACCTGCATATCCCTCGGAACGCAGGATGAACACTTTCAAATAAGCCATGTCATTAGGAAGGAGTCCAGGCTGCAGCCAGTTTTGAAAATTTCCACTTGCAACCATTTCTGTTAGTACACCGCTGCAGGCAGGAGCCCAAATCACAGGCCAGGAGCCCACCATATTTGATACTGTATAAACATGAAGCAAAAAAGTAAGCCCTGCTGCGAAAACCTCAGTCATTTGTTGCAGCTGGAAGAGCTTTCCACTCCCTGTTTTTAAGAAGCAAAGGCGGCTCTTGGTGCTACATCACAGCAACAGAGGAATCAATGCTTTTCTCCCATCTAACAAAGCAATGCCAACCTGTTTCTGTTCAACCCAGGTTGTCAATTAAGTAACCTAAGGTTCAGGTTTTAAAATTAAAAACTGATATAGGACCAGATCATGTAACTCAGAGGAATCTTTTATGCAACACCACAGTGATAAATTAAAAACCTCTAACAGTCATTAGGATCACCAAGAAATGACAGATAGGAAAGACTTTCCTTCATATGGAGAATGGCTGTTTTAATGCAACAGAGGCCTGGTGGTAACATTCCCCTGCCTGACACGTATACTTTTCCCAGGTACAACTTTCTCTTGTGCACTGACAAAAATGAGAGAAATACTGTTCCTGAAGTGTTGCTCCTGGAGCTTCCAAAGGAATTGAGCAGCATTACAACTCATCTTTGTGGAGGTATGGTTTTGGCTGATGCAGGCAAGGACACGCACAGTTTGTCAAACCTTCA
Organism: Dromaius novaehollandiae; assembly: GCF_036370855.1. Lineage (NCBI taxonomy): Eukaryota > Metazoa > Chordata > Aves > Casuariiformes > Dromaiidae > Dromaius > Dromaius novaehollandiae. The sequence goes on along the minus strand of NC_088099.1, from coordinate 69,801,320 downwards.
GAAAGTACATCTGACCTCTACTAATGCCACTATATGCACCAGCTGTGGGTTTGATGGCTCAGAAATGCACAGATTTACATTATGCTGCATAGGCCTTCAGAAGTTTGAAGTGAGTTATTGTTGTCTTTGAGGCCGAGTGATACACTGAATTTATGAGCACTGCAGCAATGGTCAGAGTACCATATTCTGTGTCACACAGGTCTGGGCAAATTCTCCCCAGAACGCTACAGAACTAAACTGAGAACAGCTGCAAAGTGCAGTCTTGCATGGTAACCAGAAACAGGAGGAGAAGGCTGGAAAAAGTTTTGTTCACTCACTTAACATAATAAATTTCTTTCAAGGATTTCGCAATTTCTTGTGTGACCCAATTTTCCCCCACATTCAGACAACTCAGAGTCTTCTGGTGATTAAAACAGAAAATGTTTTTACTAATCACCTCAGTCTGTCCAAAACACACTTTAAGGTCCAAATATAACACACAAAATATTTTAGTTCTGAATGAAGAATGCAAAAATTGCTATTCTTGGATATGACAATAGTGTTTATAAGCCAGCAAGACAAAGGACTCCATGCAGATTTGTACAAAAGGTATCAAAAATACAGACCCTAAAGAGACTACAGGGTGAAGGCTCAAATAAAACAAAGCAGACAAGACAGGTCCTAGTGCAACAGCAGAGACTAACCTAAGCTCATTCCCGGTGCCCTGGCCCAACGCCCCCAAACACAGATTTGCCACTCTCTGCTTCTGCTGTATCCCTGCGCCCAGCACCCCGGCCTTCCAGCCACCTCTCACACGGAAGAGCCAAGGAGTATGAGTGCTCCCGTTCAGTTCTTCTCTTGCTTTTTCCCCTGTCTTTCTCTTACTTCTACTGTTCTAGGCCTCACACTAGCCACGTCGCAGGCTTAGCCTACAGCAGCTGGTGAAAGTGGCCATGTATCCCAGCACGGCTGGAGGAAAGGGAGCAGGTACGTGACCCAAAACCTCATTTTCTGGAATCCTAGTCTCAAGCTCCTCCCAGCTCACAGCAGCTACTGCAGCTCCCTGCAGCAGAAGCAGAGCAAGGCCCTGCAGGAGATCTGCGGCAGTGGTAGGGAGACTCGAGGAGGAAAAGAGCAGGGGAAATGAAATACGGGAGTAAGTAATGCCTCTCCACCCTTTACTTTTTCTCCACCCAATCCAATCATGGCCATCCTAGGTTGGCGGCCCTCTGCCACCACATTCAAACAGGATTTGGCCAAGCACTGCTTGGGGCATGGAGGAAAGAAGGGAGCCCAGTGGATCAAATGGCTAGATCCTGCAAGATGAACGCAACCCTCTGATTTGCTGTCGAGGAGCCCCATTTTAGGGGCTTTTATAAGACACCTCCCAGTGTCTCACAAAAGCATTTATCTAATAAATTGTACCTGTTTTTTTTTCCCTCTCAAAGTATTCACATTCCAGCAAAAATACTATGTTTCTATTCCAGTAAAACTTGCATTTCACATTTCCAAACACAGGGTTACCTTTGACTGCAACACACAAGTAGCTGGTATATTTTCCCTGGGAAGTACTGTTCTTGCTAGCAGGTCTTCATAGATCAGATCCTGTAATATCAAAATACAAATCCAGCTTGAAGGGACTGTTTTTCCTAAACATTCCAGGTTTTACATAACATGTTAAAGTGTATCTATAGCCCCATCATATTTTATAAATTCTTTTGTATTGATCCCTCAGAAACGTAAGACAGTATGCACAGTAGTTACATGTATTTCAATACAACCTAAACGTATATTCTGCTTTGACATCACACTTAACATTCTGTATTTTTACTTACTATTATCTAATGAGTCTTTTTTTAAAGAAGGCACTCACACTGCGCCTGAGTGATGCAGTTTCCTTATTCTAATTTAAGGAAAAAAAAAATCACTTTTAAAGCATCAGCCTAGAAATCAAAGAGCAAAAAGTGTTTTCTTTAATAAATTTTTAGTTTCCATGCAGCACGCTTGGCACAAAAAAAAAAAGTTAGACTGACTTATCACTTGCTTATATTTGTAAATCAGTTTTTAAAAATCTAATTATCCTGTTGTTAGAATGTTATACGTCATCATTGTATAGTCTAATTAATTACACAAATCAATCTTACAACAACAAGGCTGTAGGTAGGCATTTTAGAATGAATATTCTGTCAAATATACTGTTTTCTAAAAGCTGAAACCCTTCAAGAGCATGATAGTATTTTGTCCAAGAGCTTTTATGGGTCCAGAGCTCTTTATTTGATCAGCTGGATTCAAAACTGAAAACAGACTTTTTGACATTAACTTATTTCACAACTATCCAAAGGTGCGTTTTTCTTCAAGCATAAAAGAAGAAATTTCAAAACCTCTAAGGTTTCATAAAACTGAACTATAATCATCCATACTGCTCCTTTGTAAAGTGCTTGAAAAGACCTGATTGCAAGTAGGTTTTCTAAATACCGTATCTCCTTAAGCTCATAATTTAAATCCTTTTCAAGAGTCGAAACATTTCATACCTGAAGTAGGTCTCGTCACCCATTATCCCCATCTCCTTCAACAGGAATTTAGCTGTACTTTTTAAAGGAACAATTATTGTGTGAATTGTCTTAGATTTCATATTGTTCTGCTTTCTATTGTTCCAAGTACTGCCTGACAAGGTTCAGCACCTTGCCAGCAAACCAAGAACTGGGAAAATTAAAAGACAAGAGAAGCTGAGCATGTTGTTTGGGGAAAACTATTGCAGGAGCAAAGCAAGCAGCTCACATGGTAAGACTCTGGATGTCTTAAGAGAACTCCAGCTGTACCAGTCGGCATATCTAGCCTGTATTTTATCATATACATATATATGCACACACATATGTGATTCTGAACCTGCATATACTACAAATACCACCTGTGGAAAAGGTTTTAAATTCAGAAAAACGCTACAGGTTTGAAATGAAGCAGTACTGTAGTACCTACACGAGCACATCTTGAGGTTGTATTTCAGATTTGAGAATATTCAATTCTCTTTTCCAGATAGAGATTATCTAGATTATTTTGTTTGTTCACTTTACGTTAATTACTAGGATTCATGGTAATTCCAATATAGCAAGAAACTCCGCTTATTAGTTGTGCATGTTCAGAAGAGGAAAAAAAGCTTCTTTTGACATACTATAAGAGTGCATATACAGAAGAAGGAAAGTATTTCCCCTTCACCGTTTCAGACAGTAAACCAGTGACCACAAATTGCACTCACAACATGTGAGATGACCTTAGATTAGACCTAGTTTTAAAATCCCCTCTGCAGCTTCACTGACAAACTCCACCTTTCTTAAAAAATTAAATACTTTAAATCCCAGCAAAATAAAGCCAGTATATTCCAAATACAGTATTTTAGGTCTGGAAAGGGCATCAAGGTCAACCCCCTGTTATAAAAGGGCAAACACCAAATGTAGTCTTCTAAAGGAAAATGGTGATCCGGCAGCAGTGGATTATGCTGGAGAAGAGATGGATACTACCAGCATTACTGCCCTGTGAAACTCAAACCCTTACAATACTTATAATTACAACGGATATTATGCCTGAGGGAAAAAGATATGACTGCACTGCAGAATTACAAGAGAGTAGGTTACAACTGAATGAAACAGGCTAATCAGTTTCTCTCCAGCAACCCATGAACCATTCATGCCATGACAGCAGGTATAGCCAAATGACACAAAATGAGTTCTCATCATTCTCAGCTGGCTTGCAAAAATCTTCAGATAAGCTCTCAAACAATGACAGTTACTGAAAAGGAAGTGGAGTAATACAAACTGGGAATAGCAGCATCAGCCAACACAGGCCAGTGCTGCTGATTAAGAAATAGCCTGGTCCCTATGCAATGGTCTACAAATTGAGCAGGAACATAGTGTTAGATAAGACACACAACTCTAAAATAAAATGAATCCTCTGTTCTACAAACAAACCAGCAACTATAAGGATAAAGCAGAGAAATTCCACGGTAACATCAAAAGATGTTGGCAGCTGCTTCTTAGTGGGAATGACGCTGGATTGCATCCATCTGCTCTGCTAATCCAAGAGCATAACTGTGCTGTGAAGTCCACGCATGACAAGTCACAAAGCATAGACTGACTTGTGAGTGAGGATGGCTTAGTAATAAACTTGTTTTTGTCCATTTATTAGCCATAAAGGTGATGTACTTCAACACCACCATCATATCTGCAGAGGTAAACTAGATGAATGTTATCATCACTTCAAAAAACGCAGCTCTGCCACGAGAGTAAACAGATCAGTATTTCAAACCTCTAAAGTAACAATACACAAAAGCTATGCACTTCATTTTCTTCCTTGGCAGATGAACCTATAAGCGAGACTTCTATTTACTGTACATGCGACAATGTGGACATGACATAATACCTAACCCAAGCCCTTTTCAACGTTCTCTGTGGATTTTTGTTCCCTTTATATTTCACACCAATAACATCCTCTCCGTTCATTTTAGATGCATATACCACAGAAAGCAACGATAACTGTCTGCTCCAGTCTAGTCCACATAGATCATCGATTTATCCAAGGCTTTTGACTGTTTCATCTGCATTCCCTCCTCTAATTCACCTCACCTCTCCCAGCAACCCATCTATCTGAGCAGCTCTGAACAGACACTGTCTACAAGCAAACACATTTCCTTTTTACCCCTGTACAGCGGAAAGTGGTCCTCCAGACCACATCATCCTCCAGACCACATCACCCTCCAGCCCTGGATGGCAAACAGTTATTCCTTGGTTCAAGGACCAGCCATTCTGGGTGCTGAATTGCGCTTTGGAGGCTACATGCACACATTTTTAGCATGAGAACACTCATCAATGCTCAGGATCATCACTAACACTGGCCAGCAGTATATCTGCTTGGAGGAGACACTTTTTGCTAGTCTTTTACTAGCCTTGAGTAAGTTTCCCAATACGCCGATTACAAGGCTTGTGGACAACCATGAAGTATTTCCAAATAGACCGTTACAAATAATCCTGAGTCACTGCCATTCATCAAGCCTTTATAGACATTGTTAGCCTCCCTAGATAAGAGATTGACTCAGAATATGAAGTCAACGTGAGCCCAAGCTGACCCTTGGCTTTGGCGCGAGATTAAAAATTGGCCTACAAGTATCCTGAATATTTTTCCTTTCTTTCTAGGTTTGTGTAACACTGACCAACCTTGAAAATTCTTGCTCTACTCAAAGTCCTCAATGATATCACTTGAGTATTAAGTAGTAGGTCAAATACCAGAAAGTATTTTTCTACCAAAGCCATTAACAAGAAAGTCTTATGCTGTCTGAGGTCCTCTGTCTGCCTTCCTATTCCTTGGCAGCAGCCAAAAAAAATCCCACTGCCCTGTCTGACATTTAGCAGCTTTAAGCAGTTGAAAAGAGCATCTCATCTGAGAAACTCCTGCTTTACCAGCAATGAATTTCTGTCTTCTAAGTCTTGGAGAGAGTTCAAGACTCAATGAGTTCTGCAAAATTAAGTGCAGAATAAGCTTTTCGGCTTTACTATTCCAGAAACATATAGAAGATAAGACTGTTTTGTACAAATCAAAGCCTATAGGTCCACCCTATTTAACATCTGTCTACATTATTTGATAACACATTAACAACTGAGAAGTAGTACCATTACATTCCAGTTTGTTCCCATTATATGCAAGGACATGCACTCATAGACAGTAACAAGAATTACTGCTATAAACTGGGAGCTAATCTGCCAGTCAGAAGAAATAGCATTAATCTGACTAAATGCAGAAATTCACATCAATGCAAGCCACCTCAGGCTTCCACGTTTCTCAGAGATTTAGGGTGCAATTTTTCTCCTCCTAAATTAGACGCCTAAAATAGGTCAGATGAATCTCATCTTAATTCTACCTATTTCTCTCTGTTGACTACACAGGCAGCCCAATGTGACTAGGTTCAGACACAGATATACAAAACTAGGGGAGATTAATCTTACTCAAGATGCCTACAAACCACCAATAAACTCTCTCTCTGTAGGAAAACCCAAGATATGTCAAGAAGTGTTTACAGTAGGAAACATCAATCCTGTAAAAATTGGTGAAAAATCATTTGAAATACTGAATTATCAGTTTTACACATCTTAAAGCAAAGACAGTTAAAAAAATGGAGAAAGTACAGAGAATGCTTATCAAAATAACAAAGAGAACAAAAAGCTTACCTGAAGAAATACATTTCAAAGAATTCAATTGGCTAACTGTCACAAAATAAAACCTGAGAAAGTTTCACGTGCACCAGGGAGGGAAACCTACTTAAGCTAAAGGACTATATTGGCAGTAAAACAAACGGGAATGAACTGGTCTTGAATATACCTTAACCAAAAATTAGAAGAAATTTACAATTTATCACAGAACTCAAGCTGTGGAGCAGCCAGTCCACAACCAGGCAATGAGCCCAGCTAGGTTGAAGGCAGACTATGACAGCCTTATCAAAGGGATTTATAGCACAACAGCCATGATGGCAGGCGGAAGACACAATGACTCAGGAAGTCTCTTCCATTCCTGTACTCATAACTAAACTTTCTACTAAATAGCAGAGGTCGCACTAATCAAAGCGTGAACACCATTAGTGTGTCCATGTAATTCAAGGTACAACTTCAAATCTCTCCTTTCCCCATCTCATGCCCCGCTGCCTCCCTCAATTAGTCAAGTAAGTAAATTAAAAAGTATCATAAAACGGCTACAATGTCTACATTGAGGTGTGAACTAGCATAAGAATGAAAATACTTACAGAAGAGTTTTTGGAAAAGAATGGAGGGACATGCATATAGCTACATTTTTCTCATAAAAACTCAGATCAACACCTCTCTCTGAAGAGCAGACAGCAGCTTGAAGCATGCCTAATTTGCAAATCAAATGTGGCTGGCACAGAAGAGGGGTGTCATGCCACTGCCACTCCTTTTGGCACCCCGTATTGCTCTGCTCTTCCCTCCTGAATAGAGTGTAAAGGCAGGGATATTACAGACCCATGGCTGTGTGAAACCTGCTTATGAGGGAGATGAACAAGCAAGGGGTGCTGGTAACAGTGGGTGGAAGGTCCAAGTGCCATAAGCAGCCATTTTGCAGGGGAGAAAGAACTGTGTGACGGGTCCAGGAAAACGTGATTTGGGGCTGATGGGGAGTGGGGGTGGGGGCCTTGAGTAGTCTGTGGTGTTAAACATAGGGGATGCTCTAAGGGAATGTGCTAACTATGTGGTGCACCAAAAGGTATTTGATAGTCCTATTTGGCTAAGATTAAAGGAAAGGTTTCTTCAGACAATTTAGCAGGGGAAAAGAAGTTATTACTCAGTGGACTAGTAGGTGACTCAGGAGAGCACTCACACCCCCTCACTTCCAGCATCTAACTTTTTTTGGTGAACCCAGATTGTTTTCAATGACCAAAAAATCACGTATTTTTCCTTGTGATTGAAAAAAGCAACCATTTAGCCCTTGTTGAAGCTGAAGCCTCATGTCAGAGCTCTCATGAGAAAATAATGGAGGAAAATTTGCTTGAGTTTTTGTTGCAAGGGGAACAGTATTTGTGTAACTAACCTTCCTTCACCTGATTAAGCACTAAAAGACTCATGGGGGCAAATCACTGAACCCAAGCAACTTACTGAAAGAGTTAAAAATAGTAGAGGGAGACAATTAAGTGACTTTATATGATCTCCTAACGCTAGTCCAAAACTCACCAAAGACTGTAGCGACATCAAGAGAACCCCTCTGTGAAGAAAGAACAGAGTGTTATAGAAGGGAGAAAACAAGTAAAGCACCCCCTCCAAAGCGCTACTGACCATTTTGTGAATGTCCACAATGACTGTGTAGTTTTTCTGAACAAATTATTTTTCCAGAAAAATGCTGGTTCACATTTTCTCAAATGTTAAAAAGAATTATTGCTGCTCTTAACCAATTTTTTCCCCACTAATTGCAACACAGCTGCTATTAGCAAATTCCCTCGGCCTCTCCAGCTTCCGTAATGATTTGAAACCTTGCTAATGTTTCTTCATTTTGCTTCTTTTGTAGCTAGAGGTAAATACATTTCCTTTCCAACAGCATGACACAGGCTACAGACAGCCTGACGCCAAAGCTCTCTGCAGATCAATATATTTAATACATCTGAAGTCAGTAAAATCTCCCAAGCTAGTCCAGCACGTTGCCTGAGGAAAATGAGAGCCAAAAGGCTGGACAGTTGTGTTTATGGATTTAATATACAATTTTCTTGCTTGAGGATCTCTACATTTTAACAGAGTCCCTATGTTTTAACAGAGTCCCATTTAAGTTACCTTGGGTTGCAATTTAGAGCTTTTTCTCAAAAGGTTTTGGTGAGTATGGAGAAAAAAATAATGAAGTGACTGCAGTCAAGTGTAGCTCAAACCAGGGTTAGAGGGAGGTATGTTTACATGCATAAGGGCAAAGCAGGGAACAAACGTCACAAAGATTGTGGGGACAAAATTATTCTCAATCCCTTTACAAATTCTCTTTCTCCCCATCTCCCAGATTTATTTTGTTCACCTGAATACTGTTCCAGCCACTCTGGCCTTTTCCATGGGCTTCCTTACTTACTTATGATACTTCTCCTCCATTTCATTAACTTCCAGTCTTTATTACTCCAAAGCCTCTTCCTTCCCCATGGATGATATTTTACTGCCTCTTAAATACAAAAGCCAGAGGCAATCACTGGAGTGAAGAAGCCAGTCATTCTCCTATCAGACCCATCAGAATTGTGCTCCTTCTGTTCATCCTCAAGAATTCTCCAGTGATTTCCATTCACTCCGCCTTCTCCCCTCCCATTATCCAAAACCATATTTCTAGAAAACAGGACTAAGCCTCAGTAAAATAGCCGCCACACTTTTGTGTGTTACATTGTACCGTCAAAAAAAACCCCATGACTATATCTTAGGCTAGCCTATAAAATTCTATTATACCACAGTGCAATTGCTACCTAGCTGATCTTTAAAAGTTGCTAAATAATGGCACCCCAAGTTCACTACTTCACTTGCAAAACAGAAGCATTTTTATTGCTTACAACTGGAAAAGCAACATAATGAACTTCGGCTTTATGTACAATATTGTCTGGGCTGCCAGAAACAGTGATTAAAATCACATCTTCCACCTAAACATAGTGTTAACTATGACACTCAATCACACACTGCTTTAAATGCAAATATTAATTATTTCATGCTAATACTTTCAGCAAGAATGAATGCAATTATTTAATCAAAGCAGATATAGTGGGAAGTAAGCAAGAAGAGATAGCTGTTGGTGGTTTATAGGAAGTAAGAAACTGAGTCTCTCTTCACCACCTTGTATGCATTAGGTGGTTAGAAAAGAAATGTTGCCTTTTGGTTACATCAGAAGGCCTGAATATGAAGTTCCAAACCACTTCCACTGCTTTCCTGAATATCAAAAGCCTTGGTTATCCCAGTAATTTTCACAAAATATTTACACTTCCCCCTTTCTACAAGCTGTGTGATACACTTTTATAGAGTTTTCATTAAAAGATCTGGAAGGCGAGAATCAGCGTATATCACAAAATCACTGAATTCAACATCAGGTGAATACTAAGTGCTGATCTATCATATCACTTGTTCCCCTCTCTGAGTGGATCCCATCTGGTTACAAAGGTCCAGCCTGGGGCTCTCTTGTGCCTGAGGAAAGCATCCTGCCGCAAATTCCAGGATGGCCCGACTCCTGCAGCTCTTGCAGTTGGGCAACGCTGCTTTATCCTTCTGTACCCAATATATTGGGGAGCAGGGGAATTATATTGTCTGGGTTCAGCACAGCAGAACAGGAGAGGATTAAAGGAACTGCTTCAGTGTCTCTTTTCTGAGCAACGCCTTCATGCATCCGAAATGGCAGAAACCAGCAGCAGGCCCTGCACCCGGGAACCAGGCCTGCCTGCTGCCCTCTCAGAGCCCCTGGGCAGCAGTCCAGCTTCCTGAACGTCTCTATTTACCAAGTCAAACTGCAGCCTTGGTCCTGTAGCCACAAGCTTTGTGTGATGCCTATCAAAGTTTCTGAAGCACTAAGTGACCAAGGAAGTGATAAATCCCTCCTGTCTACTGTCTCAGAAAAAATCTACCCTCCTGCGGGTCCTGGGGCCTCTAGTGGTTTGAGATTCTTGTGACAAAAAAGCTAAGGCTGGAAGCAAGCAAGCATTAAAAATGCTTTCAAAACCTCTCTGCATAAACTTCTTTTCAAACCAATTTGTCCTTCCTAGTTGCATGCCCCCACTATCCAACGATGCATAACAGAATACACGCGTTTCAGAAAACAAGGACCGTTTCCCTGGTGGCTCTTCCTCCCTGTGATCTACAGAAAGGGATTGTAGCTCATGCTTTCAGAAGAAATAGCTGTAAGGTCACACAAAAGCTACAAGCTAAAAAGGCAAAAAGATGTATTATGACATATAAAAAAGGACCTTTTCTGTCTCAACAGGGCTCCTGTTTGTGCACCAGAGTTTCTGTTATGAACTTGCATTCTCAAGGATCTCTACTGTTTTTATTGTACACTACATTACAGGTCCCAGATTTGCAAGTGGTTTCCCAGTCCATAAAAATGTCCCTTTTGCCTTTTAAAGTATGGCATATATAACGCTGTAGCATCTAGAGAGTCCATCCACTACTGAGTCAGGCATACAGCAGATAAAGTACTCTGCCTGCCAACTTTTATTATTTTAGATGTCTGTACCCCACTGTATCTGATCTGCTCATGGACCAAGGAGCATATTCTTCTCTGTTGTACATAGGAATGGCTCAACAAGTTGACTTCAAATAAGCTGTGCCATTTCATTCCAGCAAAGAATTTGCCCCAAGGGTCCTGCTAACACTTTTGATCATAAACACTAAAAGGGCAGTAATCCTCAAGTTCAAATGAATTAACACGCTAGGTTTCTACAGCTCAGAAAAAGCTGTTCAGCCTACTGTGAAAAGAAGGCATTTGTCTGCTGAATGAAAAAAAAACAGCGTGGTGTCAAAATAAGCGTGTATATGACAGTTCCAAAATACAAATTATTCACTCCTAACACATACAAGGCTAAATATCATGGATAGCAGGACACAGCAATGCTCTTCTGGAAGCTTCTCTTGGTGCAAACAAATGCTGCTCTCTCTAAACTCTGACTCACACAGGGAAGCCCATGGACATCTGTGGGAGCTCTCACCTTGCTCACCTCTCTCTCTGCTTCCCAGGGCAAGTCTAGAAATACAGCCAACCCTAAGCAACCCAACCTAAAAGGCAGCTGATGCTTCATTTATATTTTGTACTCTTGATGCAGCAAAACAAGTTACACGGAGCCTTTCAATACAACAAGAGGTGAATAAGAGGGTGCGAAGCATTGCAGCTGAGGCCTGGATTCATTTCACATGTTTTATCAGTATTCTGCCGCAGCAGTAATGACCAACCATTACTTAGGTTAGCCAGACCTGTAGAAAGCTGTCAGGAAATTTTGAGGAACCTCTGACTAACTGATCTAAATGGGCACTGCAACGGCAGGGAAAATGCCAGGCTGCGAATTAAAGGCCTGTTGATTGAATGTAGTAACAGCAACTTCTCGCACACAGTGCTGAATTTTAACCTAGCTATGATCACTCAAGAAAAGAAGGAAGGAAAAAAGAAAGGCACAGTTTGACTGCGAACAACTCCCTCTCTAAAACGAACACACATTTGCTCAAAATACAGCAATATCATTCCGCAACAACAATATGAAGAAAGGCAGTACTGGAGTTATGACATTTTATAACTTCCTAGAACACCATGTTCTTGCTGGTTACCTATCTTAAAACATTACAGAAGAAAAAAAAGGAAAAAAGTAAGAATAGCTCAAAAATATTACAGTAATGAAAAACTTGCCAAAAAGGCAGAGACATACTACAAAAAGACAAAATAGATGTCCTTTTCTACATGGCCATATCTCAAGAAAACTCTCTTTTATTCTGCTACAATTCTATCAGGAACTCTTTTTCTCAGAAGTTTCTACTGTAACTGCAGAGCATTAAAACAAAATGGCCCCAATATTTTCAGTGAGACAATGAATAAGGAGGAACACAATAACATTATACAAGAGAGAGTGTAAATTACAATACCTTCAACAGAGCATAATTAACCCGTATTAAACCCTGCTACAAACTGTCATTGAGTGCACCTATGAAGCCATATACAGGTAAAAATACTGAAGACAAGGCAACTTATTTTTTCCACTCAGGTTAACAATCATAGGTGAAGTTAACAGGGGAGTGAATTCAAACTCCCAACTAGAATTAAAACCTGAGGTATTTCATCCTGTAATAGTCTGGGAAAGAAGTGCTGTTCCACTCTGAAATGCCCTAAGGTGCCCTATGTTGGTAGGAGAAGAAGACTTATTTCCTTAATTGGGCTCTTGGTCAACAGGAAATTTGGACCACATGCAAATTGAAATGTCTGAATACCAAAACTGACACCAGGAAAACTTGTTCAGTGGCTGCTGCAGCTCACTTCTCACCCTTTCTTACTCTGCGAAGTCCCACAAACATCTCCACCTGGAGCACCCAACAGGGTGCTCATCTCCCATTCAGGAACGACTGGGAACCTGAAACAACATATGTGCCCCGGAGGCTCAGGTCTGCTCAGTGTGCACCTGACAGGCACAAGTGGATTTGCACTCCTCAGAAAATACGCTTGTTTTCTAAAGCACAGCCAGAGGAGGTGGCACCCTGTATTACATAAGTGTGCAGCTAGAGCATTCACTTGGGATGTGAGGGATCTCATTTCTAAGCTCTCCTCCACTTGAGATGGCTTGGACACACACTTCCCAGCAGAACTGCAAGCTAGTCTGGAAAACAGGAGTGCAGAAGAGCTCATTAGTCCCACTGCAGCCGTGCCAGAAAGCAGCAAGAATGCAAATATCGGGGAGTGAGCAGGCAGCCTCACAAAAAGATAGCACAGCCTAGGGGCTAAGCAGCTCAGCCAGGGAGGGAAGAGCCCTGCGTTTCAGGGTTTTCAGGTCTTCCTCCTAGCAGTTTGTCTATTTGGGATCTGATGAATAACTGTACTTGCAACAGGGGTGGCTCCTGAGCTCAGCATCAGAGCCCTTGTGAAGTCTCATTCTGGCCCCTTGAACCTTGCATCCTCACCTGCCCGCCTTGAACAGGAAAAGTGAGTATAATCCAAAGATTAGGACAGTCTTCTTGTAGGAGGCATGGTTTTGACTCTCCCCAGCCCTTGGCTGGCACAGGCCCTGCGTGTTCCCCTTCCAAGCAAAACAGGCAGGCAACAATGACAACAGCAAAGCCTGAGGAAAACCTTTTGAAAAACACCGCTGTGGGGAACTACCTCCAGAGAAGAGTCTGCACTCTCTGCAGCCTGTAGCATTGGGCTGGGCTCAGCCTTTGCTATGAGTTATTTCAAGGCACTTTCTGCTGCGTTTGCAGGTTTCCACCCAATGCTGGCACACACTACAGAGGGAGATTGTGTGTCCCAGCCTTACATCTTTATAGAGCCAGCCTTCTCGGGACTGGCAATGAAAGACACCTGTTTCGGCCCTAAATATGTGCACAGAGAGGCAGAGAGACCACATCCTCCCCTTTGTTCTTATACACAAAGCATTCCTGGCCCAACACTGTAAACATTTCACAGTTCTCCCACCAACTGCAATGAGAAGTGTATTGCATCTGCTGTATTTTGATTTAACTCTCCTCTGTACCTTGCAGCCGAGGACAGAAATGTTTTCCTGGTGATAAATTTCCTTAGCATGAGACTACAGACACTAACAACTATGAAGGAAAGAACAAACGCTAAAACAAAATGCATTACTTAGACAAAATAATGGAAACCATAAATCACTGAAGTGATAGGATTAAATGTGAAACCTTTAATTATGCATTTAATCATTTACCAACTTTTTATTTTCCCTGTAGTAATGTTCATGAAGCTTCAGTAAGATACAAGTTTGAGGGCAACTACATTTTATATGTGGATAGCAAAAGCAATACACACAGAAATGGTTTGAAGAATAAAATTAATATTAAATTTAATCTTCAATTATGCTGACACCTTTACTGAACATCTTTCTTGTTCTCAATCATACTGGCCCTCACTTAATGGCATACCTCTGTCAATGCATGTCAAGCCTGTCTCCATTGTGCAGATACATAAAATGAAGTAGAACTAAGGGGGAAATAAGTGGTGATTTGGAAAGCAAACTACTGTATTAAAACCAGAGAGAGTAACTACACTGCTGAAGAAGATGCTGTGTTATTTATGAAATACGGACAAGCCTGTGGCCACAAACTGTATCTGCTCCACTGCCTTTTCTGCAATGAGGCAAGAAACAGCCACTAAAATAGAAAATGACTCCCAGCTCCAAACAACTTTTCCCGGGCAACCCAGCATCCAACTACAGAAAGCAGAGCTGTTCTTGCTGTTGCCTTTAGGTTCAGAGTGGGAAAGGGAATAACCTGATTTCTGTAAAGATCATATGCACTAGCATAATCTTTCAGCACTCTCAGAGCAGTTACTTATGGAAAACGAAACAAAAAAGGCAAAACTGCCCTTCTTCTAACTGGAGATTAAGGCCAAGTGCAGACAGTCTTTGTGCTTACACAGATCCCCTCAAAGAACATGCAACACGACAAAACAGACTTTCTTCAAGTCAAAAACATTGCCTGTATGCTAAGAAAAACAGCCTAATATTAATACTAAACACATCATCTGGTAACCACTGTAAAGGCAATATTATAATGCTAGATATTGTGTTGCATCTCAGAGAGTTGTTGGCAAGAAAATATCTGTCCCCTGGAGCACCCGTTGTTTTGTTCTATCATGTTGCAGGCTCTGGCAGTTTGCCTCACGATTCCTAGCTGGGGTGGGCTGTCACATAGCTAAAACTGTAATTCCGTAGCTCTACCTTTTTTAAAAAAATAAAAGAATTCACTGGGTTTGGGTTACAGTAAAGGTGGGTTCATTCTACCAATGTAGTTTATACTCTATTCCCCTGGTACACAACACAGGTCCAGACAGGGGCCTTGCTAGTATTCACGGTGCAAAGATCCGCAATACCAAATGCAGCAGAAGTGTGTGCTCAGAGTAACTTTCAGCCATCCCAGTAGAAGAGTACACCATTTTTATTATGTCCTTTGTAGCAACACAAACAACTAGATGGAGTACTCCAAGATAACTTTCAGGTTGTGTTTGGATTTTCTGCTGTATTCGTTGCCTGTTTGGATTTGAGACACCCTACTGAAGAATCAAATATTATCTGTACAGGGGACTCTTGCATCTGTTGAAGTTGAAAGCAGCTTTCCAAGTTGGACTCTTTATAACTGTCACGACTTCTACTTCACAGTTATGAACTGGAGGAAATGCTCTAGAATTTGTTGAGGTCTCCACCTCTACAACTTTTTGGAACAGGCAAACCCAGAAAGAAAAGGAATCATACAGGTAGGTTTTGGCTATCACAACTATCAAGTCAACTACACATTTGCTTCTCAGTTGTTTGATTTTTCCATCGCATTTAGTAAGCAAGAAAAAATTGCCTAGAGAAGGCAAGGAACACAAGCCCAGAAGATCTGTAGGAGTCTACATACACTGAGCACTGAGAAAATGAGCTTCCTTCCTTTTTTTTCTCTTTTTGGATTTCTTTTTGATCATGAGGAGTTTGGACTGACGTGATATCGATGTGTCATCAGCCCTATTTTAAAAGGGCCTTAAGAGCACCCTCACCCCCCATACCCCCAAAGGTAATTGTCTATTCTATTATATCCTTGTTCAAGGCTTAAACTGAAAACATAGGAGATGTCTATCTAGGAGTTTCCCAGCACATTTGGGGCACCAGTGTCAGTGACCTGGAAGTAGGTGAAATTCCTACCACTTTTTCCTCAAAAATTCCTACAGAGGAAATTCATCAAGCAAGTCTTAAAACAGGAACCTAACATTGTTAGGTTGCATACCTAACAATGAAAGCTTGTGCTACTGGGAAGTTTACTCACCTTGCCAGCAAGATGATCTGTAGGTCCTTGGAGTTTTTCTTAATCTCCTTTCCCTAGTCCACTCACACATCAGGTCCCGTAGAGAGAAGGGACAATCAAATGAACTTACGTTTCTTGCTCAGGGCTTAAGATGGTTTCCTTTGACAGAGAGGATATACAGAGCAAATGTGGCACATAAAGACACAGGAACAGTCACTTCCAATCAGATTATAATAGGGGCAGTTGCTACCTCCTGGCTTCAATTGTGGCCAATATTTTCCTCAGTAGCACCTTACAGCAATGAGTTCCACTAGTTAATTGTGCACACTTTAAATTATTTTTTTAATCTTTCACCTTTAAATACACGGATTTTAAAAGTTTCTATCCCACTGCCCAGGTACAAGGGAAGTGAAAAAACCACAGCAATGACCATGATCATGATCGATGACCAGGATCATCTCTGAAATATCCCTTCATTCCTGTCATTCCATTCTCTTTCCTGTGTCTTCTCTAATCTATTTTTTCTATTTGCTTTTCAACCTGGAATGTCTTCCAAAAGGTTATTCATTGTTTTGGGTTGGTTTTTTTTTTTTTTGAAACTCACAGACTCCTCTTTCGGGATGAGCTGCTCAGACCTCAAGATATTTCAGAATGTATCAACTGAAACTTCAAACAGTTTCCTGTTTTCCTCCCTGGACCACCAAACAAGCTACAGGACACCAGATCAAAGTCAAACATGATAATCATCCATGGCAATCCTCTGCTCCATTTCCTTTAGAAAATGGGTGCATCTGGTATAGAAGTGGAAGAAGAGATGTCGGAACCCGCACATGAATCACATCCTCTACAACCACAGTGCTATCACGTGCCAAGTCGAGAAAAGCAAACACACAAACCCCCAAATATACAGCAGTTAAAAACACTATTAACAGCAGAAATGGGCATTTAGCTTTGCGGGTTTTAGAGCTCCCCTGAAACCGTTTTTTCCAAAATGTCAATGAATAGCCAAGAGACTAGAATAATTCAGAAAAAAGAAACCAACCAAGAATGGGTAATTATTTTAATTGCCTCATAAAGACTAAAATACAAAGGACTTTCACTAGGGATCACTTTGGAGGTAAAACTGTAACCTTGCCTTCAGAGGTTTTTCTATTAAAGGTCAAGGGTATCAAAATCTATTGTCTCACTTTAGATCAGTTATAAAGCCACTATAAATAAAGCCTTGTATATGGCACCTTGTCACTGATTCCCACTTCAGTGTAATCAGCACTGCAGATACAGGAAATTCTTAAAGTAAACAGCAGCCTTCTCTACTTGCTGCACTTGAAAAGGAGTCACGACTTCTGTATTTTAAGATATTCATTGTAATTGCTCATTGAGCAAATTATTTTATTGCTGTTTAGACAAACACAACTACTATATCAAAATACAGTGTAACTATGTCAACAGTAATTCATAGTTTACCACTTTCTTTACCACAAGGCAAATTAAATAGCTCTGTTGAATTGAATATATTTCTTAATACTTAAAATAGAACTTCCAAGCAGCAGTGCTAGCATTTATTACTCTTAGAAGCTGTCAGTATCTTCTACAACAACTGCAAATACATCAAAGATCTTTTTTGGATAGAAACAGACTATACAATTGAAAAACACAGTGCCTAGTCTACTGACGCTATTAAAGAACTCATGGTGACTGCTCCGAAGTTCTGGCTAAAAACAAAATTTTCTAGAAAAGGCAAAATATTTGACCAACTTCCAAACTTCTTTTTTTATTATTTTCTGTAATAAATTTACTCACATGCAATGTAAAAGTTCTGTTAAAAAAAAAAGAAAACTTTAGGGAGACAAAATATTTCAGTTTCATTCAGATTAATTGCTGTATCTGGCTGAAAAAGACTTGGGGAAGCAAAGACAGGAAGAGTGGGAAGTAAGAAGGACACTCTGAAAAAACGGAACGCAGCCCAGAGGGGAGGCTGCTCCGAGGAGGGCCTCCCCAGGGCACAGGAGTGGCCCAGCCTGCCATGCCGCCAGTCACGGAGGCGCAGCAGAAGGGCAGCAGGACGGGCAGGGAGCTCCCGCCTGGGCTCTGGCACCAAAGGGGAGGACAGAGGAGGAGGATGTCAAACAAGGTCATTGGGGAGCAGAGCAGAACTTCATTCTCCTGGCCTGCTTGGACCATATCAGGGAAGCCAAACCTCAGCTGGACTCGAAACTGAGGAGGGACATGAGGGGCCACACAAATTGCTTCTGGAAGTACACTGGCATCTAAAAGAAGACTGAGGAACAGACTGTTCAGAGAGGCTTTTGAAAGTCCATCCTTGGAGATACTCCGAACTAAGTGAACAAGGTCCTGAGTAACTTCATCTAAGCCGGCCCTGAGTGGACCAGGAGGGTGTATCTGATGACCTCCAGTGGTCTGCTCTGACTTACTTGATTCTGTGATTCTATGAAATGTTTGTCTGCAGATTTTTTTTCCCCTCTGAATAAAAGGATAGAGATAAAAGAAGGTGTGAAATGCAGAAAAATATTTTAAAAGTAATAATTTTTCCCACATTTAATACTTTTCTGAAAAAAGAGATGCTGAATTTTCCAATAAAAAATACTGTGAGTAGGCTAAACTGTTAGACCACCATCAACTGCATTCTTGTTTTTTATTTTATCTTTTGCTCTCTATTATCTATATGATTTTGGGAACCTACATGATTACCTATACAATTCTTCCTGAATTAATGCAGACTGATGAAACAAGATTAACTGGTGGCCTAGTTCTTACTAGATTCTTGACTGATCTGAAGCTCCAGTCAAAGATGCTCAACAAAGGAGTAGCAGAAGAACCATGCAGGGCCTCAGCTCCAAGGCTAGAGGTGCTGAGACAGATTAGCATAGTTTGGAAGGCAGCTTTAACTGTGCCATACACCGACAGTCCACAAATGACACTATAGTAGCTGGCAATTGGTGGTACCTGGCGATCCCGAGCCCAGCCTGCACAAAAAGGCTTCAGCTAGCGAGCTGGGGAATGCTTACAGGGGCCTTACACCTGGCCTGACGTTCCCCTGGGCAGAAGGCTCCATCCCTCTGTGGCACGGAGCAGCATCAGAGCAGGGGCACTACTGTTTTTCCAGGTGCGTGCTCCATCTGTTCCTCCTTCTTTACATCTACACGTATACCCAAGAAAAAGAATTTAGCATCATATACTCTGCATGCCTGAGTAAGCAGCTTAATTATTCAGACAAAATACCGTTGATTTAAAAGTGTCTGCACACATGAAAATCAGGTTTGCTGACCTCACTGAGAAGGGCAGCCAAGCTTCTCAGGGGATTGCCAACTGTGTTCCATACATTGCTATTATTTATTTCAGGACCATTTGATACAATAAAGCACAACTTCCAGTATTTGCAGCTTCCTTTGGAATCTGAGGAATTTGCTTAAGATGCACACCTTCAGCTTCCTTTGAATTCAAGAACAACATATATGCACCCATGGACAACATAGGCATCAGAGAAGCTTATAAAAGCAACATAAAAATAAAATGCCACGTGCAATTATACATCCACTACATGTAGCTCTGAATGCTACCCACACTCTAAGAGTGCTACCCTTAAATGAAGTAAATCACAAACTTCCTTGTTGTCTTCTTTTTACACCATAACTACAAGTTTTTCTAATGTCATTTCAGAGTCATCTTAAAACAAGCCATGCCTTGCTTTCTTCAGTCTTTCCAAGTTTAACAATCTTCTTCCCCAGTGTTCACTTCTGTAACAACAGACATCACAAAATAGACACTATATACTACATTTAGTAAACGTAAGAATCAACTTCCCAGACTATAAATGAATCACATTGCTCATTTTACTAGTCTCACAATAGTTTGAACACCAACCAGTTGCAGATTCAACAAATATCCAAAAACAGCTACCCAAAAAGCCCTAAAATTAAGTTCTCAAATGATAATAGCTAATGCTGTACATCCCTACTCTTGAGTTACAAACAATATGTACACTGTATTTATGCAGAAGAAACCAGTATTTAAAACTCTTACATTTATCATAAAAATAAATTTTATTACAGAAAGCAGTGCCTTCCCATAAGAGATTTACAATTGATTAAATAGGATGTCTTGTCCTAAAACACTTACATGATTGCATGCAAAGAAAACAGATGGTCTGTGTTACTGTAATTTGATTTCTTCCAGTAAACATTACTCATGATATAGAAAACGCTTATGTTGATCTCTTCCAGAATGATGTGTGTGCTTTGCATCTCTCTTTAAATGAAGCCTGTAAATCTGTTCAAGAAACAGCACAGCAGCTCTGGTTTCCCAGCAAATCAAATAAAATCAGGTATTCTAATGAATCATCCCTCACTTAAGAACCTGACAACACAGAGATTTATTTTAACTTTTTGCTCTCCCAAAAGTGCTTAACATAATACCATGCTCCCTTCTCATTTACTCCTTTTGTAATGCTGCTTCATACCCAAATAAGAACACCACTTCTACCTTCATGTTTGCATAGAAGGAGCGCCTTAATGCAAAATATGGTATCTATTGTCTTCTGGCTTCATCTAACATTCTTCTCCTTATACAACTACAGGTGTATAAGATGGAAACATATCAGTGCAAATTTTTTTCCATCTGCCTACCTCAAATTTTGCTCTATCACTTGAGTCACACAAAGAACACTGCTCAGGAAACTTGGACTCCCACATTTCAGTGAAATGATTCTACTTGAGCTTTATGCTTTCCGAATGCTGGATGAAACGTGGTCTGCCTTTGTAAGGCAGACAACCTTCATAAGGTCATCTAAATCACTGAAGTCCTTGGGACCAAACCGTGGATGGGAACTCTATCATTTGTTCCCACCGGATGACAATCTGGGCTGGTAAAGGATGCACGTTGCCTTTTATAGATCTTTTGCTTGCACGTGGGTGACTACAGGCAGATCTTTCTCACAAGCACAAATTTAACCCTTAAGTGCACCCTTAAATCTGGCCCTGATTTTTGTCAGGGCTTTACACTGGGGTATATTTCATCATCTGCAAGTAATAACATTCCAGCTGGGATGTAACGCTATTTGTCATTATCTTGTCCTGTTTGATTACCGTCACTTCACCTGACTGGCCTA
This sequence comes from Dromaius novaehollandiae, assembly GCF_036370855.1. Classification (NCBI taxonomy): domain Eukaryota; kingdom Metazoa; phylum Chordata; class Aves; order Casuariiformes; family Dromaiidae; genus Dromaius; species Dromaius novaehollandiae. Next base: position 69,780,245 of record NC_088099.1, on the reverse strand, counting down.
GACTTACCCCAGCCAAATGAAGTAAGGGCACAATCCTATTAAGTGCTTGCTGGGAACACCCTAAGCTGCTGCTCACCAGCGGGAATTAAGGGTTCTCAGCACACTGTAACAGGTACTCAGACCCTTCGGAAATTGGGCTCTTAATTAGATATTCCCTCGTGACATTGTGTGATTATTTCATATTCTGACAAGACACCTCAGCAATCTCACAGGCCCCAAATTAACTGTCCTAGAAGAGCTCTTTGCCAACTACAGTTCTGTGAAACCTTTGTCATGCTTGGCCATGGAAGCAAATTACATTTCACAGAGCATATGAAATGATTCGCCCAATGAATTGGCTGAATTATCTAACATGAACGACTGGCCAGGCTTGAGCTGCCCACTTTTAAGTAGCTTTGCTCCTTTCCTACTCCCTTGCATGTGCCCTCCACTCCACCCTTCCATGCTTGCTTTTTATTGCCCCACTTACTGCCAGCGCTCAGCAGTAGCAGCAATCTTTGTGGCAACGTGGGATGATTCATCACACAGCCTATGTGAGTCAGAGTAATACTGCCAGAACGGTCCCTTAATATAAATTTCCCTTTCTCCTATCTGGCTCATCTGGTATTACAATATTTTTTACTCACATGTAAAGTTCCTCAAGCCTATCCATCCAGGGGTTGCTGAAGTTTTCTAATCAGGATCGGAAAATTAACAAAACCCCAACACAGTAAAAATCTCTGCCTTGCAGCTGATCCCATGTTATCAAACACATTAACAAAAGCTACAATAAGTATGAAAAACTGTAAATAAACAGAACAAATGCTGAATGAGCTAACATATCACATAACAACTGTATGTCTGGTCATTTTTATACCATTTTCTATGCATAACAGGTTTAGGCATAGTCACCTCAGAGAAAGGGTATAGTGTCAAACATTTCCAATGAGATTTTAGCAACCATGCCGTTCTGAATACTACATACTGGTCTGGATGTACAAATTTATGATGCTTAGCAATCAATATTCACCTCCCCTTCACCTTGTAAAAACAAAAGCTACATAAGGAGTATTTAGACAATCTACCCTAACTTCTATGCCACCCCAATACCCACCTCAGACCCAAAGACTGTAGCTAGTCTGAGTGCCTCAGCTATAGACAACTGGAACGGCTGCTGCAGGTAGAGAACAGGAGCGACAATGTCTGTCACATGAGAGGTATTAAAGCACACTCCAAAGGTTGAATTCTTAAGAGAAGCTTTATTGAACTCTAGACTTCTCCATCCCTGCTGGGCTGCAAGACAGCTCTACATGCTTTCTAACTCCACTACACAGAAATCGCAGCACTTGCATGCTCTCTGCTAAGGCTTACAGTTTTTATGCTTTCAACCATATGTCTCTTTTTGACAGGCATACTCAATTCCACTCATTTGTGGCCACTGTTTCTGCTAAGTCCAACTCTCAGAATTCGCTGGCATGGAGTCCCTCGCAGCTGCCTCCCTGCCCGCCTCCTCAGCCCACGGTCTGCTTTACCTGCTTACCTTTTTGGAAGGCTTTTTTCATGCTTCTATTGTTAACAAAATTTCCATTGGCTACATTTGTTTTCATTAGCCTTCATGTCTCTTAAATTGTGGCTCGTAAACATCATCAAATCTGCTCCCACAATGAGGAAACCATACCTTCACATAAATCATTCTACCAACGAGTTACAATTCCAACAAAAACAGTTCACTGAGTGCTTTATGCATTCTGGCAAGCATCTGTTTTGCCAGAAGTGGATTAAATAACACTACCTCTATTATTCTAATAGTGTGGAAGATCATATAAAATATTTATATTGTGAACTGCAGGCAAAATGCCTGTTCTAAATTATGCTCCGAAAGCTCAGCAAGATCTTATACTGATAGAAAAATACCTCAGTTTAAATAACTGGGCAATTTTAGTTATTCCGTATTCTACGAATCTCATGTCATTTTGCTGTTTTCCCCTGGGAATGTGATCTATTTTAGTAAGTACTGTTTTCCATGTTCTAGGGTTTCCTGTATACTAGTACAAACATCTCACCCACATCATACTGAATCATGGGGCCAGCATAAAGATAACTATAAAAAAATACCAGTGCTGCCAGTGCAGATCAGCGTTCTGCCTGAGCGTCTTCATTACTTTATACAGAGCATCCAGCATTTGTTAGTACATAGCTATGAAGAAATTTGCTTAGGGCCCAATTTTCAGCCAAATTCCAAACTTGCAAGCAAAAAGTTTGCATGTGCAGTTATTTGTAGAGACTGTATGCACAAAATCTCATCAATGTCATAAGCTAGCACCGATCTGCATGTCCAAGAATAACATTTGTATAAACTGAATATCCTGAATATTTATACAAATTGAATACCCCAGAGCTGTATTCTTGATTTTATTGAGGTTACTCCAAATCACTATGTAGGTATGAACGACTGCTTTAGGATCACAAGCCCGCTCTCACAGAAGTCACTTGTTTCAGAAGGCCCAACTTCCAGTTTAAAGGGCATTGTTCTAAAAACATGGCTAACATTACGCTTTTTCCACGTTTCACAGCTAGGCAGCACAAGGTGCATTGGATGAGATCCTGCAAGCTGCTAAATGCACCGTGTGCTGCTTGTGCGGCCCCAGGACACTATGGCATGAGGTAAAATGGCATGAGCCATTCGCTGCAGAATTCCCCCTGGGTAGCAGCATTTTCAGTCAGTCTGAAGCCAGCAGGCATGGTTCACTGAATCTGTGCCAACTTTGCTGTTCACTTCAGCTAACCCTTCTCTCAGGTGGGATCATCAGCAAGGAGGGGAATCGGGAAATGGGCTGAGAGAAGGCAAAGTGGCACACATCAGAGAGAGCACCATGCCTGCCCCTTTGCTGGTAGAAGGCACTAAAAGCAACCCCACTGCAGATCCCCAGCATCCTTTTACATGCAATGGGCAGGAAAGCTCTTTAAAGGTGGGTGTCTCAGTTAACAATTAAAGTCAGTTGTCAGACCGACGTCCAAGATAACAGCACTTTTAGCAGCCTTGGAAAATCTTCTCCCCACACTATCACACTTGGTTCTAGCTACACTTAGATCCCGTAACACAAACAGCCATGCAGCGCTGTCTATATGCAAGGCTCATCTTCACGAGTGAATGGCCATCCCTTGCCTTACTCCTGTTAGTGATGGCAGCATGAGAACGGGTGATGGGAGGAAGGGAAACGGGCAGGAAACAAAGAACAGGTTTTCCTTAACTCTCTTGCCCTTGTTACTTCTACCTCAGCTCCAGCACTACCACTCGGCAAGTGCCCAGCAGGGAGAACAAGGCCCATCCTTTCTGATGGGAGACTGTGCATTAAGCAGGACCTGCCCTTTCTGATCCTTCCCCACTGCTGCTCCTACTTTTGTGTTTCTATAGGCAGCTCCCACTGCAACATGAAAACTCCCTCCTCTTTCTAACTCCTCCTTGCTGAAGTGGGCTGCCCCTAGAGCAGCTCCCACCTGCTGGCTGCCGACCCGACTCTGCCTGCCCAGGCTGCAGCCTGGCCGAGCCAGCCACTGAGATCCAGTGCAGCCCGAGAAGCAGCGAGTCTGCCCGTTCATCCTTGTGGGCTGGGTGAAGGGTTTAGATACCCCATACTTTCAACTTCAGTAGATGCAAAAGCACAAAGCAGATCCCACTCAAAATTAGGAGGATTTGTCCAGAAAAGGATCAATCATGTTATTGTAGTCTGTCCTCTTACTTTTTAAATTCCCTCTATTCAGTCAATGTGTGCAAAAACTTCAGACTGAAAAGTCAGCCTTGAATGCACATAAAACGCACACCTCTCCCCAGCTGTTTAGACAGCAACCACACTGACTCTCTGCCCACATGTTCCTGGTTCGATTTCTTCTCTTCCCACTTTCTGAACCTGACCCTCATGCTCCTGCACTTTCACCAGTCCTCTTCTCCCTTTCCTCTCCCCAGTAGAGCAATAAAATACAGCTAGAAACAGTCAACGAGCATCCATAACCCACCAAGCACTCATCCCATATATTAGGTTTTCAAATGATTTTTCAATAAAGATTTATCAGCGACCTTGCAAGAGGATGGTAAAGCACTCAGTGAAATAGCACCTTCTCTAGCTTACTACTTTAATGATACTTAAAATTCCTAAATGAAAAAGAATCAGTTCTCCATCACTCACAATATATAAAACAGTTTTGCACAGCTCTCTTTTTCGCAGTTGTCATCAATTATATAAATACAGAAATTATCCAAAAAATTTTGTTTATTGCTCAATAAATACAGTCAGTAATATACTGCTCAATAAATACAGTTTTCATTAAAGAAAACAACACAACAACAGAATTATCTAAGTACCTAAAATCATTAATTTCAGCATTAATGTTCCATGCCTGGGACTCTAAAAGTTCTTCCACAAATCTGTTTCTTCCCTGTCTCCTGGGACAAGACCTCAGGAAGAACAGAAATCCCTCACCGCTGCTTGAGCAGCTACATCGCTTCAGTAAAGCAGAAGAGAGAACTCTTTCCAATATTCTCACAGAAAATCAAGTTGTCTAATTTTCACTTCTATTTTCATCTGTGACAGCGCTTTCTTCACAGTGTAGACATAACCTTAGCATCAGACACACTCCTGACTATGTCAGGGTGCCTGCCCCGACAGTAAGCAACTAAGCATATGGCTGAAACGTCGACAAGGCTGCAGCCTGCGCAAGAACTGCATTTATACTAAAATGGAAAATAGACTCCATGTTGTAGAATCTGGTCTTGGGGAAGCGAAGTATTTCAAGTAGCCTGGGAGGGTCCAGTTCCACTTTTCACTCAATAGAACTGTACTCTGATTTGAAGCTGAGCTTTTTACTTTATATTTAAATAGTCTTGCTGACATTTGTATGCTCTGCAGAGCAAGGAGGCAGATAAGACTTCAAGACTTCAAGTCCAGCCAAGCATTCAGCTACTTAGCAGTATGCCCTAAGGTGACAAAGAGGGTTGAGTTTTTGTATCCTCTACCTCTGAAACCCGGCCAACAAATAAAAAGAAACAAATACAGACCAACCATTTGAATAAGCACTGTCATGTAAGACACACAGAGAAAATCTATTGTACTTTGAATATCCTTGCCCTAAGATCTTTGGTGACAACACGGTGTGAGTCTGTAGCATTCTATTGATGCGCTCTTCTTCCCCCCTGGCAAAATAGGAACCAGGTTGCCCAATACTGATTTTAATATTAAAACATGTTCAGAGAGAGTCTTCTTCAGGTTCTTACTTGGCTTTATGGCTTGTCACGGCTGACGTGATTCTTAATCAGAGTGCCTTTAAAAACACACCAAACAGATAATAATATCTAGAAAACTAGGATATTAAAACTTTGATTCACATAGCACATCTCTCTAGTCTTGTCAAACATTAGGCATAACTGTACTATATTTTAAAGGAAACTGCTGTGACGTGTTCTCAGTGGAAGACACACGCGTGACCACGCAGTCTACAGTAGGTCAGAAAACAGGACTGTGATCTGTGGAAAATGTTCAGGTAATTAGTCAAAACTGTAATACAGGAATATTTTGCCCCATGCCAGAAATATTTTGCATTGATAATGAAACACATGGATTTTGCATTACCATGGAGATATCTCATGGGAGTTATAATTTAGGTGCCTCAGCAGCCTAGTGATAAGGATATTTAGTTTTTCTAAAACTCCAATTTGCCATCTGAAGACTATGTCACTGGAAATATTCTGGCTCCAGTTCGTATAGAAGGAAGACCCACAGTTGCCTACTTGTATCATGTTAGCTTTGGTTTTTAAAGCAATAGTAATTATTGACAAATTGGTATTGACTCTGATCTCTTTAACTGTTAGGAAGATACATTTTCATCCTTATTATTTACTTTACAATACTAGCATCACATCCCCCCCACCTTTTAATGATATGACTGACTTTAAAGATTGATAAATTCATTACTACAGTACATATCAAGGTTAAAAGAGGCAGAATTCCCTTATCAGTATGAAGGACTCGTACAGTTTGCAACAATCCTAGACGAAATTACCCTTTGGTCTTTCAATAAGCAGAAATCTCCTGCAGTGGCAAATGTTCATAATGGACTGTTTCATCTTGGCAATCATCTGAAAAGCATCTAATTTAATTAAAGCTGTAGGACAAAGTGCTCTCTCCTTTAACAATTAAATATTTATGTTAACACACATATCACTTAATTGGCACAGCACATCAAAGGATATTAACTGATAGTACAGTGTGTAAGGACTGAAAAAAAATCCTAGTGCAGGTTTAAAAGTCCTTTCTGTATTAAATACTATAATAAATAATTGCAAACCAGAGTAAGGGCATGAAAGATATAATAATAAGCAAGAATTAAGACAACTGAGATTTTAAAGATCACTAGCTCTGTGCTACTACTATGTTAACTGCCAGCAATATAAACTGTATGACAAGTCACTAGAAATGCTGTGTTCCCAGAAGCCACATTAACAAATGCTGTAATTGAGAAAAAGGAGCAGAGATTAAAGAAATCCTACACTCAACGGTGGGTCTGTGTATTCTTGGTCATTAATCACTGCTGAACATTTGATTCCAGAGCTATGCCAAAGAAGCTGTGAGTGGCATAATACTATCTATGTCAATACGAACCATATAACGAAACAATATCTACAGCCTACATCATCTCTACAACGATCAAAAGAATATATCACATTTTATTCAATTATCTGGCAGAGAGAGACAGAATTTAAATATGTGAAAGCCACACTAATTGGAAACTTCATTTTCAGGCTTTTTTCTGCCTTTTTCCCAGGGAATTATAACATATCTGTGAAGGGGAGGAGGTGAGAATTTGTCTGAATTGTTGCTAAAATTAACTTAAATGTGCAGTTACAGGCCATCTCTACAGCTAACAAGCACTTACTGATACTGTTTTATACAGTAAGAAGATGAGTTCTGCACTAACAAGTAGCTCAATGGGAACATTCAAGCATCTTCACGGGGCGGGGATCAGAAATTAACCTCTTGTATACTACTTTCGGAGGTCTTATAGGCTTTACTGTTAAAGGTCCGTTTTTATTTCTCTATCAGAGTTCAGAAAAGAAAACCAAAAATTAACCGGTTTAGACATTCAGTACCAATTCAAGGGACTAGCTCTGACATAGATATGCACGATTACCCTGTTATACAGCGATCTGGAAGCATAGAAGCTGTTTATTGAAGTTGCAAATATTAGCAAATAAAGCCCGTTTAAGCTATAGTTTGAACATTTTAAGCTGGCACGAACAGGCACGTCTACCCAAAGTAGTCCTGGCTCTTTCTGTTGTCACTGCCTTTGTGGTGTTACCTCAGGCCAGTTCCTTCCAGAAGCACTTCTGGCAACAGAAGGGAGAATACGGGCAGGGGAATAAAGCAGTGGGGCAGACGGAAGACAGGACCACTTCCTTCTGTGGCAGTACCAGCGTAAAGTGTTTGATCTCATCTCCACCATCTTTCCTGGCAAAGTAGAAGGGGAAGCAAGTGGGGGAGGATTTACCAACCCTAAACCAGAAGGACTCTTCACTCCACATCCCAGAACTAGCTACAGTATACTCACACCAAGACTGGACTTCCACGATTTGCTAGTGAAAGAAGAAAATACAACAAACTGCCAGGAAATCTAACATCAAAAATTGTAGAGCTGAAACCTTCTCCATAGGAAAACATACCAAAGAATGAGCAACAAATATCTAGCAAACAAAATCATACTTGGGAAAGTATAAAGGAATTTAAAAAAATGAAGTGATGCTCTGTGTAAACAGAAAAGAGACACACAGGAATTCAATTTACTGAAGAAGTAAAACATAAAGTGATGCAAGCATCACTAGTTATTTCTGTTTCCAGCCACAAACTGCTCAGAAATACAGTCTGTGAACTCTCCAAAGCATTTTGGTGTTTTTTTTAATTATATCAATATATGGTCTTTACCTCAGACTTCAGTGAGTTTCGAAACGCGAGCTGCATATTATCCTGATTGCTGCTATGCTTATAAGCACTTATATAAGGGCATGTGCTTATGAATCTCTCCAACACGGTTCTGTGCTTGTTCATTCGGGTATTTACCAAATAGGCAAATTATGTAGGCTTTCTTACCATGATTTGCCTCAAAACAGATGGCACGCTATTCATCGCTTTACTACCATTAGATGCTACAGGTAAGAACTACATTTGGATCCTGGTGGCTTTTTTTTTCCTAACAACAACAAAAAAAAGGGAAGTAGATGCTCTGCAGTTACTCATGATAGTCTGATCTAAAATGGACTGAGTAGTTGGTGAAGGATTTCTTCATAATTTTAACCTAAGATCCTTTGAAATGGCTTTCCTGGGTCACATCATCTAGCCCAGTAGCTAACAACAGATGCTCAGGCAAAGAGAATGTAAGAATCAGGCAAGTAAAGAAATTTTAGTAACCAATGTCTTTGGGACTTCTGAACCCTGGACTGTTTTGTCCTTAATCGGTCTTGAGATCTCTCTCTCAAATGACTTTGTCCAATTTATATCCAAATCATTCATATTTTTAGCATCCAAAATATTGTTGCAAGTATTTCCTTATGTTTTAAAAATTAAAAATTTGATGACCCCTGCTTCTTGCATTGTGAGAAACACTGAATAATTGTTTTATGTTTGACATTACCATGTCGTACATTATTTAACCATATCCTATCTTAGTTATCTCTTTTCCAAGCTGAATAACTAGGTAAGAAAATAACAGATGATGTTCAGTGCTGATAAATCCAAAGGAATGCACATAGGGAAAAAAATACCCTCAAACTATTCAGATATACCTGTGGGTCTTAATTAGCTATTGATGTCAAGGAAAATATCATGGAATCACCACGGACAGTTCTGTGAAAACATCCAGGCATCTGCGCTGGTGGTCAAAAAGGCAAACATAACATTATTGATGATCAGTAAAAGAACAGAGAACAAAGCAGAAAAATCCTTATTATTATTGTGATGCTGTTGTGTAAAACCAGCATGGGCCCATATCTTCACACAGTTCTGCTCCCAACTATGTGAGAAAGGATAGAATAAAACATGGCAAGGTAACCATCATACTCTACACCATACAGAGACCTCAACAGGCTGGGAGACTGGGCCAACAAGAATTGAATGGAGTTTAACAAAGATAAAAAGTTCTGTATCTGAGACAGAAAAATCCCAAGCAGCAGTACAGGTTGGGAGCTGACTGCCTGGGGTGCAGCTCAGCTGAAAAGGCCCTGGGAGTGCCGGTAGAGAACAAGCTGTACATGAGCCAGCAGTGCATCCTTGCAGCAATGAAAGCAAGCTGGGGCCTGGGCTGCTTCTGCAAGAGCAGAACCAGCAGATCAAAGGAGGCGACTATTTCACTCTACTCAGCACTTGTTAGGTCACACCTGCAATTAACGCATCCAGTTTTGGTTCCCTAGTTCAAGAGAGACACAGAAATACTGGAGGTGGCCCAGTGGAGGGCCTACAGGACGATTAGAGGGTTGGAGAACTATATGATGAAAGATTGAAGGAATTTGGCTTATTCACTCTAAAGAAGAGAAGGTACAAGGGAGAGTTTAATAGTCTTCCAATACCTAAAAGGTAGTTCCAGAGAAGACAGAGGTACTCTTTTCACAAGGATGCACAGTGACAGGAAAAGAGGCAACGGGTGTAAGTTGCTTCAGGGGAAATTGCATCCAGATATAAGAAGAAGAAGAAAAAAATCTTCACTGTGAAAACAAGTAAACATTTGACTAGGCTGTTCAAAGTAGTGGAATCTCCCTAGCTGGAAATATTCAAGACTTGACTTGCTGGGGCACTAGGTAACCTAATCCAAGGCCCTGCTTCAACTGTCGGTTGAATCAGGTAATCTCCAGAGGCCCCTTTCCCCCTGGGCCTTTCCATGATCCTGCATGGAGAGCAGCAGGCACGATGCAAGTTCTGGAATGGCCTCCACCACCAGCGAGAAGCAGCAGGCTAGCATGCTTCGGCAATGAAAAAGATATGACACAGGGCAGGAAGGGAAAAGACAGAGGTTTACAGCATCATGAAAGAGACAGAGAAAGTAAGTATGGAACAGCCATTCAATCTTTTTCACAATACAGGAAGTAAGGGCTTTAAAATGAAATTTTCAAAGGGAAGGCTTGAAAGAAACGGAAGTGCTTTTATAAATAAACCATAACTGACAAGTGAAACTAACTGACGTATATTTTCTGGGTGCCAAAAGAATAATTGGAATCAAATGGACATGTTGAAATGAGTCCATCAAGGGCTATTAAAAGAAAAGCCACAGACCCAGACTCTGGACAGGACATTGCTAAGCTCCACACTGACAGAAAATAGGGGATATACCACGGCAAGGATCACTAAATGTACTCACACCTTTCTTAAAATCTTCCCTTCTCTTCCTTTCTATTATGGGAGGCAGGATAAGAGACTAAATGGACAGGTGGCCTGGCACTGCGCAGCCATTCTACCATCCTCTCCCCCGTCTTTGAGCACGTAGCTATGACAACTCTGACACACCGGATTTCTACAGCGTGTGTTAGTTTTTGTTACAGAGAGGCTCTGATCAGGGCCTTAAACATTACTGAAATAACAAACGGGGATATATTTCTTATCCAGACCAGGGAAAATAACCTACAGAGCTGGTCTTTAAAGGAGAACAGTGGATACGAAGCATCATTCATTAGATTTCCCATATTTAGGAAAATACACAGTAGATGAGAAAATGAAAACATTTTACCTAAGAAATCTCAGCAGAAATGAATTCTGATGCCTTTAGTGTCACGTCTGAATCAGGAGAACATTTGACCTCAGTGGCTAACCATTTTTTTACTTTTAGATTACCACTAAAAAGCTTAATTCTATTCCTGAGGACAAAATGAAATCTTGCCAAATATACCAAGTTCCTAAGATACCTACTAGCTAACTGCGTAACAACAACCAACATTTGGCCTATTTTTCTTTTTTAACTGATGCTGGGAGCACTGAGATGGAGGAAGGATCATGCATATGATTATAGCAACAGTGCGACTTCTCCTGGCTTTATAAATGAGAGCCACGGCTAACCACAGGGAAGCCACAGAACTCCTTCAGGCCCCAACTGTAGCAGCCTGTCTAAACCTGCTGTGCAGCAGGATTTGTTTCTTAAAATTCACAATTGACATCTTTTTGCCAGAAGGGAGGTTGTACCTTTTCCTATTTAAAAGAAAAAAAAGTGTAGATTTTATCAGTAGCCTTTTGTAAATATTTCTCTCTTTCTTTTAACCAAAAGGCTACAAAGGGGACTTGACTCGTTTCAAACTCAAAGATAAGCTTGCGCATTTTCTGGGTCGTGCTCTCACAGCGTGATGCTGCAAAGATGCCCAACACAGTGGAGCTCAGGTTTGTTCACTGTCGCATCGGCCTCCAGCTGCTGGGAGTCCAAGTGCGCAGCCATGCCAAGAGGGCCAGAATACGAGGCACAGACTGAGAGCCCAGTGGGATCGGTGTCAGGCTGCCTACTGATTTCACCTCAGCCACACATCTGAGTGTTTACATGGACTAACGTGAGTAGATAAACCGGTATCAAAATTTCCCTTGGCAGTCGCACTACATTACTAACATTGGAGTGCTGAGCACTAAAACCATTACTTTTTCAGACAAAATCTTCTCCTGCTAGGTCCAAATTTCACGCCTGCTTTTGCTGTGATCAAATACTACAACCAAATGACAGTGTCTAGGATGATACATATCTTTGAGCCACACTCACAGGTATACTGGTCCACCATTTTAACTGACTTTAAGGCTGTGTCTTACATCCTTTCTGCCAAATATTGAAAAGAAATTCAAACATCCAGATTTGAGTCACTTCCATGTAGTTCAAACACTTGCTTCCCAAAATAAATGACAAAACATTTACTTCCTTTCTCCTTTGTTTCTTCGAAGTTCTTCAAAATTCACAGATAACTCAGTAGGGTCTGTTCATATACACACACCTTATTTGTCAGATCCATTTTGAAGTACTTCACTCTTTTGTGCACATATGTAAACTCTTGAAAGGATTCAATCCTGTTTACATAAAAATCTATGTATATTCAAATGACAAAGAAATAAAATGTTCTTTCATAAATGGTGTTAAGCAATTGTCCAGAAGTGCCAAAATCTACTTCATTCAAAGACACCACATTAGTTTTCTATTGCAGCAATCCACACATTGTAATTTATCCATTTGTTCTGATCTGTGACATTCAGCTGTGTTCTGCAGCACAGACATTTTCTGGGTTGCCTTGGTTTCACTGTAGAAAGGATATGTTTCTGTTCTCAGGTACCTTTGGACAGTCTAAAAGGTCAAATGACTGGGACAAGAAGACTCAGCAGATTAATTGGGTACTAACTGCAAAGAGGAAAGAAAGCCAGCCAACTTCACCCACTTGGTTAATGATGCTTCCTGGGGCGTTTGATGAGGAAGTAGCAAATTCAAACTCACCTGGATGACCCTGACAGACTGATGTTGGGCAGTGGATTTTGTAAGATTCCAAAAAAAAAGATACAGAAGAGAACGCCTGAAACTCAGTAGCTTAGATAAAGTCAATTGAATGCATCCACTTTTTTAAGATGGGGAAAAAGCAAATAAAAACTATGAGACAACGCTGTAGATATGCTAGATAAATATACTCTGGAGGCTAATGAAAAGAACAATTTGCTACCTCTAAAAATCAGGATCCCTTTAAATACACCAGTTCCTCTCTAAATTCCTCTTTTTTTCTGAGCTTATATGCTCAGATTATCATTATTTTGAATAGATTCCAAACACCTCTGGCCCCACTTTGTTGCTATTTGGAAAACATCCAACAAACTGAAAAATGCTTGTTGATCTGTTCCATCAAGACAATGAGCTATTATAAGCAGATAATCAATGAGTTTCAGATATGGCTGTCAGCTTCTTAAACACAAACAGAAAATCAGACTTAGAGAAAAACAGAACTGCTGTTGTTATTCTGTGACCCTAACTGAAGTTGATTTTTCAATCACTATGAATATAAAAAATATAAAAAATATAGAGTGCTCCACAGCTACTTTATTTAAAATACACAGGCATACTTTTTTTTTGACAAAAGGCTCTTACAATCCATTTATATTGTGATAATGATGGCATGCAGCAATTGATCACAAGTGAATTTTAAATACAAGGCATAGCTGATAAAATACTGGCTCCTTCACTGCCATAAACCCCAAATATTTCCAAGTGGCATCCACAAAATTCAAAAGCTGTAGACTGTTAAAGTTTTGTCATCATTTTCTCCCAGACTGGCAGTCTGTGCAAAACACAAGCACTTGACTCAGCAGTTCATTTCCACATTACCCCAAAAGATGAGAAAATTCTTATTTGTTTGGGCTTAGGGCTTGCTTTTAAGGAGACTAAGAAGGCAAAATTATAATCAAACAACATTACTCTAAAACCGCAAGTGCATTCAGTTCATATACAAATCAGTTTATCGGACCTGAAATGAAAGTGTATAAAAGCTTATGCATGGTTAATGTACAAGGTTTCTAGGTATTTTAAGCGTGGATTTTGAAAGATTCAGATTCAAAATTAAAGTATCAACTTAACTAAACTCTGATTTGTGTAAGTTAAAACTCCTAAAGTATACATTAGGTCTGCTCCTTTAACCAATGTAATCAGAGGAACAATTCTTTTTTCAGATGTCCTACCTATACATGTCCAGAAATCTACTGTATCTAAACTCTGCCTCCAGATTGGCCTGTTCCTAACTCAGTATCCTGATATTTCATATGAGATATCAGGTTACTTCCCAGCTTTTCAAACACAATGAGGTCAATCCTCCACAGCACCCAAAAAGTCAGAGCTGCAGATGAAGATAATAGCCTGAACAGAAGCCCTCTTAGCTTCCCTCAGTCCTGAGCCGCTTCTTGGCAGTTTCTAGCACTATTTAACCCAGCCTTGCTGCACAGCAAGAAATGAGCATCTGCAACAAAGCAATGGCACACTTGGCTAGGATTCCAACATTTCTCCAAACCTGGGAGAGAAACTAGCTCAGTTCCCCACATCTCCCAGGCCAGAAACCATTAGCTATTTGACTATGCTGTTTTTCCAGCACCTTCTTCCCCTGGCAATCTGAGGTTGAAGTAAGACAACAGGCTAACCTGGTCACGGTTATCAAAAAACATGAATCTGGTTCCAGAAATCACAAGGCTAATGCCCGGGACATTAATAAATTGTTCTGAATAAATTTTCCTGCATGCCAGCCCCTAGTGTGTTTTCAGACTACACATTATTGCTGTTGTAGTTTCAAATACAGTTTTGGTCACCAGTCCTTATATTGATTAACCGAGTGTTCTGGAGCACAAATTAACATTGTTTTTGCCAATCCCAAATCACTTAATTTCATACCCTCTAAGCCAACACCTGCTTTTTGCCTGAAACCCAGTCCTACTTTTCCTCTGGGGGCCAAAGTCATTATTCCCTCCATCTAGAGCTCCGGAAGAGAAACTCCAGAGAAATTTTCCTTTTTCCTCTTTGGCAGTAAGGAACAAAACGGGGAACAGGATAGAGGTGTCAGGTCCCAGGACGTGGGAAAACGCAGCAGAACTGTGCTGGCTAAACACAGCTGCCTTCTTTCCATTCCTTCGCTCCAAATATTTTTTGCTGCTCCAGGGTAAAACGATATCTTTCAATGTGATTCAGCAAAGTGTCTCTAAATACTGTATTTTAATCTCCTTCTGCAATACTTTCAAGCTCTGCTTCAAAAAGAAGAGACGACCCTCTTCAGTGCTAACAACTACACCACGATGATTTGCAGGCAAACTGCATGTTAAAGTTAGCGGGCTTCTCTTCAGAGGTGCGAGGGAGGAATCTGGTGGTCTCTCTTTAGCAGTTTCTATTCACAAGTTGGCTACCAAGCTCTCCCCTATCTCTAGTCCACAAAATACTTAGATTCTAGTTTAGGCAGTCATCACATTTATCTTTTAGAAAGGAAAAATGTGTTTTAATACAGCCTGGTTTATAGAAAACAGTTTGGCTGAAAACTTACTATTTTTATGTTTGTTATTTTTAATAAAAACACAATTTATCTCCTCCCAGGCAACCTACACTCTACTAAGAGGTTTTCTTTTATATTCATTAAGAGGAGGAAGAAAGGGTTTTGTCTGCCTTTTACGGCACTTTTATGTAGATCATCTTTTCTACAGAGAGAAAAACAAGAACACCACTGAACTAGAGGACTTTCCTGTGAGAAAGCTCTCGGCTGCATCACCTTCCTCTCTCCTAAAACCGGCTAGCTAGAGCCAGCAGTGAGATTAAGCAGTCTTTAAAAGAGACAAAAATGAGCTATATGAAGGTAAAAGCAGTGATGGATCACAAATATTGACCAAAAACCACTGCCCTGCAGACTACACTGATACAAAAATATGAAACAAGATAAAGGTGCAGTTGTCTGTTTTTCAACATTATGTGCCCACTGGCCAAACAGCCCCCTGGCTATTGTTCTCCATAAAAGCTGATGGGATGGATCAAACAAGCAGAAGTAGGATTCAGCCACAGATACCCCGTTCTATACTGGAAAAGAAAGGAATAACACTCGTCTGTATTTCAAAAGTCAATGACTATGACTTGACTCAATAAAGTACTGAGGATTATACTTCTAAGCTCTGAATACTGTAAAATCCAAGTGTCCTGAAGCTGCCCCAAACTGCATCTGAATCTTTACTGAGCTAAAACCTCACAGCAGTCAGGATCAAGATGGCAGGATTGGGCTCCTACAGACATATTAAAAGATACAGAGAAATCAGTGTTTCTATGAATAATTGCAATTAAAATATAACAAAGACAATGCAGAGAGTGATACTTCATTTTCCAGAGGCAGTAACACAAACAGACAGGAGGTTTGCTAGAGTAAATAATAACGTGGATTTTGAGTACAACTCTGAGTGCAACTTTAAGGTTTCATACTTAGTAAGATAAGTATTTTTTTATTGGCAACATGAAATGCACTGGGATTTTGTGCCATTTAAAAATCTTACTCCAATTTGGATTTTATTTCCTACTAGTAAATCCAGAATAAGAGTTTTATGTTGTTTGATGAAACTATAAAAGCGCTTGCACGTATATCAACTACTCCTCATTAGGAGGGGCTTTCACATCAGCATTTCTCTCCCCCATAGAACAGATGTCATGCCATTTTACAATATATAATTCTAATTTATCGACATCAGTAATGCTGAATTCCGAAAACAAATAAATGCTGGCAGACAACAGAAGCAATTCATTTAAAGCATTCTCCCACTGCTCCACTTCTAACTCGTCTCACAAAACGTTTGCATCATATCACACCTAATCTGTGATCAATTTTCAAAACCATGGATTCAAAATCAATTCATTAGTCCACTACAGGAGCAGAATGAGGAGGTGTACTGCTCATGGCTTGTCATTTATTTTTAACAGTTTCAGGAATTCAGATTTCAGAGCTGCTTCTACTGAAGTCACAGTAAAGACTCTGGTAGGACAAATAGTGAATTAAATGACATTGAGATAGGACAGGTTCAAATTTCAAGACTCACATTCTTTACTCCAAATGAATACACGTAGAATGAGATCAGCTCCTCACAGCACTTCCATTGCACAACAACACACAAGGATATGCACGTACTAAAACCAGAGTTGGTCATAAACAGTAAAAGATTAAATATGTACTTACAGAAGTATCTGTATACACTGTTTTCTCCCATCAGATTTGTTTCAAAGAAAGAATCACTGGACATTGTACTCTGTTTGGAAAGGAAAATGTTGGAATGACAATTTCTGCTGAAATGGAAATTACCATTTCTGAGCAGTTCTAAAGAAGAATAATTGCCAAGAAGGCTTTGCCTTGGGTTGTTAATGCCAATCCAGCACTTCTGTTGGGGTAGAAGAAACTCTTGTCTTTATTAGAAAGGTGGAATTTCATCTAGAAAACACACCAAAACCTTCATCAGGAAACAAACAATCATTTTCATCCACAAGCAAATAGTCTACCTGCCTATCCAACGTCAGGCTTGAAATCAAAATTCTTCTTCCCTTTCTGCTGGGCTCTGGATGACTTTCACATGCAGTACAATAGGGGCGAATAGTCCCCATACTGTCTAATAGTGTTTGGTGATCTGTTCCCTCAGGCTTCTTGCTTAAATTCATTCACTATGTTCTATCAAGGACATTTTAAAGAGTATGACCTGGGAATCCATCTCTCTGAGCTCTAGTGCTACCATTTTATTTTGTGGTTTGAGACTTACTACTTCACATACTGTCTTTAACTCCTCATATATAAAAGGCAACAAAACTTATCTACCTCATACTTTGGTGCAACTACGTGCTTGCTGAATAGCTCCAGAAGGGCTCATCAACTGCAGCACTAATGTTTCTGAACCTCTACAGCAAGAGGACAAAAGTGCTTCTGTCTCTGGCAGCTGCTTCCCTGAGACTCTTCACAGTTGCAGGAGAAAAAACTAGATTTTGCTCAGAGTATCTAATATAGGTAGAAATAGGTAGAAATCCCTGTCTGGAATTTTGCAAAACACAAGCTTGATCCCAGCCCATTTCTCACATATATAGGACAAGACAAATCAAGGAGATCCTGCAGAGTACCTTTGATTTAAATGCCAGAACTGATTTATAAGCAACTATATGGTACATGTTTCTCACTAACCATTCAATAAATATTATTTGTAACGAAATTCATACATGATACTATTTAGAATGTAACCTCTGATGCTAAAAGTCTATTCAGAGAAACTTAGTTGGACAGTTTTGATATGACATGTGTTATTGATTATATACACAGGCCTTTATATTAATATCAAAATTCATAGTCACTTGTACAGCTGTACATGCATTAAAAGCAAATTTTATATCCTGCATGGATTACGGATAACTATAAAAATAAGTAACACCATTGCAATGTTTTTGTTTTGTCTTTTGACTGCAATCAATTGCTAAGCATTTATTCAGTGCCTGCTGAAGCAGAGTATGTGAAACATAATAAATGTTTCCATCCAGTAACAGACAACATCCACTGTAGGAACGTCTAGCTTCCACTGTCAGAACAAATCTGAAAGATCCCTGCATGCATTTTTGAAGCATGATAATGCATTCTATACAGCTGGGATTAAGAATAAGCTCTGTATGACTTCTTTAACCAATTCTTTTAATTTTGTAAGAAATTCTTTATGTTTTAAAAGCCTCACAATGAATAATTTGCTTTATATTTACTAATGGAAATGTTTCCATTGACATACATAGGACTACTTGGAAAAAGTAAAGACCACATTGAGGAAAAAGACTTACAGAACTTGTCCTGAACCCATGATCTATCTATTTCCCTTGAACATGTCTCCTATTTACAAAAGACACGCTTTTCCTAGATTTGCACCCTCACCTGCTACATGTCCTTTCATTTTATTATTTTTTTCATTCTTCATGATTGAATTAATTGCATTACATTAATGTAATACTTGAACGAATATTTTCCTATCTCTGAAGAAGCATTCAGATTTTTTTCTGTATAAATCTAGATGATTTATTAGTTCCAATTAGCCTAATTTAGCGGTGGTACAATTTGCGGCCTGTGTCATGCATAAGTAAGTTGGTAAAGAATGTAAGCAGTTGTAAATCCCAGCTCCAGAGAACAGCAGGGCAAAGCTATATTTCTTCCTCAGTAAAACTGGAAAGCAATTTCAGTAAGTAGGCTGAAACTATCCACAATGTTGACCGGCACCACTTTGCAAAAGCAACACACAGGCACCTTTACACGTCTTTATTCCAGGGTTCTTTATGCAGTCGCCCATGAGCCAAACTTGCTCCATGAGGAGCACTGCTGCTAAATTACATCATAGCTTACCCAAAGCCAAAGTTGGTAGAATGCATGAAGATACTCACTTAGCAGTCAAACATTGCAAGGCTCTGTCTCTGGCCTATATATTCCTTATTTTCTTTCCCATCTGCCTATTTTCCAAAAACAGTAAGAATCCCGCTTTACACTCTGTGTTATCCTGCTCGCAAGTCAATTTTCCCATTTCAGCTCTGTTCTCTAGTTGCCTTGCTACATAAGTGATACCATCTTAGACTCCCTAGCACCAACACAAGGGAGTGTTGCTTACTCCCTCTGTCTGCTCCCATTTATGTCACATCTGAATTGGACCAATTGTATCTGTTAAGCTCTATATACTATTTTGAGAAAATTCCCTACTTTGCCGAGTTCAAGAAGCCTGCTGTAAAGTATCCACTGTAGAGAATGCTTCATTCACCTTTCAAGCAGACTCTTTTCTTTCCCCCCTTCACTAACACATTTTGCAGTTTCCTGCCATAATACATGACTTTTGACTGAGAGTCAGTTCTTGCCTTTACATGCAGCTCAGTGAACAAAGATCTAAGAGGCATAGGAAAAAGAAATTGTATCATGTGATCCCTGACGATAACTGTGTAGTAAAGTGTTGAGGATGTCTGCAAGTGCCACCACAGAGGAACATGTAGTCCATGGGAAATACATGGCCAAATCCAGTTAATCTAGTCCATCTTCACACAGTCCTCTTAAGTATGGCTATGAATCTCTGGCTTTGCAAGCACCACAGGAGGAATTAATGAATCACCCACTGCAAGGCTTCACCCCCCATCCCTTTGTCCTTTTACATTATTACATGCTATCCATCAGTGTTTGCCTCTTTGCTGAGAGGCAAGGGCAGTATTGCCTTCCTAGAGCATTATTTTTAATGAGTGGTGTGTTTGTGGCTTCACAGTATGTTTTGGCTAATTGACTCAAGAAGAATAGAAAAGATTTCATTTTTAACATCATACCTTAAATCACTATTCTTTATCTATAATGAGTCAGGTTTGTGCTTTTTTTTCTTTCCTCCTCCGAACACCCTGTAGGTACTCATCAACTTTTACATTTGAATATTCTGAATTGCAATATTTCAATTTTGTTTTCATTTTGATAGCTATTGTGTTTATACATATGTGTGTGTGCGTGTGTATGCCTGTATATGTAAAAACAAATAAAACCTGTTCTTAATACTTGTGCTGTTAGCCTAGATTGCCAGATTATCAACATATGATTTTTTAAATAGCATGACATTTCAGATGGTTAATATTATGCTCTTGAACGGAATTCTTAGTCACAGTGGTGGCATTTTTTACTAGCTCTGTTAGTCTTGCCACTTGTGGAAAGTGACAGTATCTTCTTTAATATGTCACTTGGAGGAGGGACTTATTATTTATTAGTAAGTATTTCATAAAAACAGCCAGACTTTTTCCTAAGTCATAATTTTACATATTTTAAATGTACAGAAGCCAAATAGAGGCTGACTAGAATGACATTTAATGAAAGCATGGTATTTGTACAGCTACATACAATGACCATTTATATAACCAAGCACAAGCAAAACTAGTTTCTGGAGCTGTCCATAAAGATTCTAGAGGTTGCTGTTTATCCTGGGGAGGTACTTTCTTCCACAAGCAAATGCTTCATAATTTTCATTGCTTTATGATTGCCAAGACGAAGGCAAACATGAGATCCAGTCACTGGCTTCACTTCTCCCAAAGGGGCAGAATGACAGTAGGGTTAATTACGCACGAGTCCAAGTGCTTTGATATGCAAACACAAAACTCAAGTTCTTTGTTGACTGATTCTTGGGAAAAGAGACATCAAGTTACAAGTGACATTGGTCAGCACGGGTATAAAACTCAGCTATTTGTTTCACAAAATGGTGAGATAGTACATGTCAGCTTTTTTGATCCTGTGGCTCACTGAGATCACTGTCACCTACTGAATCATTAAAGCCACTTCTTTAGAGACTTTAGTTTTCCCTTGGAGATCTCTCGTGCAAGCAGTAGTGATATCTGATCTTGTACAGACACCAGTAGGTTCACAGCCCAAGGTCACATTATATGTTTGAAGGCTATCATGTAGAGCGATAATAAGACATTACATTTAATGAGATGGGCCCGGTAGGAGAATTAGAAGTTAATTATATAGCATGTATTTCCTTCAGGTTCAAGTAAGTGTTTCTATAGATGTCTCAAGAGTAGCAGTACCAGCAGGGAAATGGATGCACAAAAATGAAAGGAATCATATAGAAAATTATCAAAGACATAATGGAGACTCAGGAGTCTATTCACTGGAAACATCAACTCTTAGTGAAAATCAGTGAGATAGGTGCTTAACTCATCTTTCTGTCTTTGAAAATCTCTCATGATAATATGAAAAATAACTCAAAATGCAGAAGACGGACTTCTTATCTGAAGGAAAAAAATCTATTTGGGAGAAAGAAAATGTTTCTCGGGACTGTGTCAGAGAAATAATTTTCTATGGGAAGTATTTTAAATTCTCAATGATGAGAACAATCTCTGGCTGCATAACGTGGAAAATAAACTTGTTTATGACAACGCCTTGTGAAAACTGTAAGTGCCAATCCCTGTAGTCACACTACCTAGAGAACAGACTGTAGTTGCGCTACATTTAAAGGACAGTTTTGAGTGACATGTGAAGAGTTATGGAAAAGCTCTATGTTATTCTGATGTGGTAAAAGATCTGCCTTTCAAAGATTTTCTGTGTTTATCTTCCGATGCATAACTAAACTGCTGGTGAAAATCCATCTTCCCTTCAAGAAGATGTGATACTGACTTTAGACAGAAATACAATCTTAGAAAATAACGACTTATAAGAAGTGGCATGTATCAAGCTATTATGTTGAGATCATCAATAGCTAAGTCACATAGGTAGAGAAGTCTACTATGAAGGATTTCAACACAGAATTACTCCTGCCACAATTCCTTAGTCTGATATAGTAGCTAAACCAGAGAAGACTTCAATTCAAAAGAAACTCTGAAGAACAGAGTCCTGTCTAGAGCATGGACTCCATATTCCAGATTAGGTTTATTACATGGACCTCTGAATGCATATTCTTGGCACCCACTTCCTTTTAGGAACAACCAGAGATCATTTCATCTCCCTAATTTACCGTCTCCGTGGACAGAGTGAGTATTCTGCATGACTAAATCTACCCATCAGTATCTTGGAAAACATGAAATTTCAAAGGCACTTTTCACAGTATGGATCCCAAAAAAGAATCATTTATTTGAGAAGCACAGGTGGTATAAAAGTCAGATTCTCTGAACCAGAGCATCCCATAGCAGCAAAGTTTCCTTTGAAAGATGAGCACTTGCATAAAGACTTCTGTTTAGGCTAACCTTTCTTGGAATGGCTAGCAGGGAACCTCAGCTAGTCAGATGAAAAGGTGCCAAATGCACATGAATCAATCTCAAAGATGCCAAAGACAAATAAAATAAAAAAGCAGAAAAAGGGGAAGATAGGAAGGTGATGACAGAAAGACACTCCTCTGCTCTCTGGAGTTATTCTTTAGCATTATGTGCTAGAAGAATGTCTAAGAAGTGGAAGAAATTTTGCAGATATGCAGTATGCCTTCAGTCAAGTAAATAAAATAAGAACACCATAAACAAGATGCATTCCAGATGGAAATATATAAAGAGAATCCTTTTAATTTTAAACTAGTCTTTTTTCCTGGAAAACCCAACAGGTGCAGGAACTCAAGATTACTTTTTTTTTGACATGTGGAATTAAAAATAATGGCTCTCACTAAACGTAACTGAATATTTTCACTGAATTCACTCGCTGTTTCTGAACATGACTGAAGTAGTGTCTGCTACCTAACCAAGAAATCTTTGAGGGAGAAAAGCCTTTGGTAATCCTTTCACTAAACATACAAGGCAAGGTTCTCCTTCAGGCAATAAATTTATCCCCAAGTCGGGCTTGCTAACTTGTTTTCTAATGGTAGCCATCTCAGGAGTATTATTATTCCTTTACCAGGCTGAAGTAAAGTCTCATGTAACATATCAGATACTTCTAGGACAAAATGGGTGTTATTACAGCTTACAAAGCATCAAAGGTAAGACAATAGGAGAACTTCTTACCTCTGGGTTGATTGTGTGGAAATCTGTCAGTTGACACACACTTGACTCTCAAGAACTTTTTTCTCTCTAAACCCTGTGGGCTTGGGGAAGCTTAAATTGCTTGAAGAAAGCTGGAGTGAATCCTCTTTGTTCTATGCCACTCACAGCCAAGAAGTTAAAGAGCAGTTTTCACAACTACCTATGATTTTGAACAATTATTTTGATGTTCCTATTGCTTTCAACCCAAGGTGATTACAGACAGTGGCACATCACTATCCAGGGTGGAAAGCTACTTCAAAAACCGGAGAGGGGGAAAGAATACAGTCTTGCTGTACTGTCACCCATGAGAGAGTGAATTCTCCTTTCCATCTAATTTGCATTCCAGGAAAAAAGTTATTTCAATTGTGATTAATTTGTTACTGGTAAGCTGGCTATCCCATGTCTGTGCAATTCAACATGGCGGTTTTATAAAATGTTACCAGACTTTAGATCTTGCTCAGAAGAAAAATACATTCTTTGGTTAACAGTCCTACGTAGATCAAATAAACTGTCCATCTAAGTCCTGGACTTCTCATGTGATAAAAGGTTGCACAATAAGGTCTGTGAGTAACAAACATCTATAATACCACAACCCATGTACAAAACACTTAGCCTGACATATCATAAAGCGTAAAGTGGCAAAAGGAGAAATGAACATTGATCGAGCATTTCCAGAATTGTCCTTCAACAAAGAAGAACTGATCCAGCTCTTAGTTGCAATAGTCTGACAGCAATGGAGCTGCTTACCCCGAGTGGAATTTGCCCTCGGCTACTCCAGAAGAACACAGCAGAAGTCCCCCTTGCCTACATGCCCTGCTTCCGAGCTATCCACTTTCTCTATATGTCTTTCATGGCACCAGTTTTACTTAACCATAAACACACACCGTCTTTTCAGACTATCCTCAGCCAAGTCTCATTAGATCAACATATCTACCGGTGGGCATTTCTCTCTCTGACTGGGATTCTGTTTCTGAACAAAATAGCTGCTTGCATTTTCCCAAGCATTCACAACGCCCTGAATAGGCCAGTTACCAATGGCTACCCCGGCAGCATTTAAGAGCAGTCTCTTGCCATCTTAACTTACCACCTTGTTCCATGTAGAGTTCCATGGGGTGGAAAAAGCAGACTTTCCCAAGTAATAACACAGATCTGCAAAGCTAGGGGCTATTACTTAACAACCACAGAGCTCTGGCTATTTTTCTCTGATGCTCTCCGTCATTATCTGTCTTTTCCTTTCAAAGTGGAGCACAATGCATATCACAGATGTACACTCTGATTACTCAGCAAGATTAAAGAATATCTTAGTAAGAGTTACAAACAAGCACTTAGTAAGAGTTACAAACAAATAAATATTGGCTCCTCAAGATGACTGCTTTGGACCAGGGGCTGGCGGACTTACACCCAGAGTAGCATACTTTTCATTTGAGTTCAGTGAGATTATTTAGAAGATAACATAGTATTCAGTATGAGCAAATTTTTTAAAATGTAGTCCTGAGTTTCAGTTATTGTATAGTCCTTTCTGCTCTCATTTCCAAGACTTACTCCTACAATAAAGGACTAGTTTCATTTTCTTCAATAAAACTCTAGTGTCTTTCAATGTGAACTGTTCAGATCTGACCATAGCAGAGGTTTTCACAGATATGTAGTGGCAACAGTTATTGTTATTACCATTACTGCCTTCCTGGCTTGATCATTACCCAGAACTGGGGCTTTTATAATGTTGTTTATACTAAAGTAAGACATAGATTATAAGCATATTGCTGTAAATGTAATTCTATACACTAAAAAAAAGAAAACACCAAGTCCGGTTTCCCCAAATGCAGCAGAAATAAAAGCAAGCAGTTTTTTCTGATCAGCTTTTCTGCTCCAACGGACCCTGTGTTCAAGAAGCGTTCCCTCATTCCTCCTTTCAGGACCATGGATTCACGGACTGGCTCTTTCTATAGCCAGCAACTGGCATTTCTGCTACCAAGCACAAGCCACAGTCTCACCAGTTTACCTCTACATTTCATTCTGCCTAATGCCTCAGGTCAAGCCTTCAACTAGTACTATTTAGCTACATGCAACAGCTGTTCACTCCAGTTCCTAATCAAAAAAGGAGGTCTGCACATCCATAGACTTTAACAGGTGTGCTACTGTGTACAGATCCGAGATTGCCTGCCTTTTAGCTGGCATAACGCTATGAATTCCCTCTAGGGTTCTCCTCTAGCTGTCCATGTCTTTTGGATCACTTGCATAACGCTGACAGAACTAGTCTGCATGAAATAAAATGCCTGTTTCTAAGCACATACTTGTTCACCTCTGTCTCCTTTAGAGAGAAAGAAATTTTCCTGTTTCTTAAGACACTTCTATTTTTGTTCATCTTAGCAACTCTTCACTTTTTCTGTTGGTTCTTTCCTCTTGTTACATAACCCAGTTGACCGTTGACCATTTTATAGCTCTAGCGCTGTAATTATATATTTTATTTTAGCAAAGATTTTAGCACCTATAGTTGTGAGACTAACATTTGCTACCCAAACGAACACTTCATTCTTTGGTTTTAGCATAGTGCTCTTCAGGACGTATGTCTTGCTTTCGTGCCTGATTCCCTGCAACATTCCATGTATATTTTCATCATCAGTTTTCATCTTGCCATGGTCCTGCAAGGACACAAACACTAACCTAAAATGATCATCATTCTTTCATTAAATTATATTATTTACTACAAAAACAATATAGCGTATGTGGCAGTCATAGAAAAATGTTTATGCATACAGTTTTGGGGCCTAAGTCCTCTAGGGTATGTTACAAATCCATACAATGTTTCCAAATGTCTAGAGTAACAGAGGGATGTGTAAAACTGCCTGCCCTCAAAGAACACCTTATATAGCAACATCAAGGCTTCTGCACTTAAAATTAGGCACATCCTCATACCTCAGTTCAGTGGAAAGAGTATGTGTTAACCCACTTCACCTTGCTGGTGCATGAAAAATCCCAAGCCATAACAGAATCTTTAAAAATAAATCTAGTTAGTAGCTCACCAAATATAATTGATAATTAGATACGGAAATTTTTTTTCTTACAGGTATCACTAATCCATGAATGGCTATATGTAGATACATACAGAGATGCCCACCTACTAGTAAAACCATGCACACACATATTGCATGGTATTACACTGTGCAGCTGCTATCAACAGAAAGCAAAAACTATTACCTTGGAGAAGACTTAGACAAACAGCTTAGACTACACACTGAAAGTCAGGTGAGATAAATCCGAACTTCATGTACTCCTGTCATTCCTTCTACATATTTACAGGATGGACTTACACAATAAAAATTACTTCATCCAAGAAGCCACTGTATAAAAAAAGGTAGTCTAGCTGAGTAAGAGCCTCACAATCCTGCTTTCTTCGCGGAGTTGTCCAAATGCAAAAAACACCTTGTTGTACAGCTTAATGGAAAATTCCTTCTGTTTGTATGGATTAGCGTTAGAGTCAAATAATTTATCCATCTAGTAGCACAATACTGGGCAGATACAGTAATATAAATTATCTTTGGATTATTGTTTCTACTGTAATTACTGAGGCTCTTGTTTGCTTCTTATTTTATTAGTAGAAGCCAGTATTGTTACCATGTGGGAAAAGAGTCTTCCCTAAATGGAAAGGCTTTCAAGGAGTAAGCCTTATATCTCCATCAGTGTCAGTGCTATAAATACCAGAAAGAGTGACAGCTAATCCACATGCACTCAGAAGAAAAAGTGAAAAGTCCAGTTATATGCTCTTGTCAGTGCTATTCTCATGTACACCTATTAGCTTGCAAGACCTTCAGACAACCAGACAGTAATGAAATGAATAGGGAGAGAAGAAGAAAGGAGGAACAGGACAGACAAAAGAAGGAACACCAATAAAATGTCATGCCCCATTCATGTAAACAGAAAAAGCACATTTTAAATGGAGCTTTAAAATGTGGCTTAAATAATTTCAGAACTAAAGATCTCTCTGTACTATATCAGCTTCTCAGGATCACAGTTTGTTGGTTTTTTTGTACTCCCCTATCTCCTTTCCCTCCTCCCCCTTCTGACTCCCCAGCATTGTCAGCATTTCTGTCTTGGCAACACCGAAGCAAACAGAGAAGGGACTGAAACAAGAGAATCACATAGAAGAGATTGTTCTGGCACACGGCTATGCAGTGCCCAGCACACGCAAGGTATTACTGACTCGTATTCTATTAAAAAATATTAGCACAGTGAAAAAATATCTAGTGCCAAACTCCAAGGGCTGCTGGTCTCCAAGCGAAGTCATCTCTCACAGCCTTCACCTCTCATCCTCACTCTGCAAAATGGGATAAAACGGGAGAGGTCATAGGTTTTGTTTGCCTAATAACTTTAATAAAATAAAGAAATATTCATACAGAGCCAGCATACTCAGTAATTTGATTAGCCAAGCCAGACTGACATATGTGTTCTCCCAAACTGTGATTTAAGTTACAGTGCATCTATGCATCAAAGAGGAGCTTTGCTCTCTTCTCTAACAGCTGTGGGATCAAAGCATTGATTGACAATGCAGTTTCCACAGATATATAAAACAAGGCACTTAATTCCTTTAGGGTCCTTGAAGAATCCCATCTCCTCTGGAGGAATCCTGCCCCTGATTACATGTGAGGGTTCCACTGATTTTTTCATTTAAATCTCTACTTTCACTCAAGGGAGAAAAAAGGGCCTGAAGCTTGGCAGTCACAAAGCTCTGCAGTATTTTAAAAGTACCATTTTCACAAACTTTGTCATGATTTCAATATCCATAAACAAAGATCAGTAAAATGAAGAAACTGTCAGTGCAAACATCATTGCATTAGTGTTTTGTTAAAGCAAGTTATTATTTAGTGAATCTCAAGGCTAATGTAAGACTTGCAGAACCTATCTTCAAATCTTCTTACATTTGTTGAGTAGTATCAGACAGACGAGATGGAAATTTAAGGAAATACTTAAATAAAGCTATATTGGATCATTAACATCTGACATTTTGTAAAAAATACAAGCTTCTCAGTAGTACATATACGCTGGATATAACAGTTTAACTGGCAGATAGTGGGAGAAAAGAAATGACTATTGACATCTTATTCAGCTATCCTTTAAATTCCCCTGGTTTAAAGCACGATGGACACAGATTTTCTTCTGCAAAAGGCCCATTAAAGTTACTTTATTAAACACTTTTAGAGCATTGGGGCATTATTGCTCTGTATAGATATTACAGTCTTTTCAATTATGCTTGGAGAGTGTATTCTGCAGCCTTAAAGATGGTACTCCTCTAGCTATTTATGCAGAACATGTATAAGATTCCTATGGGACAAAATTTGCTCACAAAACAAATACAAGTCATGATTGCCCAAAAACTGTTAGTAAGCCTCTTCTCTACAGAAACAACAACAAAGACCTACAAAAAAGAAAAAAGAAATGAGACATTAGCTATGCAACTGATTATCAGCACCATGCTGATTCTAGCCTTGGGTTCTGACCAATGTCCTAGGAAGAAATGAGTAACTGAGATTTAAGATGCAACCATCACTAGTTGAACCCTTTCTTTTCCCACTTCTCCAGAACGTTAATCTCCCTATGGCAAAGCGGCCTTTTCTTCAGTGGCTCCAGTTGACGGCCTGGTATATTAATGCAATAGTAGCTGAAGAAGGTATGTTGGACTGTGAGTTTCAGTGGCTGAAGAGCTGATAACATTCCCTTATTTCTCCTAAGGTCAGTAACCTCTGAAGGATGGATTACACAGACCATAGGATACTTTAAGCTTTTACACTGCTGGAGCAAGATACATCAGAGCTTAGTCCATCTGTGTCCTTTCTTAGATTTGCCATTTTTAGCATTAAAACCTACAGGTGGACCAATTGCCTCTAACTGCATTTGTGACGGTAATGGCCCCAAAAGAGGAAAAGCCTCAAGGGCACCAGGATCTGTTGTCAGTGACTTGAGTGAGTCCTGACAAATGGGTGGCATTTTGTACTCTCCCAGCTTCTTGAGGAGCTGCGTTTGCTTGGACACGTAGTAGTTTGATGCCGGCACAGATTAGCATCAAATTACCACTCTTCAGTAGATGTAGAAGTAGATAACTAAGCTGACAGAACACAATAAATTCCCACTGATGAAAACTTCTCCCTACCCCTGCCAAGCACATTCCCCCTCTGTACTGCACCCACTGACAACATCAATACCAAGTAGCCTTACGTTCCTTGCATCCTCTTTTCTTCAGTAATCCATTTTTTTTTATTTTTTAAAGGTGTATTTTGTCCTCATTTGTTTCTTATCTCTGTGGCAATAAAGAATATTCAAATTCAATGAAAAAAATCCAAATGCTATAAACACAAAGCAGGCTGTGTGCATATAAATATGCTATTTTACTGTTAGACAGAATGAAAAACCAGGTCACTGAGGAAAATAAAGATATTGCTCAAAACATCACAATGAATTTTTCCAAGATAAAAATTTCAATGAAATTTATGATCATCTTGTGATGGCTAACTACAGGGAAAGGCAAAGGAAAAGAAAAGGACGTTTGCTTTTTTTAATACGATTTGATTAGTCTCAATGACCCACATTAGGACATGACATTAGAAAGGCATTTGCTTTCTTTTGCAACGTGAAACAAATGCTGTGCTGCAAAAATAGTCAGCATCTTTAAGCTCTGCTGCAGAGAAACCTACAGTAGTATGGCCATCTGTTTTAACTGAAAGGTACTGTTGGGTACTGCACTACTGAGAATTCATGGAACAACTGAATATATTGAAAAAAGAAAAATAAGTCAAAGGATGTGCAACCTTCTTTCATTACATCCTACAAATTTTCTTTTTGGCTGATTTTTCTGCAAATCAGGAGGAATAAAGAAATTTGTCATTTGGTATTTTTTTTCTGTCTCTCCAAAGTGGTTCAAAGCTCATGTAGCTGTGCCACTCACAAAAACTCCAGAAACAAAACACAGATCAGCTTGTCTCCTTTAGTGATTCAGAGAATATTTTGAAGTTTGACTCAAAAAGTAAAATAAAGCCTTCGTAGTTCATCTTATATCTTCTTTTAAATAATTTAATCTTTCAAGCATTATATTCTACTCACTTGCTCTAATCCATTCATTTAATTTTCTTATTTTTTATTGCTTATGAATGTAGTGATCATGAACTAAGCTGTTATGACAGACCCAGTGAATGAATTTCAATGTTAAGGTTTTGTATTGGCGTATGATGCAACATCCTCATTCTGTCCAGGCTAAGCACGTCAAGGGCAATGACAGCAACAGATACCTCTGCCACTGCGACCAGGCCGAATTCAGCAAGAATTGGGCCTGCTTCAGTTGTGCCTTTTGGTGTCATTTACCAAACAATTTATCATTTATCTATGAAAAATAATGACAAATACTTCTTAATTATCTTTTTTATAGCCATTACTAGCATAAGTGTAAATAGGGCCAGATACCAGTAAAGGGGAATCAGACTTCCCATCTCTGGGCATAATGGAGAATCCAGGCCCCTTAACAACTCAGGATGCTTGGAGGTCCTAACGAGGAGGCTAACCAGGGAACTAATTAGTCCTAGGTGTAATCCTGGTTCTGTGGTCTAGATACCTCTGTGGGAGAAACTGAAAGAGCAGCATCAGATTCCATAGGCCCACTTGTCAAAAGAGCTCAGCATCTCACATTTCAGTCTCCTGAAACCAGAGCAAGTTCATCTTTCTGAGTACGTGACTGCAAGAAAGATGCCTTCATTTAAACAAAGAACCTCATTATGCTTCCATTACAGCCACTGTAAACTCACTGTACGTCTGTAGACCTGGACCAGCACAAAATTATCTGAGAAGAGAACCAATCTCACTTGTTTGTTACCAATATGTTTTAGCTCAAAAGTACTACTCTTTCTTAGGCACATAATATATTTTCAAGGGCTGAATGCAGCCATGACATTGACTGGGAGCTGTACTGAAGGAATCAAAATCTCATCCTCATTTAGTGATGCGAAGGTATATGCAACAAACAACGCTAATGGGGAACATGAATGGTCCATGTGCAGCTCAAAAATGGCACCGGAAGGGTTAACACTTTCAGCTAGCAGTCTATCCACCTTCACTACAATATTTTTACAAGCCCATGATCTATGTTCAACATGAAAGGCATGGCATGCTTTCCTCAGCATTTTGCCAACCTGACCAGCAGTCTGAAATCTACGAAACTGTTTACAAATTGCTAGCTTTGAGTTTTGTCTTGAAAAAATACAGCCCCCTTTACCAGTTTGATTTAAAACCAAAAGGTTTTGTGCAGCATTACCTTACTCAAATGATATATTAATTGCAAGTCTTCACATGTAGTTTAATCTCTCCGAGAGGTGAGCCTTCTCAGAGTACTTTAAAATGTAAATGATGAGAAATCACTATCCATTTCTAAGAACTAAAGACCAATGGAGCCTAGCAGGTCTAGGTTTTCCACTAACATTTCATACTTAAATGAAACTTCAAAGTCTTCATTATTCTGATCAGAGGAAGCATCATATTTGCAATCAGATAATCCTGAATCAGAGGCTTACTCGCACAGAAAAACAAACTGGGTCATCAAAGTCAGCTGTATGCTTGCAATTTATATTCCCCAGTGAACATAAATAATGCTCAAAATATATTCAGGAGAGGAACCCTAGAAAGTAATATACTCGAGGACAGAAGAAAAAGCAGCATAATCTTTAAAGATGCATGACTCTTGGATCCTCACATAGGCGACACCACTTTTCTCCTTCTGTCCAGTTAAGTTTGAGAACAAAAAAAAGTATATGGCTTCCAAACAAAGACGTCTCAGAATCTTCTCACCAGTACAAGGATCTTACCTGATCCGCTGATAACATAAAAGGTAACCTCATCTTGGTAGAGAGCTCTACATACCTAGTCAAAGGAATCCTCGACTGACAGGAGACACTGGATATCTGGTAAGCTCACTGCACTTACAGGGCTGATGTGAATTACTATACTCACTGGAAAACACTGTGGGGCAGCATGAAAATCCTGTCCTGGTGGTCTAATATAGGGTATGAAAGACTGGTATTATCCACACATGAATAACTCTTTCTTTCCAAGATGTACTTGAACCCTCACATCTCTCAAAGCTGCCTAGCAAATAAATGGTGTCCTAAAAGCAAGTGCCTGGTAGAGTATACAGAATCCGAGATCTTATACATAGTCTATTCTCTCTCTAAACTTTCAAGATGATGTTTGATCAGGTATCTTGCTAAGCCTTATAAAATCAGCTCCCACACTTCCTATAAATCTGAGAACATAGCAGACCCAAACATTTAAGTCTTTTTTTATCTATTCATGATGAACTTCATTGTCAGTACTGCATTTCTGTTCTACCCTGACTTATTCCTTAGAATTCATTTAGAACAAGAAGGTCTCCTAAGATAGCTATTTACAAACAGGGGAGAAATTAAAATGCTAGAAACCTCTTATGTTATGCATCTAAAATTATTATCAATAATGGATCAGTAAATAACATGCATTGCTCCTTAGGTCTGGCAACCAGGGAGTACATCTCTCAAAACTTTCATGTAGTATTGGCATAAGAGGACCTCTTTGACAGTATCTTTCCATAGTCACCAGAAGTCACCACATTTCCATGGCAGTATAACCCTAGTCTGCAAGAATAGTCTCCGAGGCAGCGAGGTTAGTTGTTCTCCAAAATCCAGCTATGCACAGACTGCAGCACATCTAAAGAAATGGTTTAGATATTGGAATGCCCAAACTTGTCCAGATTCCAGGTCCTCCACACTCTGCAAGGAATATTCCTCAGGGAATATCTGGAACCATCCATCTGGACTGACAAAGAATTTCCTACTGTGTGCAGTCTCAGGGCAACCTTCAAAAGAAGCATAAGCCCTTTTACACTGCCCTTTACAAGACATGAAGAATAGCCACAATATTAGTGGCAAGTGCTGTTCAAACACTTCTTGCACAGAAGCAATCATAGCTGTAGGCTAACACATAAATATGAACTATCTATTAACAGTTGAATATAATTTTAGACTCCAGTTTGTCTCTCTCTCTGCTACCTGCTGCAGTATGTAGTAGCAGTATGCAGCTTACAACTCAGTAAACTGACTCATGCAAAATTTAACAATGTCTAATAGAAGAACTGAACCACATATATATCTGAAATGCTTGAACGGTAATTCACTGGATACAACGCCTTGATCTTAACAACATCATGATACCCTTGTGCATTCTGCTCCACAAAGGAGTCACACCCATCTCTACAGAGCAACCCCAGACTCCAACTGTGCCTTGCCAATACACTTGTTAAAATATTGTGCAATAGTTTTCCCCACAGCTAAAGCAACTGGCAGAGAAGAATTTTAAAGAAGCCATAGAGAGATATCATGCAAAGCAGTTTATGTCTAACAGCAAGAGAATTACATAAAGGACAGACTTCAGATTTTTACTGCCTTGTTGAGGAAGAAATTCAATATACATTAACAATAGGCTGACCAGGCGCAGAAAAAACAAACAAGAAAATTCTTGGCCTGAAGATATAACTAGGAGGAAAATTTGCCCACAGCCAAAGCCATAATTTTGAAGCCTGATTTAAAATATATAATTTTCTAATGATCAAGAGTCAATCAGTATATTTTAATGTAAATATTGCGCTGATAAATATTGTGATTGATCTTTTTAATGTACACATTGTGCTAATAGAGAGAGCGCACACCATTACTTCAAGTCTGGAGCTTCTCTTAGCTGATACTGGGTTCAGGATTTATTGAGTAATAAATTGCCTACTGGCAACAGGCTTGCAAAAGCTCAGTATTTCCTTATTAGCTTCTCAAAACTTTCCAGCACAATAATTAGGCTTTGACTGGAACAGAGACATTTCTACAGTTCTTCAGCATTCTGCAAAACCTTGATGAACAATTTCTTAAAGTTCTGGCTGTTCTCAGCTGCAGTATATTCTTACTTGTTAAGACCCATAGGACTTACACTTGCAAGTCTTGATCAGACAGAAATATTTAATATTTATGGGAAATTCTGACCAAGTAAAGCATACAGAATGAAGGTCATCTTCAATGTAGCTTGAATGAATATTATTTCATACAAAATTTAAACAAACAACAAAAAAAACCTTCTCATAAAAATGCAAGATACCTCAGTCTCTTAAAATTATGCTATTACTTTAAGTCTGTCTGCCAGGGAATAAACTGACATATTACATGGAGCTTGCATAAGCCGAATAGGTCTTAAAAAAAAATATTAGCCAACAGAGTGAATGTGGATCATAAATCTCATTTCTAGTTACCTCATCACTTTTAGTGAGTAGTTCTCTCAAAAGCCCCAAAAGGGCAAAACTGTATTTTAGATTAGAGGTATAAATAAATTTAGCATACAAAAGAAAGTCATTCTAGTATTACAAGCATGAAAACATAAAACCCCCAAAAGTTCCAAAGCCTTTTGCACAGTTCAGCTACAGATTAGTTCAGCTCCAGATCAGTTCAGCTCCTGCAAGGATTTATTTTAGAAAGGCTGATAGACACTGAACTATTGTATAAGGACAAGAGATAGCTGCTTTAATCAAGGGGAGATTAACTCTTCCTCTAAACGTATACAAAGTATCCATAAACCTTTTCTCACTCAGACAGTCTTCCTTCCAACATAATATGAACATAAGTAATTAAGCGTATTCATACTTGACCAGTAATTAATTACTTTTCTCAACTGGAAAAATGCCTCCAGGTCCGTATCAGCAACAAGAAAATAGAGACTAGTGACCTTAAGAAGGTTCCTTCAGAACTCTTGCTCATATCTTAAATCATCATGCCCTGTGATACAACAGAAGGTGTGGTCACTTCTACCCGAGGTGTGCTATCAAACAAACTGTCCTGAGAAAAACGCTCAGTGCCTAGCTGCATTACAAGTAGCCACAACTAGTGTCATCAGTCCATAGCCTTAATAGAAAATTATACGCACACTGAGCACTATATCCATCCCAAACTAATCTATCTCTGTTCCCCTGCTGATTCCAAGTTTCCATTTAATTGTTTGCAAACTATTAAAAGTTAATGGAGACTGCATTTCTTTTCCTAACAGGTGAAGTCTATACCATACCACATCCACACACACACAGATGAGGGTTCTGGTTCAGACGGTTTTCTTTCCTGAATCTTCCTCCCTCTACCAGCTAGGCCTTCATCATTTTTCTAAGGATACCATCTAATATCTAAGCAACACAACTGGGTAGGAAGTGCACACAAATTAAAAGATGTGAAATCTTTTGCTGCCTCTGACATGTTACATGGACACATCATATACCTTCTTTAAGCTTCATTTTCTCCATTGATAAAATGAAGATAAAAAGACATTAACCACTCTTCGTAAACTGGTGTGCCAACTATAGATGAATCAAGATATTTAGCAGCAAAACACAGGGCATGAGCTGTGGAAACATGACCTAAAACAATGCAGGAAAAGGTATGACCCATGAGCGTGACACACAAAAGCCTGAATAGACTAGGGCAAGGTCAGAGTACATGGGCAAAACTGGCGAGCACCCAATTCAACTAGAGTTATAGGATAATCAAGGAAAGGGCAAAAGATTGTATTGTTCCAGTTGGTTTTATCTACAGAGATAAAACTGTAGCTGTGAGTAGGTACAAAATGAATTCTAATACTAAGAAAAATAAGCTAATCTTACATGTTCTTCTGCATAAATCTGTATCAATCCTGAGGCAATAAATACTATAAACCTATTCCTTTCAGCTTCATCTTTTCCCCACTTTATCAAAACCAGGTCAAATAAACTATCCATTATACACCTCATATCTGTAAGTAAAACATCTGAATTACCATTTACAACAAACACTCTGTCTTGCTTTTAACACAAAACTGCTTTCTAACTGTTCCCTTTCCTACTTTAAAGCCCAAAATAGTTAGGGTAATAGTAGGCTGTGTAATGCAAACAGCATTAACTTCAATCCATTTATCCACTAAATAGTATATTTATATAGCATATCTATATAGAAGTGCAGCTTCTGGGAGATGCTAGCATGAGAATTTAAGTGGATAACTACCAGAAAGGGTTTGATCCTGCAGATATTCCACACAAATAAAAGCTCTTGTTCACTTTGTCAGCAAAAAGACTCACTAGACAAGTGCAGATTTCATCCCACGTGAATTATTAGCAGTGGCAATTTATTCTGAACAAGTCATCTCATGACTTTCTGTTGTGTTGTATTTGACACCAGCTCAGTAAAGAACATTACCTGTATTCATCTCACCACTGCCTATGAGGCAAAAAGCAAACGACAAATCCCAATCCATTACATTTTAAGAAATCAAATTGTGACCAAGTCAGGATGTGCAACAGAGGCAGAGAAGTATTCTCCAAAATTTTTTAAATTGGATTCATAGTCATTCTGAATGTCTTCTATTAAATAAAGGACTCCCCTTAAAGGGGACCTGCAAAGAACACAAAACTGGGCTAGTATCTTCTCCTCTTTCTTATCTTGGAAAAAACTGGAGGAAGAACCATAATGTAAGAGAATCAATTTTTCAGGGAAAAGGACTTCCATTTTTCTACTTTTTTCCATTTGAAATTCAAAGTTGGGCTACCTAAGTAAACTAAGATGACAAGGCAAATCATGAAAAAATGACAGTATGAAAACCAGGAAATAAAAGTTGGGTAACTAAAAGGAAATTTTGGTCAGACAGTCAAATTCTTTGTTTCCTTAAAAAACTGTGCAACTCCAATGATTGACATTTTGGAGAAAAGATTTTTTGTTAACACTTTTGTCCCTCAGCTTAAAGTGTGAGAACTTGCAATACACATCTTTAACGCTTCCAGCAAGTATTCCAAAAATAAGAATCTGAACAGGTGTTTCTGACATTTCTCATTTTTAAATGAGTAAGGGAAAAGTACATCTGTGAAACGTAAAAAAAAAAAAAAACTATCCAATCTTTCTTACTCATTGAAAGACAGCAAAGAGGAAAAAGTTCAAATGGTTATAAATCACCTGCTGGTCACCTTTTACTGAATGAACATTTACAAACACAGTAAACAGGTACATTCTGTTATTTTATAAATGGATTTCCAGCATTATATACAGAAGACCTTGAGTTTCATCTGACCTGTGCTCCTTACAGTAACATAGCTACAGCAGAATTACATTCTAAATTCATCAATATTTGAATAGTTTATGAAAAAAATAATTAGAGCAGGCTCTTTTGAAAGAGGCAATATTTAAAGTCGAAATATAAATAAGAGCTTAAATGACCCTATTAGTGATGTTCATAGCTCATTTCTAATGTTATGTGAACTCGAAAACAGGGAAATATATTATTTGAAATTATGAAAATGTCCCTCGATTCATACAAAATATCTGGAGTCTTGCTTTCTATGAATTGTGCTGTATGCACCTCACTATCTATCCCAGAATGTAGTATCTGCAAACATGCTGGCATATGTATGTAAGCATACTGATCCTGCTGGTCAGGCATCACAGCAGTATACCTTTCATGCTCTCGGTACCAGAATTTTGCAATGTTGCCATCATCCCTAAGGGAGAAACAGAACTCCTTAGTCACCTCACAAAAGTTCAGTTGCTCTTGCTTATGATGATCAAAATAAGTTCTCCCACCTATAATTCTCTAGCATTAATACAATATATCCAATTATTATGCTTTATGTCAGGGCAAAGAAAACCTATGGCTTGATTTGTTCTGAAAATCTTGGAAAAAGTGATAACTTTTCCACAGATTTTTGTGATGTCTTCCAGTGAAGTCTTTTAAGTGTCTATGGTATATTTTGAAGAAGAAAATGATCTGAAAAATGCCTTCTGTAACACTTTGTGGCAATTCCTTAAAATCACTATTATGCACAATGCAACTGCAGCTCCTTGCCCTCATGAAGCTGGGGCAGGCTTTGCCATTGATCTAATAAAGTCAGGATTGTATTCAAACCCTCAGTTTCACAGTACATCCATATAAAGCTTGAGTATTTAACCCTGTGAATACTGATTTATATCCCAAAGCACACACTGAAATAACCCCCAAGAGTTACTGTTACACTGAAGACACTGAATTGTTGTCAATTTCAACTGCGAATCAAGCAAACCACAAAAAAGCTATAATAGTTTCATCTATAAACTTAACCCTTCCACGCTACATATTCATAACCTTTAAAAATCTCTGCCCTATAAGCAGTCTTCTCTAAAGCCTGTGCTTTGCCAAACAGAAATATACAAGGGTTATACACTTCCGGTCTGAAATGCCTAGAATCAGTGAAATTGTAGCTTTTCATCCTACCAATTCACTACAGCTAGAATAGATTACATATAGTCTGTCCACATGTACCTGCACCCATATGTATTTAAAACCAAATTTCTTGCTTGCACTGCAGCATTTTTCTTTAGAGGTTTATGTCAATATCCTTGGCAAAATTACCCCTTCTTCCCACTGTTTTTCAGTATGCTATGAAACTGTTACCTACTGCCCATCTGTAAGGTAGCTGAATTCAAGCAAACTTCTAAGCAAGGACTGAGGTTGTAAAGCAGTGAATGTGCTAGAAAATGGTATATAAATGAATGATATTATTCTGCATTCTCATTTACTAAGCCACGCGATCCTAATTCAGCCGGTAGCAGAACTTAAACATTGTTTTATGATAACTATGTGTAATCTGCTATTCATTAGTTCTTTACACTGCTGATCCTTCACATTTATTTTGCTCTTCTGATAAGATTGAGAACATCTCCAAGCCAAATCTTCTGTTGCCTTCTGGCATATGCAAAATTATCTTATTTCTGTATTCATCTATCTTCAGTTTTCTATCCACAATATTGAAGCTTTGTTACGTGGCTGAAAAGTCTAACAGGCAAAAGATAAAAAAACAAGAACTGTAATTCATGAGCAGAGTGAACAAATGTAAGCATCTCAAATACAGCTCCCAAGCCCGCGTTCAATTCAACTCTCAAAAGTTTTTTCTGTGCTGCAGTCGCTGGAGAAAGATCTTTGGTGACTGTGAAGAACCCTGAACATAACAGAGATACCATTGCAAAGCAACCAACCTTGTGATGGCAGGAGTTGGTTTTGATAAAGTAAAATAAATAAATAAATAAAGCCCAGTGTAACCTTAATAAACAAGCTGTTGCATGAGGCTTAACCTGGGTAGAGACTCTTCTTCCATAGTCTTCTACAAATAAGACCTAAATGCTGTCTGATCAACATGTGCCAGAAAACATCAACTTTCTATTCATTCAAAAGAACTCAAGGCCACATTATAAAATATTAACAACACCTGGTGTTTTTAGAAACCTTCACATTTTCATAGCACTATATAAACATTTTAAGTGATAACTTGATCCAGATCCTGCACCAGACAACAAAAGCATTAAAGATCAAAATGCTCTCAGAGAGCAACTTTGCCCCATTCAAGGCAATCAGGCTTTTTTTCCCCCTTGACTTCAGTGCTATGGGATTTCTCCTGCAAGTGTGTGAAGAACGCAACTTTTAGAATACAATGGAATTTGGTTTAATTAATTATTGCTATTGGCCTTTAGTCAATTACTGCTTATTTTAAAAAAATTAAAATTTAGCTCCTACCTCTGTTTATAAGACTATGCATTCAGACTGCAAGACTCTTCAGTGTCACAGCTTTGACTGCCTTTTATTTGCAGTTAGAGCATATAACAGTTAGGAATAGCCACCCAAAACAAACAAACAAAAAAAAGAACTTAAGTTTATTTGGCATTAAAATGCCTAGTGAAACTCACTAGCCCTTGGTAAGATTTTGTTTCCATGGAAGAATATGAGTTGGAGACTTTCCTAGATGCAACGATCATTTCGCTTTCACAAACAAAATGGAATTTACCCATATCAGTTTTTGTGACAGTATTTCAACATTTATTTTAGGAAAATTAACAACAGACAACCTCTCCCTGATGCATTAACAGACGTACTACATACAAATTAGGGAAGGTTAAACAAATGCATATGTGAATAAACATTATCTCTTACTGTAGGAAGGTGGTGAATTTTACAACATGGAAATGAAATGGGTTACAAATTCCGCTAAATATTTAGGTAGCAGAAGGCTGCTGTCTAGATATAAAATAAGACAGAATGTGGTTCATAGATTGAGCAACTTTAATGTAGTAACTGCTACATTATACATTACATTTATTCAGTTTGTTAGTAAACAGATCTTTATACAAAACACCTACTAGAATTGGTTCCGTTTCAGTTTTCCCCTGGGTTTTGCTGCAAGAATCACACTACTAGAAGCATAAACCCAAACTGTATACAACACATTTTCCTTATAAGATTTGGACCGCAACATATAAAAATGTCCTCGATTAAAGCTTTCTGTGGAATGCAACTTGCAAATTTCCCTGTTTATCTTCTTGCCAGACATGTGCTCTACGTATATATGCGAGTCTCATCCCATCTGCATTAATTTCTGTTAATGTGTAACAGTAAACTTCGCAATTAGAGAAGTGCCAAAGGAGGGGACCAGCTGCTCTTTTGTCTGGGGAAGCCCGGGGGAGCTGGCCTTTGGGAGGGAGTGCTGCACCGCTTTCCAGCGAGCAGATCCTGGTAGAGTTGGCACGCAAGCAGCCAGGCAAACCCACCAGTCCCATGGGGCGGCCGAGAGCCTGCAAGGGACCTGCCTGAGACCCACGGGACACGGGGTGG
Source organism: Dromaius novaehollandiae (assembly GCF_036370855.1). Taxonomy (NCBI): domain Eukaryota; kingdom Metazoa; phylum Chordata; class Aves; order Casuariiformes; family Dromaiidae; genus Dromaius; species Dromaius novaehollandiae. Next base: position 69,739,589 of record NC_088099.1, on the reverse strand, counting down.
GCTGCGGCCTGCCTCCCCCACCTTAACTCTCAGACCTTGCTGCTTTCAGCAGAGTGGGGTAGTATAGGCTCCTCTGAAATGAGCATACCAACCCTCTACACACTTGCATCCTTGTGCAAGCGCATATTTACACAAATGACGTATTCTTAGATTTCTGTCCTTCCTCTGTGAATACACAAGTTTTGAAAGGAATAGCTCCTTCCTGAGTAAAGAGTATGAGCTCTGTATTTTACAAATTAACATATGCTCACTCGTTAAAATGTGCAAGCTTGTTTTGGAAGGTAACAGCGTATGTAACATGAGCAGGGAAAAGTCTGCATTTTTAAAAGATTATTTCACACGATTCCTCGGCTATTCTTCATGACATTACATTTATTCTGCACAAAACTATAGTCATCCTTCTTTGTCATTCTAGGCTGCTCACAGATGTCACAAACAATTTATTCAAAATTCTACAGTGATTTAGACTGCACATACACATCTGACAATTTCAATATGAATACTGAGGAAATATTATATTGCATTCCATAGACAAACATAAAATGAAAAACAAATACTCCATTTTCATCAAATTAAAAAAAGGTATTCAAGCTAAAAGTATTTGTTATATTCACAAAGTTTAGTAAAACTGCCAAATGAAAATCACATGTTGCAAAAGTAATCAAAACAGATGCAATGAATTACAGTACTTGGGGAGGCAAAAAAAGATGGATTCTTAAGACCATTTAAACATATAGTTATTAGAACCATTTCTTCTTTTTGGTAATTAGACCATTTAAAACCATTGAATAGTGCTAGATTACAATTCTGAAGAAGATCACACCACCCTCAGCGAGGTTTTTCCATCTGTTTCCAGCTTCTGGTCTTTTCAGAGCCAATTTTTCAGTATTTCATATCTCCAACTCCAGCCATTATTCAGGGGCAGCATTAATACAGCCAGTGATAAAACTGATTAGAAGAAGTGGGCAGGGTGGGTAAATACATTAGGAGTGAATGAGAGAAGCCATGGGGAACCAGGTTGCTTTTGTTATACATGCCATGGGAGCTAGGACCGTACACCAGGGAGGATCTTATATAGCCAGCCCACATTAACACAGCATTAGTGGCTAATGGACGTGGAACAGGATTAAATCCATATGGTAATGGCACTGAAAAGGGGAAGGAGGGAGTAATAAGAAAAGAAAAATCATAAAAAGGAACAATCATCTCCTCTCAAACAGTTTTAAACCTCAATCCATCTTCTACTGAAGTAGACAGATTAGCCACTGGTTTTGATAGGAGTAGCGCTGGCCTCATTATTGGCATCTGGCACATTTACAGTACATTACATAACCCTCTATAATGCAGTCCCAGCAAAAGTGCCTACCCCAAAAAAAGGAAGAAAAAAAAGGGAAAAAAAAACAGTACGACAAGGACTAGAAAAGTCCATCTCAGTTCTTTTGTTGCCTGAAAGGCAATTGTCAGGGTCCTTGGTTTGACAGCTGATTTCTCCATTCCTCCCTTCAACAACAACTGCTTGGAAACTCACATCTAGGAAAGCTGCTGCCAAGTAAAAAGAAGCCTTAACAGAACCTACCCCACGACGCTTTTTATCTGAATTTTTATTTTCTTTAGTTCATTTAAATATTTGAGTCAAATTCCACACAATTAAGATCCTGAAACAACTGAAGTCCTACTGCTCTACCTTAGAAAAGTTTGGAGGTGCAGCGTTTCTCACTACGGTTTCATAACCTCTCCCACAAATCCCACAGATAATCTTTTATTACTTCTAAAGGTAGTGATTTCATGGCATTAACAGAAACAAGGGCATGCCTTTCCTTGTAGGGTTTCATTAAGCATCCTAGTGAAACAGTGGGGAGAGGAGGAGAAGGACACACCACTCCATTTCTGCCAGGATGAAGAACACTACTGCCTCAAACTAAGACAAATTCTGTTTTAGCCAAGGAGTTTAGCTGAGCTCTCTATTGTTCCCATTTGGTGCATCCCCTGTCCTGATATAGTAGAGTCTTCCTTCTATTTCTGCTGCCAAATGACTGATGGGACATTTCCCTTAAAAGCTTGAGTTGGGAACTGAAAGAGAAGAGGAGTCTCAGTACTGTGCAGAGGAGTGCTATATGAAACAAAAATGGTAGTACCCATCTCCACAGTTCTTCTGTCCCCCCAGGACTAGGAACCTGCTTGTCCTTTTCTAAGCCCCACAGATGGCTGAAAAATTCCGTGCCACTTACTTAGAGAGAACCATCGAGTGAAAGTGGAAGAACAGGCCCAAACTGAAATATCTGGATCTGAACTATTTGAGAGCCGAGAAATATTTGGAACTAGGACATTGATTTCCGCCTACCCACACTGAAGGTACACCCTGACACTTCTTGTATCAAGGGGATGGCAAGTCTGCTGGACTGAAATTTGCCCTTTGGCTTAGAGGTTTGTAACAAGAAGATAAAATGTAAAACTAGTTACAAAGTAAGCACAAAAAAATCTAAAACCACTATTATAAAACTGAAAGGGATGATTAGTGAAGATCACAGAACATGTATGGTAGAACACCAAAATGTCAGAAGTATCAGGGACCTGTCACATCATCAGATACTGGTACTGACTGATGACCAACTGATAAAAATTGCTACCTTAAATGCTTCAGAGATCTGGGTAATCTCTTATTTTGGGAAGGCTTCTGCAGACAGAACAGCAGGTCATCCTCAGTGTTTAAAGAATTTGCCATGGTTTTTTCCTGATCTAAAACTGTACTGCCAGCCTGGGTGCAGAAGTGCATGGCTACATCCACTGATACAGCTGAATTCTGAGAAGTACCAAGGATGATAATCTATGGCTTCTATAAATATGCTCACCACTGTGTTCTCTGGTCCCACCTAGTCTATTTTACTGCTGAATCTTTCTTTCTTTACCCTCTAATAAAGTGTCCAGTTTGGCATATTTTGAGAAATCTGTCCTTGTAATGCTTTTGTGATAAAAAGGTAAGTGAAAACCAACACTTCTATCTGACTCTCAACCACAGAGCCAGCAGGAACAGTGCTAAAGTGTCTTCAGCTAACAAAAATCACACTTACTATATTGCCATTGTAGCCACCACATTCTGAGACCTCCTGCCAAAATTCAACTGACTCTCAAGACCAGAATATAAATATTTCTGTTCCTTAATTTTAACAACACACTTTAAAATGCATTTTTCTTCATATAGTTTCATGGGCTGTTAAAGAAGCACTGCTCAAGACAAAGTTATGCTCAACCAGACCCATTAAAAATATGTAACTCTTCTATTCTGAAACTGCATTTTCTACTATTCCTTTCCATTAACTAAAAACATCAGCATTTGGGCTAGATTCAGCCTACTCAGCCACTGTACAGCAGAAGTGAATTCCAGGAAAAGAGACGCTTTCTTTCTCCAAATCACTGGGTTTGGAGAGGTCCCTCAGATGGTGGTCAGCTGCCTAAGGTTCCTCCATCGGGGAACAGTGATAGAAGTTGTGACGTTGATTAGTATCACAAGATCTGGTGCAGACACCCAAGTTTGCTTTAAATCATCTTACCTGACTACCAGAAAAGTGTTACTGAGCCACACAAACTCCACACATGCTGAAAATGGAGTTAAGACTCTGATCAGAGCTCCGATTATTGAAGCAAGCTATTTAAAACTCACTCTGGTATCTCTACACAGCACTAAAATCTATAGTACATATAAATTCTTGGGTCTTTGAGAGAGACCAGGTGCTTTCTTACAGGTAAAGCTGATCAACAGAAACCAATTTTTTGCATCTGTAAGTAAATAATTATTTAGGACTATGTAAATAATATTTAAAACCATTAAAAAAAAATCTCCTAGATTATAGGCCTAACCTGCCTGTAATATATAGGAAGAAATGCCAAATGAAGTAAACAAGAGATACCACTCATCCTTATTGTTGAAGGCAACCCAGAAAGTCTGAAAATAAAACACAGCGGGCACTTGTATAGTTTACTTAACAATAAACACCATTGTTTTTAATTATGACACAGGGAAAAATATGCATAACAGGCAAGATCTTCCATCCATAGAATGAAAAAGTTTACCCAACAGACAATCTGGATACTGCTGCTCATTTTTCAAACCACAACTCACCTGAGCAAGTTGACTAGTTAAAAATGCGTTTGGTGATCTGGCTGAGGAACTTGAATAATTTCGAAAAAAAATTATCAAAAATGACTGGAGGGAGTTGGTTGAATACTGAGTGAAAATTATCATTAGAAACCATTTAATAGAAAATTTCAATACCCACTCATTTTAATAAACATTATTTTAAGCAGAATTTGGAGTCTACTACAAGGAGGAAAAGTCACATACGATTAAAAAAAAAAAACTTGGATGGAGCAGGACTTCCTAGTAAGGAACATGAGCAGCACAGGTTTTGTCGAACCTTTCTATCTTGCCTAACACCTACTTTAATATGTACTGTTTAATAGATGAGCCAATGTTTTTTAAAACATTACAGATTTTTCCATAATCTAAACATAAAATCTAAACCTCTCTGTAGAAGATGATATCCCTGGTTGTCACTATTCCTCATCAGACACAGCTCTGGTATGTTTATATGTTCTATACAGTATCTGTATAAATGCTCTGCTTCAGCGCAGAAAGCAATTATCGCTACTAATGATGCCTTCCTCTACAGGATCTACAGCCTGATATGAAGCCAGTGCAGAGGTAACTCTGCAAACAGATTGCTTCCTGCTTCACCGATGCACTACCACATGTTATCCCATTCTCTCAGCAACCACATTGGATCTTACGCAGCACATTGGAAGTACTTCATGTAATAATCTATATAAAAGTAGGCGACCCCTTTACTTTTTCTCCCTTTGAAAGTATGCATGTCCAGTAAAGCAGTCAAAACTACTTGCTTGGTCTGAGAACAAATACCTATTAGCAAAGCTTTTGTTTTCTGTGCCTCTGGGGTGTCCGGTTTATATGCAGATAGATAGTCAGGGTGGTGAAAGAGAACAAACAATGAAGTCCATCTCCTGAATGCACTATTTTTGTTAAGATGTATATTTATAGTTGTCTAAAGACAGAGCTAAATCACAGATTATCTGACCTACACAAGACTTGATGACATGAGGCTGCAGTACCGCCTCCTTAGATTAAGGGTGGGGCAGAGCTGTTTCTTAGAATGAGTATCATTGTTGCCCTTAGAAAGAAAACATCATCTCCTTTTTCCGAGCTTTTGCATTTCAATGCTATCTTGCCCTATTTACACTCAAATGTGTTAAGCTTGCAACAGGAAATATGGAGTTGTTGAAAATTTTATTTTGAGACGGGCAAGAAGGCATTTCAAAGTCAGGTTTAAAATAGGAAGTGTGCTGCTTCCTTCGGTGTAGAATCATTCCTGTCTCTCTATAACAGAGATTAGCAGTAAGGTTTGTTCAAATAACAGCAAAGAGCCAAACCATGCCATTGGTTTTAAAGCAGACTCCCTAGTGAGATCAATGGAGAGTTCTGCTTAAAAATCAGCCGTACAACCTGGCAAAGGTATTTAATATAATGAGTTTCCCATCTAAGTAGCAAACCCCGTAACGTAGCGTTTCTGGAAGGGTACTGGCAGTTTAAAATAAATGAGGTGGAATGCAGGAGCAGAAGAGAAAGATGCTGACTAGCTTGGCAAGTCAGTCATTTCTGAGCAGTTGTGCAGCAGCTTTCAAGCTGTGCGGGTTTGTGCTGTCTGCGTAACCTTCCTCACTTAAGGACAGAAGATCACTGGCAAGTGGTGTACTACAGTAGTTGCTGAATATAAATATAGTGGCTATGCTTTAAAAAAGAAACAGCATAGTGTGGGATTGCTTGCTATTTTGGAATTAAAATTGGTGGTTTGAAGCAAGTCCAAAGTCTTGAATATTCAAATCAGCGCTAAGGAAGATGAACAGGAAGATCAACCAGTAAGACATGAACAGATGAGGTGGCTGTAGTAAAAATATAGAGTCTCTTACATAGGTCTGTAATTCATCACCTGGATCAATGCCACTTCCAAGGTGTGCAAGGCACCCCAAGGAAATAGGGGGGATAGTATTTAAGGCACTCAAGGTAGCTGTTCTCTCCAGTTGCCATCTATTACTAACAGAGATAGGCTCCTCCAAAGGACTGTGCGGGTAATCCAGTTAACTTTCCACTCTACAGGATGACCCAGAAATGTAGGGAGATTGATCAGTTTAAGCAGTGTAAATATCCTACCCTAATTTCTGCTTCTTCCAAAGAGAATGAAGGCAAGTGAAAAATGACCTTCCACACACTCATTAGAAGTTCTATTCTCTTTCAACGGGAGTCACTATGGAAAGGAGTGACCAGAGAAAATTAATGTATTACTATGAATCCTGCTTCTGAAAAGACCTCAGTTACTTTTTTCCGGACTCTATGCTACCCCAGACTACTGTTATAACTATATAGCACAATTTACCCACAAAATAAGGTAAGAATGCCTTGGATCTTTGTCTCTCTAGATACAGCAGTGATTACTGTGATTCATGTGTATCCCTTTTACATTACATAACCCTCCCAAAGCAACAAATAGCCAGAGAAAAGGAGATAGTGTTAAGCTGTAACAGAACTTCTAGACTTCCTAAAATAACATCTAGAATAGCTAACAGATATTCTTGATGGTCATTTTTTAAAATGCATGTGGAATCGGTTTCCAAGATTTTTCCTGTAACAGGGATGGCTAGTGGCTTTTTTTTTTTTTTTTTTTTTTTTTTTTAAGAAAGCTAAAGTTACAATGGGCTTCAAAGTAAAAATCACAAGGCATAGCAATACTAGGTTGGTTTACCGGACTTAAGTAGCAGTGTTATCAGGAGGAAGAACAAACACAATACAGCATCTTTAGAGAAAGGAAAATAGTATCATAGTAGGAATTAGCTGAAACAAACAAACAAACAAACAAATCAGAAAATAGAGACCAAAATATGTTGTTTGGCAGGGGCCAAGCATACTTAAAAATTCAATTTGATTCAGTTTAATTAAACAAAATGTTTTGAATTAAAATGAAATAATTTTCCTCCTCCCACTATGCCAATGGTGGGTTAAAATACAGAAGTAAACCAACTTCTGGCTGACCTGAAGTGATGCTTTTGTCTGAAATTTTCCAGTTGGAAGCTGACTAGAAAGAAAACCTCTATTATAGTTTTCTATTCAGTAGCCGTGAAGAAGACCTCCAAGGCAGCTTCTTTTGACCCTGTTGTGTTTCCTCATCTCACCTTATCTTCTGCTCTGCACTGCATAAATTTAACAGAGAGAGTATTCAGCCCATATGCTATTAGAAAACATGCTTCTGAACTTCAGGATATAGAATTTAATTTATATTATTCTCAGTTTTTCTTTTACAAGATAACCTAATGATTCAGCAACTAAGAGAATCTGTTCCACTATATGGCACCAAAAGTAGCATTAGCCACTATTGTTTGCGATATGCTAGAATGTTATCTCATCCGATGTGTCTAACTCAGAATCAGATTGCTGTCCTTCTGGAATGCTGCAGAGCTCTTCTAAACATAACAAATTAAGCAGGAATGTTTCCTAAATCAGCATCAATCCACTAGAATATATATCTGAGACTTAAGTGGTCTCTGGAAACTTTCTAGTTGCTTTTCATTTTATTCATCCTATCCTATACTTTTCTTGGGAGAACGGAATAATTTTCTTTCTTAATCTCATAGTGAAAAATACAGTTTATGGCATGGCTTTGTCCATTTATTCCAAAAGGCATACGCACTCCAGACAACCGAAGGAAGGGAGGGGCACTGGTGAATGAAGGACTAGCTGGAGTGCAGACAGGCCACTTTGCTGTATGGTTTTGAAGAAAACATTAAATACAATTTAAATCATACCCCTGAAACCAGTGTAGCGAAGACTGTTGGAATTTGCAAAAATCTTGGAACAATAGCTCTGAAATCTGAATGCTCTAAATACTTTTAATAGATGCTAACACTGATGTTACTGATGCAAAGCAACTTTGCTCCTTTTTTAATAAGGGACTTGTACAATGAGTGCATCAAGGGAAGACAAGAATTGCAAATATCTATACCTGTACATAGAGCACTGACTTGTCCTTTTTTTAGACGTGTCTCTTTGCAAACTAGCAGCAGCATGAATTTTAGTACTATGAACTATTATTACTCCTCCATATTTTTCTTGTTACCCATATAGCTGATTTTGGATTGTGGTTCTATCATCAAGATAGCATTTTTCTTTTCATATCCAGTACGTGAATTCCATTTGGTATTATCATCATTCCTTTTCTTTGTAAAATAACCACTTCCTCTTTGTCATTTGCTAATATCAGTAGGGGTTATAACTTCCAAGAGAATGAGATTAACCCTAGTTATTATAGGAGGTTTTTTTCACAAAGAACAGTTTCAAAATTTGATTCTTCCTTATGAAATACTGTTCACCTGGGGATCCCAGGATGTAAACGATAACACAGTTGCAACAAATCTCATTCCCCTTCTGACATAGCTGTAAGTGAAATTGCAGTAATCTTCTCAGACTAAATAAAATCTTTGTGATCTACCTACAGTTCTTGAAAGCAGGCTCGAAGCAATACAAAAGGAAGTCAAAAGCTGGAGCATATAGCATGGAATGCCCTTGGGTTAAGACAACTCCTGAACAAGTATGTATTTACTTCCAACTATAAAGAAAGAGAATAAGTAACAAGAGATCCAGAAAACAGGAGCAGGAAGAAAAAAAAAAAGAAAGAGCTACAAGGCAAAGGACCAAGGCAGATCCAAACATCAATCAAGAACAGTGACACAGCAGTTACAGGATAAGAAGGTCTGTTAGATCTCATTACACATTTTAGCTAATGAAGAAACTAGCTCACTTGGGTTGTGCCTACACGACATGGCTCCCACGTGTGTCCTCTGTTGTTACCTCAGGCACATCCAGTGCCCAATTGTTTCTTGAGTAGAAACAACTGAGCACTGGCTGGTCAGCCAGTGAGATGCATACGGACCACGGATGGCACGTCAGTTGAACACTATGGAAGTCTGAGTTACATTCATCATTCTCCTAGGAATGTGGTGGACCATGGTCATGTAACCGGCAAGCATAAACCTTGACAATTCCGTAAGAAGAGACTGTAGTAATGAGTATTTATACAGAGATTCACCAGATTCAGAAATACTCATTGTTCATTTAATAATTACAAATGTTATAAAGTAATATACTAAAATTTATTTTTAGGCATGTAGAGGTTTCTTCAAAATATATCATGTTGGTTGAAATTCGTCACAGATTACGACTAACCTCATGTTGCCTTCAAAACCGCCTCCCCTCCATGGCCCAAAAAAATCAAGCCTCTACATTTTTTGAAAATTAGAATGGGATACTGTTTAAGGAGAATTTTGCTAAGAACTGATTTTATTCATACACTTTAAAACCTAAGGTGTAGCACATAAAGAACTAAAAAAGACCTACAAAATTAAAAACTCAAGAGACCTCCTGGGACACCAGTTCCTCCTAATAATACTATACAGACATAACAAGCTTCATGTTACAACTAGTTGTTCTTCTGCTCCTATTGGGAGGCTGTTCCAGAAACCTGTTCCTCTGATGGCTAGTAATCTTTAAATTTCCAGCCTGAATGAATCATTGCCTGTTCATACACACTTTCCCTCATGCCAGTGAAGGCCCTTGGTTCCCTCATCTTGAATGTTTACCCTCCTGATGTTTTAACAGAGAATAATAATAAAGCCTGCTCTCAGCCTTTGTTTTGCCAGACTAGGCAAGCCAAGCTCTAAGCCTCTCCACAGAAAATAGCTTTTTTTCTATCACTCAGCCTAATAACTCTTCCAGATGAATTCAGGGTTTTTTTTGAATCCCTAAATGCATAACCTTGCAGTTTGCTGTTAAATTCCACTTCACTGATATTACTTCACCCCCTCAAGGTGATCCCATTTTTCTCCTATATTGTGATCTTTCTCGATAAAATTTCTGTAAATTTAGACTTTTTCTTTTCTTTTTTTTTTTTTTTTTGTAAGGTCACTAATAAAAATATAGTAGGGTAAAAGATCAGAACATTCTTTAATAGTTTCTGACATGATTTTAAGTAGTATTCATTTCTGCCAAAAGCAGCATATAGGTACTTGCTAGAATTTTCATCAGTGCACAGATACCTAACTTGGACTGAACTCTGAGAGCGCTGTACGCCTCAGGGCTTTTGGATTCCTATTATGTGCCTAACAGCTTGTTTAGGTACTTAAATAACCTTGCAATCTGACCGACTGTGACTCGGATTTTCTCTCCAAACAAATTTTTAGAGGTTCATCTTCCACTGAACTAAACTGTGCAAACCCAGTGTTCTCCCATCCAAAAATCTGATCCTGAATTCTGGAATATCTTCTTTGTCCTCTTTGTTACAGACTGAAGTGCAGAATGTGAATTTTCCCCATCAACAGTGTGTTTCATAACCTGGTCATCCAAGACTTAACATCAACTCTTTTCAAGTGATTAGCCTGCACTATTAGCATGCAGTCATCAGAAATACTAAAATTAGTTCTCTCTTCAACAACGTGCATCTTCTACACAGAAAGCCTTTGCTCGAAGCAAGCAAATGGAGAGCTATTCCAAAGGGGAGCCTTGACCACCACAGGACCAGGGCAGACCACACAGCATCTCTTCCACAAGCAAAGGAACAACTCCATTCCCCCATCTTCTCCCCTGTACATTCTGGAAGATTTTCTGTTAGGCTAAGCATTGAATCACCCTTGCTTTTAGACATCGCAGTAGTACATCGGTCTTTGACTTGAAAGACAGATCCTAATTTAAATGTGAAAGATGGCTAATTCTTTGACCCAGCAAACATGCAGTTTTGCTTTATTAAGAAAGGAATTACCTGAATATTTAAAGCTTATCGTTCATCTTGCCTAAATCTGTCTCGACCAGCAGACAGCACTGGAACAGGAAGGCATGAGACCCCCTCAATACATACTAATCTATCCCAAACGCAACAGGAATACAGTCAAGGACAGATAAGACAACTTGCATTCCTATCAATATTTCCTTTAGTACTGGTCTAACTTTAATAGTCTTATTTCCATAAATGCTCATGTTTTCTGTGAAAACTGCTAAGGCCTTAACTTTTATTACAACCTGTGACAACTATTACCTTTTCACCTGTTTTGAATTTGCTACATCCCAATTAACTTAATGCGTCATACATTTTGGCTCATCATCTGTTCTTTACTTAAAAATCTGCGTGAGAGTGACAGACTTATGAAATTTCATATATTTTCATGAACTATTATTTCCCTTTTTTCCTGTCTGTGGCAAAATGCACTAGTCAGTAATGTTAACAAACTGCATACTTGAAATTATGCTCTCTCTATATTCATGGGAGGGCTTTTTTTAAAAAAAAAAAAAAAACGTTCACTATCAGGTAATACGAGAAGATTAGAGTAACACTCTCCTTTTTGGCAAAGTGAATTTCTTTGTCTTCTCATCTGGCTGAAAAACCAATATGGTTTGGACCCCGTTAGCTCTTGGGTGGAAACAGCTGTTACCAAAAGGGTGGCTGCACATGTGTTACAGTAATAGCATTCATCTTTCCTAACAAGGCTTCAGCACCCTTCAGGGCAGCAGTGAAGAATGTTTCTTCTATTTAATCTTATCTCCAAGTTATTTTGTTGGCTACAACTTTGACCGATAAGTATTTGAGGGCATGGCAGGGGGATGGGGAAACAGATGAAGGGAGGGTTTGTTTATTTTTTCTCATTTTCCACCCTCTATTGACTGTATTTAGTCTGTCACTTCATTTGGATGCTTGTAATTTTGTTTGTAAAATACTGATAGAGCCACCAGATGCTTCTTGATATGTTGCAGCAAGAGGGAAAAGAGATTCTTTCAGGAATTCCAATTTTTTTGTATAGTTTCTAAGGAAAATATACTTATATGGTGTGTTTATGTTTTTTCTCCTTATAATCCAGTGCCAATGCTCTGTAATGTTACACACTTGATGTGGATTTTATTTCTCCTTCTGTTGTATCACCCCAGAGGCTTCAAGTAACATAGTTATCCAAAAACAAAAACAAAAACAAAAAAAAAACAAAAAAAAAACCCACAACCAAGCATACCAAACTGAAACAGGCTTTAATCTTTTCTGCTCACACAAACCAGGGAAGGTTGCATCTGACCAGAGCCTCAACAGAGAGCCTCAGAGGAAGAAAAAGAAAGGAGATGTATGTATGATCATTATGCATGCCAAAGGAGATGTTCTTTGCTCTGCAGATCCACCTTGCAGTTTTGGCAAAACTGCTTTTCATTTGTCTGTTTCCTCATTTTAAAAAAAAAAAATCTTATGTGCAACTCCTTCCTTCAAATTTAGTGAAAAATCAGTAGATCACATAAATAGCATATGGATAAGCATATTACAACAGTGAGTAGTCCATTTAGCTTGGATAGCTAAATTGATATGTGAGGTTCCCCCTACAACCAGTGAAAATACAGAGGCTCCTCCAGAAGATTCAGAACATTTTGTGTGTAGGCTCTCTTTTTCCCACTGAGAGAACCTAAATGTAAACAGCCTAAATGTAGACAGTAGCATTGTTGGCCTTTGTGTGTATGTATTACAACAGAGCTTCCCTTACGAACAAATTCTCATTGATCATCACCAGTTTTGTGGGATAACTTTCATGAAGGACCCCATGCCCTGATGATCAAGAGGCCTCCCTCCAGTACAACGACCTATGTCAGCAAGGCAACTCCTGAAAGGCAACTAGCCTTTGATATTTTTGGAAGAAAAAGGATGCTGACCTGCCACTAGCTTGCCACTACTACATGATTTAAAACAGAATCAAACTAAAAAGTCCCAGGCTCAATCAATTTGTTTATGCCCAAAGCTCGAAGGGGCCTGCAGCTCTAGAGAAGTGGCAAAGTTAAGAAAAACATCTGATTAGAGCTGCAGAAAACATGAGTTGGTGCCTAATTTGAAGATCAGTATATCTCAAGCAAAGAAAGGAACTCCAAGGGGCTCAGCATCTTTGTAAATAGCAACATTAATTTAGATGCTTAATTATGAATTGGAACTCTACATAGGCAAACACTTCCAAATCTGCTGGACAGCAAATCACTTCAGCATTTCTTTTTCTAGAACTCTGTAAATGTGTGCAAGAGTGGGTAATATAACAATTTTGTTATTCACACAAAATACAACACACATGTAAACGAGCTCTGTCAAGACAGGAGGCAGACATTTGGAAATTCAGAGCCTAAAATTTAACAGCATGACTCTGCCACTTATAAAAGCAATTTTCATTTGCTCTCGTTATCCATGGTTACTTGCGAACAGTCACTTGATAAAAATCTGAGGTACTAACATATACATACCTTGATTTAGAAAATCTAGCAAGTCATTAACCCCAAGCAATATAAGCTTATCTTTGCTGCTGATGCTGTCAGTGTTTAATTTCCTGTAGATCATAAATTCAATAGAGAGTTGACAGTGCTGCCCAGAGTAAGTAGGGGAAAATTTCCCTTTTTAATATCTCATCCTATTGATCATTTTCTTTTAGTAGCGAAGCTCTCTGTAAGCCATTTGGATAGTAAGATCATTCCTGAAAATGTCAAGAGGCATATGATTCATAGTGTCTCTCTCAGCAAAATAAATGTGGGAGGGGAGAAGAAGCGTTTTTCTTTTCTGTCCTTCCCCTTCTGAGGTTCCATGAGTTTTCCCAGTACCTTTTTTCTCACGCACAAGCCCTACATTCTTCAGAAGGACTTACCTGCTTATGAAACAGTTTTCTCTGAGAAACCAGTTTATAAATACAATTTTCCTTTATTACTGTGATTTTTATATAATATTTTTGGTTCACTTTTTTATTCAGACTGGTATCCGAACAATCACTCCTACTCTACTTATTTTAATAGCCCCCTAGATACAGTATAATATTATGCAAGATTTGAGCCTGTTTTCCAATAATCATGCCTACCACCAAAATGGGGAACAATCCAGACAGATGGTGCCTGGGCACAAGTCTATGGAGGTGAGCAGAAGTCACTCCATTGCCTCACCCCCTGAGGCATGAGTAACAGCTTCGCATCAAACATGTGCTCCACTGAAATATTAGGGAACAGTCCATATGTCTAATGCTCCTGTGCTGGAGATCTTGAAATTGGCATATGCCTTAACTTAGATAGTGAATTCTCATTTTGCACATCAGTTATTTACGTAGATCCTGTGAAGTCTGGCAACTTTGGAGCAAATAGCTTTAGAGTTACTTATTTTAGACGAAGCAATGCGCATCAGTCTTCCCAAATTCATATTCAACTGGGAACAGTCTGGTTACTTTTGAGCTCATGTCTCTGTCAACTGAAAAGAAAAATTGTATAAAAAAATCCTATGTTCAGGGACATCATAAGTATTGTCACATTCCTACAGGACTCTGTTTATAAACCAATGATTAGTTTATATTTAGCAACATGTAGTTTTAAAATTTATGTAAGAGAGCACTACTAATGCAGCAGTCTACTGCAGTATTCAGCAGTGCACCCAAAAGATCTCAGATTTTAGAGAGGCTCTGTTATGAAAAGGCTCAGTATCTCTAATGTTCAAACGTTTGCAGTTAAAGTAAAGCTTTGTCTGGAGAGCAACTGTCAGCTGTTCACAGTGGGCAAGCAAGCACCACATAGCTTCATTATTAATAGTTATGTTCTATTTTTGTTTGTGTTGTGTAGGTCTCTGCGAAACCAAAATACCAGTGGAAATGCATTGAGAGGAAGTTTGGACTACTTTATCATTTGGATACTTGCTACAAAACTCTACAGCCCAATCATTCTCCTAGGGAGAAAAGTGTTTATTATGAACTTCAGTGGCAGGACTGCCATGCTTAACCAAAAGCAGTTCTTACTGCCTCATCCCAGTTTGATCAGCAGTAACAAAACTTTTAGACAGGATCAGGATTTTCACTCTAAGAGCATAACTACTATAATGGTCCAACCTGATGAGGGCATCCTACAGGGAAGCCCAGATCAGCCTCTAGAGCTATGTTTGTTCTGTAGTCTTACCTCTGAGTAGAGCCAGAGTCACCAAAATGCTTTTTCTAATGCGAGCGACCACCACACCATGATTTTTTTTAATACAAAATAACTGGTTCTTCTAAATTCAAAGCAATCGCGGGATGCCTGTTCTAAATGTAACAAGCAACATCCTGGTTATCTTTGCATGGATCTACCATTTTCAGTTCCAAAATTCATATGGGTTGACCAACCACCCTGATTAGAAGTGTTGAAGAACAAAATCCAAATATACAACTAAAACACTTTTGAAAGATGTGATCATTTTGTTTTATCCATCAGAACACACAAAACAGACATGTGCAACTAATCTGTGAGAACCTGAGAACCAGACAATCTGAAGAAAAAAAAAGAAAAAAAGAAAAACAAAAAACAAACAAAAAAACAAAAAAGAAAACAAGAAAAACTTCCTTGGTTACTTCAACATGAGTGACATCTTTTTAAAAAATGGAAGGATTCAGGAATTAGTCCATAATGGAAGAACACAATTTCAGATTTCCAAGAGGCTTTTTAAGTGGAAAGGGCAAATGCTATTTATGTTACAAAGCTGCTAGAGTTGGGTAATGAAAATCAGAAACCTCATTATTACTATAGCTAGAGGGTGGGGGAATTATGGGGAATTATCCCATTTAGAAGTGTTTCTTGTAAACAGGTAGGTATTTTGTTGTTGTTTTTGTTGTTTTTTTTTTTTTTGGTACTACAGATCTAGGCTGGCCATTTTAACAGGAACAGCAGAGCAAAGGGACCACGTTTTATGAGAACTCTCCAGCTCAGAAATGGTTGCAAAGCTGCCTGAAAATGAAGGACAGGGTACGTCAGCTGGGGAAATATCTTTCTCTAAGGACTCTTCAGTAACAAAAGAACTACCACACAGGACTGAAAAATTTGATTGTGTAATCCCTATTCACCATTACTCCTATTCATCTGCCCATGCTGATGCTGGATTGTGCGCACTAGCCTTCTTGACGACTCATCACAGATGACCGGTTATGAAAGAGCTCTGTTCCCTACCGCAAGCTTTACTGTCCTCTGAATCATGAATGAAGACAACAAGCTTTGAAATCCCAGAAGCTAGAGGAGATAACCTCAAGTGTGACAGATCACAAGGGCAAAGATTTACTGCCACAGCAACAGAAACGTGCAGAAAGAGTGATAAAAATTAAGGAAGGACTGATGCTGCCCCTTGGTTTGTAAGGAAAGTCATACTCTTCATTTATTGAAGTGATGGGTCAGAAGATACCTTGCTGCATTGCAATTTCTTTTGTTTTAGGTTTTTTTCCTGTTGTTTTTATGATGACAAGGTATGAAAAAAGGAACAGTTGCCTAAGGAGTAATATCTTATCATGACTTCTATACCATTTCTGACAAACAGATTTTAAGGACTAAAGGAGTCATGACAGTCTGGAAGGGACTAGTTACATTAATAGAGTACAACAGATTTTACCAGATAGTTCCTGTATCAAACCCACAAATCCCCCAAGAGCTATAACAGATGTTTTAGGAAGACAAACCTAATTGATCTCAATGAAAATAAACAAACAAAAAACTAAACGGGATAAACAATAATTTAGGATTACTGTATTTTCATATTATCTGGTCATTTTGTGTTTCTGTTCATCCAGCCTATGGAAAAAGTCAACAATACTATGCCATAGAGTATGAATAATACAATCTGAAAAAAAGTAGTTTCTAAAACTGACACTTCCATACATAAAATAACAAGAATTCTCCTTATCTCGTGAGGTACAGTTGTCTCTTTATTGAACGACAGAAAGTCCAAGGATCTCATACAATTATCATTCGTTTTTATGAGGATTTTTTGTAGAGTGTTTTTCCTTCACAGTTTTTGAATGACCTTAAATTTTATGTTCTTTTCAAATAAAATTATAACTTGGTTACACTTTATCTCCTTTGAAAGAGTCTACTGTTAAAAACACCAACTGTTTGAACTCCTCCCTTGTGCTAAGTGTCTGTTTTAGGATCAAGAAGTTATATTAGTAATGCGCTCATCTACAAAAGAATTAATCCCTTTAAAAAATAATATGTTTTTCTGAACAAGTAGTTTAACAGCTAAAGAATCTGTATCTCATAACACATCTCATCCAACTGTAACCAAAAATAATCTGACCCACTACTGCATTATGCGCTTCTGATAAAATGATAACTTTATTTTCTCAGGAATTTTTTGCCATGTAACCACCAGGAAACAAAGTGAAATAAGAACCAAATGGCATCCTATCCAAGGGATGGCAAATTCCTTGACATTAATGAAATCAATATTGTCTTGATTGATCACATTTAAGAAAAAAAGTTACTCTTTCCATAAAGAATGCTGACTCCCCAACCTAATAATGATTTTTAATTCTGAAAAATGTAGCCCTGTCAGCCCAGTAACTGATTAGCATTGATTCTTGGACACTGCTGAACACAACCTAAAAATACCGCATTCAAACTTCATCACAAGTCAGCAAGGTGTATTATTACTGTGATACTTAAATTTTTAAAGTAGCACAAGCAAATTCTCCCCCTCCCTCCCCCTACCCCCAATCCCATGGCTCTGTCTTTGCAATGCATGACGCAGGAAGTATTGTCTGTAGCTTAGGAAAAACAGTAACAAAGACAGTATCATGGGGTGCATTCCCCGGGTACAGTATGTAGATAGTAGTGACACTTGCATTTTGAAAAGCATAGATTGCAGTAAATCTATTTTCATACTCTCCTACATTCTTCCAAAATGGGTCACTGAACCAGAAATGACCCAGACAGAAATGCGGATTTCTGTCCATATGATTGATAAGCATATTAAAATGTGAATAAAATCTTTCTGAATATTTTGGGAAAAAAAGAAAACAAAAGAGAGAGAGAGAGAGAGAGAGAGAATCAGTATCAAATTCTGACCATTCTTTTTAGGGCTTATCTATCACAAAAAGAACAGTGAAACAATAGTAGGTCTTGGAGGAAGAATGCTGCTTACTAGGCATGATGACTGGTTCGCCTAAAGGTACTGAAAAGAGGCAAGATACTGCAGAAATCCTTCACATACTCAAGGGGCAAGCTAAGGTTTTTAACAAAGCAGTCAGTATCTCTTATTATGATAACCTCACAGCACGTTCTTTCTGCTTAGCCAGGGGCTTCAACCTACTCCAGAAAGGCTTGTGTGAGGCAGCAATTAACTGACTCATGGAAGAGATCAGCAAAAGATACAGGTTCAACAAAAAGCCCCAATCGCTTAGAGAACGCGTCTTTCTCGATGCCCCTACATGGCTGAAATGCCATGAACTAATTGCTTTTTGAAATGATGGAGAACATCTAAGTTGAATATCTATCTCTACCTACACGCTGCATCTTCCAGTTAGTGACACGTTTGCATGCCTGTGGTTGTCTATGGCAAGAGTACACCTGAGTGTGTTGCACTTTGCTCTGAAGGCCAGCCGCTCTGATCACTTGCAATCCATATGCAGAAAAAAATTCTGCCCTCTGCCTACACGAGGCTCACCTTTGATGGATTTACCAAACTTCATCTGAGACAAGGCCATAATCATTCAAGAAGTACTCCTACTCTGAGTGACCTGAGTCCACCCTGTGGAAAGTTTTCAGATCAGGACCAGTTAGTACCAGAATACCAATGGCCATGATAAATTGCAATCAAAGAGACTCATCAGGTCTCCCATTTGACCCCTATCTCTATGATTTGGCTGTAAGCTTGCAGAAAGCTATGCTGCAGCATGGAATAACAAAACTGTCAAGTGGTTTGCGTGCATTACCCAGCAGCCCTTGACAAGAAAACATCCCAGGCAGTTCCCAGCTCTGTGGTCAGCCAGGATGAAGTGGGCTAGCAACAGGCCTTCCCCATATCACCTTTGCAAGAACAGTCCCACCCATGGATGGCACCCTTCATGACTACGTTGTGGATGATTAAGCATCTGTTAAACACACTACTGCTCAGAAGGAGGCTGAAGCTTAATCATGCGTCTCCATCTCTTTGAAGAGGCTCCTGCATGACGGCGCTAAATGAACTGCGATTGTCCAGCTGATCTGCTTTAGAAGGGCTAGTCTGCATCTCACATAGACATTTCCACCAGCTAAGCCTTGCACAGGAGCTCCTATGATCTCATTAGAGCTTTTCTAGATGTATTTTGCAAATTCTATGTTTACATGTATAAAACCCTTTTTTTCCTTCGTGAATACAAAAGCATCACAACAGGAACACACATTGCTTCCTGCTGCTGTATGAAATATCTCCTAAATGCTCTGAAATACATTTGGTCTAGCCATTTAATGACAACTTTATGAAATCATCATAAAGGACTACTTTTCACAAGAGACATTTGAAAGCGAACTAGCTCCAGATTATACATATTTCATAAATAATCCATGTAATTTTTGAACTAATTCTCGCTGATATTGTTAGGCAAATCTAATAAACTTTAATGGCCCTCATCGTAGTATGAAATTGGTCTCAGTCCTAGATAAAGCTGAGTTCATAACCTGTTTTCTCATTAGATTGGCACAGATTTCCGGCTCCTCCTCATCTATTATTAGAAAATTGCTTCATCATGCACAAAGAGATCAAGTTTGATGCAATTCAGCAATCCACTCAGGGGATGTTATATAAAGCTATTAGAATCTTTCTGTACATAATGCTTTTTGTTTCATATCTAGCTGAATCTTACTTTTTAAGTTTAGAAAATATTTCTCAAAGTCTCATTTTGAAAACAGCTCTATTTTTGTGCTATTTAGTTTTCAGTTCTAATTGTGACTTTGACCAAAGTAATGCATTCTGTAACTTCTGCAAATTGTCATTTTATGTACACTAATTATCCGTTACAGCTGTAATAGTCCTTAAGTACCCTTCCCTGCATAAATATGTTAAATCTTTCTTTGCTTCCCAACCCCCAAGTAATTCACTTGAGGGGTTACTTCTTTTAAAAAGTGCTTTGTCACGTCATAACATTTAGCTCCACTAACAGAATACAACATTTCCTTTACATATTATGATAGAAATCTTTTCTTTGAAACTCAGCGTATCACAGTAAAAGTGGTACAGCTGAACATTTTTTTTTTTTACTAGATAATACCTTCAAAAGCCATTTCTACTGTAAAACCTCAGTCTCCATTTTATACAGTACAAGAAATCCAAAGACCTTCTGAGCACCCTCCTCCAAGTGTCATGCAGATTGGGGTGGTATTATCTCTATTGTACCTAGCAAGGTTGGTTTTACAGAGAATGAAACCCAAGAGGTGGAAGGTTTGGCAAAGACAAATTGACTTTCCATTTCAAGTGAGGAATCTACTGAAAAGATAGTTAGAGGATGTAGCTTCAAAGTAAATTGACCATTGCTCTTGAATGCACGTAATGGTCTTGGGTAACAGTTGAAAGTGTCATACAATGTCTTTACACTGTATAGCAATTTGTATTTACTAGTGTAAAGGTCACTACATCTAAAAAAGACAAACTCATAAATTAGCTTTAAAAAAAAATCACTGCTAAAGTAAGTATTTACAGAAGTTCTGCAAAACAGCATATTCTTTACAAGCATTTAAGAACTGTCTTCTTCCCATGCTAACATACATAACCAATTATCCACAGTGAGAGTGATATGCATGCCTGAAAGAAAAAGGGTCCCTAAACATGGATTTCACAGTAATGATAGCACCGCAGCAAAGTGGACAAAGTCACTGAATAGAGCATGTGAAATTTCTTGTCCCACAAGAACCCAAAGTTAACTTTGCAAGACTTGAATGATGATGAAAATTACAAGTCTTTTTTCTCCAGTTCTGGTGCTCAGTGCACAGCTCATTCAGCTTCTTGATTTCCAGATGATATCCTAATTTTGTGTTTCTTTAAATATTGCATACACAAGACTGCTGCTGAAGCTGACATAAGTTTATAGACTCTTTAATAATGAAAGTGATGTTTAAAAAAAAAATCCAAACCCCACCTTATTGTAACGCGAAAGATCATCAAAAAGACTGTTCAGTATGCAGCGACAACAACCATTTTTCCAAGATACTATCTTTGTAGCAACACACACAAAAAGTAACTTCTTCAGCACCAAATGACACCTTAAACACCAGTGTGTATCACATGTACAAGTACACAAAGAATGGCGTAAAATAATTAGTGAATAGCCAATAGCAGAACTGAGTCATTTCTTGCAAGACACATCAAGTACATTTAAGAAATATTACCTATTCCAGCCTCCTCATAACAGATATTACAGGAAAAGGAACATAGAGAATGAAAAGTGCTACTAAATCTCCTATAGAAACCAACAGAAAATGCCAATACAAAATATTCCCCTACAACTGTTTTGAACCTGAAAGAGCTTGGGTGCAGTACACTGGCAGGAGTGGGGGGGGGGGGGGGGGGGGAGAGGCACGCAGCAGGACACAAAAACCACAAAGCTGCTGCACTGTAACAGAAGATGCAGTACCACTAAGAGTGGACATCAGGCACAGCAGGATGCTGAAACCACTTACACATTGAGTTCCTCCCAATCTGGAGTGCAAAGCAAACGAGCTGTAATACAGCTACTGGCAATTAGTAGTGCTTCTGCATCTCAAGAGATCCTAGCTGAAGTGCGATTCTGAACACCATCCTACTCAGGCCCCTTGAGAATTGAACGGATGATGCTAATTTCAAGGATTTTATACTCTGGCTTTGTTCTAAATTAGTGCAAAACAGAAACACTTCAAATAATCTTGGAAGGAAAATTCCATGGCTTTTTTGTTTATTTGTTTATTGCTTGCATTTATTTCTAAAGAAATCAAAATAGAACTTAATTGAAAATATTCTTTTCAAAACTAGGAATTCAAGAGGTGTATTCCAAAACACTAAAATATGATCTGCTCAACAGTCCAATTTTTCTTTTATAACAGAAGTCTATTGCAGCAAACCTGCTTTTGTGAAGCAGTGATTTCAAGAGAAATGAATTTATCAGGAATGCTTTCACCCCCCAAATATTTGTAGATTTCTTCCATCTGTCTGGCACTTAGCCAAAATATGCATTTAAGTTTCATTCTTTTTTTTATCTTCAGCTCATAAAAAAGCCTTTGTAATCCCCCCAACTAACTGTCATTTTTCCATTACAAACCTCTAATCTATTTATCTCTTGCTGTATGGAATTGCATGGGTACAGGGTCTGCTAGAGGCAGTTTCAATGTAATATCACACTTTGACCCAATAAATAAAGCAGTACACCCTAGCATGTTTGCAGTTCTGAAAACTTCTTTATAAACAAACAGCAAGGGTCCAGGTCACACCTACTGGTTTCAAGTAACTCCACTGATCTGTCAGCATTACAATCTGCATAAAACAAGAGAAACTCTGCGGCATTAAGTTCCACATGTACTGTCCACTGCTACCACTTAGTCTCTAGTTATATACCTCTGTTTTTTTTTCTTCTACTCTCCTGTTTATCCTATCTGGCAAACTCTTCCCTCACAGATCTGTGCACAAAATGTGATGATTTGCAGAGAACCACTCAAATTAGGCTGAAGGTACAATCTGAACTGTACTTTGGTTTATTTTCTTGCAGATTTAGCAGAGTGATATTTCAGCATACTATTTCCAAAAACAACACAGGCTTCCCTAGGTATGCTAAATTTCCATGTACATATCACTTTTTTCAGCCAGAGCTCCACCCAAAGCGCACTGACATCAGTGGAAGCCCCTTCACTGATACCAGGCTTTTGACCAGAGATTAAAACCATGCAATAATGTTGCTGTGAGCAATTTTGTATTTGCTATATTTAATCCTCAAGAAAGCTGTAGTTCACTGAGAAATGAAGTGATTCTCTTACACAGTTTATGACTTTGTTGGATTTTTTCCTGAAGAAGTCTCTCTGGGAGCATGCAGTGGGATCAGTGTTACATAAAGGCAAGTTATTAGTGGGGATGGCTATTACCGCCATTTTCCTGTTAAAAGTTCTCACAACTTCTCACAGAGCAGAAAAGTAAGGAAAGCATACCTTTAAGCCATCATAGATAACTAGTATTTGTGCTACTGACAATGAGATGTGCAAGTCCTGCTATACAGAAGCCTATTATTACTCGAAACTTTCTTCTGCTTTAAGTAATGCATAATAACGCACATAGCCCTAAATGTCTGCCACATCATAAGAAAGTGCACAGTAACTGACAGCAAACAGAGCACGTCACAGCCCCCCTTTACTTCAGCCCCCACCCCAAAACTTTCCCCGACAGCACAAGCAACAGGACCAGCTTTCCAGAGCTCTGCCTCCACTTTTCCAGTCACTTCTATCCCTTCCCCAGCGAGAAAGGGTCGTGCTGAAGCCCACACCCATTCCTTTAATCCTGCACAATTCATTCTGACTGCTAAGACCGCTTAAGCCTGTTCCAGTTTCACCACACTCCTGAGATAACTTCTTGTTCCACACCTTGTCCAGCCTCAGTGGCTAGAGGCACCACCTCTCACCCCACCTCAAAGCACTGCGCCTGGCACACTGCACAGGTCCCCACCACCACCACAGCAAGTGCATTAGCATTCTTCCCAGAGGGAACAATCAGGCACCAACCATAGTAGGACTCATAGTTTAATTACGAGTACAGGCCACATGAACATGCAGTTCCCTGTCAAAAGCAGGAGTCTGTCTCTCTCAGGATTCTCAACCTGAGCAACAGAAAATGACTTCCCACACCAACACCAGCTTATCAAGAAGCCACAGAGAGCATCCTCGCACTTGGCCAATTCCCTCAAACATTTAAGGCAAAGTTATACAGATAGCTTTGATACATGCACAGAAAATGCCTAGTGAATCATAAAAATTATGGTAGGAAGAAACCTCTTGAGGCCACCCAGTCCAACCTCCAGCTCAAAACAAGGACCGTCACCAACACAAGATCATGTCAGCTGTGGCTTGATCTAGCTAACTCTAGAAAACCTCCAGGGATCTTAGAACTGAAACCCAAACACCTATTTCTGTGCACAGCCAATAAATAAATGAATAGGTAAATAAAAATGTGACAGGTGACAAAACCATTCAGAATTCAAAAAAAAGGACAACAAAATATAGAAAGCATATTAAAATACATAATAAACATAACACAATCACATTTGCAACAGCACTGCTAACATTTACAATTAGGCTGTATGATCATCAACCCAACACAACTGAAACCCAGCCCTGCAAAACGCAGCATGCCTCTAGAATGTCTAAGACCACAAGGTGTCAGGGAGAGAGCTGAGAAATGTCCAAGAACATAAAAAAAGTGATGAGGAGGAGACTGGATGGCTTAGGCATTGCAACAAGATATGTACCTCTTCACATCTGGGTCACCAGTTCAAAACCGTATGAGAATAAACACATTCCTCACTGTGCAACAAAGATGTGATAAAACAATCCTGAAATAGGGTGAGCAGCCCTTCCTTTGTTTTCGCCTACCTTCAGAAATAGTCCGCCTCATGGAATTCACTCTGGTCTGGCTACACCATAGCTTTGAGCATACACCCAGGATACCAAAGAGTTCAGTCTGGAGTTCAACTTCCTTGTATTTGTCTGGAATACAATTCTCCTGGAAACAAAAGCAACTCTATAACTCCACATCTCAATCCACAGAAATCAATCCAGATGGGAGAAGAAAAGACACCATAAGCAGGACTTCTATGTTGTCATATGGCTCCTCTTTGCAGCAAGATCCTGCATGTGCAATTCTTCTTGCGTGCTATTCTCCATTCAGATGTTCATTGCATGAGAAGCTTCAAAGATATTTTATTTGTTCATAGGTTTATCTGTAGAAGGGTAGTATGCAAATAAAACCCAGAAGCAAGCTGTTTGGTAACTAGGGATATTCTCAGAAAAATTCTGTAAGTAGCAGGTGGAGGAATATTCAATGGTGAATTGTAGATCCAGTATATAAAATCTTTTCAGAAAAAGGTGCACATAAGTTTATCTACAAAACTCCTTTAAGTCCCATTTTTTGTCTAAAACATGTTATTAATAATTTTTTGTATATACACAAGGATCTACATGTTGCATCCTGCAGAAAAATATGCAAGCCCAAATCCATGCAGCTGGAGGATCTATAGGCACCCAACAGCCAATAAAACATTACAGTGGTCACCGCAGCTTGCAGGATCCGCTCCATTCTGAAGCCTTCACAATGACTATTATCCGATGCTAGCCTTCCTCTTTGGTTCACACTGTCAATGAAAAATACCCAAATCTTCACAACAGCCTTTCTCCTAGAACCCCAGCTCTTTCACCATACAAAAGAACTGGTAGCCTCCTCTTTTCCTAGTAGGCAGATGTCTCCTCCTGATTTGGCATTACTTGGCCTCTGGGCTAACAGGCTCGTCAGAGAATATGCTTCATAAGTAGAAACTGACATTCCCACCGGGCTGAAAGGTTGACTCCTTTCAGTTAGGGTCACCAGCAGGCATGCTTGCAGGAAAGCTTGTAATGCAGCTGGTGATGCTGAACCTGTTCTGTCAATAGATCAAGGACCTTTGTTTTCAGGGAGAGAAACCCAGCTTGTTTTTAATCAATAAACAATAATTTGTCTTGTAAACAGTGTAAATAGAACAAGCTTTCAAATAACAAAGCAGAAACTAATAAAATCATGAAGCAGTGTCTTGAATGCGTTATAACATCACATAGGGTGTTCTGTTTTTTTTCACAGCATTTTAAAGTGTATTCCATTTGCTTCTGGTCAGAATTGAAGTTTTAATTACAAGACTAGCAAGTGCTGATGGTTTGAAATCTGCAAAACTATATGCTCTTCTGAATAATTTCCCAGTTAAAAAGAAAAAAAAAAACCCCTTTCAAATATATACTAAATCATCCTTAAGAAATGCTAATGTTAATCGACATAAATGAAGAACTGTCCTGAAGACGCTGAATTGTAGTGACACTTCATTTAAATCTACGAATGAAATGCTTTTCTCATCTCTTAGCTTAAGTGTTATTATGCCTGATTACATTTTCAGGGTTTTTTTCCCCTCTTTTGTTCCTCCATTGGACTGTCTGTTTTACAAACAGGTTTATGGAAAACAGTTAACATTTCCATCACGTGGACATTCAACTCACTCAATTGTGTGGAGTTCAAACATTTGGGGGATGGTTAAAATGTATATGGCTTTGCTTAGCAATGCAAACTTCCTTGATCTGCTTGAGCAAAGCCTAAGACACAATAGCGTTTTTGTTCTGTAATTTTAACGAAGACAAAAAAATTAGACATATTTAGGTCAAAGAAAAAAGAGCATGCTAAAATGCTGTAAAGCTAAAATTCAGCTGCAACAATAACAACATATCCTAATTAATTATAAACTTCATTAATACTAACTCAAAGATAATGCGCTTGCAAAATTTTTCTTTAAAATAATACTTTACTATCCCTGGTGCCTAATGCTGCAATGAAATTTCCTGTTTATCTTACCTCTCTAAACTTCTTCCTTTTCTATTTTTCACAGTAAGAAGTGAAATTATCATTGTGGTGCTGTGAAGATGTCCCATTTTCTACCAGCAACAATGAGGTTCACTTCAAACAGCAGGGCCATACTTCGAAAACTTTTAACAACTTCATGTTTCATTACTGCATTGTCAACTTGTGGTTATTTGCTGAGGCAGTCAACCAACCAAGAAATCACCGCACATGCAACTTCTGTCCTGGTAATCTCCATTTCTCCCACAGAACTTTTTCGTATTGAAAATTAGTTACTCAATGCCAAGTCCATATATTCTCTCATATAGACTCTTATGTTACATGTAACCATGCAAAGGTTGGTGAGAAAAAGAAAACTGAAAACATTTTCCTGATTTGGGGGTTTGAGATTTGTTTTGAGGGAGGGAGACAAGCTATACCAAAAAAAGAAAAGCAAAAGAAGAATAAAAACAATTGATTTTTGCTGGTGTTCAAACTTCATTGAAAATTCTATTTCTGAACCAAACCAAAGTCGGGAAAAAGTATTTATTCAGAAACTTTTTCATGGAAAATACCAGTGGTATTGCTTAAACAAGGAAAAATAAAAAGCCATTATGGGGACAGAAATGAGCACCATGCTCTGCATGATATCTCTACATCATACATCCTCTGTTCTGGTCTCCAGGTTGCCAGCAAGCGGACATGAAACAGCATGTAAAATAATAAACTGCTTGGCTTACTGCCTTTGGAGTCACTTTGGGATTAGTGCCCTGCAGTGCTCCTGCTGCCACAGGGAGGCAGCTAGAGGGACGGGAGAAAGAGCAGAACAAGGCAAGACAAGCCAGCAGCAGGGCCCTTGCTCGAGGGAAAACTGCGGGAGAACAGAGCTATTAGCAATACACGCAGTAGGATGCACTATCTTCTCTGGAACAGCTCAATAACTTTGCTATAGGGGTGCTCCTTTCTCTCTACTCCTTTCCGAGACAACAAGTGACACAAAACCAAAACTCACTACTTCTCCCCTTTATCCAAATGCACTGATTCAAGTGCCAGCCTTAGTCCAGACTGCCAGCGAAATCATAACCAGCCTAATAGGCTGGTTGTAGCATAAACTGTACCTAACTTGTAACTCCATGTACTAGCAATAGTAAATACATAGAAAATTAAATTATGCTTTAGTTAAACACACTCAGTATTTAAAGGAAAAGCAAACAGAGAATTCAAAGTTGTTCCTCCCCCTCTCACAAGATATTCTTCATACCTCCAAAGACAGATTCATGCACAAATCTCATATACGTATCTGTCCTGTAAGCTTTTTTTTTTTTTTTTTTTTTGGGGGGGGGGGAAATCAAGGACTACAGCATACTCCTAATCAGACCAGCAGACAATATTAATTTCTGGACGAATCAAAAGGCAGATGGATTTCATGTCATCTCCTACACCTAGAAAATGAAGCTTCTAGTGGTTATAGTAAAAGTATTAAATACATGAGATATGAAGGTGTAGTTATTAACTATATCGCACTGTAAGGCTTCCAAGCTTCAAAAGTGTCACTGACAAGTTAAGATTTCCCCAGAACTGCAGATGAAGGAGTGCTCTGAACAGTGAAAAGAGTCAGCAAGCAAAGAGATTAGGGACACAGCACAAGATGAAATGGCCTATGGTTAACATTCATTCATTTATTCCAGCTGATTGCTAAGGTTTCAGAGAAAGAATGGAATTAAAACTCTTAAATTGGTCAACAACTCAATCCAACAATAAGTCTTATAGAAGCTTTCTTCAAGAAAAGGACATGCTTTCTATTTTATTTAAAGCACAGGATCTTAGCAATAGCTTGACGTCAATGGACAAAACAATACGAGTCTGGGAAGAGCTTAGGTGAGAGGTTCAAACACCTATTTAACAGTCAACTTGAGTATTCCTGACAAACAGAACAATGACCACCTCTTACAATTCTTGGCTTCCATATATAATTTTCAGTTTCTCAAGAGGTGAAAAAAGGGGGGAGAAAACCAAACCAAAAATACACAAAAGTAGCAGCCCCATCTGCAAACACTTGCAGAGGGGAACACTGCATTTGCCAGGGCAGTCAGCACTGATCAACACTATTAGCTCTCTCTTCATGAAAAAGCTTAGTGAATCAGCTCATTTATCATTACACCATTCTAGCCTCTGGTCCACCTAATATATTGCTTTCCAGGATGAATCACTCAACCCAAAATACCATTTCATAGTACTCGGATCATAATTCTGCACTGTAGCAAAAGCTGATTTTTAACCAACAAATTCACCGTAGGTAACTGATGCTGTCAGTATGCCCAATAATACATTAAAAGCTCCAAAATCCAAAAAACTCTTAGAATAAACACTCTTTGATCTTTATGCTTTCTCTCAAATATCATACTTATTTGGACCTGATCTCTTGCTATGTCAATCTGCTCTATGCTGTAAAAATTCATTGGAGTCACTGAAATCTTGTCTGGTAGCACAAGAGTAATACAATAGGGAGGCATGTTGTAAAACTTCAGATGAGGTACCTGACCAGAAATTAAAACAAACTTCAATGAGAGTAAGAGCCCCAAGAGCCATATCTAACAGCCTTTCTTAAACTGACAGTGAAATCTACAGCCTCAGCATCATTATCTCTCAATTGTGCTGGTGAGCCAAACATACACTGAATGAAAGAACACAGACATGAATTATTCATAGTTGATATGGCGTTCTGATACACTCTATAACTGTTCTACTGCCTAAACACTTGGAATAATGCAAAAACATGAGGAACATATATTCTATTTCTCCTTTGGATAGAGGTTGGACATAATTCAGGACAGAATAATACATAGTCAGGTGTACAAGAAGAAAGTCACTATTGCTAAGATAAGAACGGTAACAGTAGTATGGAGGATGGAAGAGAAAGTCTATGATGCAGAAGGGTTAGTGTGGGATGGAAAATAACAACTTAAATTTACACTCATTCGAAAGACTTATCAGGATGCTGAAAATGAGAAGAATATGATCAAAAAATAAAGTTATTCAAAACAATGAATCATTTCCAAAACTTTTTTATGCCAAAATATTATTCTCATCACCACCTTTGTTCTGATAGGAACAGTCAACAGGACACATCCTTGTCAGCTACATTGACAGTTCAGAACTAGACACACAGCTTCAGTGCATCACAAACTGTGAGGTGTCTCAATTACACAGGCCTGAGCATGTAAAGGATTAACAATCTGATTAAAAGCAAAAAACAAACAAAAAAGCATCGAAAAATATCTGCACCTTCTACAGGTCCCTCAAAACATATTTAATGAGGTATTTGCTCGGTTATGCTCTGCTTTATGGTCCACATTGGCCTTTTAAGACTAAGTCAAAAGCTTAACCCCAAAGTTTCACAAGTTTTAAAGTTGCACACGCACAGTATCTCATGGTGCAAAAATCTTTACCATTCTGGAATTCACAAAAACTTTTTTTTTCAAAATGCTATGAAGTAATATCAAGAAAGATTTATAGGTAATAAGTTAAAGAAGTATGCAAATCTAGGTGGTATTTTTATTCCTATCTGCTGATTTTACCTAGCACAGCAAACTTCATGGCTCTCATGAGTCAAAAATGAAAATCAAGTGTGAAAGCACAAAATTAGATCCAACGTGAATTCGAATATTGATGACTAAGTAATGACGAAAATTTACTACTTCAAAAGATTGTGCTAATGTGCTCACAGATAAATGCTACAGTGTAAACTTAGAACTCACAATTGAAAATGATGCCTTTCTCCATCCTTTTCCCCATTCAATTCTGTTTGGTTGGTTGGTTAAGCTTGTTATCAATATTCACTTAGATTTTGTTGCACTCCTTGTAATCACACAATCCAAGCCACTCTCCTCAATATTTATTTTGAAAATGTGCTCATAATGTTGCTGTGAAATTAATGATAGTTAATATTTGATTGCTAGAACACTAAGATACAATGCTCATACAAATAATAACCTGTGACAGAAGTAGGCCTCAGGCCAATGATCACATGTGCCAAAACTCAGGGTCTGAACCATGAAAACATCTCTAGTTATTTATTAGATATTCCTGACGCACCCTCCATCCAACAAAGAAGAGGTAGCACTGCCACCATCATAATTCACTATTAAAGAGTTTTAATCATGAAACAGATAATGCGAGGAATTCGTAAAGAACTATACTATTCATCAGAAAACTCAGTGCTCAAAATGCTTAATATTAATTAGCATTTTCAGTGATCTGGATTCAGTGGATCCTAGAACGGCTTACTAAAGTGCCTTACTTGATTGAAGTACATGTACTAGCTGTTTAGTCTAAAAATGTGTCTTCACTTTAAATGAAACCAATTTGTAAGGAGAAAGAAAACACTTACCATTTAATGCCATTTAAGACATCCATTGACTTTGCTAATATCTGTATTCAAAGACACACAGGTTTCAGATTAGCCACACTAGATCCCAAACCAGTTTATTTCTGCTTTATATGTAAACAGGATTTTGTGGAGACAGACTGGAAGAGTAGGACTTGCACAAGAACAGATAATCTCTGGGGTTTTCACTGTTCAAAATTTTAGAATGCTTCTCACATCATCTGAAAGCTTTCAATTGCAGCCATAATTTCTGAAGACCAGCAGCCTTGATTTAGCCTTGAACCTGACTGAGGAACACTAACTAGACTTATGCCAGAGACAAACACCATGGTATGCTGCTCAAGTTCATACAACACTTTATCTCTATAACCTAGGGAAAGACATAAGCTATATACCTAAGAGACTAGTCAGTTATACACAAAACGTGAAGGAACAGCAAAGAGTGAAAGCCACACAATTAAAACTTAAAGGGCACTGTCAAAAGCTCCGCCATCTGGGCTTCTTGCCTATGCATTGATCATCACAAAGCAGAGAGATCAACTGGGGGGTGGGGGTCGGGGGAAAGGGTTGTTGTTATTTTGTTTTGTTTTTTTTCTTCCTGTCAGTTCACTGTAGAGGCTCTGCTATCAGAATGGTTTGCAGGATTAGGAAAGAGAACTGGAGAATCATCTCAGAAGCAAGGAGATTTCAGAAACTTTCTTGAGGAAAAACAGATGACTGCAAAGAAGTCACATTTTCCCAGCATCTGCAGATATGAAGCTAGAAAGGAGGTAAATCACATGAACTCTGACTTTTTTTTTCCAACTCTTTTTGTTCTGGCATTACATATTGATGTTCAAAGAGAGCTCTGTGAGAGCTGAAAAGGGTGACTGGCCAAGAACAGTTTGTTGATTTAATAGCTTACAGGAACAACTTCCACAAAAATGCAATGGATTGCTAAAGTTGCATCCTATAGGAAAGCATCTGCCTTCCAATAGCTTTCTTGGGTGTTATTTCTACAAAATCAGTCTGTGGGTCATGCTTTCATAAGACGCAAGATCTCAGCTTAGCTGCTTACTTTGCTGACTTTTCATGAAAAGTTAAGCACCAAAGTGAGCCCTGACCTTAGTCGGTGTCGCATTCGGAGGCTCTAGGTCTTAAGCTCTTTCAAAAAACCGACCGTATGTACTTAAACCCTGCAGGGCACACACACAAAAGACAAACTATCTGTTGACGACCTGCTCCAAATTCAAGCCTACTGACTACCAGCGTGGCAAAAGGAATGGAAGAAAAAACTACTAAAACAACAAATCCCTCCTGTCCCTCCCCACTTGGAAAAAAATCACAGTTTTGCATCACACGCCCTATTTTATCCAGACTGCTCACATAAAGTGCAGACTTACTCCCAGAAGTGATTTCATTGAGAAAGGGTTGCAGCTGATCAACATTTAAGGGAAGAGATTAACACCCTGAAGAGCAGCTGCTCCAGATGACCAATCTTGTCTTCCTCTGCATACTTTTGCTCACACGATTAATAAGGTTTTATAAAAAATGATAAGACTACTCCATGGTGGCTGGTGATCATCAGATTACCATACCCCAAGAGTATTTCAAAGCCAAGGCATTCTGGTCTTTTTGCATAATTCGAACAGCATATCCATGTGCTAATAGGGCAGGATATCGACTTGAAGTTCTTCATTAATTTCTCTAGGACTGAACAGCTATTTGGAAAGCATACACAAAATCCGACTCAGGCTACCGTATCAGATATTTCACCTTTTACAGTTGCTATATATCTCATCTCTTTAGACGACTGCAAGCGGGTCAAAAGTGTTTTCGCGCTCCTAAAAAAGAAACAAAAACACACGCACCTTTCCAAAAAGTCGGAGCTCACCGTCCACAAACACTGGGCACGCAGGGGAGAGGCGCGCGACGCTTCTGAGTTCCTAGAAAACTATAAGGCTAAGCCCAAAGCACGTTTCAGAAATCTTACCTTGCTGCGACAAAACCTGTGGCTCCTGCAGGATCAGGATGAAGCCGCGGCCAGGACGCTGCCCTAGCCCTAGGGAAAGGCCACAGCAGCCTACACTGCTACGGCACGGCCTCGCCTCGCCTTGCGTCCAGCCGGGCGGTTTTACTTGTTTATTTGTTCCTGCCACGAAAGCAAAAAAGCCTCAGGACCGTGGCGTCGTCCCCCCAGGGCAAGTCCCTCCATTATCATTCCCCTCCCCCCGCGCCGGCCTCTCCCCTGTTGCCCAGCCACAGTCTCATTCACTACATTAGCAATAATAATAACAAAAATAACAATAAACGACCTCTCCTCACAGGCGAACACCACAGAGACGCCTAAGTCAAAGAGCCTGCCAGCACCTTCGCGCCCCCGCCTCCCCCACGCGGCGAGGGCGCGCAGGCCGTCTCCGAGGCGCGGCGCTGCCGCCTCCTCAGCGATGACATGGCCGCTCGCGGCGCACTCAGCGGCGGCATGGCGGCGGGCGCTCGCCCTCCGGCCGCGCAGCGCAGTGTGTTTAGCCGCACGAGAGGTAAGTGCAGTGGGTCGCCGCAGCGAGCTCCGACATCCCGGCATTTGTCGGAGGCCGAGGTAACAGAGGGCCACCGAGAGCTCCGGTTTCCTTCTTTCTCCCCGAGAAACGGTTTTGCTGCCACCGAGCCTTTTAGCAAAATTCGGCCTGGATTCACTACATAAGCTTGTCTTTTATGGTCTGTGTGGGAAAAATCTATTTAAAAATTGTTTCAAATTTTAAAAAATAACATTTTAAAATTAACAGTTCTAATGTTTGTTTCTGAGTTGTTTTTGTTTGTAAATGTAGCTGGATTTTTTTGAGAAAGATTAAAAACCAAAACACCAGATAAGCAAAATTTTCAAGGTTAAATTAAATATTGGAGTGGATGTTTTATATTCTTTTATAGGTTTTCATTTTTGAAAAGAAAAGTCCTTTTATGAGGAACCAGAATTTTCTCATTCTCTGGGTTCACTCAGTGCATTGAAAAATCAATTGCTTGCATAGTTCTCCCTGCAAAGCTGTCTACAAAGTTTCTAATGTAAAGTATTGCTTTTAGCTAGTTGTTAGAACATCAGGAGGGATAATTAAGTATAAATCTGAATGAATACAGCTTAAAGTGAGATATTCTCAGACTGTGGCTGGTCAGTGAATACAGGTAAGTCGGTGATTCCCCCTCACCGGTAGAGCCTCAAAACAAATCCTCCTGCAACATCTGTTCAAATGTTCCTGTTGATTTTATTGGTTGTGGCCTTCTGGGTCGAGTGGCTTCTGTCTCCTTGCATGGCTTTCTACTCAAAGTCCATTTGCATTAAAGTCAGTGGCAACGTATTCATTGCCTTCAGAAGAGCACACAAAATGAGCTCAAAGACGATCTTCTGGAGAGGTTTCACTCTTTACTTACTGGGTGATCAGCTGCTGAAGACAGTTGTCCGGAGGACTGTAGCATCGCACTTAGAACATACCCGTCTTCTCTCAGAGACAGGGGAATGGAAGCACTGGTTCAGAAGCATAAACCTATTTTAGGAAAATTGGTTTTAGGGGAAATGCAGCTTCAGTTAGCCCCGCGAAAATGTGATCATATAGCAAATACAGCTTCCAAAAGGAAGTGGTGTAAGATCGTTATGGTCTCTAGGGGCACCTACAAAATGCCTTATCATTCTGAGATATTGAAGGGCTATCCTTGTCCACATCATATTTCATCATGTTTCTTCAACTGCCAATATCATTTGGCTCTGATGCAGCAGCTCTCAGTCTTACATGGGTGGTTTTCAACAATTTTATTTTTATATACCCCAATGATTTTCTGCTAAATGCACGGATCCCTGTATAACAACAGCAAAAAATCTGTCAAAGGGTTGCTATACTTAATTACCATTCAGAGACCCCCTAGGGGTCTGCAGATGCCTTGGGGTCTGTCAGACCATAGCTGAAAACCACTGTGAACCATGTAACAATTATTATTTATGTTTCCATATGAATGTTACTTTCATCTTTGCAGTACAAAACAAAACTTCATTTATTCTCCTAGAATGCAGAATAACTCAACCTATTTAATAACTGAAGGGCCCCCAGTAAGTTCCCAGCTTCCTCCGTTGACTAATAGATGTGCTTAAGGCAGCTGTCCAAGAGCTTAAAGAGGACAAATACATGATATTTAGCATCAAGAGTTGGCCAAAGAGGCTTCCTATTGTAAGTTGTATATCTTGCCGACGCTGTGGGAGTTTGGTGCCTAAATACCTTTTTAGAATTTTGTTCTCATATATATCTTTTTAGGTCAGTCAAAATGTGCAAAGATCTGCATTTCTCACATGGATCACATTCAACATAGATTCCTACTGGGATTTATGCAGGCTTTACATTAATGAAAATAAGCAGTTTATTTTGTATTGGAAGGCCACAAATTAATCAAGAATATTGATGGTAGGACTTAAGTCTCCCAGCGAACTGGCTGCTGGACCTCATGGCACATCCTTTGTGAAAACAGTGCTAGGAACTCTGCTTTTACCTGGGACGAACACAGAGCAAGAGCAAGGGTATGAAAAGGTAGCCTTAAGCATCAGCATTCTAGGTCTCAAGTTATTCCCACGTGAGGTTTTATGTTTGGTTTGTTTGGGGTTTTTGCATTTTGGTGTTTTTTACATTTTTACATTTAGAATGATAGTTTTGTTCTTAGAAAGTGATTGAAGCACTCTCTTTTTCTAAGTGTTTTCTCTCCCTAATTCCCTCAGATGCTGAACACATAGCAGAAAATGGATGCTGAACAGCATAAAGCAAAGACTCCAGGAAAAGGAAAATCAGGGGTGCATAAGTGCTAAGATTTCAACTAAACTTCATCAGTAAGTCCACTTTATTTATGTATTTTTGGTTAGACATTTAATGCTAAATATTATTCTAAGATGAGAATGAGAAACTACACTCACTTATACCGCAGCAAGGCAAACCTTGCCCAGTGTTTGTCAGCTCAATAAGTATTTTGCTGTGGAACTAACAATATGTGCTTTGGAGTACTAATGTGCTCTCTCAGTTGTTTTTCTTACTACTAGCTCTGTTGACAGTAAGATTTGTGTAGTGCTGCTGTACCCCAAAGGTCATTATTCAAAACATTTTTACACAGCCCCTACCTTCAAAAATAGAAAGTTATCTCAAATAATACATGAAGAGGCAGTTTCCTTGCTAGCAATTGTGCCATAAATAAAAGACAATTAAAAAGTTAAAGATAAATAAATTGTGGAAGTAGTCTTTATCTACAATTGTTTTTTCTCTATAGTCACACAAGTATTTGTAATAAAAAAGCATCACAGTAAGGTTACCCAGGCTAACAGCACTTCTCACATATGAACCCCTTGGCTTCTTGAAGGATTAATCACCAGAAATAATGCAAACAGAAATGTAGACTCCTAGCTTCAGTATTTATACAGCTACGATTACATTATTTAAACACAGATTAGATTGGCAATTAGTGTAAATTGCAACCCTAGATTTCTTGCACTCGTAGGAATTTGGCAGGAATTTGGGTTGGGAGAGGCTTAAAGGATTAGGAAGATAGTTATGGAGAGGCAGTACTCTTGCCTTCATTGAGAGGGGTAGCAAATTGCTGCCACCTTGTAGTGAAGTGTCATCCTTTCAGTCACCAAAGAAATTGCAGTACTTTAGACCATAAAGGAGCTGTGAAAAGTCTAGCTTTCTTTATGTCCATGTGCAATCCAAAGGGAAAAATGTAATACCCAAATTCTGACTAAACAAATAGCATAGCAAGGACATTCGCTCCTAGCTCTGGACTAAGAGGCAGATAAAACTGCCACCACTGCATCTGTGAAGACTTGCTTGGACAAATAGTGTTGGACTGCTGCCCCAAACAAAGCCTGAAGTAGAGTCACTGTGGGTGAATGTGAAAAAGGAGGGCATGAAAGGCTGGCAGAGGAAGAAAAGAGATTGGAGCAGCAAATGCCCTGCTGCATGGATTCAAAAATAAGTGTGGAAGGAACAAAAGAAAAAAAGCAGTGACTCTGAGCAGGGTCTCTTGCATCCCTCCTTGCAAGTCTGAAAACCTGGGATTCATTACAACAAAAAAAGCCTTTGCACAGCAAACTGTGAATCTGCATTCTCAATGTAAGCAGTGCTCTTGAAGTGACTGGAGGACTCTGTGGAAAAGCTTCCGGTGCTGATAGGATGGACAAACTTGCTTGGCTTGGAGCACTTTGCAAGGCTGAAAGTGGTAGGAGGAGGACTAATGCGGACACATGAATATTTGTTTCCCTTTTACTTCTCCCTCTTGCATTGCTCTTTTCTGCCTTTGTCAAACTCGTGATATTTCTGACAAAAGCACAAAATATTACCAGGTTATGTGAATTACTGTGTTTGCTGTCCCCCAGTTTCTTTCCAAAGCCTTTTAGGAAAACTCAGTTCAATGAAGATGATCCATTTTCTTGATTTGTTTGCATACACTACCAATGGTAGAGTACACTACCACTACAAGTCATCATGTCTGAGGTAGAGAATACCTACTCAGAATAGCTGAAATGTTGCTACCTAGTTATATCATAGGGCCTGTGGTACTCATCAGCTTTATTTCTGTGTTTATGGATGTAATTGATTTAAATGTTTATGAAGGGACTATACCAGCCGTTCTGTCAGTCCAAGATGCCATCTAACCCATTGTAGCTTTAGAAATGTTGCCACTTCTACAGCCCAAGGTTTTATGCAGCTACAGCTTGAACCAACAGCCATCATCCATCATTAAAATGTACTAGCATCCTTCATGAGGATTAGGACCTGTAGGAATTGGTGCCAGTCAAAATAGAAGTATACACAGGGTGATCTTCAACCTCTTTATCTCATTATCTCTCATCCCAACCTCTTTGAAAGAAGAGAAGAACTTCTGGTAAATCAGAGACGGTTTACCACACCTTATTAAGAATTGTTGCTTAAGGAGGACTGAGCTACACAATATCTAGAAGAAAAAGGAAAAAAAGTACACTCTCAAAATTAAAACAATGAGCTCCCTATCTTGTGAGCCAAGGAAATCTGTTGATCAGAAACTTCTCCTGGTACCAAATAGCATTGGGTAGAACTGCATACTTAAAATATGCAGACCTGCAAATTCAATCCCCCTCCAGCTTTGACTTGATTTTTTTCAGTCCTAATCAAGCATATATTTGGGACAGTAGCAGTTTCCCTGATTGATGAAGCTGAAGATTTGGTTCACTGGTTTCAGGATGAATTGATGTAGGCTGAGCAACGCTCAGCAGCCTGCAAAACTGAGCTTTTGGAGAAGTGCTGAAATACACACGAGAGAGACTGATTTTTCACATTGTCAAGCATCCTCTCTCTAATCTTTGCAAGCCTGAGGCTGTTCTCATTCTTCTTACAAAAGTGTTTTGCAACTGACTTAAGTTCTAAAGTCAGGTTCAAAAGAATAGGAACAAGGGTTGATCACCAAGTCGCAAACTTGGATTCTAGGAATCAAATCCCACAGTTTGAGCTTGAGGTTCGAAGTGCAGAATTTCCATGGATAATTAGCTTCAAGGCCTCATAATGAAAGCCACCTTCACTGAATCAAAGCATGGGGCCCTTTCAACTTCTAACTTATCCTCTATTCTTACCTCCTCACATGCTGAAGACGAATCTGAAGCTGAGTGGGCCCTACAAAATCCAGTGCTTCTTGATGAGCACGTAATACCTGTGTTCAATCTACAACAAAAGAATTGTTTGAGTAAATTGCTATAGGAGATGCATCAAGAATAGCTATACATATCTAACAGTAGAATCAACTGCTTTGATGACTGTAATTTGAATCCATGTTCAAATTATGAGTAACTTCATCATAAGCAGTCATCTGTGGTCATTATTAAGGCTGGCACTGTTAAGTAACAAAGCATGTCACATCTAATGCCAGAATATCCCAAACAGACTGCCATTAGCAGCTTGGGATTAAATGGTCACTTTATGAAACAAGCATACAACTTTTAGCAAACTATAGTATTTTATTTCCTTAAAACCATTTACTCCACAAAAATGCTGTCACCTTTAAGTTAACTGACAAAGCCAATGAGGTACAAAATCAATATTTATACACTGAATCTGAAAAATAAAGGGTTTCTGGTATGCTGAGCAGCTGAATATAGGTCCTTTTTATAAACAGTTCCTATTGAAAAAATGACAGCTTTGTCACAATTCACAGTAGGAAGGGGGAAAGGTAAGATACATTTTTGTGGCAGAGAAATGTAGTCCTGCTTTGAAGAATTCATGTCAAGAGAGATCCTCTTCTGAACTTGCTCTAACTGAGCCATTTAAAATATTTCTGTGCAGCAAGCAGACCTTGTGGTGGAAAACGTTAAAACGTTCAAAATGGTGAAACAAATCAGAGGATTTCAACACTGAACTTACCCACACAGTCAGAAACCTCAAAGCTTGTGTGTGTTAGCTGTTAGGGTGAACTCTGAAGCAAGTATGCCAGCTAAACTAAATTACACTGAATGACAGTATCATAGTAATGCTATGTATGTTATCCCAGTGGTTTAAATTTCAGTAAAAAGGAAAACCAATATTACTTTAAAGTTTACAGATGAGATTAGGCAGAAACAGATGACACTAGCAGACTACAATGAGTCATAACAAAATCCTAGTAAATCTGTCTGTGAGAGGTTCTGCAATGAAAATCAAAACCACAGAAGAGTTAACTACCTTGGGGTCTGAACAAGGAAATCAAAACCTCTGAATTTCTACATGGAATATACAAGTACATTTCCATACAATATCCTTGTACAGAAATAAATAAAATGCATCACTGCCTGTACACATATGTGCATTTCTGAAGCTTGAGTTTAATGAAATCTGTGAGCATCTAGGCAAATAGCAGATTGAATAAATCTCAGTTATAACTGAGCAATTACCAAATACTAGCCTAGATTATTCCTCCTCATAATAAAGCTCACAAGAAAGAGCTCGGGAAAATGAATCCTCCATAAGCATCTGTGTGAGGTACTCTTCCTCTTTTAGTCCCTGATTCATATAAAATTGTTAGCACAACCTGCCATCTTGGCAGCAGAAAATATGCCTGAAGTATTAGAGGGAATCTCTGGGAGCCCAGCACCTTCAAACTGTCAGGCAACTACACGCTTTCCCTCTTTTCCAAATTGCTGATGGATGAGAAGGGGTGCCTACGAACCAGCTACTGTAGCATCCTTGCAGAGTTACTTGTCAACAATTTTTTGTTTTCCTTCAGCCAACCTTCAGTTCATGTGACATGAAAAAATAATTCTAACTGGTTTGCTTAATGAGTGCTGTGTGCTTTTCCTGTAAGAACACTGCATCACTTCCAGGCTCCTACAAGCTAATTTTCATACATCCATCCGTATGTGTATATATATAGATATAAAACAGCTTAATGAAGGATCTGAGTTCTGTAAACCTCTGCTACCTACAGGCATATAGATCTGTTAGACTCAAGATATTTAGTGATCTTTTTTCCTTATTATTCTGAATTACTCTACTTCACTCAGCTCTCTGCTGCAGGTACAGCGAAGATCCTTCACTCAAGAGAAGAGGTAACAGACACCTTCCCTTCAGCCCAGCCACAATGTGTTTTGTGCACCCAAGGCACCTTCAGTGTCTACTAACAAGTGACCAAAAATAGTGTAGGTTGACTTTTGGCTGCTTATTGTTTTCCTTATGTGGTGCTATGGCACAAGGACTAGACAAGGATGCTGGCTGAACATTTTGTATTAGAAATTTATTTTGACAGAAAAATACTTTTGTGATAATACTCCCTGTTCATGTCCACCTGCCCTTTTCACCCCACTCCCCCACAAATATTTGCTTCCCATGAAAAAGTCTGCCAGAAAAGCTTTTCAGATGTTAGTCGGAACTGAAACATTTGCACTTGCAAGTAACAGCATCTCTTGCATGTGGTTTGAAATGCATATACTGCCATTCCTTTCTCCTGGCTTGACTACATCTCCCATGATGCATGCTGGCCATTGGATTCCCATGATCCACTAAAAAAGGGATGAGATTTATGAGAGGCAATACTGCTTGGTCAGGGAGTTGAGTTCATAGAAAAACATAAGGCTCCTGAGCTTCAGGCCATATAAGGTACTAAGGAAAGAACTCCAAACCAGCACATTTTTAGGTTTTAGCCACATTTGCACTTTTTGGCTGTCAGGAAAACTTTTTTTTGTCAGTTGCTTTTTGAAGAGTGATCACTTTTGAAACGGGGGAAGAAACCATTCGGCCCTTCTGGACAAATTCCCCTTGAACATAAGGAGAACTGGCTCCTGATGGTCTTGTGCCATTGTCTGGGAACTTGAGAAGGATAGAAAAGAAATTGCCTGTACATATGTTCTTCTGTGCTGAGCAGGCAAGCAGGACAAATCAGAAAGGAATTACAAAGTGTAACAAATACATGTTATTGAAGATGGAATATAATTCTGTAATTAATTCAATTTCACTTGTGTATCAGGAGTGATTTAGAAAAAAGTCGTGCTGTATGACTAATACGAATAAGCTTGTAAAGTACTAGTACATTCAAAATAATGCTCTTCATTCTTTCTAATGTTCTTTTGAACAGTGAAATCATTGGTGAAACTTGAGCACCAGTAACAATGTGAATAACATACATGTCAAAAATTAGTCCACCAATGAACATACCATACTGCTTAAAAGCTAATGACCCATAGAAATTTCTGAGAAGCAGAATCATTTAGAAGGATAAGAAGGGAATTTTATATAGTATTCCCTTATGAGATCCTCTCTGGAACCATATATTTCAGTTTAGTGGAAATTAAACTTAAAAAATCCTCAATACTCATAATTAGAACACTTTAACTATGCCTTACAGGGAAAATTAGCTTCAACACCAGGTGATCTAAAGTCTGTCATCATTATAATCAGATTTTTTTGATTTTTTGATGTTTGCTGCTGGAGGAACAAATAAATGACAACAATCTGCAGTTTCTTCTCTTCCCTCCTCTTCTACTTCCCCAGACATCTTGGCACAAAAACACTTTTTTTCATTATTTAGAAAACTTCTGACATTTCATGCAAATAAGAGAAAGATGTTATGCTATTTATCCACAAGTTTATTAATGTATACATGTTCTAGCTGCCATTCCAGTATCACCATCTGTGTCCTTTGAAGAAGGTATGTATTTGAATAGCCTCGCTGACCATAGAATTAATGACAAACTACTTAAGTAC
The DNA here is from genome assembly GCF_036370855.1 of Dromaius novaehollandiae. Classification (NCBI taxonomy): domain Eukaryota; kingdom Metazoa; phylum Chordata; class Aves; order Casuariiformes; family Dromaiidae; genus Dromaius; species Dromaius novaehollandiae. Next base: position 69,697,572 of record NC_088099.1, on the reverse strand, counting down.
TTGTATTAACTAAGGCCTAAAGCTGGAAAAGAAGGAAATTCAAATCCAACTGTACATCAGGCAGGATGCTCTGTAAACACAAGGTGTCCCTCAGGATCATACTGGTCTACCCTTTCTGACTCTTTGTAAAGATAATGGTAAGGGACCTGTTAAACTGGGGCCAAAAGCAATTGTTGTAGGACTAAAATTAAAAGCATTTCATCTAAAATGGGAGTGCATAGCCTTTGAAAAAGAGATACTCAGAAGCATTCCTTCACATCAGTTTACTTCATTTCTCCAATTTCTGTATCTGATTTTGCTTTTTATAAACATTTCATTAGTGTATCTGAAGAGCTGCTTCGCCCCTTCACTGTAGTGTAATACCATAGTATAAGCATGTAATTTGACACATAAAATAAAGTTGTATCTTCCACAGCACTTGTATTTCCTTTTACAACATTTATGTACTCTCTGAAATGTTCTGATTGGGTGGTAACAGGGAATTTCATGTGGCTGAGCGTTGACCCACTTAACTTTCTCTGAGGCATAAGCATTTTAAGGATAATTCCTTTCCTTTTCTTTAAATCAAATTCCACTTTGTTTTATTTTCAGGGGCTTTAAAGTGCCCTGTACTAGAATTATTTATTAACAAAAATCAGGTTTAAAGACAACAAGACCTAGCTGTCTATTTTCTCCTCCCTACCAAGCCTACACTCTTTCTCCAGAAAGCTATAATGAATTAGAGTTCCATGACAACAAACTGTTCTTGAGTGTTTAAAAACAGGTATTTGTCGAAACTGATCTTTTCTCAAGAAGTATTCAGTGAACTGGCAATTTAAAATCAGCAAGCAAGCCAAACCCACTCTTACTGGGACATTTCTAATTCTACTCATAAGCACAGCTATTTATTTTAACTGCAGCCAGATTTCTGTTAAAGTGGATGACTTACAACTACAGTAGAAAAAAAGCCTGTTTTTCAAAGGCTATGCACTTCCATTTTAGATGAAATGCTCTTAATTTTAGTCCTACTACAATTGCTTTTGGCCCCAGCTTAACAGGTTTCCACAACAGAATGTGTGGCTATCATTGGACTACCAAAACTACTTTTATGCTATTACTCCTGATTTACTGCTCCTGTAAAAGAACATAAATTGAAGGCCTAGCTAGAATAAAGGGACACATCACCGCAGAGCCACAATTGCTTGCTTATTCTGCGTTGTTGGAGTGGCTTAAGGGCCTGTTAGCAACCTTCTGTAGAACAGAGCCGCAGTGCTCTTTTGCACCATGGACCAACGCGCTGTTAGGCCCTAGGTGTAGGATACAACAGTGGCATTTCTGACTAGGCGGCCCAGTCGGTTAAGACCAATACAGTACTCTATGTATAAAACTCAGTGAAATGGCACCTGAGTGTTTCAGCAGAAACGGAAGGGTTAAATGGAAATCTTGTATAAATCACATTTTGCAAGAATCATTCTGTTACAACAGATTGTGCAGCACTATTTTTTCCCACTCTTTCTGATACAAGCACCCTAGGCAAACTTTCTAATTAGAGCAGCAGATGTATGCAGTGCCATGTCTCTGTGAAGTTATTATCCCCAAACCAAATTTTGTCACTAGCAGCCAATAATTCGTTTGTCTATGAAGGGCTTGAAGTGGCCATATCAATTATTTAAAAACATACCAAGAAGAGGAATCCATTTAAAATCTTCTGGGAAGACCAGATATAAAACAGCGCATGTTCAGATTTCATTCACAATATTGTCTTTTTAAAAATACAATATTACTAATTAAGGCTTAGTGCATTAGGCCATTAGAACTTGAGTGATTCATGACAGCATAACGATCTTGCTTATCATTTGTGCTTTAATTTATGGGGTACTAAGAAAAACAAAGGGGAAAAAAACCAAGCAATTTGCAAAACTGAAACTCATCCAAAAATGGCTTGCAGTAATTTCTCCTGAAAAGTTATTTCACTGTGTGTAAGTGCTATGCTGGTAAGAAAATGCTTCCTATCAATAATTAAAGTATAATGAAAGCTTCATATGTCAGAAGACACCCTCAAAACAGAGCTACAAAGAAGAACATTGTCTTTCATTCAGACCTACCCCATTTTAAATCTCACAAAGGAAGCATTTTAAATAAACTATTTAGTGAAATACAGGACTATCCAAAACACAGCAGAAGCTGTAACAACAATGAAAATTAACACAATACTAGCAAATTTAACAGCAGAAGAGAGAGAGACACAAAGTGCCAAGTATCCCTAAATACCAAATGTAGCCATGAAAGTTGTGGATAGTTACCACATGGCAAGATTACGCACAGAAGTATTGCAGAGAGGACACTGAAGAAGCCTAGCTTCCTACAAATTTGTGTTGGTATCAAGTGTCTTAATTGTCTAAAAAAGTCCAACCACTGACTGAAGATTTTCCTATGGTTGGAGTACTTCAAAGGCCTGCCTGCTGCCCATCAAGGGCAATCAGCATTCTGTCCCTTGGGAAGTAGCTAAGAGTCCTTCTCATCTGTCCAGGCACATATTTGGATAAAACTTCTAGAGACTAGATTGTCTTTTGAGCCCTATGACAAATGTGGCTCATACTGGCAATTGGATGGAAAAGATATTGGTGACAACAGAGGAGGAAGGAAAGAAGCAGACTGACACAGAATAATCACATAAGACTTTCAGAAAAACAGTCTAAAAAGAGGAGCAGTTCTGCACACTGATTTAAACTATCCACATCTAATAACCACAAAGACAGAAGGTGAGCAGGATTTTTAGACAGGTCCTTGGCATATATTCCTCTCAATTATTGACAGAAGTGAGGGATTAAAACATGTTAAGAGTGGAATTTTTTCAAGAGGCCTAAATTTTCAGCCAGCTGATCCCATTGCTTCCTCAGTGGTCATTAAGAAGAAAGCTGTCAGCTGTGGAAACTCTGCTGTCCTCATACTATGTGAAAGAACTTATGCTAGCAAGCCAGTAGGCTGTCTGTGCTCAGGATTTCCAGGCTGGCCTTCAGTGACTTCCATCAGGAGGAAACACCACTGCCAGGGAGGCACCTCCACTATGACTGTGCTCCTCAGAAAATTTGCAAGCCAGTGTAGGAGTTATATCTAACACAATGAATCAAAATGTTAAGCAGGCTAAGTGAAGGAAAATTAACCCCTGAAACGCATAGGTGGGTCTGAACAAGGTTACCGTGAGCAAACTGAAGTCAGACAATTTGAAGATAAGTCCATCCCATTGCCAAAGCACTTGTTAGAAACACTGTCACAATGTAAATGCTGTATGATTTTGAAGGTATGTTAGGTTTGGTGTGGAGCCAGTGATTATGCGATTGAGGAGATCCCCATTTTAAAAATAGCTGAAGTCACTGTAGCCTGATGAAGGAATGAGAATTTATGATGTCTTTAACTAAACATTTTTCACAGTTTCTATTTAAAATGATTTAATATTACAGAGCTACTCACCTATGTGGATCATGTGGCATTGAGGTGATGATTAAAACACTTATCTGTTTTGCCAGGATCATTATATGTGTTTACATGTATAAAAACTCTAGTCTGTGGCAAGAAACACTAAATTTGGGGCAAACTCTCAGCATTGGTCAGTCTCCCTAGCTGTGGCTATCTGGTGGAAAAAGGTCAGACTGCTCTCTCCTACATCCAAAGTCCATAATCCAGGAGAAGATAATGGAGAAAGGAGCTCCAGCAGCCCTCTTGAAATTTCTCCCTCAGTGTCCTGCTGTGAGAATAAGAGTTCACCATGTCACTTTCTTCTACTGCTGCACCTTTACTCTTTGATCTCTTGATCTTCCTGTAGAGCCACTGCCTATTATCTTCTGCAGCTTCAGCTACTCAAACTTGCAATGTTCCTTCCTTCTCTACATCTTCCCGTGCACATAATCAGTCTGCAACTACAATTAGTATTAAAAAAGTAGAACCAAGTAGGGCTTCCCTTCATCTGACAAGCTTAGTTGATCACATTCTGAAATACAGGTAACTGCTGTTGAGTAAATTCAAAGCTCTAATCAACAGGATTATCTCTGCTGAATAGAATATGGTATAAGTACTATTGGTAATAGCATTGCAGCAATTAGGTTTAAAATAATCTGAAAGTGTCAGCTCTTTTTCAATACTCAACTGCCTTGATCAGTCTTTACCTTCTAGGAGCTTGGCATGCCATTATAGGCCACAGCTGGTATTTCCCAGTACTCATTCAATTTTATCATGATGTGGTTTCTCAATTTAGAGTTGAGTAAACCTTGGGCTACCTTTCCTCCTCTTCCTCTCCCTGCCACCCCAAAGGTGGAAATCTCTAATTTTGCTTTTCTTAATTTCATCTCCATTCCCCCAGACATGTTCCTAGCACATTTCTTCCTTCCTTCCCTCCCTTTTTCCCTCCTGACATTTTCTAATTTTTCTTCTGTGATTAATTTAAGCTTAATTTAACCTTAAGAAGGTTGGCTTTCTCGATTAGTTTTGTGGGCCCTGCAAAAGTAGTCCATGAATCCTGAGAGAGATGCTGACCACAGCTTGAAAACTCCTTTGATAGGTAGGGCCTCAGAACAAACTCCAGACTGTCCCGGTGTTCTCCCAGGAAATGCAAAGCTCTTGGAGGTTTTTTTATAACACACTTCCCAGGTGTTCTTTTCATGGGCACTGATTCTTGCCACAGATGGAGCATGTGAAAAAAAATTTTGAAAATCAAAAAGCATCCTAGGAAAACAGGACATAGATGACCATGAAATATTATTATACTTTTTTGACCAGTTCAATAGTTAATTTTTTAATTCAAAAAAAGTTTTTAATATCAGAAACATAAACAATAACTCTACTCTGTGTGCACTGCAGCTTTCTTTTCTGCCAGTGAAAACTCTCTGATGTTCTGAACAGAATTACTGCAAAGGACTCCAGGCTACTTTCTTCCCAGCCCCAACCTTTGTGCACGCACATGCTGGCAATTTATTCCCCTACACAAATCTTGAATCCCTTCCATGCCCAGATCTGCAGGACAAATATGACTCAGAGCATATTTCTACAAACAGTCATATGAGAAACTGTGTAGCCCCGTTAGGTTAAATGGGACAAATACCATGAGCGAAGTTATCTACCAGTGTAGGTATACATCAATCTTAATGCTGTGAAATGCAACCTTTCCAGGAAGAGGATGGCTACACCTAGAATAAAGATAGCTCATTACTATTATTAGTCTATACTAATACCTTGCAAATGACATGCATAAAGTCATAGTGCAGGTGAGGCAAATGTAGTTTTAATATGTTGGCAGGCCCAGGAGAAAGCAGAAGGAAGTGTCTGGTGTTGGACAGCTAATATGAGTTAGAGTTCCAGCTGCTTTGCTCAGTGTGGGATTTTACAGAGTTTTAAATACCACTTATTGACTAATAAAAAATAGAATTGTTTTTATCCATAGAGGCATCAAGGCCACAGAAGATTAATAACAAGCAATATAGTTTCTTTTCTTTATAATGACAAATGCAACAAATACTTTAGTGAAATACTCATCTAAATGTATAACACAGTAATGTATAAAATAGTTTGTATGTACCCGGATTTGATAAAGACATCGATAGTCATATTAATCTAATTATAATGCATTCACCCTTTCTTGTGGAATGTTGATTAAAGTATTTCATGCATGGGACAATCCATTTAAAATTTCAATCAATTTAAAAGCTTCAATATCATAACTTAGCTCCTTGGTTCTTTAAAAGGACAAAAACAAGCAAGCTAAGAGTATGATGAAGTAATGCCCTTCACTTTTCAAAGTAAAGCTACTTCAGTTAAGTTCTTGAAATGTAAAAAGGCCAGTCATTTGTATTTGCTGCCTTCTATTTACATTATACTTCAAGGAACAAAATAAGACATACGTGTTCCTTTTTCTTGTTATTTTAAAATTAGAAAGTGAGCTCAGAACCAAAATCTTAATATAAAATACCAATTTCCAGGCTTCCCAAATGAAGCAAAAATTGTAAGTCCACATGAGAACCAATGCATTCTTGATTACAACCATTAGATAATCTGATTTGAAAATAATTTTGCTTGGAGCTTGATGGTTATCTCTTAACTGTAAAATTAATGCTCAGATTCTTGGACCTGTTTAAATGTTAAAGTATCAACACTCACCAATTAAAATTTAATCCAACAGAGAAAGAGAATTTGTTCAAACCATAAACAAAGGTTGCTTCTGTCTTAGTAAGACTATTTATAGTAAGAAAACAGAGCTGAGCCAAATTAAAATGAATCTGCAAAAACACTGTAAAATGCTGTGTACCTGAAGACAAAACCTATTCCCAAAGACAAATGTGGGTAAAGCGCTTTGCATATCACCCTTCGAAGGTCAGTATTGGAGAATGGGTTAAGATTAGAAACATCCCATGAACTAGGAGCATGATCATAACCCCATTGCATGTAACTTTACAGCACAGTCTATCCTTCGGAATCATTTAGGAGTCCTCAACACTGCTGAGCTCTCTGTCATGCAGGGACTTTGCTTTTTTAGCCTACCGCAGGAAGACAGCGAGCGGGATTGTTCTATACTTTGGGGTAGTAAACACTATGCAGAAAAGACCATTGACACTAAAGGACAAGACCAGATCAAGAACAAAGTAATATAAACAGGCCACCAACATATTTAAGGAGAAATGAAACCTGAATTCTTTAACAGCCTCCAAATGGTAGTATGGGAACTAAAAAGTCCCTAAATAGTTGTAAGGAGTTAGATCAGTACATGAAAGGAATTGTATGATATCTTGGCTGCAAGAGCAAGGGACGGCACTGGATAACCCAGGAGAATCAGTCAAATCTTCTTATGAGTATGTAATTCTCTTATGCTTAAGGTAAGGTAGGAAAAGAAGCATTTTAAAAAAACATGGTATGAAAAGACACCAGAAGCCATAGATAAAAGTAAAATCTAAGTTCATCAAGTAGCACATGTGATTTGTTAGAATTTTAAAATATTTTATTCCAACATGTTAGCTAAGATTTTTTAAAATACATCCTTCATTCTAGCCGAGACAAGCGTGACATCATCTGCAGCATCTTATTTCTTACAGTGCTGGGAAAACTGTTCTTTTTCAACCCTTTCCTTCAGAGAGTGGCATTCATTGCACATGCGCATGTGTGTGTGTGTGCGTGTGTGTAATCTAATTTCCCCACTTAATATTAAAAAAAATTAAAAAATATAGCCAATAAGATCTAAGAGCTTTATATTTCATTTATTACAAAAAATATTTTAAGCTTTGCCTCCTTCTCTCTGTAGGCATTTTATTCTGAATTTCTTTTTATTATTCTATTTCTTCTACCAGGAAAAGCTTGAAGCATACGTTACTGTTTAAATGTAAACTTAACACATGCTGTACATGTATAGCACATTGCAGCTGCAGTTACCAGGCAAAAAGAGGCAGAAAGATGTTTTGTTTGGAAGTCATAAATATTGGATTAAAAAAAAAAACGGTACAAGTCAGTACGAAATACACTGAGGCCTGTGAAGCAGATGCAGATGAAGGTTGTGAGAGAGAAGCGGCGAGCCACCAGTGGGATTGCTGAGCACAGGACTTTGTTATTCATGACCCAATAAGGTGAAGTAAGCCAAAAGTAGCAGGCACCGCTCTGCTCAACAGAGGTCACGAGGGTCCACACAGCTGCTTGTGAGGGAAGTTGTATTCCTGGACCCTCTGCAACCTTTCCTCTGTGGAAGCAGTCCTGAGGAAAGGACTTTATCATGTAATTAAAGACTGTATCATCATGCATGCTTATGGATGCTGAATTCAATACATAATTGGCAACATAAATACTGGCTTTTTGTAACTTTCAAATGCTTGCTTTTGCCTCCCAAATATTTTGAGAAATATTTTTTCTTTTCATGTAGTGGTCTAAACTGCTCACTACAAATACCGTCCCAGGTGACTTTTCCCTTTCATTGTGTTACTACTCCAAGTATTCCTAATCAGCCTCTCTTCTAAATCATTTCTAACACAGGATTTCATCAAGATTTTTAGATCAAGAGCAGAGTTTTGTGATCAGCTTAAGTCAATTTTATGCTGCCCTTTCTCATGTCCCCTCCTGCTCCCCTCACCTTGAGCTAGCTGTAGTGCTAATATGAGCAGCTAGTCATCTGGATCAAGGATCTGATCTGAATTGGGGTGGGGAGAGGGGGAAATCATACTACCAGTTACAGCACATTATTTAGGGGAAGGCAGAAGGAAGGTGCAGGACTCCCTTTTGAGCAGCAGCAGGAATTCAAATCAACTTAAACTGAAACCACACTTCAAATCTATAGTGTACAGCTCCCTGTCACCTTCTTTTTTGCCTTCCACCATTAGTTAAGCTGTCTCTCTTTCAGTCCAGCCTCCATCTCTGATATTTGTCTTGTATTTTCTACCTCTCACATTGCAATACATCTTGTTAATTCCAGCCCTGTGCAAAGCCTTTTCCTCTTCCAGCCTCTCTCTTAAATACACCCCCACATTTACCTATTAGCATTTTTACTTGTACATGTACTTTGTTCCCCTTTTGCCAATCCCTTTCCTCCATTCCAGCTGCTTTACTACCCATGATTCTGCCTCCCATAGTCTGTATTTCTAGGCTGCACACACAGGTGCCATACATAACCAAAATCTGAGCGAGGGTGCAAATTTAGAAGTTGCTTTTAAGATTTTGGCCTTGAAGATCTAGCCTGAGCTTGCCTTTGCAATATGCCCTGGAAAGATCTCAGAGGAGTGGATCATCTGATATTATCCATATGGCACTGCAGCTTTTACCTTCAGGCTTGAAAGAATCACAGAATTCTCCCCTTCCCAGGTTCTCTCACATTGCCAGGCAGGGGAATTCTGCCAATCGCTCCTCCTCAAAAGGTTAATACAAGTAGTGGTCCCCACTCAAAAAGAGTAAGAAGTCTTAAAACTAACAGTGGCATAAGACCAGTCGAACCTACATTTCCTTCCTAGTCTCTACCCCACATTACTCTTGAAAGATAACTAAAAAAAAGAGTGAAAATGCATCCTCTTGTCCTGGTCTCGCATCTTCCTTTTACTGCTGCTTAGTATTTTGTCTGTGTACTACAAAACCCAAAGTGGGGTTGCTGTGATGGATAATTAGTTGATGTCTATAACATCTCTGACATGTAAAGTACTATCTATGAAGTATTTATCTGTTTTGAGATTCTATAAAATATTTTTATATTAGGTAAACATCCAAATAAAAACAAAATAATTTCTTGCACAAAGATGGACATCTGGAAATATATGGATAAAACCTTAAATTTGCACTATCATATGCAATTAATATATTTTAAATGCTCCTATACTGAACATGTTCCTTATTTAGACTTCAGATTTTACAAAGGACTTTCAGTTTATTTCGTACTGCCACAGAATTGAGCAGTGAAGCATTGCAGAAATCAAGTGATAGTGCCAAGGAATTTTAGTCTAGTGATGCAGACTGCCTGGAACATGAGCCATCTCATACAAGATAAGCTTCTCTGAGATAATAATAACGATGATACTTCACACTTTCCATGTTGTCACTGTTTTACAAGCCTGTTTCTGAGTCTCTCACTTAGGCAAGCAATCCCACTTAAGTCAGAGTAACTATTTCACATGACTAGGAATTGCTGAATTTAGCCTTAATTAATTATTCTTTTCCATTTTACAGGTAGGAAAAGCATCACACAAACCCTACATTCAGTACAACTTAAGGAGATGTTTGTCAGAGCTGTGACAAGAACTCCCAAGCTTATACTCAGATCATGCCTCTTTCATGGGTAAGTGCAAGTTAAGCCTTTACTCTGAATTTCCTTATTTTTCTAGTCTAAATCTCTCCCAATTCATTACTATAACCTAAAATGTATAGACCTTTTGAAAAAGTACAAAGCTTTTCAAAAGGTACACAAATAAAATGGAACACATTGTCCAGCGTTATTACAACAGGAGAATCAGCCATTCATGTTCTTATCTAAATATAAGTATTACAGTTGTAAAGTTCTCCCTATCTGCTCCCAATGTAGCCCCTGCTGGATTATATAAATTTTCATTAGGATTCTGCATTGCCAGGAGACAGCTGAGATCGTCATGTGCAGTAATAGCCCCTAAGCTCACACAAGCTTAGAAATACATCATGGCCCTGTGCTGACCTCTCTAGGCAGACAGACTTTTTTTCCCTCCCTCAAGATATTTTCTAAGCCCACTTCAGGGGCCTGTTTATTTCGTAGTTAGTGCTCGCTCCCATTCACCACATTGTCACTGAGTACTGGTGTATCTCTATATGGGTTACTGAAGCAGCCATTGTGAACTGAAGGTATTGCCCCAAACTGCAGTGGCTGGCTTGTAGAAACACTTTATCTTGAACTGACCCAGATGAAAAGAACTCCTGGCAATGGTATGACTGATGAGGAAACCATATATTCATGGCTGTTTAATTATACCAGAGCTGAAATAATCCAACTACTTTAATTTGCTTAAAATTTTTGTACTTTCAGTCCAGATCAGAAAAATATGGGAGCTCCAAATGACTCCGTATAAAAGATACTGTTGTATGCAAAGTGCCAGTGGGCTTGAAAAAGACCTTGCTACTATGTATGTCATTTATGTTAATGAACGTATGCTAACAACCAGTCACTAAGAGGGCTGAGTTGTCACCAAACCTCAATGGCCTATTCTAAAACTTCATTAAGAAATTAAACATTTTGAGAAGCATACAGAAAACACTGCCTAAAATTAATAATAAATCCTTCTTTAACTATTTTTAAGCAAACTAAAAGACAAAAATTAATTCAATAAGGTGTAGTCCTGAGCCGCATCCATCCCCAAAACAAATGAAAGAACAAATTAAGAATTTTATCTTTCATTTGAAGAAGGTGAAACATCCTTATAGTCTATTACTGTCCACAGTATTTAAATACATCTGATGTACAAGTGAGAAGATCATGGATGTTGCAAGGTAAATAGATCCATAGTCAAAATGACTGGATTCATACACCCTGTTAAAAGCATTGTCTGTTAATAGAAATCAATAGTACATTATACATTTTTGTCCTATAAAGAAAGCTTAAATTTTATTACTAATATCACTGCATTGTTGGAAGAGTTACCCAGTTACAAGTATGGAGTTACAGTAGAAGATCAAATGGGAGAAACTGACCCCACCCTACTTTACCCAGGAATTAACTGGGCTGCTATAAACAGATTACACAGGACAAGACAGGCGATAGGGACTTACTAATACAGAGTTTCATATTGAAAAGAGCATTCCCTTTGAATTCTGTTTAAAAGTGTGTCTCCTGTCATGAAGTATGAAATCTCATATTCATATCAAGCAAATTCTGAATGTTTTTTCTACAATGCTGTAGTTATTGCATTTTGTTGGGGTCTGGGGAGCAGGAGAAGCTGTTACATTCTGTTATTCCAAAAGGTTAACACTAATATTCTTTCTCACTTCCGTACAAACACTTTCTCCATACAAAGCAACCTCCAGCCTACACAGGCAAGTAGGGTACAATAGCTGTATACAAGTATAAGGAAAACTTGAGGAAATTAGGACATACTACAAAGCTGTATAGCTGGAGACTCCTCTCCACAATTATTTTCCATTTGACTTCGTATAAACAGTTGTCATCAGAGCACTGTGTTAGCACTACCAAACTGTAATTAAGTCTTCCATATCTACTGTAATACGAAGAAAAACCAAGCAGATCACTGTGCATGCAAACTGCAAGATAGAGGAACTTCACTAGTGTTAAGTGTGACAAAGCCACTTGCCATTTTAGCCCTGAGGTGCACAGCCACTCCAGCAACAGATAGATATTCTGCTTGCCCAAAGAGCCAGTCTGTTCCTTTCACTGACATGCCTGGGCACTTGTCACCACTGTCATTCATCCACATTCACCAATAGGACTGGGAATGTAAGTACTTCTAGCTCTGTTCAGAGCTTGATACTTCAGAGTTACACATGGTTCCCAGGAGTAAAATATTAATTTTCCTCTATGTGTAAGCAAGTACAGCTGAAAAATCTAGCTTTTTATGAAACTGTGCATCTAGCAGACAAAATGCAAATAAACTCCACTTTGCATAAAGTAACCTGATTCATCTAAACATTTCAAATGTACACTCAGATTAGAACACACACACGCTACCTTTCAAAACTGGTGAAGCAGGTGGGATTTACAGAGAAAAAATCATTTATTTGCTTTCAGGAAGATTAGGCTACTACTTTTTGACGTATATTGTGATTGCAGTCTACATGGGTGTAGGTAATACCACTGACTCCCACCCCCAAGAAATCCTAGGAGTTTTTGTTTCCCTTGTTAAAAGTTAAAGAAAATTTGACATCAATATAGCTTCCTCAATAAATTAAATAAAGTGGCAGTTTTCCCCCACAAGAAAAAACTGCTGAAACTAATGGGTAGGTGTAGTTTAGGACAAGACAAAATATACATGCTCTTCAGTTGTGGAAATATTCCATCTACAAAATAAAAACTCCTTGGACTCAGTATTTTAGACTGATGTTGCAGAATAATGAAGTACAAGAATACAAGAAAATCATTTCAGTTGGCTGACAGTAGAGAGAAATCCCACCTTACTTTCATAACAATAAGCTCCATAAAGCCAGAGTGACTTCTGAACTCTATTTCCATTACTTTGTTTAAGCGGTTCACAACTTTATAGGACTTGTTTCAAGGTGAATAAAGAGAGGTTTTATCCAAACTTCAAAACATAAAAAGTTTCAGCATATGCTACTGCCTGATAGAACAACCTGAGTGTTGGCATGCTGCTGTTCATGTCAAAGGAAGCAACCACCAAATTCCACATTAACTGTGCTTCATCATTTTCATATCCTGCCCAAACCACTCTTGTCTTTCAGTTGTTACAGTAAAGGAAAGCATTAATTTGTCATTTTTTGGTATAAATGCGCTATGCAATTTTCCCCTTCACCAATGTCAACAGCTAATCAACTAGCACAGGCAACTTAGGACATAGATTTGTGAAGTGAACACACCGCTGTTTCACAAATGACTGAAGAATACCACCAGAACTCTCTTTAAAAGTCCATGAGATGAACAATACTGAAGCTGCACGTCTACTGACACATTCCAGTGTTCCTGCAGTAAAACAAAACATTTACTTATAAGCATGCTATTTGCACCCCCTGTACAATCTAAATAAAGTGATCCATTACAGATCTGTTGGCGATTGTATCCTTTGGAAATATCCTAAATACTGATATATTTAAGTAACAAATCCTGACAAGTGCTGAGCACAAGTAACTTCTAGTGACTTCAGTACAAGTTGTGGGTATTTCAGCCTTTGCTGGATTATAACCAGAAGGCATGTTTTTTTAATCGGCAGAACAAGAGGTTTCCTGTGCCACAGCTGATTTTAACAGCAAAGTCTATCAAATCGGAAAAATTTTATCACATCACATCACAGTGCTTTACCAAGAACATGGGCTTAGCCAGTAGCCAGGGTCCAGCAGAACAGCAGCTGACAAGCTAACATGTATCAACCTTATTTATTTATTTAAACTATGCTGGTTGTCACCTCTTTTTCTCACTCCTGAATACCTTCAGTGATCATGTACAAAGTACATCAAGTGTTTCTTCCCTCGCTGCTATCAACATTAAGAAGAGCACAATTCATTCAAAGCATACTTCCTGCTTTCACAACACCAGACAGCCACAGCAGAAAAAAATCCCAAAGCAAACGTGTAAAATATTTTAATTTAGACTAACAAGAAAAAGAAATGATGAAATGATTCTTGATAGCATAAGACTACTTCTGTGACTGCTCATTTTTGTTGAACGTCATCTACGCAGCATGTGGAAAGACAGGGTATTTTTGAATTGCGTTAACTAGAAAGGCAACGTAAATGATCCTGTGTTCATACAGTATGAAGGCCTCCAAGCACCAGTAAGAGCAACCCTTTTAGTTCATTTGTAAACTTTTAGATGCAAAAATGATCTAACCTGTTAGAAAACTATCTGTATAAAGTGCTCATTCATGTACTTTGGATCCATTAGATTTCCTAAACAAATTCAAGTTTCATAGGTCAGACAAGTATTTTTGAGCTCTGAATATTTGAAACTGCGTATCATTGTGCAGCCAGTTTTCCTTTCAAGTTCTTTAACAAAATCACATTTTTTTTAAATGAACACTGGCTATGTGAAAAATCCATCAAAAAGAGCTAGGGGCTGTTATTTTGCTTTATATTAAGTGACAATTTGCAAATGGCACCCTGCAAGTTAAGCCTTAACTTCTTGCTAAAGTCTATATTACCCCAGTTCACACATGTAGGTAAAATACATAGTTGAAAGCCCACTAAAGGACTGGGGGAAAATCCATGAAATAGGTAGGTTACTTGATTGCCTCTGAATAATAAATCATTCCCCAGCAGATTTAAAATAGGCTGTTTTACTGTAGCAACACATTCCTGTTGTCAATACGAACAGTTAGCCAAACAGCTGAAGGAAGAAAAACAATCTAAAACAACTTTGGAATTGGAAAGTAAACCTGGCTGCAATGCTTCTGCTGGCTGACCAAAGTAAGAATGCTTCATATCTGTTTTTGTTACTGAGAACTAGTATGTGACACCAAACGATCCATTTAGTCTGGATCACTGTGCTATTTTCCCTATTCATCCCCTATTCAATAACGCAGTCTTGGGCTGCTGGAAGGAGAGAACTGCTATCAGTTCTCAGTAGCCCTGAAGTTTTCCCTCTCGGTGCTCCTCTGCTGAGGAGCTGGGCAAGGAATCGCAGCCATCACCATGAAGGTGATCATCTAAGGAAAGATGTCCTGGAGCACAGGGACCCAACTCTGTCAAGAGCTTTGTAGCTTCCCTGCATCCCTGCCCAATTTCTCCATCAGCAGGCTCTGCCGTGCTCCTCGCTCTGTGTACAGTGGCTCTTTGGGAGCCTTCTTGCTCATCATCCCATAAATACAAATGCACTTCACACATACACACACAGATGCACGCACACTCAGACACGCGCACACTCACTCCCCCCTCATATCACATGCAATTCTTTTCAAGTCCCCTGCGAATTGCTTAAAAACGGAAACCAAGCATAAAAAAAGGGCACAAAACAAAAAAACCCCGAACAAACAAACAGAAAGGAGGAGGGAATGGGTCGGGGGGGAGAGAAAAAAAGAAGCGCTTTTTTTCCTGCTGTTGCTGTGGCTCCCAAGCATGCAGTGCTAAGGAAGGGTAGTTCCCCACTTTCATCAGCCAGCCACATCCTTGGGATAAAAGGGAGCAGTCCGGAATGATGCTGAGGCTGCAGAAGGGAAAATAAAGGCTTTGCAAACATGCCTGACTTCCCATGCAATCCTCTCCTCCACATCCCCTCCTGCCTAAAACCTGCCCTGAAGGGGGAAAAGAAAAGAAAAAGGAGAAAAAAAAACCAACACACAAGGAAAAAAGTGATGAAAAGACACAACTCACCTTAACAAGGGGTGTTGGATGGGATCAGAGAGGAGGAAGGGTATATAAAAAGATCTATTTTTAGCAGAGGTTGTGATAGTATTAAAACACACAGACACAGGGTTTGGAAGCAGGGAGAAGAGTATAAAAAAACGAGGGGAAGAGAAATAATCGAGAAGGTGCAAGTCAGTCTGGCAGGAGAAAGGAGAGTCCCCAAGAAAAAAAAACCACCACCAAATGCCAGGAGGAGAAGGAGGGAGAGCGCGGCGGTGCCGGCGTTTTGTTTTGTTTCCCTTCGCTGGGGGCGGGCGGAGGCGGCGGCGAGAGTGGGGGGGGGGGGGGGGTCGCGCTTTGGGCGAGGGGCCCCTCGCTGCCTCCCCGCGAGGCTGCCGCGGCCGCGAGCCTCTCCGGCTGCGGGCGGCCGCACTGCTCCTGCTCCTGTCCCGGCTCCGGCGGCTGCGGGCGGGCGCGGCGCTCCCGCTCGCGCGGCTCGCTGGGGTTCTGCAGCCGCGTTCACGCTGCCGCTGCCTGGCCGGCGCCGCGCCCGCGCTCCCGCCGCCGCCCGCGGGCGCCCCCCGCCGCCGCCGCCCGCCGCCGCGCCCGGGGGCGGCTGCCGCGGGCCGGGCCGGGGCGGACGAGGCCCCGCCGACCGCTCCCCCGCGGGGCTGAATGCGCCGCGGGAGAGGGCAGCCGGGCCGCGGACGTGCAGATGGCAGGCGGCAGCTGGGTGTCCCCGCAAGGCAGCTCCGTGCGGGTCCGAGCGCTGCCTGCGAGGCGCCGCACCTGCCCTGCGTCGCTGGGGTGAAGGAGTGCAGGTCTGGGGAGCAAAACTTGAGCATTTTGTAAGGCGGTCGCTGTGTCGTTAGCTGTATGCTGCGTATCGGTGGCACGTAAGCTTTGCTCAGTAGCATTGACAAGAGCATCAGCAGCAAGCTGGGAGGTTGAGGACGGTACATATTTTCATTAAAAGCAGTAAACTGCATCCAGCCTTATCTTTAATACAGAAGTGTGGCTCACAGAGAGCAGTGCTAGCAGATGATGCTCCTTCTTGATCCAAATGGAAACCACTTGCCACATTTTGTTGATGAGGAATTTCTGAGGGTCACACTTAACTTAAACGGCTGACAAAATCCAACAAACATTTAGATGTTATAGAAGCAAGCTTTTATCAGACTTAGCACCACCAGAAATACCTCCACAACTAAATACCAATCCAGCTGAAGTTGTTTTTAAACAAAAATGTTAAACCTTTGGAAGCCTTTTCTACATTTTCATTACCTAAATTGAGAGAACTAGAAAAAGGAATTGGAAAATGTAAGCGCAGGAAAACAAATGAGCTTTTAAAAAGTATTTTATTTCTATCCACAGTGCCATTAACAATTGTAAGTAAATATGTCTGTTTATAATTTAAGATTTTAAATTGGCATTGTCCCAGAAATGATGAGAGCGACTGTGGGCCAAGCTGTTGGATACACAAGTTGCAACTAATACACAAGCTGTGCTTCAGCAACACTGTTACACTGAGATAAGCAGAGGTGCATATAGTAAATAGTAGAAGAATATGCTCTAATAAGTAAATTGATGCTAAGAAAGGAAATCTCAAAGACGCTTACTCAAACTAGTATCATTTGTTGATATCTGGCAGTTGACGAAACCATCTGGAATGTGAGCTTTGGGGAACAGGGTATATCTGCCTTGCTCCTAAATACTGGCCCTGGTAACAGCAGGGAGGATAGTGGCTGTCCACCTGGGGACTCCACAGGCAGCCTGAGGGGAGCCTAGCAGAGCAAATTGCGATAGCCAAACTGGCTAATACTTACCAGCAACGTAAAACACCACAGGACATGGAGCACTTGGTTTCATTCTCTGCTTAGACAGTGAGTCTGGTCTTGCAGGTACCTTTGGAGCACTCCCAGAAAGGCTGTCAGGAATGCACCAGTTGTCTCCGTGCTCTGGCTTCCCATTCACTTTTGGATAAAATACAGGAGTAGATTAAATATTCTGATCCCGAGTGTCAGTTGGAACCTAAATATGTTTGCTAAATCAATCATTCATTAAATAGATTACAAAAAACCATACAGAAACAAGCAACAATTTCATAATCTTGCATTTGAACCTTTTCCCTCCTCCAAGAAAGAGGTGCTTCCTACACATTTAGAGCAGTGAAACTGGGGGAGTAATGGGCTTTACAAATCTCTCATATGAAGCAGAAACGAAGAGCCTCTTTCAGCCTTTCTCTGAGCTTTCCATAGAAGTCAGGGGAAGAAGATGCTCTCCTGTTCTGGTGCAGGTTCAGCTTATCAGGTTCTTCTGCAGATGCTGTGAACCAGATTCTTCAGTTTGCTGTGAGCCAAAGAGTTTACAGGATTGGATCAGGTCTCTGTTTTTTTTTAATCAAATATATACAAAACGATGCATAGCTGCACAAAGGGGAGCAAAGAGACTGGAAATAAACTCTGTGCTGCTTGGAGCCTTGATTTCCACGATAAATAAGTTGGGGAAATGTTTTATACATTAAAGTGGAGGTAATGTTTTATACATTATGTTATTAAATATTTTCTTTAATTTCAGCTCAATTTCAAGAAACTGCATATCAGTTAACATGTATTTACATGAGCTGTCATTAGCTTCTAATATTTCTGAATTCTTCCCCAATCTTTTTGCACTGTTGCAGAAGTGCCAATTTACTGTAAAATATAGGTCCATCCAGTATGCAGTGCAAAGTTCTGACTGCTACCGCTTCCCCAAGTCACTCTATGCCCAGCAATATCAGGCTGATTTTTTCTGTCAGTTATGACTCTGTCACCCTATTGACTTCACTGAAGTTGCACAGACCTATTATTTTTAATTCCACTTCTCCAGAAAAAAAGTTTGATGGATGGCTTTATAGCTCGATTATGGAAAAGAATACACGGTCCTTGTAGTCAGGAATACCTAAACACAACATGCTTTAGTATCAGCATATCTTTTTAAAATGAGCGTTTCAGTTGTCATGTCACAGGATACGCATATTTGACTTCTGATTTGCAAGCATAACTTGGCACTCAAGTCATTTGCATGCTTGGAAACAGTTTTAAGGTCCAAACTACGTTTAAATGGATGGAAAACATGACAAGGGTTAAAACTGGAAAGTTTTATTATGTAAAGAGCTCTTTTAGAAATCCCTTTTACGGAAGACAGTATACATACATTATAATTGTCTATATTACTCAAAAACGAAAGGTAGTCAGGTTATTGAGAGAACAAGACAAAGCATCTAAACTGACAGAGAAAATCACTGATTTCTATATTGCTTCAGTGTGTCAATGTTGGTGCAGTTAATGCTGGGAAGGTTTCGTTTGATTTTCATTCAGGCTATCCAGAGGAATCCATACTATGTGTTTGGTCCCTTATCAAATGCACAAATCATATGCTGACAGTGCAGCAAGGTAATCTTTGAGGTAGAAAGATAAACACTTCAGTTTGGGTGACTCATTAATAATATCCTTAGCCTGCTGAGATCTACGAACCACATAGCTTTCCCTTCTCAGCTAGTACTATCTCTTTAAATTTTCTTCCATAGCTGCACGAAAGACACAGCTGAAGAGCAACCTTCTTTCCTCTCCACCAAGCAGAGATGTCTGCAGATCTCTACTTCTGTGTAGTGCTACTCCCCCAAAGGCACGCTGTGATCAACACGAGGTGAACCTTTGTCTTCACCTGGGTAAGAACATAATCAAGTAATTTTCTCTATATAACAAAATGTCAATTGAATGGGGCATGTTACTCATGTCTGAGAGAGCACATTATGTCAGTCTTTCTGTCCTGCTGGTGATGAATACAGATGTTGTTTTTGTTAGGATAGTTTAGAAAGTTAATATTCAGGCCAATGAGTAGATTTTGTCTAATAATGTTATCTCACACTAATTGAAATACATCTAATATTCCCATCCAAATGAGATCCCCTGACTCTCCCTCTTATCAAGATCTTTGTCTGGTTCAGCTGAAAATGGTAAAGTCCATGAGTCATGCCCAGATGTTATGAGAGTTCACTCACAACTTTACTGATTATGGATAATCTCAGGAACTTCTCAGAGCACGTTGTAATATCCGTTTGGTCTAGATGCAAATTTAGTATGGATGCCAAAGTAATAAACAGCACTTCAAGATGTTTGGGAATTCCCTGGAGATCACAGATAGGCCCATTATTTCACATTATGCCTTTCAAGAAATCATCTCCCAGTTGCCTATTGCACTGCTATGCCCCTTTCCCAGCACCTGTATTTTCTATTGCACAAGAACAATAGGAACATATATTCCAGGGTTTTTTATAGCATTACAAACATTAGCTTTTAAGCTGTATCACTTACTGCATTTGTGAAAGAAGGTATATCACAAGTGCGTTATGTTAGAATTCCAAACCTTAACTAGGAAATAAACATTAGAACAGCTTTCCTAATTGAGAAAATATCAAACACTAAGATTAAATACATTGGACTATATGACCAACATGAATTATCTTATGATCCTCTATATATAGATAGTATTGTTAATATTTATTTATTTTACAAATTATGAACAGAGGCTTCTTTTAAAATATTTATATTATACTAGCCTACATGTTTTTAAAATGCTAAACATTCCTAATACTGTAGGAAGCTGGATGAGTTGTGTTTGCTATTTGTTTGCAGTTTGATAGAACTGATAGGAATTTTAAATATCTAAATAAATATTAATAGAAGTATGATATGCATTGTCATATTTTTCCTCTGAAATTATTAGTATCGTGATAGACCTGGAAACGATTTTACAGATGGACTTGAATTCACATAAGCCAGGCTAATAACAGGCACTTGTGAGCAAATCTTTTGTTCCAGGCTGAGGCAAAGCAGCTGAGCTGGAAAGCAGGCAGACAAACAGTGGAATTAGGAAGGGAAATCCCTTCTCCTTGAGCAATGAAGTAGCTGCTACCTTAAGTTCCCTATGAATAGTAAAATTTCTAATTTCTATCAGAGGAAATACTGATTGTGATCACTAGTCCAGAGTCACAGCTGTATGTAAGTGTTCACTCCTAGTGTTGTGATACCTTGGCTTTTAAGGGTTTTTGCTGAGGGATGTCATATCGAGCTACACTTTATTTATCCTGTAGCCATTTTTAGTTTTGGTCTGTCCTTTCTGGGATAAATTGGTAAATATGTCTCTAGATGACAGTAATAAACTGAGATTTTTCCAATTAATTGCTTAGTACTATTTAGTAACAACATCAGCATATTCCCTGCATCCTTCCAGGGATGTCACATGGGCTAGGAGTGATAGATCTCTGAGAACCATATTACTTCAGTTTTGCTCATATTCTACATTTTAACATCTATGTCGCAAATTTGCCAAGTTACGCAAAGTGATCTGTTTCCCACTACAGAATGTGTCTCTTTCAGAAAACAATCAACAAGTTCTCAAAATGACATTCCACTTGAATGATTTTTGAAAGTACAATTGCATTTTAAAAAGTGAGCACACTTCTTGTTCTGTTGCTTGGTACCATACAAAATGCTGACCTCTACAAGCTCTTTGCAATACATCAGAATGACACTAGCTCTTCCCCCATACTATTAGTTATTTATTAAACTTTGCTAGGCTCTCTCTTCAGACTTATTGGTAATTCTTATCTGACCAAGAAGATTACTGACAGGTTCATTCATTTTAAAAGGAGACTAGAATGGATTTCTCATTTGGCTGTCAGTCTGCGTTCTTCATTTGTCAGAAAAAAAGTCTAAGCTCCCTCTTCATTTGTCAAGTCTGTCTCTTCCATCATATACAGTGGTTTAGAGATTACAACTCATCTCAAGTACTTATAGCAAATATGTTGTGGACAATAAGAATAGGATTGCTCAACTTTGAAAGACATGTACAGTAGAACATAACAAATGCTAGAGGACACTACTGGCACGATCAAGCCAATAAAGTAGAGTAACAAGATGTAACCAGCTACCGTCACACTCTAAGGAACAGATAGTTTTCTCTTTTCTGTCTTGTTTTCCATATTCTGATACTGTGTGTTCACATGTATGTTAAAAAAAGTAGAATTTTCTTAAATTTTTTTTCAATTCTTTTTGAATTCTGTTGAGTTGTTTAATTTTTGCATTCCAAGGTTACTAATTGTTCAGAAGAAAAAAAATACTCTCTGTGAAAATGGTTCCATAGCATCTAACATAAAGCTAGAATTTGGAGAGGGAAGATGTCCTGGAACTCAACAGATACAGTGTGACAGCAAGGGCCAGCTGTTCCCTAAGGGACAGGTTGCCAGGATGAATTCCATGGTCAGCAAGGCAGGGGCCACTCCAGCCAGGAAGAGGCAAGTAGGACAGGTCTGGAGAGCATAGCCAGATTCAATTAAGAGTACAGATTAGACAAGTCTGTGGTGATGAGGCTGGTCTAAGGCTAGGCTAGGAAGTCAATCCACAGATCAGGAGCAGGATCAGATCCAGCAACTGCCAGGCAGGTCTATAATGATGAGGCTAATCTGAGGTCAAGCTGGGAAGTCAGACTATCAGTTGGGGTCTGGAGCAACAGAATCCATAGACAGTAACAGCTATATATATTTCTCTAATATAGGTCAGGTAGGGATTGAAGGCCCAGGGCTGAGCTTAAGTAGAGCTCCTGAGCCTATGGGCAGGGGGTGGGTGGAGGTCCCAGGTGAGGCTAGTTAGGGCCATTACAGTTTATAAGTGCCCTCAGGGCCAGAACACAAGGATGATAAGAGGAGGAGTGTTTTCTTTATGGTGAAGTGCTTAAAAAAAAGAAGTAAATGTACATGTTTCTGTAGGTGTTTTTGTGCTGGGAGTAGAGGGAGGAAGGGAACTGGACAAACGAAAAAAAGAGGAGATACAAGCTAGGCATCTAGCAAGAAGCTACTTTAAAGCTAAGAAAATAAGAGGAAATGAGAGGGTGATTATAAACTGGAGAAAAAGAGAACAAAGAATTGCTCAAGAGGTGTGAGAACTGAAAGGAGAAAAGGGTGGATGTATAGAGCACAAAAGAAACACAGCAAGGATGGAAGACAGAGTCTCAATGAGAATGATACAGTTATAGAATAATGATGATGTTATGGAAATAAGGGATAAGATTTAAGTATGTATATTTATTTTACTTATATTGGAGAAAGTGAGCTTGGCACTTATGAAAGTGCTAACAGTGGAATTCCTGCTAAATTGCTATATTCCATATCTTTGTTCCGTCTTCTAGTTGTTTTCATTTTTTTCTGTTATTACTTATTTTCCTTCAGAGTAGTAGGGCCTCTGTTTTCTGTATGTTGCTGTGGGATTTGTTACAAAAAAGATGCTGCAATTTTATATGTCTTTCTAGCTTCTGTTTTGTCTAACTTCTATGCCGTGAGCTGCACCAGTAACTTCCTATGGCCAGATCAGGTTCAGGTCTGTAGCTGACTGCATTTTGCTATTTCCTTAGTTAAGTGTATGTTTTGCCCACTGTTTATTTTGTAACAAAGGAGTTACTGACTTATAGTGAATCAAACTTGGAATTTGCTTATAATGATGCAAGTGTGGCTTTACATCAGGAGAGCTTAGATCAGATCATGGCTAACTATCTCCAGTAATTTCTCAACCCGTATACTCAACTTGAAATACTGCTTTCTCCTTCATGATGCCACTTCTCATTTCAGGTGTCTTCAGCCCTTCCATTATCAGGTCTTCTAATGTTTTTTGTGTCAACTCAGGGTTTTTTTTTTTTTACTGTTATTTTGCTTTTGCTTCCTAACATAGATTTGGACACAATTTTCATTGTCCTTGACAACTTTGAACCAATGAGCAATTTCACAAAATGAGAATGAAATGTCATATCATTTTCATGCTTCTACATTCAGAAGTATACTTTAAGATAGATTTAAATTCTTATTACCCTGTTATGCATCATAATATTTTGCTTCATTGTACCCCTTTACTATTTTATGATTTAAATCTGATTAATAAACAGAATATTAGGAACAATAGAAAGATTATCAACTCTTTTACAACAGAACAAATTATTCCTAGTTTTAATCACAGGTTCTTTATACACTGGATTCCACATCCTTCTTTGAAAATACGTGAATCACAGCATCAACCAGAATATTATTTACTGAGACAAGCTAAGTGAAAGTATGAAGCAGAAAAAAAAATCTGAATGAAACATATGCATTACTTAATGGTTATACACTTATACAGTGTTGCAATGGACATCATATCTTACCTCTGACTATATTTAAGGGAGATAGTGATCTGTGAATGAATTAGGGTCAAATCCTGCTGTCAGTTTTACCCTCGCATGATCTTAAAGATCTGACCTCACAAAGTCCAGTTTACCTTTATGCCATCTTATAAACCTGATCTATAATCAAGTTTACTCCTACTCTTAATTTCAAATTGATGCATAATCTGGCAGAGTGGATAACCTAAGTTACAATAATTAATTTCTCCTTTCAGAAAACAATGTGTGAAGAACTGGATTTCTGAAATTGACCTAAAAAGTTAAAATCAAGTCTCATATAAAGTTTGTCAGAAAAAAATATGCCTTTTTATTTTTAAACTGACATGTAGAAGGTGTGTTACTATTTCTGGTATGTGCTAACAAGAACTGACAGGGTATACCTGTTTAGCATGGAAATGGGAACCACATATCCAAGTTGCTTTGATTTTAATAATAAGACATGGTACTTTTTATTTGAAATTGCTTATTAAATATTGAATATGCAGGCAATTTGCCAAATGGATTGAATTAGTGTATATATCTGTGAATCTTATTTGATTATAACATCAAGCAAGGATCAGATTTGTTATATGAACAGTTTGAATATTCTTTCCTTATTTTTCTTTAATCAACAATGAAAATTGTTTTCATTTTTCAACTGATGTAAAAATTCTGCAATATTTCAAGAGTCTTTCCATCCTGAGTCCTATTCTATGAGTGCCTTCATCTACCAATTCCACCTTCTTCAGAAGGTTTTTGCTGGCACTCAGTATTTTTCACCTGTGATTCCTCAGTGTGAAGATTCATTAGACAGATGAATCAAAAGTCCAGAGGGACTGTCCTGGATCACCTAGGAGTCTGATTCATACCTATACAGGCTTCAAACCACATCCCAAACTTGTTCCACTGTGGCCATGAGCAGGACCTCTCCCAGTTGAGGGCTGGAAGAGAGGCCATTGTCCATTGGAAGCTGGTGGTGTCCAGCCACTAGCAGCAGTGGGGAGTGCTCCCTAGTTTGCTCCAGGCAAGATCAGCTGACTTAATTTAAACAGTTTAAATGCATGGTCTGAGCGATTATCTGTGTGGTGAAGTAAAACCTGCTCCTATGAGCTTTTCCACCCCTCAGATCACTGGGTGTAGCAACCTCTGATGTGGAGGCATTGATGCACAGTGAAGATTCATGAGGGGCAGTTACCTCCTCCTGTTGGCAAAGAGGGATATAAAGATGCAAGCTGCTTGTAGGTGAATGAACGGTTTGTTCCTGCACAGTGGTCCAGTGCACTTATGTAGACTTCCAGATAGCAAGAAATGGCTCCTACCCCACTTGCATTAGGTTGTTCCAGGGCTACTGCAGCTTGGTCAGTCCTGGGGAATTTTGACACCCATATTCTGAGAAGCAGCTGGAAGCTCAACGCAGCTTCAAAAATCACTGCAGGCAGAGCTAAACTATATCAGCATTTAATCTACCAAATTTGGTTAAACTTTGAAAGTTAAATTGCCATTCTAGCCTGTGTTTCGTTCCTGTTGAGGAGATGATAGAGGTATTTTTTCTTTTCCTTTGTGTGGGGCAGCAAACAAGGAATGTTAGATGTCTCCTTTCCTTGGGAAATTCAGTGCTGAGAAAACATGAAAAGAAGTTCCTGAGAATGCACAATACCTCGCATATTGGTTATATAGGGTGACAGTTTCTTACTTGGAAGAGCTTTCCATGGCATTTCCTAATATGTACATTTATTCCAGGGACCCAAAAAAAAAAAAAAAAAAAAAAAAAGGCATGTGAAAGTGATAGTGAAAATTGATTTGAAGGTTCTCTTAGCACATGGGGGGGTATTTTGAGAAGTTTCCATTCCTTTGCATTTCCCATAGGAAATTTACTGATAGTAGCAATGGAAGGATTAGTATTTGAGGTAAAACACTTTTACAATCTTCCTTTAAAAACAAATCAGTCCCATCCTTAAATATTATAGACGCCTATTCTGAACAGTTTTGGAATACACTAGTAAAAATACAGCAGCTCTAATATTACAGAGATTGTAGGGAGCCTTAAAAGTTTCCAGTATGAATTAGGTGAAACTAGTTATTGTTTTGTGCAAAAACCCATATTATACTGTGCTGATCTGTTAGAACTTGGATGCAGAAAGAAATGTGTCTTTGTTAAAATACTTGGCTCTGAGTGGTTGCTGGACAGTACATGCTGCCAGAGGGTTTAAAGAGTTTAAAAAATGCCCACTGGCAGTGAAACTGTGGAGAACAGCACTTCACTCCACATCTTTAAGTGATGGCTGTAAGGAAGAAGAAAGGTGGAGGTAGCTCTGTTTCTGATAATAGCAGGTTCTGAAGCAGCAAATGTTTTTCACATTTTCAGGTTTTCAAGTATCCCAGACAGAGGAGGCTGACTAAAACTGTATTACAAAAATTTGAGCAGTATTGTGTTCTATCCGAATAAAATAATTATATATAATATATATGTATATATATATGTATGAACTTACAAAAGGGAGAGAAAAACATAGAATATTTCTTGGCTGATAGAGGATGAAGAGCTGGTCTTGCAATTTTGAGTACCTGTATCTAGGATAAGAGAACAGATCTTGAAAAGAGGAGACATGGAATTAAGCTATGATTAAAGCAAATAGAATTTACTAAGCAAAAGAAGTAATATAATACAGGCCTTTAGCTTGTGAATGGTATGCAGTCTGGACATGACAGAAAATCCAAAGCATTAAAGGAATGGAGGGTTTAGCCAGAAAGGCATGAAGAGCTCAGAGTGCACAAATAAACACCGCATGAGAGCTGCACAAGCTGAAAGCAAGTGGGACATTTCTTAATCCTAACTGTAATATAGGAGGTAAATTAGTGAGCTGTCAGAAACAGTTACTTCAGGACTGAAAGCAAAGCCATAGGTAGTAGAAAGTAAGGAATTTCAAGGCTTAGGGCAGGAGAGTTATCCCTGCTGAGTTTGTTTTCTGGATGTATGGGTAAATGAATTGGCAAAGATATAAATTTTAATAGTACAAGGGAAACTTAATATGCCTTCCTGCGTTAAAAAAAGTGTTGATCCCTCAAGCAATGTCTGAGCTATGTCCCACATACCCTCTAGTGTCTTTGTACAACAGCAGTCAACTGTTTCTTCTTCCTCTTCCCATTCTCTTACCACTGCATTTTTTTTTCTTTCAGCAGTAGGGCAGCTCAAGTGGGTTGGTTTGATATGGTCTGGTGGTCTTTGGTGTAGGCTTTCGAGTTGCTGCATAATTAATGAAGTTAGGATAGCAAGCTACAAATCAATAACAGGTGAACACAACTTGCAGTGGTTGGGACTCTCTCCCAGGTGAATAACCTCAAGAGGGGCTTTAGTTAATAACGCTATGCTGATTCCATTTAGACAATGCCAGAAGCGGCCAGGAAACTTGCACTGCTGCTTTGAAAAAACCCAGAACCTTGTTAGGCTGTATGAGGACAGCAGACGGATCAAGAGAGAAAGCAGGTCTCCTACTGTATAGAGGAATTCCTACCTAGGATGTTGAACTAAAATAACAGATTTTCTATCTATGTAATAAAAGAAATACAAATGCCACTTCACCTTCAGTTCTGACTCATCAGTCTTGCATCATATTTAGCTTAGTTGCAATTTGAGGCATTTTTAAGAACTTTTTTTCCCACTAGGATTCTCACTGGATGAGATCCCACTGTATGCTTTCCTCAGTGAGGGCATTCGTGGGGCTCCTTCTTTCCTAGACAGCAGCTTATTTATATAGATCTTGCACAAACATCGTTGTGTCCAAGTTGTCTACATTTCTGTAAGATTTGATTGCTACTGGTCAGTGCATTCAAAAGTTAAGAAGAGGAAAGACAGACAGGCACAACGAAGTGTGATTGTATAAAGTGACAACACTTAAGAAAGCAGAGTAGTAAACCAAAGAAAGAGTCAGCTTTAACCAAAACAATGTTTGCACTCCTAATTTCATTGCTCTGTCCTTGTCTGGTTACCCTTGTATTACAGGAGTCAGCCTGAGGTAAAGTCAGATACAGAGTATAGATCTCCAAGAGTCCATTGCTGCTTCGAAGCTGAGAGAAGTACTTCTTACACCATTGCTGTGCTACTGCTGTGAATTTTTCTTTTAAACAGATTGTATTCAGACTACAGATAGTTGTTACAGCTACAACTGTTTTTTAAAATGAAGATTTGAGCATTTTGTAACCAACATATATGTTTTCCCAAAACTGTCTCAGCTCCTTTAGTTTGTACTTTAGTTTAGTACCTCAGTCAAGAGTAAAATCAAACAAAACTGGGAAAAAATAATGCTCAAAGAAAGAAAAACACATCTGGAAAAATAAATCATTGCATTGGCTTAACACATTGTAGTCAAAAGCTGAGAAGTGGAGAATAAAAAATCACATTCCATTTTGTGAAAGCTCCACTTCTGGCAGAGGTGAAATTAATAAGGCTGGTAAATCTTTATGATAAATATTTAATAAAACTTCATAGGGGTATGATTTATAGCATTATCAGGCCTTGAAGAAAGGAAATAACTAACCCTCTACACTTGCAAAGCCTATAGATTTCCTTTTATATTGCATACAACAAGTCACATATTGTGATCCACTGGTCACAATAGCATGTATGTAAAATAAAATTTTTCTGAGTTTTTTTGCTGGGCTGTAACCCATATGTGACTAGTACTTCATAACCTAAAATGATGAAAAAGTATGAAAAGTTCCCAAAATTAGAAAGAAAACCAAAAAATTCCTGAGTGGATTGGCTGCTTTTTGGAATGTGAGGAAGCTTCCTGGTGGAGAAGAGAGCTTTGAATATAAGCCATGAATCCCACTAGTCTTCCTGATTGCACTGCAGTCAAAGTTCTCAGCCTTTCTGGGTCAGAACTGGGCCTCATTTATATTTTAACAGAACTTTTCAAGTGCTAGAATTTCATTTGCTTAGGTAATATCACTTTATTCACTTGATATGTGTATATGCCTATATACTTTTTTGCATGTAATTAAAAAAATCAGTGAACAGATTTATTTTAAAAAAAAAGAGACAAAGTGGTATGTTTCTAAAGATGTTAGAAATTGCTGTTTTAAGCTTCATTAAGATTTTTATGAAAAAGAGAAGTGCTTCTGGCATTGTACAGTTCTGGAGAAAATTTTTGATATGCATGTTAGCAGCAATTTGTGGGTAGGTTTTAGGTGACTGTATATTTAATGCATTATTTCATACGCTCTTTTGGGGATGTGAGTCTATTTAAAAGATTAACAGGGAATTTTGCATGAAAGAAAAGACTATTTGGTACCTTTGCAAAACACTTTGCTTAAAAGAGACAGCTCTAGCCTAGTGATTAAGCACGCGAATTTGCCAAAAATGCAGTGATTCATGAAAATGGCTTGTATTGCTGTTTTACGATACTGTTCATTTCCATGGGTCAACCCGTGGATGGTTCTGAGCCCATTAATAACTATATTTGAAAGCTGTTGCTGTGTGTGTTTTCACATGTTATACCGTAGGTAGGGCCTAGCTCCCAGAAAAGGACCATGTAAGTTCCTTCCCAGTAGAAGAGGTTAATACATGACCACATTCCTACGCAGTCAATGTGCTGTGGGGAAAGTAAGAAAAAAAATACGGTAGAAAAAGAATAAATGCAACTTACTACTTTTTTTAATCACAATGTTGATGGGGAGCAAGACCCCATATTCTACTATAACCTTGAGATACTGTGAGAGGAATATATGGGAACTGTAAAAATAGTGGGAAGTGACATTTTCTTCCAACTCCCACAATAAAATATACTGGTTGTGGAATAACTAGCTGGCACAAGAACATGTACAGTGCTCATCTGATGTTAAAGAAAAGCCTGTTTTTGTCCTACAGATTGGAGAAGATGTTCAAGAATTGGTTATCAATGTGAAAATATGACCTAGGGTGTCCCACCAACCAAGGTCAATAAGTTCTAAAATGATTTGCTCAGCAAATGCTGCACTAGGGGGGCTAAGGTGGTGGCAGCTACGTTAATGAGCACATTAGTTTTTTGCCCCAAGCTTTTCAAAATGGCATAGGATAGCACAGGGCATGAGCGAGCAGCAAGTCTTTTAACCTGTGTTTAATTTAGGGGGAACCACAGCTATTGTATTACAGACAGTTCTATATGTGATCTTGATGCAAAGAAGGAAGTAGAAAAGGTAAAAATGAAATCATCCAGAAACTTTTGCTGGTTTAGGTCATTAAAAATCTAGGCTTAGGTTCCTGAGAGAAAACAAAATTGGGCTCTTCACTGTTCTTTTCTCCTTTTCTGTAGTTTCTGTTAGAAAATATGTTCTTGATGTTCCTGTATGAATTTTGCTTCAGCTGTTAAAACTTACTTCCAAACTGAAAAATAAATGTGAGTTTATGTTGGCATTCATGACAAGGTGTCAGGCCTGGAACAATGATCCATAAAGTTCCTTTTAGCATTCTCTTCATATTTTTAAGAAAACCTTCCCCAAGAATTATGATTGAACAAGTGAGGAGCTGCATTCAGCAGCAGGGAGGCACTAACAACCATTTCTGTCCTCACCATTAAATAGCACAGCAGTTAATGGGAATTACTTGTGAATATTTCACAGGACAGTTGAATGAGGAAACCAGGCAAAGACACATTTAGATCTTCTGTCTCTTAATTAACAGGCATCTGGCATATACATAACACTGTAAATACCATATTATCTCTGATATTGTAAAAGGACTACAGTGACTGGATAGTCACTGGTACAGATACAGAGATAAATTTGCTTGATAGATGGTCTCCTGGTGTTTTTCACTCCTAGCCACTGTAAATTGCAGATACATTTGAATACTTGGCAGTATGCAAATCACAATTTAAAGTAAATAGTTGTAAAATATATGTATTTGAAGTAACTATGCAATTGACATATTCCAAGAGAGATGGAGAGAAGAAGAGGGATTTGATACCCTCACCAAAACCACTTTGTTCTGAAAAATGGAAGAAACAATTTTACTTTAAGGAAAATAATGAGGCAAAAGTGTCCCAAAGTTTTCATCCTTCCCTCCTTTTTTTTTCCCTGCTCCCTATAGGAGTTATTTTCTGAAGGTGGATCCTCAGCACTTTCCAAGAAAACATATTCTTTACAGCATTTTTGGTTAAGCACCTCCTAAATATGAAACATCCAAAATCACTAGTTACTTTTGGAAACATAGGCATGTGACTACTTAAGATAAAAGGCCTTTAGATGTGAACTGTGTGTAAAACATTCCACTCCAACATTGCTGAAATGCCCTAGGCTTTAAGTGAATTAAGTATACCACAATGTAAAGCTGGGTTGGTGCCATTTTTGGAACACAGTGCTCCAGGTTTTAGTTCAGGCATGTTGTGAGGTAACAAGCAAGAAATTCACTACTGGCATGAGACTTAACTGCAGTGTGACAATCAACTCCATGGTCAGGGAAAGTCCTTCAAAAAGGACAGGTGTTTCTTGAAAAAAAAAATACTGAGCATTCCCAAATCTTGTGAAAGATTGCCTGCAGAGATGTAGATAGACATTGCACTGACTGACAAATGAAAACTCTGAGATAGGACCAAGGAATATAACTAGCCCTAATCAGCAATGACCTGTTCAGGAGGAGGAATAGAAAACCTACATGCAAATAACTCTAAAAAGACCTGTGCTCTTTGTGGACTGGTCAGAACATCAAAAATAATTGATATCTGTGATGGGTGTTCAAAAATGATTTTTCTTTTATCTAACAAACTATTCTTGGCAGAGAAGTCCTCCTACTCTCTATGTATGTATACAGTGTGAAGCAAAATGGAATGAAGAGCTCTCGACCTTGGTCTTGTGTGAATGAGAGTAGGTCTGAAAAGCATGTTGGTAGGTACAAGGGGAACATGGAGAATGCGATGGCTCTGAGACCTGCTCCCAAGGCTCTTCCCTGGAATTCCATGCAGTGCCTTCCTCTGGCTAAAGATCCTACAAAAATCCCTCAGACTCCCCCTTCCTGCTGCTGTGGTATAACTGCCCTGCTAATCCTTCACAAACAGTGTCATCCTGACAAATCTGCAGTTCACCACTGAGCCCCATCCTGAACACATCGGTATGTGGGCATAGAGACACAGGACGAATGCGTGAGCATCTTTAGGTAGCAGTGCCAGTGGGACTGACAATACCATTGTCATTGTATTTGCCTGTCTGCAATATCACGCTGTTGATGATGTGTCATTTCTTTCCACCTTACCTCCAACTCTTGTATCCCAGGCAGGCTTTTGTTCCTTCTCCTCTTAACAGAAGCCAAAATTTAAATAATCTCCATTAGAATAATAGGCTGCTAGCCTACCTCTTCTTCCAGCTGATCTCAGGACATATGTAGATAAATTTTTGCATAGGATTTGCAATGCATCCCTTTTGAGTTTGGAATCAAACCCTCACAGGACAAGAAATTCTCCTGGAAATGGGAAGGCCTAGATCCAAGGCAATTCATGTGACTCTGACCTACATCAGACCTGACTCTGCAGCCCTTGGTGTTCCTGGCTGCATAGAGCCTTCCTGGCTCATTTTCCCAGATTCACATGAGAGTTTGTTTTTAAGGAGCCAGACATTTACCAGTCTGCAGGTCACTTTTCTTTGAACTTCTCGGTTTCTGGCTCTCCACCATCTGGCTGGAAGGCTAATAAGACAGCTACGCTCCAGCAGTCTGTCTGGAAACATATAGATAACGTAGGAACACAAGATCGTATAGACTTCCACTCCACAGAGCCTGCCAGGAAGTGTGTGGAAAAGCCAAAAAAAAGTTGAGAACCAGCTCCCAGTATCTAGCTCAAGTCAACAAAATTCAGCTCAGGTTACCTGACCTGCTCATTTAGAAACATATCACTTAAGCAAGCTGTTAAGTAGCTGAGACCAAAGTATTGTTGGTATAGAAGGTATTGCATCACCCTCATCACAGGGCTTGACTGCATCATCCTACTACAGGAAAAACATACTTCATGCATTGCTTCTGTCTGCCTTTTCTGCATTAAGTGGGAGAGTTCTATCATTTCCTACTTATGTTGAAACTATCATTTTCAGAGTGTAATTTAGAGTCATTTAAGAGCCCAGATAGAACAGAAGAGAATTTCTATCTAACGTCTTTTGTTCCCAGTTTACTTAAAAGTCTCACTTGCATTGCTTTTAACTCTGCTGGCTAGAGGATTTTCATTGTGTTCCTTTTTTCTTCTTTTATACATTTTCTCTAACTCCTAGTTTCTAACATTATTTGTATTAATTTCATTCTGGTCACTGAACTACGCTGTTTCACTTAAAGGCTTTTTTTCTAGAATAAGCGTTTACTTAGAGATACTAAACAGAGGAAGGAGCGGTATTCTCATCAAAATCTTCTGAGCATTATGTTGAGAGTTTATTCTGTTTATGCACACTTTAAAATAATGAACTACAGTCGCAAACCTTCTAGCACTTATGGATATATTTCCTGTGTTCCATTTTTAAAATATACATGCATACATAATTGTGGTGAATATAACTTTGTACCTGCTTTTTTCTTCTTCCTAGGTTGCTTTTTGAGCACTGTGGATGTTTTTTCACTTTTTTAGATTGTGGATTCGGAGCATAATGTTAAATAGTTCCAATC
Organism: Dromaius novaehollandiae; assembly: GCF_036370855.1. NCBI lineage: Eukaryota > Metazoa > Chordata > Aves > Casuariiformes > Dromaiidae > Dromaius > Dromaius novaehollandiae. The sequence goes on along the minus strand of NC_088099.1, from coordinate 69,664,322 downwards.
ATCTTTCAGATGCTTCTGTTTATATTTTTTCTCTTAGCTGATTTGATTCATAATTATTTTCAGCATTTCTAAATTGGCCCTATTAAAACATCAGGTCTAGCGCATGCTGGTTACACAGTTATATATTTGATTCTGTTTCACATAGGAAATGTAATTCATTTACTATCATTTCCATTGAATTAGGCACCACTAGCCTGATAATCAAGCACCTTCTCAGATGCACAATGCTCCCAGGTCAAACACAACACATGCAGATTAGGAAACATTCATCTATAGTTTTAGAAGCTCCAAGGGGAGAAGAGTAGTTTTATCTGAAACATCTGTCAGTCAGACTGAAGTCCCCTACAAGAATTCATTTCTCACCTTGCATGTTTTAATGAGTTCTTTTGGAGCTCACTGTATGCTAGGCTTTCATGGAAGGAAGAACATACCCACTTTTCCATATTATGATTTTTCTGTTAGAATGGTAGTCCATGAAGATTTAAGACCTTTTGCTCCCAGACAGTCAATGACTTCTGAGTGGTGAATGATTTAAAACACCCTTTTCCATCTCTCTTGCTGTTTCATTCCTTCCAATATGTCAAGTGTTTAAACATTCAACTTACATGCACTTTTCCACCAGCTTTCAGTGATTAAGTGAAATGGGTGCTCATAAGCAAGCAGTTCCAATATCTCTTGCCTCTTACCCATACCAGCATTTAGAGGGTGTCTTCAGTTCTCTTGGTATTTTGATAAACTTTGTTCTCAGCATTTTGATTTTGTACTAAATGGAAGCTGCCCTTTTTTGTCTCCTTTAATTGCTCATTTAATGTCATCCTGCATAGCTAGACTCTTCCAAAGACTGGTTCCTTCTCTGCTGAGCAGATCATCCAGGCGGCCTGGCTGCCTTTCCTCACAGAAGGGAAGCCAGTGTTTCACAAAACCCAAACCCTCTGCTTTCCAGTATGTTAAAAAAAAAAAAAAAAAAAAGACTGTAAAAATCTACTAAAATAGTAGCGTGCTGTTTTTTCCACAAAAATCCATAACATAACAGTTTGTATGTATGCATATTGTTTCTACAAACATGTACACATGCAGGGCTCTAGACCTCCATTTCTTGCGCTTCCCATATGTGTATTCCCTCCACTGAATTTTATGTATCCAAGGAACAGGGGAATAATTGTATGCATAAAGTGCAAAATGAGCTTCCAGAACTCAGTGAACTGAGTGCTGCCTACACAGGACACACATTTAGGACACCAAACCCAAATATTTTTAGGAAACATAATAAAATATTGGTATGTTGAGGTTTATTTAATTAAAAATCTCCTTCAAACTATTTACAAAATGGCTTTGTAAAGGCAATGAGATCAGAGAATGTATAATGAAGAACAGGGGCACATACTGCTTTTCTCTATGTTGACAAAATATTAAACTAATTTCATTCACAATAGCATGATATGGTCTGTGTTGATGAAAACACCTTTATCATTTGGCATTTCTGTGTTTCCTAATAAAATAAAAATCCTTGCAGAATTCCAATTATTTACACTTGGAAGGTTTTCATAGCCCAGCTCAGATAGTTTAACAGTAGTGATTTATAAAATATTAAGCATTAGTGATGCAGTGATGTAACGTCTTACATTCTGGGGGCTCCATCATGGATCATTATTTTAAAATGTATATGAACATAGTAAACTCTTAACAGCACTTTTAATGAGATTTTGATGACAAATTTACAATACATTTCAACCATAATATTTATGAAATATGCATTTACTCAATAAAAGTAAGTCTTTAGGAAATGTGGTGTGGTTCAGTGGCCAGGATGCAGACCTATGAGTCAGAACATGGGTTCTATTTGTGGACATGCCAGAAGGCACTTTCTAAAATTATCAGCATCTATGTTTGTCTCTTTTTTCCCTCATTCTCTCTTGTCATATATTTGGAAACTCATGAGAAAGATAAGAAATTGCTTTAGAGAAAGCGTGTCACCATCCATTTTGGGTTGTATCCTGGCACTTGGACAGAGTGGTACAAGTTGTCTCAGTACTTTTGAATCTTGAAATATTATTCGTTTTTGAATCCCATTCTTTCACCTCTACCCACATAGTATAATGTTATCAGGGAAGAGACGACTAATAACCTAGCTGGTGATACTATATTTATGAGGATATTTAGCCAAAATGCAGAAAAATCATAATTTTTCCCCATGCATTTCTTCTACTGTGTTGCCCATTTGGTCAAAATCAATCAATCAATTAACAAATCAGTCAGGCTTCGTGTGAGATCTTAACACTGAGAGGCAAATATTGGGGACTGGGTTTCCCTGCTGGCTCCTGTACCTTCAGCAGCTACTTCACATTTTTCAATTTTTTCTCTGCAAATTGAATTTTTAAAGCCGGTAAAAGTCAACAATTTTTTGCTTCAGTGTTGATTCCAGTAACTGTTGGTACAGTATTTCAGGTGAGAATGTAAGAAAATCTTCCATTCAGTGGTATCACATTATAATAAACATTTTTTCAATGCTAATTTGGAGACAGCGAAAATTGCATCTATTCCTATACCAGGCCAGAATGAACTCCTGAAAATTCTGATGAATTTTAATAAATTCTATTAAGGAATTTTACAAGGTAGTATTTATTAATCATAAAGGAAGTCATATGTTTATGACTTTTAAATGGGATCTCTGGTGTCAGGGAAACAAAAATCAAAACATCAAGTAAAAATAACAAATTGCATGGTGGTAAATAAAAAAAATATATCCACTGTGACATTACAACAATCAAGTATCTTTCCAATGGTGCCAACACAATGAGAACAATGATGTTATACTTACTGTTGCATGAAATAACATAATTTATTGAGGCAATTTATCTTCAATCTCTGTTGTATGAATAATATATAGATAAAAAGCCAGGCATAGGCAGCATAGCTTCAGTTTTATTCTGGAAATTTCAAACATCTGTGTTAGGACAGAAGAACCAGACAGTAATAATGTAGAGAGAGACATACAAATATTTCGGTTTACCTTTGGTACCCTAACCTTCATAGGCAGCATAATTTTAAAAATGTTGGTGCTAAAATCAAGCTCAATTGCATAAAGTGGAGCATGAGAAGGATGACCAGAGTCAATTTACATGGTCTTTCAAGGTTTTGCTTTTCTTAACAACTAACTTGCAAATTTTCGCTCTAGAAGCAAGCTTGTCACGTAAAATGTTAGATTAATCACCTGTGTTCCACATGCCTCAGTTTTCTCTTCAAGTTTTTAATTGCAGCTTTGATGTGCAACTGGATCTGGTGCCTACTGTCCAATTTATGATTAACATGTGTTCCATTTGTATTGAAGGTGCTATACCAGTGATGCTGCTATTGTAATAGATGTTGCTCTACCCTTTTCTATTTGCAGAATACATAGACTTCCATTCTTTTTGGTCCATTCTGTTCTTGTTTACAGCCTTTCAGAAAATGCTTTTGTTTTTATCAAATATAGCAACTCTGTCCAAAAGCAGCTTACTGTTTTGATCGGTTTGCTTCCACACTATGTCTATGCTTTATTTTTCACTGTATTTGCACATTAAAACATATGTTATTGTTCTTTGATGTGGCTCTACCCATCTTCATGAAAGGATCAGATTCTTGTTTGGGCCTTTCCCAGTTCACTCCCTGCATTCCTAGCTGTTCTAACTACACTGGATCTTAGTTGCTCCAGCTCTTCTTGTACCACCTCTTTTTTTTTGTTTTTGTTTCTCATACAAAGTTCTTGAGTGGTAGATGATGAACATTTTCTGTTCAGTCCCCTGAATAAGATATCTCTCTAATCTTAAAAGAGATAATAAACATTAGAGGAAAGAGCTTGACAAAGAGAGGGAACGAGAGATGAATATGTTTGCTCTTTCAGTCTGCCATTAAGATCTCTGACTGAGTAGGAAAACTTCTACTAGGTTAATGAATGGATGCCAAGCACAAGCTCTAAATGCCAGCTTGTCAGATATCTCCATCTTCGCAATGGAAGGTATACAGTACCTATATCACAACACTCTGAATCAGTCTTTCCTGTTTTGTAGTCCTTCATAATAGCTCCTGGTTTTAGTTTCTGGGCAGTTTTACTTGGTTCATTCTCTGATGGTGTCAGATCCATTGGGTCCTTTTCGGCCAGTTCTGTTTTGCAATTTTTGACTTAGAATATAGCTCTTTTACTTCCTTCCTTTGCAGAAGTATCTGAGAAGGTCTCCTGTTCTTCCAGCTGACCTTTACTTAGTAATTGCTGCAGTAAGTGAGCAGGGAACATCTTCCTAAGAGACACTTGCCTTTTGCACCCATGTTTTGCTATTATTTTTGTATATACTATGTTATGGCTGAAAAGGTTTTAACTAATGTTACTCTTTATCACATAATCTGCTTCATTTTCTCATGTTCATAAAAAGTACAATATTCTCATTAGCAACAGTGACTATATGAGAGACTCTCTACTCCCTGTTGAACTGTATGCAAATATTTTATGCAATTTCCTTTCAAAGACTGCTGCCTGAAACTCAGTGGCATCAAGCAGGAATCTGAATTCATTTCTCTGGCTTTTTGAATTTTTTTTTTTTTAATTTTAGCACAGCTTTTGGAAGGCTAATTGACTGTAGATGCCTCAGACACTGATGAGTTTAAAACCATATTCTTTAGCAGAACATTCTGAAAAATCTTGACAAATCATTTTGTGGTACATTATTTGTTACTGGTATGCCATATTTAGCAGATATTGATTTTAGAGTGAAAAGCAATTGAAATAGCACTGAAGTAGCTCTCAGAGTGCTATTTCTGGGTAATGGGACTAATAATTCCAGAACAATGTGTAATATTTTCCAGCATAAACAAACAAATTGATGGAACCCTTGTACATGGATCTAAAGTTTCCCTGAATACTTACAAGCACAGTTTCCAGCTTTGATGTCCTTCTCTCTTTAGATATTTCTTGTAACAAACTTTTCCTTGTTGTCAAGTCTTTTAAGTGTTCCACAGCACCTCACCTTGTTTTCTTTATGGTGTTTTTCTATTTTGTGGGGAATATGGCTTCTCCTGTGAATGTCTATGATTTCTCCATTTCTCTGTTTTTTCTCTTTATCTTTTGGGCCCCACTCTTTTACAGTGTAAATACTTTCAAGGAGACATAGCATAGGTGAACACAAATTGTTATCACAGCTTTGAGTTTCAGTGTAGACCTGCTGACTCTCTGAAGATAACCTATATCAAAAGGTTCGTGTGGCTGTGAAAGAGTTACAAAGCCTATTTCTGTGTTTATAACAGCTTCTTAAGTGTGTATTTAAAAGGAATAAATATGTGAAAAAGGGGATGAATTAACATTTAAAGATAATTACTTAGTTGTCTTTTTAAAGTAAACTTTCTAATGAATAGATTTACAATAAATTACACTTATTTAAAAAAAAGAGTCAAACTAGTTTCACAGAGGGATAATGGATACCTTTAATGACAAGACATATAATGTGCATTCACAAATGAATATTCATGCTGAAAGTGTTCACAGTTATTGATAATATTTCTCTTATTCTAGGGAGCAAAGTAATCATGTACCACATCTAGTGAATAATCAAAGACAGCAAGTAGATCAGAGACAACTCAGGGGATGAAATTTGTTCAGATAAATCGTTTGTTAAACAATTACAACTAATGAGCATATTCATAAAAATCAGGCTATTCATTGATAACAGAGCAAGTGACTAAAAGTCTATGTTTGGTGGCTACATTATTTGCTATGAATAGTTCATCCATCTTCAACTGAAAAGCTTTATTTTTCTTTTAGAGTGAACAAATATGGTTGAGGCATTAGTCTGAAATTTTGAAAAACTGAGTTTTCTTCCTGGTTCTGCCAGCAGGTTTCCTACTTGACTTAGAGCAAAGCATTTTTAGTCAGTCTGCTGTACTTTTTCACTCTGGCCAAGATTCTCCCACTATTTTGACACTATTTGTGCTAGCCATGATTTTAAAGGAACCCAGGAGGTGTATGATATCCCCTTTGCTAGCTCTGCAGGAGGGTGAGCATGATTTTTTTCAGTAGCTTGAGCAATTGGCTTGCAAGCTGTCTGCTCTAGCTTACTTGTGTGTTTGTCCAGTCATATCTGCTCCATGCTTTGCTAAGCTTTCTAGCTCTCTTAGACACTTCTACTCCTGTTTTTGGCAGAGTCCCCTAGCATTAACGTGTTTCATAGATCTCATTTTTGTGGTGAAATAGCAAGAATAGGATGGTGTGAAGAGGCCATGCCTGCTGGGACACTCTTTGAAGACTAGGTAATAAGTCATTTTGAGCTTGGCCAGTGCTCATCAGTACAGCTTTCAGACTTGAGGCATACCCCAGCCCTGCACCTAAGCTCCTTTGCTTGGAGAGATTTGTGCTAGAGTTCAAGTCAGCATGTAAGCAGCATGGATGGTCAAGAGGCTGGACCTGCAGTTTGAGTTCAGCCCCCAAATTAAAATGGTAGCACTGGTGTGTTCCTGGAATCCCAGCTCCAGTTGGAAGATGCATCATGTTGCCTTAAATTCACTTTTCAGAACCTTGGTCTTGTTCTGAGTTTCAGCTAGTGTCTGTTAAGTATGAACTAGAGAGCTGATTTGAGCATAGCAAGTTCTGTGAGCCATATCCTTTCCGCATGCCTTGATGCTATCCTGATTGCTGCTTGCACTGAAAACATGCAAGCTTGACTCTTCCTTTGCACAGAGCATTAATGGTCAACTCAGTGTAGCTCACTGGTTTGAAGCCCTGGAGCCAGTTCATGTGAGGGAATAGGAACAGACAAGGCTAGCAAGAGAGTAGGGTTATCTGGGCACATAGCCTTGGACTGAGAATTGTGGATAAGGGAAAATTAAACAGTTGAATTCTCGAACCTTGGGAATGGGATTCTCTCTCTTCCTGTGTCACAGATGTCCTACATGAAGTGAGGAAAATGATCAACAATCGTGGTCACTCCCTTTCTTAGACCCTGAGTTCAGACTGTGGTACCTGGTTTGCAGATGTGCTAAGTATTTGTTACTGCAGCCAGATCAGTGGTGCTCGATTTTGAACATCTGCAGAGATAGTAAATACATACCAGTCTCTATAAAGAGGGTAGGATATTTAATGTAGGGTCAAAGACAGGATGTTTAAGCAAATGAGAATTCAGAACTGGAAATAACCTCATCTGGACTGGAAGTAGTGCATAAAGAGCATAATGCACTTGAGCCATTGGGGTTGGATACTGTTAGAGAAAGCAAAACAAATTGACACGTGAGATTTTAAAGTTCATAGGAAGGAGGTTTGCATAGATCTGTTATGTTGTAAATGTGGACCCTATGACACAATAATAACAAATACAGAACCCGTCTTTGAGACAAGTGTGTCGTGGGGGGGGGGGGTGAGTGATATAACACGAGGTCCATGTGTTTGGCCTCACTACTGTGTTATAGCTTAGCAGAAATTTTTATGGAAAGAATAACAAAAGGCATAGAATAAGTGAAAATGGAATAAGATATAACCTGGTTCTGCTGAAGATAGTTCATACCATAATAACCTCACACCTTTCTTTGGTAGAGATTTGACTTTATAGATTAGAGTTACTTCATTTTTTTAGTTTGTCTTGTCTTCAGCCTGATGTCACAAAGGAAATTACTAGTTGAACTGGAGAAGACGCAGTTTTTATATAAGAATTAAAAGATGAGTAAAGAAAAAACTAGAGAGGGAGTTCCAGTTTGTGCTGAAAGAGATCTATCTGGCTGTAGGGTGATTACTCCTCAAAGATCAGTCTCGAGACAAAACTCATTTAATATTTTTATTAATGACCTTGACACAAAGAATGGCAGTGTGCTAAATGTGCTGATAACAAGCACTTGTGAGGCACTGACAGTCAGAACGTCATTCAGGGTATATTTCAGAATATCACTAACAACTAGAGAAGCACAAATTGGATTCACTGCAGTATGGAAATGGAATTAGGGATAAATAACACAAATTTCATCAATAAATTTGGAACTTTTCAAGTCTAAACAATCAGTGAAGATAAAGAAGCTGGGAATATTAGTCAACTGCAGGAATATATGAGACACCAGTCTGACAGCCTCCAAAAAAGATATATGAAAGCTTAAGATGTAGCCTTTCCAGTACAGAAAATATTAGTGCTGATGTGTAAGACCCCTTCCACAATATTTTGTTCTATTCTAGATGCTTATGTTCAATGAAGATGAATCCAGACCTAACAGGTGTGGAGGAGGATTATTAAAATGAGTTGGGTATTGAAAAACCTTATGTAGAGGAGGGAGATTAAAAGAGCATAGTTTTAGTTTAGCAAAAATCAAAGCTGGTGAGCACATGCTTGTTCTCTATAAATAGATCAGAGGATTGAAGAGGGAGCGTGGACAATATTGGCACAAAGAAAAAGGGTTATAAACTGAATCTGGTTAAGTTTGGGCTGGAAATTAAAGGATGTTCTGGAACAGACTTCCTACAGGAAAGCAGCAATATTTAATTTTGTCTGGGGCAATTTTAAGAAGTAGTTTCCCACAGTAAAATTGAAACAGGCCTGGGTCATGGGATCCCATCCGTTTATGTTCCTACAGGGAAAAAATAGAGAGAAGACAACTAGTTTGGAACTGGGCACCAAAGTAAAGTCTGGGAAGGCTGGAACTGCTTATGGGGCCCAAAAGGGATATTGCAATGAGGTGTTAGTGAGGCTAAGTAACAGAGGATGACATGTGGCTGGAGGCAACAACACATGAGAGAGATGACTTGGATGAAGAGTGAGGAAGAGGAGAAGCTGGAGGATCAGAGCCTAGAAGCCTGGAGAAAGCCTGAAGTGAGGCTGAGGAGGCTCGTTGTATGCAATGAGGATGTCAATAACGATCTGAAGGAAGGAAAGGGCTGGCAACAAGAAAGCAGGAGTGAGAAAGAGACAGAGGGAGCAAAACAAAGATACAGTAGGCTGTCATTGGCGGAGACCAGTTCTCTCCGGAGTCCAGGAAGGAACCAACACTTCCTGAGTCCTGCCATTCCTTTGTTGCCGCTGAATGGCTGTGAAACCTAGTGTTTTGCGAAACCTTAATCCCAGCGATCTGGCTGGGAGTCCCTGTGATCCATCCCAACTGCTGAACACAACAACCATCAGTGCCATGCTTGTGATTAAAAAAAACAAAACAAAACTATCTGGTTGTTACTAAAAAGAACAACAAAAAACTAACAGGAAACTCACATTGGAAACTAACACTTGAAACCCTGTAGTGTAATACTGAATAAGTTCTAGAGGTTGGGAAGAATCTGGTATAAGAAAAATCATTCTCAGTTTATTATGATCTAAGAATTTTGGAAAGAACCAGTTTGTTTTTAGCTTAATTATAATTGTATTAGATCAGGATGAGACTTTTCATTCAAGACGAAGAAAGCTGGGCATTCTCATCCTGTTATGTTTTCATAAGCAAAAACACTACCAAAATTATTTAGCTTTTATTTGCACTAGTCATTGTTGAGATTTCCATAGCATTATGCTGTGTTCTTAGTTTGGGGGTCCTAAAATAAACTTAATTGAAAAATACCTAAAACTCACAGATTTCATGGGGCAGTTAAGTTCTGTATATGATACAAAATAAACGAAACCTGGGAAGGAATTGGCTATCTGCGATTAAGTTTGAGATTGTGTTCAGAAAACACAAACCTACTGCAACATAAAATGACTGAGATTAAAACGTAAAGAATAAATAATTGCAGGAATAAAAAGATGCTAGAAAAAATCTGAATGTTCAGTTTTTACTGCATTTTTTATTCACTGCTTGAAAAAAAATTGAGATGTATAAGGTTTATTTTTTTCCACAGGGCAGGCAACATCACCAAGTTGGTAAATCTTCCTAAATTCCGACATCACTATAAATAGCCACAAGAGAATTACTGAATATCTCCAGTAAAATGATGACGGTTTATCATATGTCAGCATCTACTTTCCTTGTGTTTTCTGTCTTGTAAAGAAGCACAGGGGTTTCATCTAGGTAAAAACTGACAAATTACTTGATGGGCATTTGTCTTTCATCCAGCAAGGCTATTTGTGATTGTAATGGGCAAAAAGAAATTAACATTTTAGAGATCTAAAGGAAACTATAACATTTGTGCTCATATAGACCAGGTTCTGAGATTAAGAATCAACTTTATGTATTAATTTTCCTTTGAAGTTATTTAATCCCTTTTATAATCTGACTAGGGCTTGACATCTGCATAGATGGTAGGAGTATTTTAAAATAATTTTCTTTTGGTTCTACTTCTAGCTTTGCACTGTTGCCTTCCATTTTAGTAATCCCCACATACTTATGCAAGACAGTTTTAATATTTCTAAGTGATTGCCTGGAGCAGAATGAGAATATCTAGTTTCTGTAGGCATCCATATTACCTTCTTGTGCTTAGAAAAAAAGTTACGTGTCCCCACTTTACCAGAAAGGGGCTGTATCTGTTATTCTTTTTCTATAAACTTCTCTTCCTTTCGGAGAGGGACACTGTTTTGATACAACTTAATGCAGAGGGCACACTCTATACTTTTATTTCTCCTGGACACCTACTCTCATGCAGTCTTGCCAGAATGTTTTGTCAGCCTTTGATTAAAGCAAAATAAAACTCAAAAGATCAAAGGGACATTGCTGTTTTTACGCACACTAAATGGAGATATGCGACAGACACCTGTCACGAGGCTTACCACAGAGAGGAATAAAGTATGGTCATATGTGTGGTATTAAAGGATAAGCAGAATACAATAAGGTGCCCAGGACAGTGCTTATTATTAGAGATTGCTACAGCATTTCACCCAAGATGGGATATCGCCGAATACAAATGGTATCCTAAGACTGGCAAAGATAAAACTTGAAGCACAATCCTGAAGATATGTGAATGAGTGTGTTAAGCAAGGCTTAAATAAAGGGAGAAGGGAGGGAAAGAAGATTAGGAAACCGACAGAGACAGCTGCTCTGTTTATTCTCTTTTGGAGTTTATCTTTCAAGCATCATCCCAAGGATAAGGGTAGGTCTACAGTGGAAATAAAGGTGTGATTGTACAGTAAGTAGACATGCACATAGTAGCTCTGGTCCAGGGGATAGCAATAATGATATGCTGCGAGGGGTTGCTCTGTGGTTTGACAAACTAAATATAAGCCCTTGGGAAACTTAGATTTGCACTTTGCTTCCTGGCTTATGTCTTCATCAGTATGACCTGCTCTGACTAGGAAGGATGTGTTAAGTTGCTGTCATATGAAAGGAAAACAATCCCATAAAGCTGAATGCTACCTGGAGTAAGCTTTTTGCAAATTGTGTCCCCCCCTCCCTCCAATATTTATGCCTGTGTATTAAATCCATACTGATTGGCAGTGTTTCTTAATACAGACTTGTTTGAGTTCTTCTTTCTCCTTATTTTGTAATTTTACTATATAATTTTACTACGGTATTTAGTGGTTTAGGATCAGGACGTTGGAAGTTTTGTCGTTGACATCAGTAGGAGGCAATATTGGTCCCTAAAATCTCCTATTCTTGGCACTGAGATGTGCTTTTTCTTCCCTCTACAGCTGGATGATTAATAAAAGGTACCCTCTGCATTTAGCTCATGAGATCTTGCACAAGTGCTTAGAGCCAGTGCCCAAGGCACTGAAAACTGGATGGGAAGGGCATCAGGGGAATTGCCTCCTGTTCTTTATCTGTGGCTTTGGTGCTCCGTGATTTGCTACAGCCATGATTGTTATTTTCCCTGTTCCTTGTTGTGTGTTAAAATCCAGGGGAAAATAGCATCAGGCTGGGATAGTCCCCAAACATGGCCTGGGACATCGGATCACAATTCTCTGGAGGGGCTAGTGTGCCCTCTTGCTTCCTACAATTTGTTGTTACTGTTCCACAAGCTTCTAATTATTCAATGTTAGAAAAAAGACAACAGAAGACATTCAAAAACCCTACGCATATAACTACGCATATGCATACTCATGGATATAAAGGTTTATTTCCTCACAAGGTTATCATTGGTAAGAGCTTCAATTCTGGCAATATTTATTTCTCAGTTCAAAAATATTTGATATTCGGCTCAGCAGATGCCAGTGTCTACTTAGTATTTAGACAAATCCATTGGTGAAATTCAATACTTCAGGAGAGAAAATGTTATAAGACAATAGCAACAATCATGTTTTACATTATCATTCCTATTACATAATTTTTCAACAGTGAAGGCTTTAACAAAGCCTTTTGAAAAATTAATCACCAGTCCTGTTCCATGCATAGATAGGATGGCTTTGGGAAAGTTAAACTCTGTCAGTGTCCCACTATTACAAGAACAGTATTTGAAGAGTATGGGATGGACTAGCTGATCGTGTTATGGGAATACCCTCATCATTACTGCTCCCTTTGTAACCATATGTGGTATGGAAACATGATTAACCATTATGGAGTTCCACTTATTTTTGTCGAAGTTAATCTGCTTTTCCAAGAAAGCAGTAAACATGGCCCCAGATTTGGGTTCAAAATATAAATTCCATTTGAGGGGTGGTGTTATACAATGTGTATTGTTACTATAATTTTTTTAATGCTTTTTGGTTTTTTTTATATTGAACTATATTTGGTTTTGTTAATTAACCAGAAGCAACCTATCTTCTTAATATTATATCAAGGAAAAATGTGCAACTTCAATAAATTAGAAAATGCTGGGGCTTGTTTTATTTTGGAGAATAGGTTACAAATTTGGAAGAGACAGGTAGTATTATCTATGGGAATAAGCATGAATATATTATAGAAAAGAGAGCATCATATGCATCTTGCTGTTTAGTACAGTGATATTCAGATAAAACCTTAAAGAGCTTTCAATAGCTCAGTTTCTCTCAATGCTCTTTATTCATGTGAGCAAACTGGTTAGTGCATGCCATTAACCATAAAAAGCTGAAAACAGTAAAATTAATCTACCTATAAAGAGCAAGCTTTACCAATAGGTTTTCATATATAAACTGCAGGGACATACACATACATTCACTCTGCAACATACATCACTAGGCACAGTGGGACAGACTCTTACCATGGCTATCAGTAAAGTGGTGTCAGTGGCTGCTTTATACCAGTTGAGGATCTGTTTCCTTCTTATTCAAATATAAATCGCCAAGTTTGAATGCAGGCAAATGTAATAGTGTGGCAAGTTAGTGACAGAGATGGAGGAACTCTCCCTTTCATCCCTCAACATTCAGTGAATCTCCCCTTAAAAAGTCCTGAAAGGGATAGAGCAAGAAGAGACAGATGCTCACAGGACCTCCACATATCTTACAGAACCCAACAACATCTGCAAGAGCTAGATCCTCAGGATTTACCTCAAGATATGTCTACAGGGTATGTGAGGCCTTAAAACATGTAGTTTGCTTTTGCCCAGCTAAAAAACATACTCAAGCAAAAAAATAAAAATTATTTCCATGTATTCCCCTTAAGAAAGGAATAGAAAAAGTATTTTCTGCTGTCGAAAGCCTGAAAACATGGAAGCAGCATAGAAGCACAAAACAGCAACCGGAGATCTTAAAATATGAGTCTCTAAGAGAACATAACCTTTCTTTCATGTAGTTGGTAAGCTTTGGCTGCTTCTGTGCTTATAAATTAAGTTGCTAAAGTTAGTGCAAGTAAGTTAGTAACCTGAAGAGCTGAGTAAATGAATGAATATGAATGCAGTGGTATTACAGCTTGGTAAGTTCACCTCAATACTCCAGCTATATTTATTTCTTGTTACACTGAATGCTTTTAAGAAAATTACAAGAAAATTAGTGTTGGAGTAGACATCTTCTGCTGAAGACCCAAGGAGTCCTAAGAAGTTCATGATTCTCTAAGATGAAAAGGTCTGCAGTAACAAACAAGAAATACAGAATTCACAACAAGTCAAATGGTACCGGTGTTGTTGCAGCACCATAAAGTACTTTCCAATTCCAGCTTTTCATTGTAAATAGTAGTTTTCAGTGTTAACATGTTAGCATATTCAGTTAGCATATTCTGTTCATTTTGATAAATTATGTTTCCACATCTGTAAAAGAATCTGTGGTGAACATGTTCTTCTAAGTGGTCTAAGCAGAGCCTGAATACTTCCAGTTGTCACTTCCAAGAAGGTCATAATTCGTGCCCACTGAATTCAAGGGGAGTGACCTCTCATTTGTTTCTTATAGTCATAAATTTTGCCATGATTTTAATTTAGGTTATACTCCATATTTTGGCATCTTATTTCAAGTTCATGTTCCAAGCATTTTAATCTTTGGAAGAACCTGAAGCAAGGCTTTCATATGTCCCACTAAACTTAAACGGATTGGGAGCACAGCTGGAAAATACCATTCCTTATTTAGAGCTTCATATACTGAATACTACACTACTGAATAAAGTGAAAGTCACTTTAAATATGGACAACCACACTCAGTACAGCTGAAATACAGAGTCAACACATTGGCAACACACCTTCAAAGTAAACTGTAGCAAATGTAGAAGTTTCAGGATAAACATGAGAGCAGGTCTGAGCTTTGCTTTACACTAAGAAGTCATCCGTCTAATGGCTCTGTCTCAGAATCAGATATTTTAATCCTCTTAGAAGACTTAGAAATGATCTACTTTGAGAATTACTCTGCCATTTCTATATTTAACTAATGGCAAAACTTCAGCAGGAAGTTCATGCTGTTCAAAAATTTCTGCTGTCTGATCATGTAGTCTCTTAATGAGAGAAATTTGTTCATTTTAGTGGAAATTTGAGGAAATAAGACTTCTAAAGTTTAGATTAAGACTTTTGAAGATGGGTGATGGATTTTTCTACCTTGCTTTGAAAAATCTGAGTGATTGCATCTAAAAATACAATATAATGCTACATAGACTTCTCATTCAGATATCTCTACATTGGACAGATCAGGCCCTTGCTTTTATAAGCTTTTTTAGTCTCTTCGTAGTCTCAGGACATTGGCATTAGCATGCAAGTCATAAACAGTGACAAATATAGACTAATTAATATCCCAGCCAAATTCCATGATCAAGTCAGTTTGCCCCCACGCCAAGTCATAATAATTAGACACAGACATACATCCTTGCTTAGGCTAATGGACTTTGCTCAAATACATGTGCACCCTTAGCCATGTCCATGTTGCTTGTGAATGTTATTTATGTGTGCGGTTATTTGCCAGAACAAATACATGGCAAGTCTGACAGATTCAGTGGCAATACCACCCAGCCTTGCAATTAAAAATTTCCTTCAGTCACCAGTGTAACAGAGCAACAATTTTGCTAGTAGCCTTCGCTTGATTATACTGCTGCTATACAGACTTTGCTACCACTTAAAACAGTGGTGTATACCAGGCTTCTGACTTACTACCCATGACAGCGGTCCTTTGATTTTAAAACATTGATACACTAATGTCAGACTGTTATTTTTAAACACTTGGAACACACCATGCTATACAATCTGCTATTAGCAAATCTTGGCAAGGCATTATTTCTTTTCTTCTGCTGCTCCGCTGGAGCAGCTCATGCTGTTTTTCACTGTCTTTATCACAGCACTAGCATCTGAGGTATAATCGGGGGGAAAAAAAAGAGTCCTAGTTTAAAAATGGAAGGGGAGTTATTGATAGACATTTATATGCATGGTCATTAACAGTGATTAGAAATAGCAGACATCTTTTGCAGATAAAGATGGTATAAAAAGAGACCTAGGTCAAGTAAGCTTAAAGAACAATTTTCCTCTCTTTGAGAAAATGCTAGCTTGGCAGTGGAAACAACACTGCATTCAAGAAAAAGATGTAAGCTTTTCTAAGTTCCTCAATGAAGTTTGAAATTGTTGCAGAGATTTTACATTTTGATCTTTGAAAATAAAAGATACATGAACATACAAATGCAAGCACACTGTGCATTCACATAATTTGAATGGTTTACCTAGACAATTTCCTACCATTGATTCAAGGCCAATTTAGTTAGCCTTGCTTGTAATGCAGTGCTGCTGATAAAGCCATTACATGTCCACCCCACCCCCCCCTTTTTCCCAGTCCCTTCAGTTAAAGAAGTCAAATAACCCCAACACCTAGAACTGGTGTATGACTGATAGGGCTAAGTCTATGCCTATTTAGCAGGTCTGACTGCTGCCAAGCGTGCCTTGGTGGAAGAAAGGTACCTGGAACACAGGCGGAGAAACCAAGATTATAGCTCAAGAAGTCAAGTTCCTTTGCCATTTCCCCTCCTGGTCCAGGTGGTGTCAGCCAAAAGAAAGTGAGGCAGCAGTCATCTCCCCGCTCTTCACCACTTTTGCATGGAGGTCAAAAGCTCTTTCAGTGTCTGCAGCTTCCCACTGTGGTAGGTCCAGCATTGCAGCCCATGCCACCTGTGACTGCACAAGCTGTGATCATCTGCGGTCACTCATCGCCTCTCAGCAATGGAAAGTTCACACTCGTACGTGAAGTTAAGGGAGTCACATATCCTGCCACAATTCGCTGCTTTTTGGCCATTTTAACACAGAGCCATCACATGGTCTCATATGCAGTAAGAACTGCCCTCTGCATACGCTCAGTAACTGCAACCTATCTGACTTTCTGTGCACCCATGGGTGCTGTACCCACAGCCCTCTGCTTCAGATACCCTGCTGGCCCTTATCTTTTCTGCTGTGGAAGGGAAAGAAGGGCAGCCCCTGCAAATCCTCCCACCTGGTTTTCAGCCAAGAGAATGTGCGTTAAGCATCACCAAGCAGTCCTTTACTCCCCTCCATTGTGTCCGCAGGCAGCTCCCCTCCTTCCATGCGTGGCAAGCTGACTTCTAGCTTTGATCTTCCTACAGCCTCCCTGAACCAGTCTCCCTGGAGACTCCACAAAAACACCTTCCCTACCTGCTGCCCTTGTTCTGTGCTCTCATGTTTTATAGCAGAATTTTTCAACTGACTACTTTTTATCTGCTAGATATCCCTTCCTTAAACCTGTCCAGGCCACTGCTTTGTGGAGTTCATGAACTCTTTCACACCAGAGGAGTGGCCTGGGAACAGTTAGTGGTGCCATCAGAGCAGAGATCCGACAGTGAATCATGCAGGACAGCCTTGGAGATCCAGAGATACCTATCTGTCTGTGAGACTGTGGAGCAAACAGATCTTGGCTGATGTGCTTGGCTTGTGTGACCTCCACCTCAGAGAAACCTGTGATGGTAGGGACCAGATTCCTGTAGATGGCAGAACATCTGTGTTTCTATATCTATCATATCTTGACAGGGACTGGACAGCACTGCCCAAGGGTGCTGTGCACACTCCAAGTCATGTCATCCAGTCATGCGGCCACCCACTTCACCTGCTCCTCTCCCTCGCGCCTATCTCTCATCCAGCCTGTGCTGGTATCTGACCCTGGTCTCAGCCACACCTTTGTCACAAGCAGCATGCTTAGCGTGGTTTCCAAAAGTGATTCCCTCAGATGCACTGAGTCATTGCTGAACCTGTGGGTGAAGATGATAGTGATGACAGTGCTCCTGGAAACATTTCTAACATCCCACTCAATGAGCAAAGTTCCCAGCTTTGTTTGGCATGCAGTAAGCAAGGATACACTCAACCTCAGGGGAAGCAGACTCTGGGAGGCTGACATTTTCAGGAAAAGTGTGTGTTTTTCTTCCCATCTCAAGGAGAGGTTTCAAAGCTTTGAGCCATTCATCCTGCATGCAGCTCTGCCTTCTGCAGCCTTAGATGACAGAATGACTCTCTTGCTTGTGCAAGAAGAGGTTAGTGTTCCTGCTAAAAGAGCTGCCTCTGGTTTGCACTGGCCTATGCTCCTATTGGGGTCTGTGAAGGGACTTTATCAGGCAAAAAAGCTCAAAACCCCCTCCCCTCTGTTGGCCTGCCCATCCCCCTTCCATTTGCAATGCCCTTGCAGGAGGTGAAGAGGCCTCAGCTCGCCAGGAGGCAAACTGAGAAGAGGACAGAGACTCCATTACCCTCCCACAACCCCCTCATGACCTCCCACAGTCCTCTAAAACTGATCTCTCCCAGAACCCCCAAGAGTCTCATAAAATGATAGCAGATCTCATTACAAGTAGCCTTGGATCATAGTAGTGGTTGGTCTTTTTTCTGGTCTATTGGTAAGGATGGCTGGTCCTATGTGGTGGCTACTTCTCCAGCAGCAGTAGTTCTCTTTTTCCCTTCTTCTTGCATTTCTGGTGATGCTTCTGAGTGCCGGGTTTGAAGATGGTTCTTCTTAATGCAGCAGTCTCAGCGGCGGCAGTTCCAACTCCATGCTTTAAGGTATTCTTGCCAGCACGATCATGAAGCTGCTCAGCTCCCTATGGACAAAATGACTACAGTTTGCAAATCACTGTTGTAGATTTTAATACTGCATTCATGCCATTTGCAAACATGGGACTTGTAAATGAATTGCTGAAGCACAGCAAAACCTCCAGGGATTGGAGAAATCTGGGCAGGAACTGCAGCTATAAAAAGTCACATACCTGGTCATTTTACAGTCTCCATAGTTTTTGCTGCATATTACAGCACTCCTCAAATTGATAAACTTACTTTAAAATTGTTTCTCTCTTTCACATAGACAAACAAGCTATGGTCCTTACAGGCTTTTCTTGAAACAGAGCTTCCCAGGAGGAAGTCTAGAATATAATCCTCTTGCATCAATTATCTAAGCTGAGTCTGAATTAATTGTGAATCTTAAAGTGCCAGGTCATTTTTTAGACATCTTTCCAATGAAATAATTGAATTGAGTGCAAAATATGTATTACTGAAGTTTAGTCATGTCTGGCTTTAACATACCAGTAACTTCAGCATCTATCAGTGCCTTGATAGCAGATATCCAGATAAACTTTCAGTATATCTATGTGTTCTGCTTGCTGAGACACTGAACATAATACTCAGGATTATGTCTCCCCTCTCTAAAGTAGGGAGCTCCTCACACTTGGTCAGATAGTGCCTTCACATTAACTGCTGATGGAGGAATTACATAAAAGAATTAATGTAAGCAGACTTATAGGGCAGAAAAAACTCTGGTTCCTGAAGTAACCATCAATGCTTAATGTACCATGTGCATCACAGAAATGTAGGTTACTCCAGACACAGTACTCTCAGATGTTCTCTACCATGTGCAGGAAACACTGGTTGACAGAATTCCCACTCAGCAAAGCAAAATGGGTAAAGGAAATTGTATTTAGTCTCCCTTTAGAAAATATGACATGGGTATAAAATCTCTCAGAGCTTGTGCTTTACCCACAGGGCTTAATTAAATTGGATGAAGGTTAATACCTAGCAATAGGTAAATCTCAAAGTTTACAACATCTAGGTTTTATCTGAATGAGCACCTTGCACTTCAGAGGCCAATTATTCTGGTCTCCTAAATGGAGATTAATTGTGTGACCTATTCCCAGGGCATATGGCCTAATGACCTCTCTGCTCAGCTTTGAAAGAGCTGTCTTTCAGCATGCATCATGAAATTCGTAACTGCAATCTGCTGCTTTTTAGTTCTCAGGGGAAGGTTTTCACAGCACTGCTGTGTCTGGTGGATGAGTTTTCTCACACACCGACTGGATTTAAAGCAACATTATTTGGATGGCAGAGGCTACCATGTCCTTCTACACCAGAATGAGAAAGTGGACTGTCCCTTTTCCTGTGAAGAGCTTTGCCTTCCAGCATTTTCATGAGAGATTTTTTTTCTAATCAAATGGGTTTTAGTAACCTGTTTAAATTCATTGCTTCCTTTGCATATTTAATGCAGAATGCCAGAAAGCAATTGGGGTCAGTAGCCTCTGTCCTGGACACTTAGTACTTTCATCCATTAAGCACTTCACAAATATAACCTAATCCTCACAATGTTCTTATAAAGTCCTGAAGGTAAAGCATTAGAGCTAGGTAAATAACTCACTATCAACAGTTTCAAGAATGCTTTTTGGATGTAAACTATTGCAAACCTGTTGGGATGTTTTCCCCACCAGTTTCTAATTGTCTGCCGCATTGTTTGCAGCATGTGTGGAAATGGGGGCTCTGGTGCGTTTCACTAGGAGACATGGCACTATTTTGTCTCTTGGCCACATGTGGAAATGTTCTCCAGCAGAAGAGGACAGTGTCAGTGGCTCCTGTGAAAATACTTTGGCAAATCTTCTGCAATATCCCAGGTGTACGGTTTTGTGGATCAGTTTAACTTGGCTAGTTTTCTGCTGTATGAGTGTGTTAAATTGGCTTGCGAAAAGTGTGAGGAGTGTCAGAGCTGGCACAAGGGAGAAGGGGAGACCTGTGCCATCAGAGAGGCTGGAGGAGTGAGGAACGCAGGGCCAGCAGCCAGGACGGGGAGACAATGTCCTTTCTGAATGCGTCTCCCAGTCAACTCCACTGTGCAGCAATAGAAATGATCAATATCTTTGTATCACTGCTTCTGTACTGGTGGGAGTGAGCGGCCTTAGCGTTGAACAGTAGCGCGGACAAAGAGAGAAGTGAAGTAAGAATGGGGGAAACAGAAAAAGGGAAAGAATTATTCTAATATTTGACCAACATGTCTCTTGCCTCTACTGTTAAAAGAGGGAAATTGCTTGTTGTACTTTCTTTTGATTTAAGGAAACATTGTCATCTGTTGATTTCCTGTAATCAATCAATGACCTCAAGCCTTTGCATTGTACAATTGCTGGTAGCCCTCAGACAGAAAATTTACTAATACAAGGTAGATGGAACAGTCCAAAACTTAAGAAAGAAGAAAGTATTGAACTGGATAATTTCCTAATGACTCTTTATTGTGTTATGAATATAATTAAAAATTCAAAATGAAGTCATGCATAATGTGAGGCAAAACAACTATCTTCTGTTGGTCTCTTTAGGTTTCTAAATGAAATTTTATTTACTTTTCTAGCTTATCAGTATAAACACATGCAGAAAATAATTTTGTAAATCCTACAGCCATTGCATGACAGAAAAATACTCAGTTAATTGTATATTACTGCAAATGTGTTGCTCTGGATTGGTTGCCTTGTTTTGGAACAATAACAATAGGAAGCAGGCAAACTAAAACCCAAGAGAAGAAATAAATCTGAAGGAAATAAAATGCAGCAAATAAAGCATAGAAAGATAAAAGAGAAGCTTGTGTCTCCAGGAAAAAATGATGAATCTTGTTAGTCAGTTGGCTCATAGTTAGATTATTAGAGGTTTTATGATTTAATTCAGCAAGTTGCTTAAACATGTGCATCAGTGTATGTGTAATCCCACTGGGACTACTTACATGTTTAAGTTAAGCATGTGTTTAAATCGTTTGCTGAATCAGGGCCTTCTGAAAGATGTTGAACATAAATACTCAGTATCGTTTCTTGGTGTGATGATAAAACAGCGACATGTTCTGTGCCAGATACAATTCTTAGAGTTGTCACATCTGGTCACATATATATGTTCTGGTTTTTGTCTGCATGAGCAACATCTGCAAGTTTTGCTCCTTTTAGCTGGGAGTGAATCCAGTACTCTATTTTGGGAATTGCTTTGCTGCCAAAACACCCCTAGCAAACTACCTCCATTCATAACAGGAGAGTTCATATTCTGTTCTTCTGAACTTTTTCTTGATTATAAACAGCTTAAAACTCTTTGAATGGTACTATTAAGTCACTCAATCTCACTCTTTTTTAGCTAATTACTAACATTATTTCTATTTTGGGGGGGGATATTTTCATCTTTGGAATTCAATCAGATTTTCTCCTATAGAACCAAGTTTCATCATTATTCTGTGCTAAAGACTGAATTTTCAAGCATGCCAGTACAGCTGGCATGACATTGGCCTTCCTACTTCAAGGACACAAAGGATTACCCTAAATCATAAGCAGAAAAGATCCACATTTGTACTATTAATCAAAGTTTTTCTTTTTTGTCAAACATGATTGGTACTTGTCTTACAGCTAGGACTCTGAACAACTCAGTGTTTCCTAGAAGGCCTTTGGTCAGTAAGAACTGAGTATCTAACCAAACAGTCATCACCTGCTACACTATTTACAGAGCCACTGAAGAGGAACACAATAATGTAGAGCAGTAATTGGCAGTAATTAACTCAGTAGTAACTGCTGACCTACACGATATTACCAGGACAACTTAGCAAAATCCCAGTATTTCAGTTCATATGGTGTCATAGCCTCTCTTTGAACTTGTTTCATCAAGAGGTTTTTCTCCAACTATCCGGAAAAACACAACAACGTTTTGGAAACCAAAATACACTGTGTTCACTATAAAATATGTGGAATTATAATGGCTGGCGGAGTAGGAATGATGTGGCTCCTGGCTTCAGGAATAGAAACAACAGAGCAAGTAGTTCCTTGCGTGGAGGAAACAAAAAGCCTGGTTTTCAACATCTTTCTTAGTCTCTTTTTCTCCTTCTGCTCCTTGAATCTTTGATTGCCTGAGAATGGGTGACCTTATTAATCTTTTCCTCATTGGGGAACTACCTTTCCTTTGGCTTGCTGCCTGTTTTCATGAAAGTTGCAGAATCTTTGGGAAAATTGATTGAAATTTAGCAATGGATTCAAAATGCAGGATTCCAGCTTGTACCTACATGCACAGAATCAGGAATCAAACAAACCTGATTTTGGTGGAAAATCAAACTAAAATCCTTCCATGCAGCGAGATGTCTCTGAGATTTTATTCCTTGAATTAAGACAGTGAAGGTATAATAAAGGAAAAAATGTCTTTTCCCAAAATGGAAAACAAACAGGAAATGTCAGCTGAGACCAAAATACAGCACTTTCATTCATAAACTGAATACTGTGGGTATGAAAATCAGGTGGTGACAATAAACATGCCACCTCACAGTACTCTCAAGAGTGTTCCTTCCATGTAGCTGGTGAGTAGGCTCATGGTGATTGATGGCAGCTGGCTTTGTGCTCCGTAGTGGCTCTCATGGGGAACGTTAGGGCAGAATATGGGTGCTGAAATTGTCTGAGGCTCTGCACAAGGCCATGGTCCTTCATACTCACACAAGACCTGGGCTCAATCTCATCCTCATTTTCTGACAGTCTTATTTAGTTTAATAATGAATTTGGGACAGGGCTTGAATGAAAGATGCTATATAATATCCTGCGAAGTCCTGAGTGACTCCAGTGAAGGTTTGATGATGTCTTTGATGAAAGATCCCAGGCTATGTAAAAATTTTTCTTGATTAGTGAAGTCAGCTGCTGTGGGAATGATTGGGGTGGATTTATTTCCTCTTTTAAATTCAAATTACCTCCAAGTAAGTTTTCAAGGCACTTCCTATAGATTAAAGGATAGGAGGAATGTGACACAGAATATGTCAGTAAAAGATTTTCCTCAGAAAACTAATCATTTGGGATTCTGGCTCTGTTAAATGAGTTAGCTGAACAGACAGAAAACTTTTAGCTGCATATATGTTTGATCCAGAAAGTTTCTGAGCACAGTCAATATCCCACACAAGACAGTGCTCACCGAGGGCATGTTGTGCCTGTCAAGTAGCATGCAGGATCTTGGAAATAAGATCTGTTGTTCCCTAGTCCCTCACCTGGTGTCCCATCTTCCTCTCACAAAAGCCAGGAGGAATTTTGCCATTGATGCCCAGGGAAAAGGAGAGGCTCAGCAGGACTTAGAAAGCGTCGTAGCCTGGCTGGTGTGGCTGACGGCCAGCCAGCAACCCTTGGTCTCCCATGCCCGGGCCCTTGCCAGGGGGGCCAGACTGTTTGCAGACGCAACAGCTGAACTGATGTCTGAAAAGAAGAAAGATTCTTGGCAGGCGTGGGAAATGTGTGGTGGCAGAGGAGCAGGGAAGAGAGGCAAAAACAGAAAAGGAGAGAGAATGGCAGCTTGATATCTCCAAGGGAGAAGACCAGGCAATGGAACAGCAGAGGAGCTCTGCAAGCACCTTAAAAGGAGCCAGCAGACTTTAAAGAGCGTCTCGCTTCTTAAGGGACCTGCATATCCTAAAGCATCACAAGTCTTAGATTCATTTTGAATTTACATTTTTTAGAAAGTCAGAGCTGCAAATACATCATTAGATGCTGCTCTTCTAGCCTCTTGATTTATTTTCTTTGAAGGAAAGGTTTAGCAGGAGACATCTCTTTCACCAATCTGGCATGAAACTGAATAATTTGAGAATAAGGGAGGGCTACATTTAAAAAATAAGTAATAAACACATCCGTAAGCTTGGACCGCCTTGTAGAGTAGAAATATTGAGTACATTTTTGAACAGGTTCAAAAAGAGTGAACATTTTTTCTACCATAAAATTCTCATCCATCAGTTTAAGCACATTTTATGAACTGACTTTAGGGCTCTATGTAAATCTGTTCAGGAATCTGAGAAAGGAGAGGGTTATTAATCTGGAAAAAGTGTCTTTGCTTAGAACCAACTTTAGAATCTCTTTAAAATAGGAATTTTTAACAAGTGAAGAGTATTCCCTGAGTTGCCCTTAGATTAGCTTCCTTTCATAGGTACTGGGCAGAGTCAGTAGAATTTCACTCCTGTTAAAAAGTTTTTGCATCCCTGAACAGGTATTAAACATGATCAGCATAACATCAGTAAATTTGATGAGATTCAGCCCACACAGTTTGTTCCTCCAAAGCTGACAGAGTTTTTGCTATCTCTTGTATCCCAAACTAGTAAAAAAGAAAGACTGAATGAACTCCCACAACTGATGCAAATAAAGCCAAATATTAGACAATTTTAACAAAAAAAAAGGTTTCAGTCATTAGTGGACATTACTATTCCATTGAAATGAAATGTTTTCAGTGAGAGAAGTGGAAGGGATGAGTAATTCAACATTATTCCCAAATTTTTACTGGCTGTGGAGAATCCTATCTTTAAGCGTTTGCATCGTACCAGCCTGCTCCGAACTCACATAGGGATGCTGTCCAGTCAGCCACTTACATTGTATAAGTACCCATTTTTAGAGGGTGCTGCTGGTTCGAGTTTTCCATTATAAAAATTCATACAAGGCAGGCAAATAAATGGCCTGTAGCTGTTCCCTTGAATCCGTGCCATTTGAACCCACTTGTTTCCCACTCTTGATTGTGGATAATGCTGGTTGTAATGTTGCTTTTTCCCTCTAGTTTCCCCCAAGCTGTAGAGAAGCTCCAGTGTATGCAACAGATGGAAGTGCCCTGGGACATAGCTCATCTCCCTGCTTCCTGCAGGCCAGGGCTACCCTGGTCATAGAGGCCACCATGGAGTGAGAAGGCACCCAGCCTTCCTATTAACATCACGGCTGCAAAATCCCCTGCAAAGTCTGACAGACTGGCTCATGCTACATATTTTCAGCATGGGCCAGTAACTCCTTCTCATAAGACATGTTTGGGTCTGATTCCATATGAATACCCAAGTCCTTTTCCTTTCTTCTTTACCTTTCATGCTGATGCCCTTCTGTGCTTCCTGTTTGTAGAGCGCTCATCCTTTATACATCTCACTGAACCAGAGGGACTTCCACAATTAGGATATTTTCACCATCAGCCTCACTTTTCTGGCTCACACATGTAGCCACATTATATCCATATCAAAACCTTCACACTGCTTTCCTCTCCCACTGTATCAGTGTCTTGTGTTGTTTTTAAGACATTTCTTTCTGTTTCTGTCCCACAGTGGTAGCTGTTGAGACATTTTTTTCTTTAGTAGTCTTTCAACAATTGAAGAATATTTCCTACTCTGTGTTACACCAGCTTCACAAAGGAATGGCTGCTGTTCTGTGCCCCCTCTTCCACAAATCTTTACAATCTCTGTGACATAGATGATCAGTTCCCTCCAAAGGCCATGGCTGACAAATTCTTGCTTACTGTCAAACATATATGGACAGTAGTAGTGCTTTTGTCTAAGTGTTATATTGCAGAACTACTCATTTTAGGGTGGTATTGCCTGTATCAGGGTTAGCATTTCCCTTTCTACTAAAACACATAAGCAAGTTATTATAAAACTGCTGAAGACTTGCATAGGGGATAAGAATTATTTTTTTTACTGCTTTGTTCATAGTTGTAGGATGTCCCTTTATGAAGGCTAGGTCAGGTGCAGCCACTTGGGGGGAAAAAGCAGATGGTTCCTGTCTGTCCAGCAGCTGGGCATATGTTTGTGGAAAAACTTTGCAAAAAAGCAGAGAGTGGTGGGAGGAAGAGTTACAGCACAGAGCTGGGAGCCTGCAGCTCAGGATGAGGGACTAGAAAGGAGAAGCAGACAGTCAGACTATAGAGGCTGGTGGAAAGGACTTCTCGAAGACCAGAGGGGATTAGTCAAGTTTGCTAAAAATTAAGAAAGTCACTGAGTTGACTGAAACCAAGCCTATAACAGGAGGTGAGATGTTTGGTAACTCTTTATATTTCTAGTCTGCTTGAGTTGGTCATTTTGAGCTTTTCCTGTTTAAAAAGCTTTTTTTTTTTTTGGTTCATGTTCTAATAAAACTTGGCTTTCTGAGTTTCAGTCTTTCAGTCTTCTTTGGGGAGCTCATTATAAGAAAAGGTCTAGTCAGTTCCCTTGCAAAGCTTTGGCTGACTTGGGCTCCTGTCACAGCTAGGTCATTAGAAAAAGCTAAGTATTTCCCTTACTTACATGCTTCAAACAGCTGATCATAATGACTTACTTCAGTGCAATAAAAGACAGAAATTTGTCCAAATCAGGTTATTTACCATTTGCATATTTCACATATTTCAGTTATACTGCATTACAAAGTGTATGTGGACAGAACTCTATTCAAAAAGCTGCAACAAACAGGAAGTACAGCAGTACTGCTTTTGGACTATTCAGTCCCTTTGGGATTTGGAAATTTCTGCAACTGGGACCTCAGGAAGAGTCTTAGGTCGATACTTTAGGTTCTTATCTAGATCATTAGCAATTTGGGGTTGGCAAGAGCAAGCTTCACTATCTTCTTCTCTAATGACTAAGAGTGGGTAAACCTGATCCAGCTAGATGTTGCCCAGCTATTGCTCATTATGCCTTCAGACTGCTATTTTGCCCCTGATTTAGTGTTTGCTCCCTGTCCCAGATCCTGCTGTGTTGAGTTAATCTCCTGGTATGGTAATGCTGGCCACTTTTTCGCCTTGCCTTCTGGTTCCATGTAGTTCCTAATATTGATGGTTTGGCTGCTGGTCCAGCCACCATCTAGTCCTTTGTCTTGTCATGCAGGCTCGTGCCTCCTCAAGCTTGCCAGGATCTTGGCATGTAACTTTAAGATAAATACTTTATAAAGATTAGTGGGTGATAGCCAGATTAAAATAACTAAGAAGAAGAAAATATAGTAGATGTCTTTGTTTATGCTTTGTTATACACCAAAGTGAAACTTCTGCCTCTGGTCCATCATTAGTATATTTATGAATCTCATAGACTGAGGACCCATGCCTTTTGGGTCAACTATCTTCTAATGTGCTAGTCAAAAAAGAAGTGGTGTGCCCTGAAATAATTAAACTGGAGCTTGGTACTCAAGCTCTCAGCAAACCATATGAAAGGTGATCCACAGAGACTTTGTAAACATATGGTAAAGGAAGAAATGCAATGATACAAAAGTGGGAAATGATAACAGCAATGATAATATCCAGGTGGCTCATCTAAAAACGATATGTTTGTCGTCTGCTTTTATGCGAAGCATCCCTTAACTGGAGGAAAAATAAGCCAAGCTAAGGATTCTGAGGTATAAAAGCAGCAAATGTGCCATGACTGGAAACAAAACAAAACTGAACAAATAAGCTCACCTGCAGAATAAAAAGCTGTTACTGGCATTTAATGCATTGTGTGCTCTGAGCTTGATGCTGGTTGCGATAAATTGAGGAAGGAATAACTTTTTGGCTGCAAGATAGAACCCAGAGGGATGGGTTAAAAATGGTAGATTGATCAATCGATTGATCTGACTAGATTTCTTCACAAGAATCTGCTTTCAGTGATGTATCTGTACTGTATCAATAAAGACCTATGGAGATGCATGTGAAGTGCACCCTGTGTGCTGTGTCCGTGTCTTTCATTTGAAATATGAGCATTTTGTGAGATTTTCTCAGTTATGCAAAACCCCAAGAACAGCTGTACTGGCTCTGACAAAGGTGCTACCTAGTCCTATGTTCTGTGCCCAGCAGTAGCCGTAAGTAGATTCCTAGGGAGAAGAACTGGGCAAGCATATGTTATTTACCCTGGGTCCTCTTCCAGCATCCAACTCTTTGCAGCTCTGAAGGTTTCCTGAGCTTGTGATCTGTCTGTTTAGTAAACTTTAGTGGAGTTTTTCTCCAAATACTTGTCCAGTCTCCCCTTGTGTCCATGTAAAATTATTGGCATCCATAACATCTTCTGGGAAGGAGTTTGAGAAATCTGCTGTGTTCAGCGTGAAGAGCTATGACCTTTTGTTAGCTTTCATTGAGCTCCTACCAACTTTTCATGGCCCAAGTTATGACAATAATGCACAATACTATTATTAATTTATTTATATATTTTTGGTTACAATAGTGTTATGCTTCTTTAAAAGGCCTGAATCAAGTGTTATTCCCAGGATGGAGGGGATATTGCTCCCATGTGGTGTGTAAGTGAGCCTGTTTCTGGGGCCAGAAGATGCTGGGCCTTCTGTGTGTGTCAGCAAAGAGAATCTAAGTATGGAGCTGGGAGCCTGCTGGTCATTCAGACAGCAGCCAGGCAGGTCCCCCAGAAAAACCTCCTTGCCACACAAGTCAATAAGCAGATTTTGCTGCAATTCAGAGAGCTGCTGAGTTCATTGAAACCAAGTTTGGAAGAAATGACTCATCTACAAGGACACAGTGGGAGGGAAAAGAGTTGTTTATGAACCTTTTTGCTTTGTTGTTATTATTTATATTCCAGCAGGCCTAGTCACTTTGAATTTTCGTTCTACAGAAAAGTTAAGTATCTTTGTTAATACTACAGTAAAACCTGGCGTCTCTGACTTGAAAGCTTTTTGCCTTGGAGGAAGGGAGAGTTCATTGGAGATGAAGGTCTAGGCAGGTCCACTTCAAAACTGCGGTCAATTCCTATTTCCTCGCTAGTGTTTATTCATTGCATTGGACACAGCTGAAAATTGACCTCTGTTTCCTGTTATGAGATCCCTAATGACCGTTGCCTATAACTCTTTCTTACGCCAACTGTGAAAATCTGCTCAAATCAACCAAGTTATAAGCATTTAAAAACAGCTTGTGATACATTCTCAGGGAATACTTGCATTTTTCCAAAGGCTCTATCTGTACTAAATATGTGCCCGTCTGAGACCGAGCATAATTTCCCTTGCATTTCTCCATTAATGGATCTGAGTGGCTGGTTAAAGTTTAGAAGTGCTTTTTTTTCTGGCCTTTTAGCGCCTCTCCTCTTTTTTATAACGAAGTGTAACGATTTTGTGATTTGTGGGGTCCAGCAGGTATGTGGTGTCTGGAGGCAAAACGGCCTTTCTCATCTGCAATCTAGCAATGAATATGCATGTCACTACTGACATTTTAAGGTGGTACAAATATTTGAAGTGGTGAGTAATAATTAAGAGGTGCCAGCCCAACGGAGTAAGTTTTATTGCTTGGTAAGCCAGGCTGTTTCTAAAAAGACTTACCCCCATACAGACAAATGCAGTCCTTGCACTTACGCCTAGAGAAGGTAAAAGGCCAGCCGAAAGGCCTGGGGTTTGAAAAGTGGAAACTTTGGAAAGGATTTAATTGTCACAGTGGATGAGTATTCAAGAAAAAGTCCCAGAAAAATTCTTTGGCCAAAAAGGCTAATGTGATCCTTGGTTGAACAGACAGGGAAATACATGTGGAGTCAGTGCTATTTCTGTGTAATGGGAATAATAATTCAGAAGCAGTACTCAACTGTTCCAACATTAATAGACCTAAACCAATCTAATACCAACTAGCATCTATTCGGCTTTATTTAGATGAGTAATTTCAAAGTGATTTTTTTCTCGTTTTTTGTCATACATTTCTGTACGTTTTTCTTTGTTTCCAAGCTTTCCAAAACCAACATTTTTTTTCATTGCTTGGCTACTTGATGAAACCATGGCTATTCTTTTACTTTTTTATTAAATCTCCATGTTTGCCACCTTTTTGGCATCCTGTTCTTCTATAAAATAAACTTTAATTGGGATTTGGTATATCGTAAGTATTCAACTCCAGAATTTCTGAAACTCTTCCAACCTTTCTGTTTTCAAGATTGTGTCTTACCTTTATATCTAATTCACATCCACCCACCCTAGGAATAATTTCTGCAATGTATCATCGTTGTATCTTTCTGTATGCCTACGTTTTCTCTTCAAACCTTTCACTCGAACTTCAGATATCAGATTCACTTGTCATATCTCTGAGTGTTGAGGCTTCCAGGTAGTATCCCCGTCAGTGGCTTTGTCTTTAGCAATTCCTACAAATAATTGATTTCTTTCTTTATGTATGTGTACTTTGTTTCTCCTTTTATCAGTGAGGCTGTACTATAATGGCCTTGGTTTTTTTGCAGAGAGATCTGCTCTGCCACATGCAGGATGATGCTCAGCTCTGTGTTTATCTCTGTCCCATTCATGTTCTTGGTTCCAATCTGGAAAACATTGTTGCTTCTTGCAGGTTCACTTTTGTTTTGCTTCTGCATGTTGTTGGGTTTGGGGTTATTTTGTTTTTAAACCAGAACTTGTAATCTGATCTGAGTACATTCTGCAGTCTGGCAAATTTCAGTTGCTTCTTCTCTTATCTTTAAGTGTGTTTTACAAAAGTATTTTTTCTCCGTTCCATATCTCTGAATCCTATTACAATCTGATCTTAGAGATCTGACAAAGCCTCCAAATAGCATGTCAGACTTGCTGGACCAAAGTCTGTTATAAATGCTTCAAAAATTGTTTCCCTTTTTGATTTCTCATATGAAGCCAATTTTCTATCAAACGAGCCATTCTTTCTAGCAGTGCAGTATTTTTCATATCTCTGTCGTGGCTTGTTCTTCTTCACTAAATTATAGGCTGGCGAGTAAAACACGTGCCCCGGATGATGCCAATATAATTTGGTTGGTCCCACTATATTAAAGTATGTATAGACCTTTGGTTCACTATCCCTTTCCATAATTTCACCTGCTTCAGGAAGAGAACAAGTTCTTGCCTGAACAGTCTTCCAATTGTCTGCTGTATCTGTGGCAAATTCTAGATGTATTCGTATGTTAATTTGCTGTTGTATTTTGTCATTTAGCACCTTTACTCGTTTCATGATGCTTTTCCCCTTCCATTTAGTGTGCTAGCTAATAATTGTTGGTAGGAATTTATGAGCGATCAATATCAGATCATACAACTAATAGTAGCTGAGGCCGGAGCCAGGGCTGAGGCTGAGGCCTGGCTGCAGCTGCTTCATGTGCAAACTCTTTCTTCGTGCGCAACTCATAAATGGGGTGGAGAGGATGGAGCACGTGGTCAAAACTCACTGACATCCCAAACTGCACCCCGAGAGAACAGCCATGGGTGACTGCACTAGGCCACAGGGAAACCCTGCATTAAGAGCTGCCCAAGGTCTGTAATTACCCAGTTTGAGGAGTGGAAATCGAGAGCCTCATATTTCATATGAACCCCATTATATCTCAGTGAGATTTCTGTTTAAGCCAAATTTAAAATAGGGATTTTTTTTTTCAACAAGCAAGTAGAGTATTAAGCAGAGTCAGGAGACTTTCACTCCCCCTTTAAAAAAAAAAAAAAGTTTTCTTTCCCAAACAGATATTAACCATTATCTGCATAACCATGATCAGCACAATGGCTTTGATGAGACTCAGCCCACACAGTTTGTTCCCCCAGAGCAGACCGAGTTTTCTGCCAGCCATTCTGTATTCATTACATCCCAGCCTAATAAAAAAGACTGAATGAACCCTCATGATTGATGCAAATAAAGCCAAATGCTGCTACAAATGAAATAAGAGTTCAGTCATTATCAGTCACTGTTATTCTGCTGAGAGAGAATATTCTCAGCAAACTTCATGCAAAATATAGGTAAGCTACAACTCTCCCCCTCCCCTTTTTTTTTAATTGCTGAGGAGAGACGCAATGTTTGCATCTTTTAAAGTGTCCTTCAGGTACTCTGTCCAGACTGTCATGTAACATAAGTTAGTTAGTACTACGTGCTGTTCATTGCCAGTGTTGGTATAACCTGTTCCTTCATCTTCACGGTGGCTTACGGTGGATTTTCCTTATAAGTTGTAACATAAATACTTTGGCATTTTAGTTGGCTCTATACAGGTCAGCTCAGGTTCAAGCAGGGTTCATATTGCCAGTGGAAACTTGAGAATATGCTTGTGTGATTTGAGCAAAAAAGGGTGAGGTAACTTTAGAAGCCAGGAGCCTCTAATTTAATCCCGAAGCACATTGTTAAGCATTTTTACTAGCCTGTAGGGTTAATGTTGAGCAGGAGGAATTTGACCAGAGGGAGACTTTGTGTTTATTATCAGTGGAGCAGATAGCACTGCCTGTTATTAAAATTGGTGGATATTGCCCTTGAAATTCCCCTCAGTTGCTTATAACTTTGTCAAGCTTTTAAGTACTAATTTTCATGCTGGTAAGATGCTTGCCTCTCCCTGCTTTTGTGGGAGTTTGTTAATTCATTTTCCAAATATTCCAGCAGTTTTGAAAAATGAGGCCTGAGAAAGTTAGGCTGTTTTACCCAAGTTGGAAAACAAAAAGATACTTGATAGTCTTTTTCTTTAAGAATCAGTAACGCCTATTTTCTTTTCCTCATTGCCTGAAGAAAGGTCATGAAATGTGGTAGGGAGAGGCTGTTATGACAGAGAGGTACCTTTTGCCATGTTTGAACAAGGAATAAGCTGTTGAAAAGTGGTAATTGGAATATGGCCATTTTTAACACATAAATTCCCCAAACTTTCCAGCTACACTGAGCACAGTCCAGTGTGATGCCGCACAGCATTTGCCAGCAATTACAGCTGTATGTGGCAGCCTATCTACTTCACTTGGGCAACTGCACTGTGAGTAACAAGCTTGCTTCAGGACTGTCCACGCTGGACCTCAGAAGAAAAAGCTGCCTAACCTTAAAGCAAGGCAGGAAGAAACTGAGGCTGTGGAGAAAAAGGGAGTTTTTCAAGGAGTTCCTGAAGAAAGAGAAATTGGGAGAGGAGGCTGGCAGGCAGTGGAAAAAAGATGTCACGAGGGTAATGTGAGATGTCAAAGACGGGGGAATGAGGAGCAACACAGCTGGATGGAGAAGGTGAAAGGAGCTGGAAAATAAATTCAGTGAGCTCATGGGATCCAGGGAGAAAAACAGAAATCGATGAGCCAAAAAGCAGGAAAAGAGAGCACAGACTGCTCAACTTTAAAATTAGACTTTGAATATATGTTAAAATGTCTTGAGACATGTGAAAGAGCTAGGTTTTCCTATTTGTAGGATATTCCATGACTGTGGTTGTAGGGAATGTTCTGAAAAGGCAATAGAAACTAAACAACTAAAAAAAAATTTTTAAAGTCAAGTCATGTGACAAGTTTCTTACTCATAATATTGAAAAAGTTGAATCCAGTTTTGACTAGATCTCTAAACATTTTTACAATATAAAATGAAATACGTCTAAAATAATTGATTTTGAAATTAGAGGTCAAACTGTATTATTCTGAAACCATCATAATGTAATGTTTTATATTTTAGCACAAAAAAAGACTCAAACTAGTACATTCCACAAAATGACTTGCTTTCTATAAATCATCAATTTACAAGAAAAAAGTTTTCATATAGAAAATCATCAGCTAGTTTTTGATCCAAATTTTAATTTCCTAGCTGTGTGTAACTTTTTTATGAATGAGGCTTCTTTTTCTGTAGGAAACCAGCTGCAGAATTTGAGAGATGTGTAGGATTTGGAAGAGGTGCAGTTAAAAAAGGCATTGCAGAAAGGAAAGGGTATCACATGATTAAGTAAAATTACATAAAGCAGGTTTTCATAGGTGGTCTCTTCACTGTGTTTTCTTCATTTTCTGGGTGCCTGATTTGGTACCCTCAGGTCTTATTTGCAGAATTACTGATAACTCTCAGATACTATTGAAATCCATGGAAACTGTCCTTTGAAGACACTAACTGATATATAGGACAAATCCTTTGAAAAAGTAGGTCCAAGTTATTTCAGACAGGGCAACCAGTGGGTATTTTTTACCTTACTCTCTCTATTTTAGGGCAGTATTGATAAACTGATGCTAATGGGTGTCAAGCGCAGCATCTCTTATTGCCTCAGTACCGGACTTGACAACTTCAGTGATATTCTTTCAGTGTATGTTTTTGTTTCTTGACTAAGTATTAAAAAAGTAATTGCTTTCTTTCTATAATCATAATTCTGTGGGAGAAAGTCATGTGAACAATCGTAGAGCTTCTCACAGTGAGGACTTGGAAAATATTTTTAAACTACTGAACTCAAGTCACTTAATCATTCCTGCTTACTGCAGTATACTGAATTTTTGAGACCAAACAGATATATTATGGACTTAGGCTAGCTTTATAGTCTTGACTGTTCAAAGAGCATTTATTTTAAAAAATGTACTGCAATACAGATGCTTCTTAAATTTACCATAAAATGAATAAACTTACAGGAATACTAAGAACAGATATGTGGATCTATTGCATAATGGTTAATCATGACTCTGTCCATGAGTCACTAACATTTTATGACCTTTATTCTCAAATTAGGTGCATACATGCATAAAGACATAATTGCAAAAGTACTGTGAATAAAATATTTAACTTAATTATGAAATAAGAACCTTTCAGATGTTTAACAATGGAAAATTAGAATCTAGTCTCAGAGAAAATGTAAACCTGAAATATGAGAAAACATTTTAGCATTGTGTTTCCCTCCAAATAAAAGGTTCTGTGGATTGATAAAAAAGAAAAAATTACAGCAAATGCTGTTGCTATCATTTTTCTTCTTATTCTATCTGTGTAATGCATTATAACTATCAATAACGACTCTGAAATTGTAAGAAGCAAGGCTAATTTGTGTTTATCAGGCTTCTCAGTTGCACAAATTGCTGTGAGATACAGCTTAAAACTTTTCCAATTACAATCCATATTTCCTACAGTAAGCAACGAAGCTGGAGGCTCGACTGCTTCCGACTTAGCTCCCAGCCCTTATCTTTTCTTCTGCTGTATCTTTGTGGCTGCCTTTTTAAAAATTTCTTTTGGATTTGTGTCAGCACTCCTGGTGCCATGTAAAGATCAGTAATAACTTGGAAGAGCTGTGTTAGCTAGAGCAACAATAAGGGCCTGTTCTTCAACTTTAATCAGCTAGAAGAGGATTGTGTGACAGCAGCACTTTACTTTAGAAGTGTTTACCTCTCTAAGCATGTTGAAGGACAGTGCTGTTAAATAGCCTCCCCACCATCTCCGGGGATGGATAGCGTTGCAGGGTAGGCGCACAGCTGCACAGGTTGCTCATCCTTCCTCAGATGTCGTGGCCACCCTGATCCACCCCATGAGAGGACAACGTCCACCTTACGCAGACACTTTGCTCCTCTGATAAAAGTGCACAGGGGCACCCTAGTTTTATCTGGTCTACTCCTGTGGTGTGAAGCCATTTTTTAAGAAATGCCATTTATTACTTTATAATGGGGTCTTACCTAGAAGCCTAAGATACAGACTCATTGAGGAAGAGGACCTTCTAAGTAGCCAAAGCAAAGGCTGAGTGAGCAGGTAGAAATGGCACAAAGAGCTAAAAATGACTTTGCAAGGTTCCAGAGCAAGTTGGGGCTAAGGCTGGAACAGAATCAAGATTGCCCAGCTGCCATCACTTTTGTTTACCATTCCACCTCTCTACCACTGGCTAGGTTCAGAGGACTTGGACCTTTCTGTGCTTCCTTAAGTAAAACTACAGTAAGGCAAAACAAACAGCTCCATAGGTGTATCTAGGAGCAAAAAGAAATTTGTGGGTGCAGGCTGCTATGTTGTTGCAGTGTCTGTTGGAGGAGAGAGCATTTGCGGAGCCAGGCAGGGGCAGGAAGAGACTCTGCAAGATTCAGAGCTGCATCTGATTGCTAGGGTTGGCAGCTTTTCTGTGAAGGAGGCACTTACAGAGAAGTAAGCACCTAGAGAGAAGACAGGGTACTTCTCTGACAGCCCAAATTTGAGAAATTTTGTTGCCTGCCAAGGGCTTGCTTAGCAAGCTGTTCGATGCATGCTATTTTCTTTTGTTTCTCTTTCATTTTCTTATCATATTTGGACTCCTTTTAATCAAAAATATATATTTGCTCCTGTTAAAATTTTCTTCCATGGAACACTGCTTACACTCAGCAGAAACAAAAGAAACGGGATGCAAGAGCCAGCCGAAACACAGACAGGCTGTTTCAGTTCACGCTGTGACCCATTGACAACATCCCGGCAGTGACAGGAAGTTATGCACAGGTTTAATTTTTTCAGGTACCCTCGGAGGTCCATGTACACATGCAGTGGAGCATTAATGAACCTCAGGGCAAACAAGAATTAGGGCCATTACCTCTGCCCATATGGGCCCCTTTGAGACTGGTTTTCTTCTCTTGCCCACTCCTTTGTGGAGTGCCTTCATGTGCCTAAATAATGCTGGAAAAAGGAGGAGAGGCCCTGTAAGGAGAAAGGGCTCTGTAGTCATCTAACTGTGAACAGAGAGAGCAGTTTAAGACCAAGCTGTTCTTGTTTTGCCCACATATTTTGGTATATTTTGGTGCCACCCCAGCACCAGTTTACCCTTGCATCCAGGCTGCTGTTGGTCCTTTTCTGAAGAACTAACTGCTTGTTCAAAATCCTCAGTGGAGCTCCCTGCTTGCAAGTGGGCACATGCTGTTTGTTTCCAAGCAGCCCTGGGACGCAGGTTAGGTTTCTGGGCTTGCAGGACGTGAGCAGATGTTTCAGTCCCAGTGAGAAGCCCAGGAAGCTGAGCCTATTTCTTTTCTTATGACCTGGCTGAAGAGTTGGAGGAGATTCTTGTTCTGAGCTGTTGTTAAGGGAATTTCAGGGGCCAATTAGGCTTCGCTGGATATATTCCAGATAGGATAATGTTTTCTAAACTGTCTCTATATATGCAAACATCGCTGAAGAGGTTTTTAGCCTCTTCCTTACAGTTTTTTTGTTCTGTTCTCTCCCCCGTCAAACTTCCATTTCTTTCACTGTGTTCTTTTGCCTCTTTCCATCATTTTGTTGTGCTAGGTACAGGTAAGAACTGAGTAGGACAGTATCTCTGAACTAACAGCATCACAGAGCTCTTCTAGTCAACACTAATCTTCTACATATGCACATAATGGAAAACAATGCAGGAAAGGGAAAAGTGCAGGTGCATGTTTTCTGATTCCATATGGGGAAAAGGAAGCACATTTGCATGGTGTGTGATTGCTGATGAGTGCGTGTAGAAGAGAATACACCTGAACGTGAAAATGAATGATGTGGAACAGCATTGGTATAATTCTTTCCAGTTTCCTATGGACCCCCTTTAGATGATAGTGTCTTTTTTTTCTGTTTACCTCTGTACATTAATACAGTTAATAATCCTGATCTTGCATTTATCTTTTATAGAATAGAGTACAGATTTCAAGGCCACACCTGCATGGAAGCGCAACTGATTCATTAGCAGGCTTTAAATAGAGTATGTCCCTTTGAAAGCTTTTCCTGCAGTGGTACAAAAGGAATTACTCTATCCTCTGTCAGCAGGTGATATGCTCTCAGTTCTTTTCATTGGACGTCCTCTGCTTGGCATGGAATAATTAAATATTCATCTTACTAAGGAGCTTGGATATGGCTCTGTAGTTTAGTAATTTGGTTCAGGGAAACCCCTGAGTCCCATTCCCTGCACCTATAAATACTTTATGTAGTTTCAGTGTAGCTGTGAGAATTAAAATATCATTCCTTGTGGTCTAGATACTTTAAATATGTCACACAAAAGGGAATTGTCCGTTCAGGGAAGATGAATAACACTGTGGTTGGATATGGCTAACAGCTGCCTGGAGGTGGACTCAGATCCCTTTAGAAAGAGGACTGAATTTAACCCAGGTCTCCTATATCTGAATTTTCTAATTGTAGAGCCATTATCTTAAATTTGAGGGCTGCTTCATTCCTCCTCCCATTTTGTCTGGACCCCAGCTGATCAGGCCGGCTAGGCAAGGCAGTACCTGGATTGTAGGCTACCGCAGCTGAGTAGATTACCAGGGGATTTGTGGGAACTTCACCAATGAGAAGTTCAGCACCTTTGGACTTCAGGTGTCTGCAGGGTGAGTTGGCAACTTAAGCAGGGTGTGTTTCAGTTATGGTTATAGGTGCACTTTAGGTAGTTTGAAAGATCCTTTTGTAGATTAAATAGCATCTCTAGATATTGAGAAGCCTATCCGTGAGTGACACCAGTGAGATTTAGGTTATGTAACTACATTTGCACATTTGCGCCTTAGCCCCAAGGGTGGCCTGTGCCTTGCAAAGGGATGGGATTATGCACAGCCATCATGCCAGGACAGGTTCAGCCCTTTGGGCTTGGGTTCATACCCTTGATCCAGCTGCCATTTGTGCAGTGATACAATGCCTTTAAGTTCAGGGAGGCTTTAAATTAGGAAGCAAAGACTGAAGTCATGAAGTGCTGAGTTACAGTCATTGTAATTAGACTGTATTTAATTAAATGCCTATATCCTTACTGCCATATATAAATCAGCCAATATCAGCCAATGTGGTAGGTGCTGCCAGTGAATAACATAAGTCCTAGCACAGTGGGATTTTTATCTTCTATTGATCCCATAGATCAAGGCCTCCGGGTTGACTGTACTATGCATAACATGCAACAGCAACAATGTCTGTCTGCTCTTGGTAATGATGCAGAATACTTTGAACTATTTAAATTAATAACCGTATTTTGAACTTTGTCAGATGTGTCCTATGCTTCAAGGACACATTCCCACATTTTACATTTCTCAGGGAAGTTGCTTATCAGGCATGTTGGCCCCAGCACAGGCAAACTGTGAGAGAGAGAACCACTGACCTAACCAGGGGTGCAGAAAAGAAAGAAGGGATGAAATCCTGACCCAGAAAAGGATCCATGGATGGATCTATTTGCTTTACCAGTGTTGCATGCGATTTGTGGCACATGGAGAGGAGCAGCTGAGCTTGGCTTTGTCTTACTATGTGCAAATGTACATTGAAGAAATTCTGCACTTGCAAAAGTTGGCTCGACTTCCACTCATCTTAATAAGACCTACATGAGAACATCAAAAGAGCAGAATTTGGCCCTATGAAAGGAAGGAAATAACCCATTTATGGGTCTCATAGTAAGGTATTAACAGTTTAAAATTACAGTCATTGTGTGGCACAAAGAACATTC
Organism: Dromaius novaehollandiae; assembly: GCF_036370855.1. NCBI lineage: Eukaryota > Metazoa > Chordata > Aves > Casuariiformes > Dromaiidae > Dromaius > Dromaius novaehollandiae. Next base: position 69,625,185 of record NC_088099.1, on the reverse strand, counting down.
TGAACAATCCATTCCCTGATGGATGTGATTTAAAATTAATTCATTCATCCGCCTCACTCCATTATTTCCAGCAAACCAGTGATGTGGAATTACTTACTTCTAAGCCATATGGTCTTCTGAGGACAGATACCTCCTTAGCTTGCTCTAATTAATACATTTCATGTATCCGAAGTTCACTCTGATTTTTAATTTTATGTTAACTAAACTGAACAAAAGGAGAGGTGGATTTTACAGTTAAAGTTTAGGGATGCTTTTTGTTGTTTTTCTCATTTCCTATTTATTTTAAAATCAAAGAAGCTTGTATCCTGGTATGTCAGTGCTTCCTAACAAAGCATTAGAGAATGCTGGAGAAGAGACCAAATGGTGTTAAAAGCCTATTTTTGATTTTCATGCTTTACCTAAAAATATAATTCTTTAAAAGGATTTCTTGTGGCAGAGTCACCTTTGCATATGAGTGTGGAAAAAGCAAAGATCTAGACCTTGCTGACTCATTTAGTAGCGGTTTCCTGATTTTTCTAACACCTTAAGTTTTGTTTTGTTTCTTTTCCTGCTGTTTTGTTTCCTGCTGTCAAGAATATGGAAGATGTAGCCCATTATGCTTCATCAAACCTGTATCAAACTGAACAAAATAGAAACGGGCATGGCAAGAGGGGCAAAATATTACCTTAAAAAGTTCATTCATAACGTTTTCAAAGACCAAATTCCATCTCCTGAATTGAGGAACTTTTTGAAATTATTACCTGGAAAGCTTTTTTGTGTGTGAAAATTGATAAATCTGTGTGATACTGTGGAATTTGGTATGGTAATAATGGATCAGTAGAAGATTCTGTTATATCAGCGGATGTATAAACCAAATCCTTTGGACCCAAAATGAATTCACACGTTCCCCTTCAAATGTATTTTTGCCACCTTTCCACTATTTTCTATCTCACTGATCGAGCACTGTGTCCTTCTTCCTTTTTCTTTATCCATGTAATTACTCTCTATGGGAGTATATTATTTCACAGAGGACCTTGCCCTGCGACTGTAGTGACAGGCCATTCTGAAGGTTATTTCAACAATTAGAGAGGGAAAATGAACAGTTAACTGTGAATGGACTGCTAGTTTGGATTTCCTCAACTCTTTTTCTTGTCTTTAAAACAAAATTACTGTGATATTTGTCTGTATCAGCTCATTTCATAACAAAACTTAAACTAGAGGAAAAAGCCTTTCCATATAAAATCTCTCTATTTTCACTACCAGTGAAAACTAGGACTCCTGAAAGGACACAAGAAGCATGCAAAGGTTTGAATGCGCGGAGAGACATTTCAGACCCCTCCAAAGTCTCACAGCAGGTTGGTTTGCTTGTTTTTCCTTTTAGGACAATCTGTAGCTCTTCACACATGCAGAAAACCTTGAACCAATGACCCAGGTGAAGACAAGAATTTGCTTACTGGTTATTTTGCCTAACCTTGATGATTGCATTCATGAGGATTAAAAACACCCACTCAGTCTGTTAATACAATTCATCTGTGTGGGTCATAACACCCTTCCCAGAAGCAGAGGCTTCTGATACCACTCCTACTCATTCCCCCCAGCCTCTCTGGTTAATCCTGCAACCAAAAAATTCTCTCTTACCCCTGCCAAGGGGTGCCACAGAGAGAGTTAAAGGAATAGAAATAATACCATCTAAATTTCCACTGTACCTAGTAAAGGTGTAACTTCCCCATGTAGGCATGTGCCTATAACACATCCTTTTCCTTCCCTGTCAGCCCTGTGCAAAGATTTCATACCCAGTGCCTCTTGACTGTCATCCCTGTCTCTAATAATTCATTCTCCCATGAGGCTAAGAGAATACTGATGAACTTAGTATTAAAAACAAAACTGTGATATCAGAACCTGCATGGAAAGAAATCATACAGCTTAAAATGTGTTTGGATGCCTCTAATGATAGTGACTTGGTCATTCAGCTAAGCTGTGTATGTGTGGATATTTATTTTTGTAAACGAAATTCCCTTAGTTGTTTAAAGGATATAGTCAGTGTTGCACATTTCTTTAAAGAATAATTTACTTCTAGCCCTGAGGCAAGCTCATGAAATAGCTGACAGCTTTCTGTATTTCTGCAGCATACTTAGATCATAATTCTGTTTTTAGGAGGCAACTGTACCTACCTCAGTATGTTCATAATGATGAAATAGTTATGTTAGCATTAAAATGCATCTTTTGCCTGTAACAAGCTGCAGAAATCTTGAATGCTCCCTAGGCTAAGGTTCACAATCTGTTTAAATTGGCCTTTCATGGCGCAAGTAAACAGCTTTAATTATCTGGGCAAATAATCAAAGTATTCTTAGATCTGGGGGTGAGGTTATATTAATCATATCCTACCCCTAGAGAAGGTCCAATTCTATCAAGCACTTCATGAAAAGGCAGGAGTGCTTACTACATAATAACTCTTATTAGCCTTTGTAGATTATGAAAATATTATGGGTATCATAATGTCAATTCTGTGAAGCTGTAGCTTCCTAATAACAAATTACTGAGAGTCACTTTATACTGATCAGCAAAAAGTGCTGAACATATATATATGAAACATCTGCACCTACCACAAAAAAAGCTGCCACTGAATAATATGCATATGAAAACTACGTCTATGATGCACATTACGTGCCAGAGGCATGTTACGCTGCGTGCCAGTGTAACTGGTGTAGTAGCTGTGGCACTTTCCCTGAGTCATGTGAAAAAAATGGCACTGTGCCACTAAGGCTAATGGTTGGGGCTAAAACCCCTTTCTCACTATCCTCTCTTCCCTAGTAAATCTGCCCCAGAACTCATTTGCACAATATTCAAGCAAAGGAAATGGCATTAGTCAACAGGTGCTATACCAAACCTGAGATATACTGAGGACTTTATCTATTTTTTTGCCTTGTCACGAGCCTCCAGTATCTTATGCAGTGGTGTATTTATTGCGTTACAGGTCCTTTATGGCTTTCCAATTATTTCTATTATGTGAATTCAGAGGAGAAATAAGGTAGAAATAAATATACTGTCTCTTTTCCAGATGAACTGCTTGAAATGCTAAAGTTGCCATCTGAAATTTATGGCACTGGGAGCTAAATTACATAATAATATAGATTTGGCAACATAGCTTTTTCCAACTTTATGTATTGTTATATCCTGCTTCGACAACATCCCTGTGGAGTTAAAACAATAACCCCATTGTTGTACTACCTGTACCAACTTGGAAAGGAAATGAAGTGAAATACACGTTCAGTGTGCCCACATGAAGCTGATGATTTATTAGAAGCCTTTGTGAATAAATGGCGAGGTGAAACTTCAGTTCCTCCCAATTTTTCTTGACTTCTTCCAGAAGAGGCTTGGAGACATTGATCATTCTCTATTTCTTTTACTCTAGATTTTCAAAGGACTTGCCCTCTCCATTAGAGCCAGATTTTCAAAGTATTTCACATCCTATTTGAACACCTAAGAGGGAGTTAATTTTGCAGGTGTTTAGATCTCATTGCTTTCAACTGTGGTGGCAGACTACTAATGGAGATGGGCACAAGCAGGGAGCTGAGAGACTGTTCACCAGCCCCTTGGATGTCCATCTTGCCTCTATCGAGCTCCGTAACCTGCCCCCTTTTTCCCAGATTTTCAAATGCATTCACCACCTAGTAACAGATGGATGGGTCAGATGTGTTGCTAGTTTGTAAGGCAGTTGGCTGATGTCCTGGAAACCTGATCAGGTAACAACAACCTTCAGGAAGGCTGTGGCGTATATGTGGTCAGCTCTGAAGAAATATTTGTGGATGGGTCCATGGCTTCAGCTTCCTCATCCGGCCCTGTTTAGGTCCACAACAACTCATATGCACATGAAGGGATCAGTCCCCTTCATGTCACAGGGGCTGTGGTTCAGAAAGGCCTTATTCAGGCTTTCCAGTGGCTGCCTTGTCCCTTCCTCTACTTCCATCATGTATACACTTGCAGCAGTTCCACAGTGGCAATATTTTCAAAGAAAAATGTCCAGAAATGAAATTTGGAGAAATTTATGCAATATCAAGAAGTCTGTCTTGCCTCCTTAAATTTTTTTCTGATCTTTTACTGGTAAATATATGTTAATAAACTGAGTCTTAAATATGAATCAGAAGAAATGCTAATTTGGGACAAAAAAGTCTTAAGATATAGCTCAAAACCCCCAAACTGACAGAGTTGCTTTGTCTAGCTAGGAATTCTCTCACAATAGGCCTTGTGTTATTAACTTAGAATGGGTTGTTATGGGTCTCATGATGTTGGTTATATTTCATAAAGCATCAGTGGTCATACCAGTACATGCAAATGTCAGCTTCAGTTCCCAAAGACTTTCTAGCTGTTGCAACTGCAGAGAGATTTTGAAAACTAACATTCAGGACTCACAAAAACTAAAGGGAAATGTATAAAAAACAGAGTCTGATTTGATTTAGATTCTCATGATGTAGAAAACAGTCTCATAACTGATTTGAGATATGCTCTTGGCATTTGGTTGCACTACTGGAAGCCTGAACAAAGTGCCACAGAAACCAATAGAACAGAGACCTGGGAGTTAGACATAGATTAGATCCAGTGTAATGACAGCATAGAAATTAGCAGATTAATAAAAATGCAATCTGTAGTGTGCTTTTGCTTCTCAGTGTTAAACACTGTACTGTCCTGAAGCAGAGGTTATAAGGAAATTGAGCCCATCTATAACACATTTCAATAAAGCATGAAGAACCTGTGGATTAAAGAGGCTGGTTTTGTTATAATTTGATACCATTTTGTTCTTGTTTTATTATTTCATTATATTTTATTTAAAAGAAAAAGAATTGAAGATATTTAAAAATACATTGCCAGTGTAGAAAAAGGCAATTACCTTAGCTTTCTGCCACTGTAATTCTGTAGCAATGTTTGAATTACTCAGTTTGAAAGTAAGTTTTATTTCTTCACTTAAGAGGAGTGGGCATAGCCTTTCCTTAAATCACCTGCTGATCCCCCCCTTTTGTTTCTGTTTTTGGATGTCACTGCCATAGGAAATCAGTCTCATTAGAACTGATAATGAAATGCCCATTTATTTCAGTGGGACAATATCTCCATTGGCTTTAACGTTTTCTGCCTGACATAACAAAAGTGTCTGAATTTGGGGAAATGGATAAGTTGAAATATTTCCTGTTTGAAAGCCCAGCTGATGATTTGGAATAGTACTTCAGCCTCTTGAGAAATGCAATGAAGGACCTCATGGAAAAGGCTTTTGAAATAAATGGCAACTCTCTCCCTTACATCAACAGCTTTGAGCTCAAACCTCGAATCCATTAGTAGCATCAGAAATAGTTCTAGACTAAAATTTACAGAATTTGGCATTTCAGAACTCACTGCAGTGTATCTCCAGTTACTTAAGTGGATTTATTTCCTGTGTAGGGCATATGGGAAGCTGAACCAAGCTCTTGTCATTATCTATTCCTGTAAATTATTGATATCTGAAATGCTGACGCTTCAGGCTGTGGTTACAGTAAGCATTAAAGCTTCCTGCTGTATTCTTTTTCTTCCTGGCTCCTGTCCCATATTTTGGCCTTGTCCAGCTCTAGAACAGGTAGTGATGGTTTCTGATTGACAGGTCATTGTTATTTGTGTATATACGATTATTTGTGCTGATTTCATGAATGTCCGAGAAAATGCAGCGTTAATTATTGATTTCAAGCAGAAGGAGAAGGCAATGCCTTCTTTTAACAGCAAACATCTTTGCTGCTACAGTGAATTTTACTTTAAAGATTTGAAAACATGTGCTTTGAAGCCAGGAATGATTTTGCTGGGGTTTAGCTGTGTCCTTCCCACTCTTCTCTCTGCTCTTTTGCTGCCCAGAGAAATGCTGCAGCTATGGTATGCTCTGCTGTTAGTGTGAAGCACAGAGCAGCATATTGAAGCTGGTTGTCCAAGTCCGAAAGGAAGGAGACGTTGGATTTTGCTCTGTGCGGGAGAGAACTGCTGCTACAGCTCAGTGAGGATCCTCTCACAAAAAAAAAGCAGAACAAGCATTTTGGAGCATTTCTGAAATGTGCCACTGGCCTTATATTGCAACCCTAGAGCTGTGACAGAGCACAGCAGTACTCTTCCTTGGGATGGAAGAGTGCATGTGTGTGTGTGTGTCAGAGAAGCCTGGAAGCAGATAGTAAATTATTATTATGTGTAAAACTTCTGTGACAGATTTCTCAATGTATTTTCCTGAGGAATTTTATCACCTCCTGTCAAGGAGAACATACCACAAAAATTCGGGACTCAGTGTGTCTCTAAACCTTTTCACTACCTGTAGATATTGAAATTTGGGGGATGGTAGGATCCTGAGCAACTTTTTTGCCCCTGCTCACATCAAGAGGAACTAAGAGTGCTTGGGCTTCTCGAAGGCTTGCGGCCTAACTGACTTACTTGGGGTCATACTGAAGCCTGTAGATGAACTGATAGATGATGTTTTTCTGAGGCTCAGGCTGTGTTCAGCTGTCCTTTCTCTGGCAACCCATGCTCAGGTGGTAGGGAGCTGTGGCCCCCTCCCAGCGAAGCATTTAAGTATGAGCATAAAGCCTATAAACACAGGGCTTGCCTTAACAATCCAATGGGGATTCAGCTCACACATGAGCTTTGCTGGAACAGGCCTCTGATGGGATCTTCTCTCTGCTCCCTAGTTATGAATGCAAGGAGGGATGTTGACCCTCCTAGAAGAAAGCATAAAATCAGCTTCAGAGTACTGGTAATCTCCTGAGATGTTTCGAATGCCTTGGAGGGAGGTAATGAGTGTTCCTGAACTTCCAGTACTGTCCCTGCAAATAAGGCATTACTGACTGTCCCAGGCTCTTCTTATTTTCTTATCTGAAGACACTGCTGCCAGGACAATTTGGATTCTTCCCTTGGCATCATCTTGCCTCCTGCTCTCCTACGTGCCTGTGCCATCTATCCTCATCCAAAAACCTACTGAGCTCTATCTGTGGGCTGCAGGGAAAGGGGGGAAATTGCTGTGGAAATAACAGCTCCTGGCATTCAACTTGAGGAATGGGAAACCTGCCACCACACCTTCTGCTAATACAAAGCACACTTTGAGACTTGAATTGTATCCTCAGTCATGAAAGTCAGGTTTGACTTCCCACAGGAAGCTGACCTGGACCACTTTATGGTCACATTGCTGGAGGACATCTTGCTACACAACCATATGTTGAAGCTGATGTAGTGGCTTGGGAGGTGGAAATTGGGCAGACTTCTCTCTAAGGAGAGTGGTAGGTATCTTTAATGATGTCTAACGTTAGTCAGTTTTTAGCTTGCTAACTCATTCTTGTGAAACTCATTAAGTCATGTGTTACTTTATATGATGTAATGGGGCCACCTTTTAACCCATGCTGATGATGCCAGATGTCTGAATATGCCAGTCTCCTTTTTGACCACTATTTAAAATATTCCATGCTGTTCTTTTCCTCTCCTAATTTGCTCATTCTTGCTCCTGTGTATGAATATAAAACAAATTTCCTTCATTCCCCCATCTATCTTTTAACTTGGTATGGGATTTTCAGCAATAAAAAAAAAAAGATGATTATTTACTACTTTCCTGATATCAGAATTGAACTGTGCCTTGCCAGGCTTGCTTAGCTGGCACTAGGAAGATTAATACACCCACATTTGGCTTACTCAAGTTACAGACTGTTTACGCTAAGAATTTGGAGAAAATGACACCAGTGGTCTCCAAGAAGTAAAGTGCCAGCACAACAGATTTTAAAATCTGCGAGAAATAAAAAACTGGGCCTCAGTAGGAAATGAAAGCCTTACATGCTGGATTAATAAAGAGGAAACCTTTCACAGTACATAAAATACATTGTATGTTCAGGACCTGCTTGCTAATCCAAAGCCATACCAGAGCTAAAAAGTTTGGCTTTTTCAATTGCAAAATATCTAGGAAACCCAGACACGCCAGCATATTAAAATTTCCTTCAAAATGGCATTTCACTTCATACATAAAGGTCCTTTTAAAATAAAATCTCCATTTAAATCCACATCCTGCAAATGCTTATGCACATGCTTAATTTAACTTGTGTACATAAATACTTGTAAGATTATGGCCTGAGAGTGTATCTGTTTTAACCTTTTAGTCCTGACCTTGCACAAGTGCAGACTAGGAATTTCAAGGGTGCTTAAGGAGTGAGAAAAGGAATTCTGCTTATTCATTATATTGGGGGCCTGTTCCCTAAAGACCTCCTAAAAGTCCCGACCATAATATTTGAAGGAGGAAAGGAGCACGGACAACGGCAAGTCTGAAAACAGACAGTTTTTAGAGAATGGCAAATGTAATGAGGAAACCAACAAGAGAACAATGTGTAACAGTTGCAACTGCAAGGCAGAGCAGACTTGAATAAATAGCAAGACTGTAGATGCCAAGTACTTCAATACAAAGCATTTATTTTATAGTCATGGCAGGGAGGGAAATGTGTAGTAAATGACTCACCCTCACTACCAACTGCTTGTAGACCTAACACCATATTTTCATCTAAATTACTATGACTGTTTTAGTAGTCCATGGAGAATATGTCCTTTGCACATGCTATTAGAATGGCAGGAGGATGCAAAGGACAGTGATAGAGTTAAACATTGGTGGTAAGTTTCCATCAAAGCCTCACTGAACAGTTTATCAATAGTGTCCACATCACTTACAGTCCAATGTTTCAATATTATTTTGGTTTATGGCCCAGTCCTTAGCCCACTGTTGAGTGGGCAATTGAAAAGATTTTCACTGAGAACAGCATAGGCACAATCAACCCCTAATCTTCCAAGTCCATTCTCAGTTGTTTCCCCCAAAAGACTTCCAGTGGGGAACAAAAATTACTTTCCTCTTTTATACCTCCCAAATTCTTCTCTCAAGAGCGTGAAAACCATAGGTACAGGCCAATAACACTCTGGGAGCCTGTTTCCATTTTAAAAAATTCATGGAAATCCATGTTTCTTCCAAAAAGCCACTGACAATTTTTGGAGTTACCTAATCTGGACTTGTAGCAGTCAAAGGCCTGATTCTGTCTGGGTGAAGGATGGAAACTTTCTCGCAAAATCCTGAGAGTTCCAGATCTTACATGGGCTCAGTCATTTCTGAAAGCAGTCCACCGCACCCCTCTGATACACTGTCTGCAGAGAGACAGTGCAGCCAAAACTGGGGATCAAGGCCTCGGTGACGTGCTGCGTAGGTACCTGGGGAAAGGCAGTCCTTACAGAAAAGAAAATCAAACAAAAATAATTATCTCTGTAACAACTACACAAGCTGTGAAGTTTGAGTGATTACTGACAAAGTGAAATGGGATGCTGAGTGGTATCTTAAAAATCTGTCTATTCGCTGAGTAATTCTAGTAGATATCAGTAGAACCCTGGTGTTACATCCAAAAGCTGGCAGAGAAGCTCAGTAGGGTTATGTTAGACAGTTAAACTGAAGCCTTTAGCCACAGTAAAGCACTATATGAGACAGTAGTTCCCTTCAGCACATTAGCTGGTGATGACAAATGATTCATAACAAGAAACTGAAATAAAAACATAGGTCTAAATCTGTCCCTTGTGTGTGGAGGCTGTCATGAATTTTATGGAAGAATGTTTCCAATAAACTTTAATTTGAAAAAGAGCTGCTTTTACTAATTCTTTTCTTGCTGACCCAAATAACTCCATGCCGTACAAGGTGGTGGAGCATCGCACCATCACACAGACAGTCTTTTCCTGTGACTTCACTCATCTAAAGGCATCTAAATGACTGCCTCTTATGGAAGGCAGCTACTGGCGATCCCCAGATTGGTGGTGCTTTGCCTCTGAGGGAAGAAATGATGCTTGGGAAGACAGTGGGGCCTGGGAGCTAAAAGCTTCTGCCATCCATCAGAGGAAAGACTTTGCTTCCAGATTTGTTATATAGTGGATTTTGACATAAGATAAGCAATACGCTCTGCAAATTTGGCACATTTGATTCCATATTAGAGAATATGACTGTAGTTGCTTAAAAGCATATCCACCTAAGTATAATTGTTATGACCTTTTGTGAGAAGATGCAAGAATTTCCTGCAGCAAAGTTAAACATTAAACATTAAACATTAAACATAAACATTAAAGTTTTTGAGTGTTCAGAGTGCACAAGATTTTGAGCTATCCCAAGACCTGGTCAAAAATAAGATACTGATTGTTTGAAACAGCAATAGCCATGCATCCCTGTCTGTCTGAACAGTATTGAAGTGAAAGAGAAAATATTTAGGAAAAAAAAACATGTCTGAATATCAGCAGCAACTTGCTGAAATATAAAGTTGGAGAATAAAATGAGGGCAGCATTCAGAAAGAATGTAGATCAAGGTGGAGTTTAACATACTTGCAGAGAAAGACTTAATCATAGCAATTTTGTTAAGCGATTTGAGATATGGGCTAAAAATTGTAAGATTAAATAAAATGTTAAAGTGCGTTCTTATTTTGAAAAATGGGAGCTTAAAATGGTCCCTCTTCCTACCTTGATCTGAGAATGTATCTTTGCATTAAAGTCTCTGTCTGCTAACTTCACTAACAAAAAAAAAAATTATTGCTTTATTGTCCTGATGTTCTGGTAGGACTAAATTCTCCTCCACTGCACACCATCAGAAGACTTACTTACTTAGCTGCAGTTGTAAATTTTGCTCCATGTGACTGAGAACATAATTTGAAGACAATGAAGGTTCTGTGGATATAACAGACTTCTCAATTTGTTCTGCACAACCTTAATTTTGTTGGTTAGACCTCTCAGAATCTGGCTAAGTTTTAGGACTGCAACCTAATACCAGTAATATGAGAACCTAAAATAAAGAAATTGAGAGAAAATAAGCATGAAGGTCTGTCATGCCATTTTTGAGGTTTATTTTGGAAGCACCTGTACTGTGAACTCCAGAAGAACTATCATACACATTTACCTATATAAATATAACACGGGTGCATGAGGATGTCACCATATTTGGATGGAAGTTCTGGGGAAGACATAATTAATCAAGTTAACCTACTAAGCCCATACGAATTGTTTCTTATCTCCCAAATTGAATTCGGATTTTTATCAGGTTTATTTAAACTATGCCCTTTTCATTTGGCTCTTCCCTTCCTTCTTCAGTTTTCTTTCCTACTTCTTCCCTAAATAACCTCACACTGACAGAGCTCCCACACCTTCCTGGTTCTTGATGAACTATCCTTTTTTCCATCCTCCTTCCAGTTCATTTATAAGACAGCAATTCTGTGCTCTCTCTAGAATTGAAACCTGACAACCAGTTGCTCTGACAGCTACAGTGCACATCTGATACATTTTGAGTTTTGATCTTCTCTAAGATGTGCAGTGAAAAGGTGTTTGAGGAGCGAGGACGGTGATGGATCAGAAACATGTGAATAATGTGTCAGCACTGTGTGAAAAGCAGGAGTGATATTATGCCACACTGTCACTTTTATAAGAACTCTTTGCCCTCACACAGAGTTCCTCATTTGATTAGGGGTGCAACATTTTTGGAAAGACAAACAAATAGAAAATTTAGCGATAGCAAAGCATTAATAAATGGTGTGGAAACTAAGAACATGTGAAGAACAAGTCAGAGCTGGGCATGTCTGGTCAAGAAAAAAGATGATTGGGGGAGATATAATTTGTACATTAAGCATGTTACGGTCATGGCTGATTAATCTAGATAAGAAGCCAAAGGCTTCTGGTAGAGAAGGAAAGTCTAACTTTGATATTAGGGAAAACTTTCCAGTACAAAGCAAAATTAGAGAATGAACAAACCATCAAGAGTGACTGCATAATTGCTATCACTGAAGAAACCTAAGGTCAGATGAGAGACCCCAATCTATTCAATGCCAGTTAAGGAGGACTAAATGATACCTGCCCTGTAATAGGATAACCTCTGTTCTTCCAAAAGGCTTTCTGCTGCTCTCATCATAAATAACCCTCATATGTAACCTCTCTTGAGTTTTTGTCTTAATGTAAACCCTAAGCTCTATTTAGCATAAATGTTAATATTTCGCTTTGTGAGGCTGAATGAGGTTGGAATAGTCTCTCTATAGGCATGCAGAGACCAGTGCAGTTCAACTAAAAAAGAAGCTCTGGGAACACTCAAAAATAGCGCTCAGCAGTTAATGGACATGCCTAATATTGTTCCTGCAGCTGCTTAATGAGGTTTTACCGGACACGATCTACTTGATAGATCACACCTGACCACCCCAGAGAGATAATCCAATGCAGATGCCTGGAGAAGGTTGTGAGTACTGGTGTTGCTCTCCCTCACCCCATTAGCTCTGTGGATTTGGTATTAATAGATGTGTTACATGGATGAAAGTGAGTGCTACTCTGGCTTTGCTTAATATAGCAGCTACCTGCATGGATAAGGCTTGGTTTACAGCTGTGTGTTTTGGAACCCTGCATGGAAGTAGGTAAGCCAAGCAATTGAGGGTATGCTTGACACCACTAGAGACAACAGGACATGTTGTGGGATTGGAGGCTTCAGAAGTCAGAGTTTGGTAATGGTAGACTCATTTAAACTGGGACTCTGTCCTTCTAAAGGAGGTAATAATTCTCCTCCCAGTTATTTTTGTTCTGTGTATGTTATGACCTGACTTATCTGGACTTACAGGAAAAGGGTAACCCTGTCTTTATACATGAGTTCAAGTCTTCTGAGTCTGCTTAATCTATGTGACGCATGCTGTATGTTATGGCCATGCTACTGAGGCTGAGAACCTTGTCTAACCTCTTAAAAAAAAAAAAAAAAAAAAAAAAAAAAGTAACAGAGGGAAATGTGCTGTTATATAAGTGAAATACACAGGTACAAATGTCTTGTTGGGTGTCTGTATTTAAAACATGTGACAACCTCAAAATTGGGAACCTCTTATGAAGTGCACCAGCAGAGGAATTGCTTAATAACTTTTGCTTAAGTTATAGCATTCCAGATATCTTACATAAAAATGTTACCTCTGTGCATTGAAAGTTTGTTTACCAAATAACCAATCCAAGCCATGTAGGATGTGTGCTCATTCAAACTGACTGGGAACTGTTAGCTAGTTAGTAGAGATTCATGATAACTCTGATTTTTTAACTCTGTGTATGTCTTCCTGAAAAGGCAGAAATGTGGCCTGTGCAGAATTAAAATGAAAGGCTATACTTACACTACATCATCTGTCATCCCCTCATCCCATTATGAGAAACAAGCTCCCTATCTAGTTTTCTTTGTTTTACTTAGGTTTGAAATACTGAGTCCAACAGCATGTGAAGTTCTGGGGCTAGGTAGTCAAACTTATGTACAGATGGAGGGAAAATAATTTCTGTGAAGTATGAAAAAGGCTTAATGCCCTAAAGATGTTATAGCCTTCTTTCAGCTGAATCCTGTTGTCATTTTGACTGAAGGTGGGAGAAGCAGGGAAAGAACAGGATGGGTGATGTGTTGGAGGTTGTGACGAGTGAAAATGAATGTGGATTCACCTAGTCAGGTGCTTTGCATCTCAGCTGTGAGTAGAGATGTCTAAAAACAAGCCTCCAGAGTTTATATGAAGGATTAACCCTTTTTCAAATTGAATTAAGGGGTAAATCCTTCATGCTGACGGAAGCATTTTTGGCTTGCAAACGAACGCTTTGAATCTTATTTTTGTTGTTCTATAACATGTGCTTAGCCCTGTCAGTCCTCCAGCTCTCTGCTCCCCTTTCAGTGTTGCACAATACTGTATTGACTGTGTCACTGAATCTAGTGCTGCAGGCAGGGTCAGCATATTTAGGACACAGTGTTAGCTGGTAAAGCGTATGCTGTATACCTGCAAGCACACCTTTGTAAGTTAAGTGAAAAGTTAGTGTGATGCTTCATAGTGCCAACCATGTGCGAACACAAGACTTGCACAAAGAAGTGTGATGTATGATCTCTTTCCTCTCTTGAGAAAAAGAAATTTCTCTTGACATCTCTCAGAAACTTTCTGTTAGGCTTATGGACTCTCTAAGGTCTTTCCTTTTCCAATTATTTTTATGAATTCCAAGGTCAAATTGTGTAGGCTGAATTAGGTACCTGTGTCTAGAGAGAGGATGACTCAGTTTGTTTGGGTGGCACAATGAGTTGCTCTCAGTCCCAAGAGCTTCTCTCAGCGTGTCAGGGATTTGCAGGCAATATTCATGTTTATCTTTTCTCTTGTAGATTCCTATAGGCTTTCTTACCAGAAAAAAAGCTAAACCTTTACCTGGCTTATTTGGAGAAAGGGTGTAGAATTTAAACAGCTGCCAATAAAAGGAGGCTTTCCCTCTTCTGGAGATGATGTAGATCTTTCGGTTGTCCTTAGTTACTTAAAAGAGCATGTCTGATGCATAACTCCATGCTTCACCAGTCTCCGCCCTGTGGGTAGTGTGTTGCAGATGTGTGTGAGGGCCTGCAGAGTAGGTGGCAGCAGTGGTGCTGGGCTGTGAGAGTTGGTGGTAGCTTCTAGCAGGGCTCCCTCAAGTTCAACTTCCACCCCTTGGTGTTGAAGCCCAGCAGCATGGTCCTGTCCCATGCCCTGACTTGCCCAAACTGGTGCAATATGTGGTAAAAGGGGAGAGCTGGCCCAGCTTTCAGGAAGCTTGAAGTTGAGCAGGGGAAACGTGCAGGTCTGCATCGGTGCCCAGGAAGAGCAGTGTGCTAAATGCAGAGCAGACTTCAGCTGTCTTCTCACTTGAGCCAACCTGGAATTTCCATCTAACTGAACCTAGCACAGTTAGATGCACACTGACATTGTCGTTGGGAGACAAGCATCCCAATAAATAATCTAGAGAGTTGCTCTATGATAGATTGAGTCACTATTTTCTGAAATAGGCCAAAGATCATCAAATTTATATGCCTGATCTTCCATCTGGCTGTCTTCAAAGTCATTTAAAGCCTGGGCTGCAAGAGAAAGCATGCCTGATCTTTTCTCTGTTCTGAGTAAACAGTTTTAATTCTTGGAATCAGTAGCACTGTTAGAAGAAAAAGCAAGTGATGTTTTCTACAATGGAATCAGAATGAGTGGAGGGGGTAGAAAGGAGGGGAATGAGCTTATGGTCACACATGTTTTATTTAAAAAGATCAAGAAATGCACATCTGTTGAGGTATATTCACAAGTTATTCATCCAGCCATAGGAGCAGGGTGAAAGAGAGGAAGACAGTTAATTGAATAATTCATTTGTGAAAGCTTGTCAATGAGCTTTCAAATGCTCTTTTCTGTTCATGACAGGCACTTTCACAGTCTGGTTCCCTTTTGTAAGGGGAGGTAGAGTCTCAGCCCAGCTTAAAACTTCTCCATGCACTATTTGTGCATCAGTTAAAGCTCTCCTCCTGATTTCATTCACTTATTGTGGCGCTGTGATTGTCCTTACCTAGAAAGGTTTGTGTGTGGAACTGGGCATATGTCAGGCCTTTCATAACAATTTGTCTCTGGACCCTTTCCTCAGATCTAACTTCTGTAATGTGTTTCACATCTCCACTAACTTCTGTGACCTTGATATGCACTACAGCATGAGGGACTATTTTTGTAAAACTCTCTCTACAAATACTGTGAATCATGAGTATCACTAGCTTGGGAAGCTTCCTCTTTGAGAAAGGCGTATCAGCAGTCTGCCATGTTTGTAATGCTCAAATTCTCTGTTACCACAACAACCAGTTCACATCCTTCAGTCAGCCCTGACAGGGATCTTCTAAATTCAGATGTGATCTGCTGCTTTCCCAGAGGAACCCTATTGGCTAAGGAAGTCTGTCCCTTTTTTCATATTGCCCTGCTCTATCATGTTTTGCTTTCCTCTGGTGACCAGAAGACTGTCCTTGCTCCTTTAATTTCTCTCTTGTTAGTTCACCTACTTAGGAATATTAATTAAAATTTCCCCTTCATATGCTTAGCAACATGAATATATTGATTGTGAAATTGTGAAAATCAAATCATGAAAGAAACATCATCATGGAAACCCCTAGCTTGTGCTGCACTAATAACTAGTGACTTACACTACTGGGAGTTGAACGCAATGATGTCTTATTGCCTCCTGTATCTGCCATGGTACACAGTAATCCTTCTTGGACAAGCAATTTCCACTTCTGGGGGACATTGTCCACAGCTCAGAAACCACCCTCAGAAACCTACACCCATTCTGAACTCATCAGAGGGTAATACAAGAAATATTTCTGAGATTTTGGTTCAAGATGCAAGTCAGTTTAAAAAACAAACAAAAAAAATCTATTGACTCTGAGCTTTGAATGATGGTGGTTGTGTTATTCTGACATCTTGGGGGGGGGGGGTTTCTGTCTATCTGTGCAATATGGTCAATTTTTCCCTGTGTAAAATGTGAGAATGGACCTTTTATCATTTTGTTCACTTCAGTTTTCAATTAAGTGAATGTAAAAGAATGTAAGACAAAAACGAGAGCCAGCTGCAGAATACATACTATGAAATACACATAAACAACTAATCAGATTTCTCCTGTTATTCATCTGTGGAAGTGTCTTAATTCTGTGAAGGTATAACTAGTAGAGTAGAAAACTCCTGGTTTGTCCACTTTCTTACTATGGAAATTAGGCAGGCTTGATTACGGGAATGCTGGCATTTGCCATCAAAACCCTACTAGCGCATCTGTTAAAAAGGGGGCTTCCAATCGTGAAGCAGTTGACAGGTGTTTGCAATGTGGAACTCTAAACATCTAGAATCTGGCAAAGGGAAATGAAATAATTAAGAAAAATAGGGAAGAGATGCTTTTTATATACTGAAGTTTGAAGTAAGTATGCATCATTGTCACTTCCAAAACTGCAAAGTAGAATAAACCTAGGTTTAAAAAAAATTTTTGATTTATTATGCTGACAATGCAGCTGACCTAGTTGCAAAACTTTTCCTGCTCTTAATAGTTCTGCAAGGCCAGAGTACCAGCGGAAGTCAGTGAAATGATTAAAGCACTCTCTCTAGATTTCAGGGGATGACTGAGGTTTATTGCAGCTGTGATGGACAGGAATGATTTGTACCAGCTGTGATAAGCTTGGTGTGAAACTGGCAGGCCACACTTTCACTGGCTGAAATAAACCATAAGAAATATCTTTGACAATATTAGTGTGATCCTGAATGAGAAAAAAGGATGTTTTCTTTCCCCCCATCTTTGTAACAAAGGAAAATAATTTCCATGAAAACCAGCAGAGAAATGTGGTATCCCTTCCTGAAAAGGGGGGGGGGGGGGGGAGGGGGAATTACTTTGGACCCGAATCTGCTTTTTAAAGTTAAAACTTCCTTTCTTCATGTCATGAAGATATTTTATACAGTGAGCAAATCTTCCCTTTCCTCTTATTAGCAGAGCTTCTGCAATGCGTAACAACATTTTTCTTATGCCTCTTGGTAAGCTCAGAACCCTTCATACAAAGGATCCACAATGGAGTGCAAACAAATGTGTACACCACACTCTTTGGAGAAAACAAAACTGAGAAATGAACTAAGAGACAACTGGTGTTTGCATTGCTTAGTATGTTTTGCACAACCATAAGCAGTTAATGCTAGCAGACTCCTCCTGAATTTCAATCATTTGCATCTGTGTTACACTGGTCAGTTGCATAAGCAGGCAAGACTAGTAAAATAAATATCTAATGGTATGTTCTATAGATTTTTTTTTTTCCCCCCTCCTTCCCCCACCGAAGTGAGTTAATTGAAAATAGTGTATATAGGTATTGAGTGGGACACCTGGCCTCTATATCTTTGACAGAACCCCCATAAAACCAATAATGGTTAAGTTTAATAGATCAATATGAAAGTTACTAAAGCTCTGTTAAACTTTAAGCAGTTGAAATCAATAGTTAACCTACTGGAAACTGATATGGAGAAGCCCTTGATTCCCAACAGAGTTAAATACCTCTTTTGAAGGAGCAAGGCTCAAAACTCATGTATGTCAGCATACTTGTCATGTTATGCTGTTTCTGGAGATCTTATTACAAAGAAACACATTTGAGAACTACTATGCTAATAGGACTTACAGCAAAAGCATATTCAAAGCTGTGGGCATCATCAGAATTTTCCAAGTCAAGTGCAGGCATTTTCCCTTGCTGCTTCTGGGTGTTACCAGGCGTTCGGCTCATCCTGTGCCAGGATGGCTGATCTCTGGTTGCTTTCCACCTCACTGCGACTTCTGGATCTGCAGGAGCTAAACAGAAATCCCAGGGTAATGCATGAGAAAATTTTGGGAAGGACTGGATCTAGACTTGAACATAATAGCATGAGCACATACCTATCATTTGTGCTGTTTTTTCTTCCTAATTTCTTTGCACTTAAACTCTGTCAAGACCAGCCCTAAATACTTGGAAACGCTTGCATTAGAGGTAAGGCATTGCTAAAGCTGTGCCTTTCCATAGGCTGCTACCTGCTGTACCTATACAGCTGCCAAAGGTGCAGCGTGCCCATACTAGTTTTAAACTAAAGTGGTTGTTCATAACGCTGTACCTCTTGCTAACTGGGCTTCACTGTGGTCTGCAAAGAGCTCTGGGTAAACTCTGAGCCACTGTTGTACCAGTATCTGTATGTGACCTACCCAGCTTAGTTTGGACTGATGTACAAGACCTGAGGGATTTCCCCTGCTCTCTGGATTGCAGGTTGAGTAAGTCCATACTGATACTCCAGGTTTTTAGTGATTACACCACAAATTGTAACCTGTGATCTTTCCATAATCACAGATATGGTCTTGGTTGCTCAAATGTCTGGGGGGTTTTGTCTCCTCCCTTCCCCTAAACAATTTCTTAAAATCTTCTATACTTCTCAGTGTATTTTAGTTAAGACACTACAGGAAACCTTTTCCTTAATGATAAAAGGTGGGCTTGGCTTTAAAGCAAGAAACAATATTGGGATCCCTGGCCCTAAGTCTGCTCATTGCTGGTGAAGCTTGCAATCTTTATGGAGAGCTGTATGCTTCCCTGTGGGCATGGATCTGGTTACAGGATAAGGAGATTAAGTCAATAATGAGCCTTGCATTAGATCTATGCAAAAGTGAAGGGGAGTGGGCTGGCAAGAGGAGCAGTGAAGATGTGCCTGAAATGGGTATAGTGAGGATATTGTTCATAACTGATGAATATTTCTCTCCAATTAGAGGAAGCAAGTCAGAGCATTAAAGAGCAGTGTCAAGCTGAGAGGACAGCTTGGATCTGCACAGCCAGACTAAGAGCCTCTACTGCACCTGGCTGGTCCAGCCAGCTTTGACACATTGAATAGCTTCATAATTCATAGGTACCCTGGGTTGCAGGAAAAGAGGGGATTTATTATAGAGACTTTACTTGGACAGCAACCTTTATTCTTTAAGGCTAGATGAAGCTAGGGATACATGCTGTTGTATGCCCTGCTGGAAAAGACTGGTTCACAAAGTCTGGTTAATGATCTCTTCATGGTTTCACTCTAGGTATGGCACAGGAAACTTGCACTGTGGTAACATTAGGTGCTGTTCTATTATGCTGTTGTATTGCTGAAAGACAACACAAAATGAAGTGATAGGACTCTCCTTTTTTCCCTGCAGCACTGAGTTTCTTACAGTGACTGAGAGAGAGAGATTCTTAATCACTGATGCATATTAAGCCTTTATAATAAAATCATTTTTGTGGTTAGTTACAATTTATTTCTAAAACAAAGCCCAGACACTAATTGCTTTTACAAATCCTTTTTCTAGGGCTTGAGTCAACTCCTTTTGAAGTCAGGGGAAGTCTTTGAATTTGAGTTAGTTGAGGCCTCTATACTGTAAGCAGGACTTGGTTTATTGGATTAAAAAAAAAAAAACAAACACTTATGTTAGCTGTGCTTACACACAGCACTAAAACTTTCAAATAACAGCCTTCTAATAAAAATCTTAATTTCTGAAATGTGTGGGCCTAATTATTATTCATCTGCTCTCCCATGCTGTGCTACCTCTTGCAAGGCTTTCTGCCTCATATATCATGTTGTAATTAGCTAAGTGGGAAAACACATTCATCCCCTCTTCAAAGGGGGAAAAAATCACACTTAATATTAAGTATGTCATAATCTGTGGCGGGAGGGGGGAAGTAGGGGGAGATATTTGAAGAGTACCTCAGAAACTTTGCATGGGCAACCTCTTTGGTTGCAAATCAGCACTGTGCACTTGTTTGCTGTTTAAATATTTGTCAGGGGGCGGGGGGGAAAGTAAGTGAAATAAGTATTGAGAAGGGCAAAGAAAGGGGCACAAAGGACCAGTGTAAGAAAGCACCATCAGAACAAGGACAACCATGCTATACTGGAAAACCTATCCTTTCTTTCTCTGAGGAACAGACATCTTGAGGCTCTGAAGAACACTAACAGTATTGATCTTATTCATAGCACTGGCTCCCTAACTGAGCCGGTAGGCCCTGGTAAGGTGCCTCATGAAATCCCACAAGATAGAAATTTTTTTTATTAAAATTTGGATGATGAGGCCACATTATGGCTCATGGGACATGAGGGTAGGCAGGAGTCCATTGGTCTAAAAAAATTGGAATCCCTTGGTTGAAGAGCTGCCCTTTAATACACATTTTATTCCTGTCTTACTGGAAATTCTTATTTTCATAGTAATAAAAGAGAAAAAGGAAGACAAGCTATTCTGTGGCTGTAATAGAGCTTGGACATGGTTAAGAATTCAACTGTATAAATCACTTCTGGCTGCAATTTGATATTTTTAATTGAACTAAATACAGCATCATTAAAATGATCAAAGAACATCAGGGACTATATATTTTTAAATACTGTGTAAAATGAATGCAAGCTTAAATATTACTAAAATAGGAGCTAAGAGTAATATGTTACACTTCCCTGGTGTCCATTTACTGAGGATCCCAGAATACTTTAAGCAAACACCATCTGAGGCTCCAATCCATGAACTTTAATCTTCATAGAAGTTGTTCTTAAAAATTTTCTTAGAAAAGGATTAACATTTTTGATTTAGGTCTAACCTTGAAACCAAAGGAATTTGTCTAGGATCCTAGCTCGGACACCAAGGACCAACATTTTTGTTTTGATTGTCTTGTCCCAACTTAACACAAGCTTGTCTAAGCTGGAAACGAGATCTACATTTTGTTAGTCTTCTCCTTCCACCATGCCAATTCTTGGATACTGAATGTTGTGGAATAACAGAAATTTTACACTTGGGTGTATCTGGTAGTCTGGCTCTTTGCAAAGAAATAAACTGCAGCAAAGGCAGTGGAGCTTGCTATTGATCTCTTTAGCATGGTAAAGGAACTATCCAGTTTTGTCACCGTTGGACAAGATGGTACTTTTTCTTCTCTGTACTCTCCTGTGTTGAATAAGCCTGCTCAGTGGTAGGTGTCTTCTTGGAGTGATCTTAAACTTTACTTTAGACCTCAATTTGTCTAACTTTTAGCTTTTTATGTTCAGCTTCCACCCCTTATGAATCTGGCCTGTGTTCTCAAGCTCTTATTTTTCCATCTGTTATCTTTCACAGAAACCCCCCACCCAATTCTCACAGGCAGATTCTGCCTGGAAGCGTGCCAGCTTCCACTTAAATCATCTGTGGTACAGAAAGAATTGGGCAGAAATTCACCCAGAGGGACAGCCTCAGCAAGTGGGTCCAGAGGAAGTGGTTTGTTTGTGCCCTCTGCACATGTAGTGTTTGTGTGTTATCATCAAGACACTGTGGTTTTAGATTTGATGTCTCCGCATTGGGATCAGGAAGCTTTCTTGCAAATTCTTTGTTTAGATATCTGTGACTTTGGGCAAGCTACTCAACTCCTCTGCAACTCACACTTCTACCTGTAAAAACCTGTATAAGACTTCTGCTGCTTTGCTAGTTCATCAAGTGTCAGGAATGATCGGGCAGCACTCCAGGATGGAAGTGGTGGGTCGCGCAAATGTTTTGCTGTACTTGCAGGGCACACCTTTGTGAACGGGTTACAGTACTGCAAGTACTGGCTGTGCACTGAGGTGAAGGGGAGGCCCTGTGGTCTGCCCTGGGAATACTACCAAGTATTATGTGTTGTTTTGTTACTTTGCTGTACTCAGCCCCATAACCTGTGTTTGAAAGCAGGCAAGTTGCTTTGTTGACTGCATTTGCTCTGCCCCTGCTGGGAGCCTGTCTTTGAAATTTGTTGCGTTAGTTGGTAAATTCTTAAGAAGCACCCTTCTAATATTGATTGATCTTCTAGTATTGATATCTTCTAAGAAAGTTGTTGAGTTTCAGCTTCCAGGTACTGGCCTTTTGTTATCTTATTAAAAACTGCCTTGTTAAGTCTTTTCTTCCTCTATGAAGGAACTAAAATTCTGCTGTGAAGCTGTCTCTTAAGTTTCTTCCTGATAATATGAATTGGAGTTCTTAAAGCCTTTCACTGACCACCATTTTCTCTGGGCCTTCAGTACTTTTTATCCTTCTGGGTCCTTTCTAATTTTTCACCTTGGGTTTTTTTGTTTTTTTTTTTTGGCAAGTGGACACTAGAATTGAAGAGAGAGTTTTAAAATGGGAAATGATCATTTGGGTGTTTATAATTCAGTATATGCAATGTACTATGGTCAAGAGCATGTGTACTACGAAAGAAACATAAGGAATAAGACAAACCATGCAGCACTGTCTGTTATTCTTGCCTCACCTTTGCAGTCTTCGCTACAGGTAACTTGCTTTGGCCGTATATCCATTTACTGAATGGTAAATTACACTGCTATGCACATAACCTTTAGTTTTTGGCTCAGTGAATCTTGGTTACCAGGCTTACCCTTTTAGCAAGGTGAATCTCCTTGCATCTGAATATCTTCATTCAGTAGAATAAAATGAATCAATAAGTTTTAGCTCATTAGGCAAAACATTGTATAAGTGAACAGAAAAAGACCCTATTTGCTGCTATAAATATGTCTCAGAAAGTAAATGTTATATTGGCTCTAACATTTAATAACGGTAACATCAAGGCTTTTTTATACTGTGCAGTATGCTGAGACACAAAGTGAAGGATTTGGATTTCAGTCCATTGTGGAAGGTAGAAATGTGAAGCCATGTCAACAATTTATAGAGCAGAAACATGTGTGTAGTTTATGCCCCTGTTTCAGAAATACAAGGTACTGTCTAGCATTTTAGGGGTAATAACTTTTCTTGAATATTTCAAAAATGCTGATAATGACAATGAAATAATATGCTAAATAAACGCCAAGCTCAGTTCTTCGCTTGACTGGCATAACTGTACCTTGCCTACACTCTGTTCTATGAAGTGCTGCAAATCTGAATGGGTTTACAACCATTTACAAGCCTGCCATGACTGTCTGGGCTAAAACAGCAATGGCTGCAGCTTCCTCGGTCCTGGGGCTTCTCCATGCAGGTTCCAGAGGTCTGAATTCAGTGGTCTTAGCTTGCAGTCCCTTGCAAATGTCATCTGAGATTGGATCAGATGGCTGCAGGTATCCTTGACTTAGCTGTGGTTGCAGGAAATATCCTCAGCCAATGCTCTAGAAGAGGTCTAAACCTTTGGTAACTGGAAATCACTGCTGGCTGGAGTGCTGGCTCAGTGAATGGAGTCTTTCTTAGCAGTGAATGTGGATGCGGCCTTTGTACGAGGGAAATGCTCAATTCCAGTTCTGTTAGACATCAACTCCCTGCCCAATGCTGTGAGGTCAAGGTATCTGTAAACTGGAGTTGTTATGAGCGCAGCCCTTCAATGTCACAACCTTATGTAATAGGTATTTCATACACAGGGTTTTTAAATTACAAAAAAGTTGTCAAGCAAGTTGTCTGAAAGCAACAGGACAATTCAACTGCCATACTGTTGATTTGATTGGAGTTAATTTATCCCATGTATTTTCAAAAAGAGCAAATATTTGACTGGGAAGTAAACCAAATATTAGCACAAACC